>NC_140967.1:58566774-58624274 GCF_056783735.1 Eptatretus burgeri
CCATAGTCTGCGGAAATAAAAGGAAATCATAACTGTACACTCCTAAAGATGTGGCAGTGTCAGCTACAACATTGATCTCCACTGTGTCAGTCAACCTGAAGTCAATTAAACCAATCACTGTGGCAATGGAAGAGCACTCCCCCCCCTCCCCCAGGGAAAGGAATCAATCCACGACACATTTCTGGATCACCTGCCATCATTAGCATGGAGTGTCTCTGGGGTAATTTTCCCCAGACTGAGACAAAATGGAAACTGCATTTTCGTTTTAATATCTTCTTTCCTGGGTACATTTCAGAAATCTCATCAACTGTGCAATGGATGCTTAAATATGATAGATGTGTCGTCGACACCCCTTGTTGGTGAGCAGCCGAGCAGCAAGTGCTGGTATGGCACACGGATTCCAGGTTCCATCATATTTGAGAGGTGTATATATTTGGATATTTACACATCTTATACCAAAATGGCGAAATTTTTGACCCCTCTCATTTCCTCCTTCGAATGTCCCATATATCCTCCTTTCCCTCCATTTCCCTTACTTATATGGCATTTTCCTTTCCTCCTCTCCATTGCCCTTCCTTTTTCAAATTACTTTTTCTCAATTTATTCTAACTCTTCTGCTAGCATACACACATCACACGGTCAATCATGAGTATGTCGCTTGCCAATAGTGGCAGAGCAGATAGCTGTACCTTGCCTTGCTTTGCCACAGTATGAATGAGGAATTCTGTGCGAACATTGTCCATGTTTGGAATAAGGAAAGAAGTGAAGTCAGATGTGCATCTCGTCGGGTACACAAAGCTCTCCACACGTTCTGACCAGTGTTGCCAAGAGCCTGCGTCCAACACACCCCTGTCTGCTTCATTTTCTACCCACAATCCAAACATACAAACATGCAGATTCATAATGTTTTGTTACAGAAGCTAAAAACAAACAAACATTGATCGTACCATCTGAATTGACGAAGTAATTGTATGCAGAATCATCATTTTCAGGCTGGAGAGTTGGTAACAGTGGAGCAAGGCATGCATTTTTGTAACTCCAGGCTTCAAGCTTCGCCCTTCCATCAGTTTCCAAGAGTGCTCCAACACTCCAAAGTAGAGCAAACACAAACAGCCGACCCAGATGCTGCGGTGCAATCTGTCCTCCCAAGTCCTGGTAAAACCATGGGACAGGGTCAACTATCGGTGTCCTTTGCCATTTCAAAACAAAATCCTTTCATCTTCCTACATATTTTGCTGTTAATTTTCAGAACTCAATGCATTCATTACCTTGCTTGGAATGAGACCCTGAAGTAGAGTGAGACTTTGGGACATAGTAAAGGCCTCAAAAGTGTCCATACGAGGTACCAATGCCTGTGTGGTGAACTTCCACATGTCCACGAAGGATGATTTGTACAAGTTACGCAACTTCTGCACTTCATTGATTGGGCATCCTTTGAGCCGACCCTTCACGTGTAATGATAACGACACAATAATGACAGACACGGATCAAAATGAAAAAGAGACAAAAGCCACATTTGAAGCAATTAATTTCTCCTGAATAAGGCAGGAACATGACAAACAAATCATTTATCCTCATCAAAAAATAATAATAAACAGCAACCTGAATCTGACCTCAAGAATGGCTTTCCAGTCAAGCACAGACGAGCTCATGAAGACCATCCCATTGCGCGAGACAGTGGCTGGAGATGCATTGTCAACATTGTGCGGCTCAAAGATTATCTTGCAGTTGGCAGCCATTGGAATGCGGTCTCCATTGGCAAGTGTGAGCATTTTGTTGTCATCTAGTACAGAGTTGAGGTTCTCTATCCAGATGGCGTCCACCGGCCCATCAAGCACGATCCAAACATTCTCTCCTGCAGTTCGATTCATTTTAAGAATTGTATCGGACTTTCAGTATATAAAAGTCCGACACATTTTTTCTCATCTTCCAGGTCATAAATATAATCAACACTGAACAGACAAACTTTTTAGTGTGTGGACAATGGATGAAGCACTCTTTTTCTCCGATAAAGGGTTAACACCTGAAACGTCAGCTCTTAATTTGCTTCCCACGATGGTTAGCATACCTTGATGAACGTCCTGTTCATTACCCAGCACGTGCAAAGTGAATATGGGGTTAATCAATTGATTCATGTCTGTCCATCCATCTTATCAGTTTATGATCAAGGAACAACTTATTTAAATTTAATGTTTTTTTTTTGAACACAAATTGGAACATGAAATGAAAGACAAATCTGCCGTTTTACAGTACCTTGTCTCTGAATTTGTCCTGATCGCAACTGCGCAGAGAGGAATGAGATAATTTTTTGACTCACCTGTGTAGAGAGGGGTAAGAATATTTTTTACTCTCACACGTGCAGAGAGGAGTAAGATAATATTTTTTTTACTCTGTCTGCCTGCCTTGCAGTCAAACAAAATAGAAAATCATTCCAAACAAGAAACTAATTGTTTTAAAGGATGTTATAAAGGACACAAAGAACAGGCACGAAGAACGAATGCAACGTGTTAGATAGGGTGAGGTAATAGATACTGGGTAAAACGGTGGTAAAATCCAGAATTCATCTATATGTACACCTTTAAACCTCTTTAAAACTTTATCCAAATTGAATTATATATTTGAATCCTGTGGACTACAAATCGCCTTCATAATACCTCCAAGAACCTCCAGTTTTGCAGTATTTGGACGTGTTCTATCGGGTGGTGTATATAATAGGAGAGTCAAGTGCAGCCCCTGGAAAGCGGGCATGGCATGTGAGAGGGTGCAGTATCGGGGTAAGGAAGAGGCCGCCGATATGGCAATGTGTGATGCCGTTTCAAGCTGCGTTCTATGGTGATCAATAAATCCTCCATGTCCTAAACTGTGACTCAACGTCGTCTTATTATAGTGTATAAGGGTGGTGTATAAGAATGCTTTAGCAGTGCTAAACTTCTACATTTTTTAAAACAATCTTTAAAATCATTATTTTATTAAAATTGAAGTGTATACCTGAACACTGTGTTATGTGGGGTATCGTGTTCTATGAATGCCATGGTTCGATCTGTTGTAGTATCTGTCTGCCGATGCAGATAGACACTAGCCTTCACAAGTAAGACTAGTTCTTTCTTCTATTTTAATGGATATATGCACCAAACCCTTTCGTTTTAAAAACAAAACATCAACTGAAATTGAATACAATATTAATAGATGTGGCCTATCTAGACCTCTGTACAATTATAGCATTATATCCCCTGAAATAAATATGATACTCATTCTGAAGCAACCTAAAATTATAGTTTCCGAATATTTATTATTCCTGACTGCTTGAGTGTTTTGTTTCCAGACATTAGTCGACATCAGTGTACCTTTACCTTGTCTAACTGGTGCAGAATACCCATATTAAGAAAATAATCTGTCACACTTGCTTCCACATAATCCCAAAGTCCATAACAACACTTTCAAAGACCTTTCTTAAGATCAAAGGTAAATTGTTGGCCTCTAATTCCCTGCTGCTTCCCTTGACCTTTTCAAATAATCCAATTGTTGTTGAGTGCCATTGCATTGTCAAAGATCAAAAGTGACACAAGGCATTATAAGATACAACACTACAATTGGGAAGTCATTTTGATGCAAGTAACCCCACGAGGATGGCCCACCTTTCTTAGTGCGAAGAGTTTTGCGCCATAGGGTAGAGAATATCCCATCGGTCCAGTCGTTGGTCGCTACGTCCAGACGTCCAAACATCTGAGCAGCTGTGATTGCCTTCGGATTCATGCGCATTTCACGATGGGGCATTCCACGTGCTGGTTGCAGGAAATTCCGGCAAGAAAATTCATGAAACTTTGGCATTTTAATGGAACGCAACCTCACAGCACAGTATAATGAAAAGAAAATCTTCAAGGACAGCTGAGCAAATCTCCTTTTTAACTCCATGGTCTACAATCGTTTCTCTTTACACACTGTTTGTCACAATACCCACCAGTCATAGCTTTCAATAATGTATGGATGCAAGTGGTCTTCCCTGCACCACTAGGACCAAGCACCATCATGCCGTGTCGCACAAGCTGTGTTTCATACAACTGCACCACCTTCAGCTTCCACGGTGGGTGGCTAACCAGCCCCGCAGCTTCCATCTGCCACATAAGGAGTACAGGCCTTGTACCAACGAAATTTAATTGCAAACCATACAAACAGTTAAACATTTTTTTTAAGTTCTAAAGCTCATTTAAGAGCTCGCACGTATTATCACAAGCAGGACAAAGACATTTTTACTTATCGGTGCACCTTTACTCAGGCAAATATTTGACATTTCACTATTCATTATATCGAATTGAAATTCTTTCATAAAAACAGGACTGTTCACCAAAGGGCCATTCATTGTAATGACATCCATTATAACAACCATTCTTTATAATGGAATCCCACTGTATAGAAGATGGGTGCAACCATTATTTATGACATGCTTTCAATTCTGTGAGCAATTTGTTATGTACACCATACACAGTCAAAGGTACCTTTCCTACTTACAGCAACAATTATACTTTATTCTCAATGTGATAAGGCACCCTTAGGTTGTGACATAGTTGTACTGAAGTATCCAGCAAACGGAGTAGGAGTGTTTATAATGGCAGAGAAGCTCAGCATTTCATACATGAAACTAAAACAGCACTCGTTGGAGTGCATACCTCTGCCAGGTTGAACATTATACATTTTGTATCCCACTGATAGACCGGATCTGCATCCAGACATTAACAAAAATCTAGTCGACTTGTTCTTGTCACCTCTCCAACTCATCTACCAAGTTTTGTTATAATCTGTCCACAGCGTTTTGAAATATAATGCCATATATCGTTTTTCACCCTATCTCTCAATGGTGAAGAATCACTTCAAAAATCTCAAAACTCTCCTATCCAGATTTGGATCTTCACCAAAATCGAATCAATTTGTTGCTGTCACCAACCCAACCTGTTCACCAAGTTTTGTCTGAATCCGTCCCTACCTATTTGAGATATCGTGCTCTAAATTGTTTTGGCTCTATCTCTCAATGGTGAAAAATTGCTTAAAAAATTATAGTACTCGGATCCGGATCCGGATCTGAATCTTCACCAAAATTTAAAACAATTTGACTCTGTCACCCACCCAACCTGTGCACCAAGTTTCATCTGAATCCGTCTATAACTTTTTGAGATATCCTGCTGACAGACAAACAAGACAAACAAATGTTCACTTTTGGTGGTGGAGGTAATTACAGACAAAAAAAAATAAAACACAGAACCTGACGAACATGTGAGAGTTACAACTCAAAAACACCATTATTGCAGCATGATTACAGGTTCAAAAAAAATGTTCGACATCTCCCAAACCTTTTCATCGATAGCTGCTTCCAGTTGGGGATAACCAACTTTGTCCAGTTGAGTTTTGGGGAAAAGGTCTTCAATCAGGTTAAGGAATAAAGGCTCATCTTCATCAATCTGTTCAGGGCAATTAAAAAAAAAAACACAAGTAAATAAAGAAAAGTCAAGAAGCAATGAAGAGAAAAATAACTTTTTAAAATAGAAAATTCCCAAAAATGATGTGGCCTACAAGTTTGGAGAGATTCATGTCACGAAGAATGCGCATGACGATGGTTGTTTCTGCATCTTGAGGGTTGGCCCGCTTGGCTGTGCCCAGTGTTCGTAACACAGACAAAATGTTCCGTAGTCCAAAGTCATAATGGACCTAAGGGATAGCATAGTTAATGGAAGGAATGCCATTATTGAAAAATTCAAACATTTTCAATCACATCATGACGCCGGGATAACATCGTTGCCGAGAATGAAAAGAACAACAAAAAATATAGATACTCCTTTTAGATTAAGAATTTTTTTTTTTTAAAGAGTTGTTTTTTCCATAGTGGTGAAGCTTTACTAGATTTAAAATGTGATCATCACAACAACAACAACAACAACAACAACAACAACACAGATGCTATTACACTGCACTTTTCATACCAAGGTAGCCAAGATGATACAATAAAAGCTCAATCAGGTGTTGGTTTACAGAAGGTAGCAAGAAGAAAAATAAAGTAAGATGTCGTTTAATGTTATGGAGGTACTTTCTTTGTCCAAACCTTTTTGAAAGGAAAGACAGTGGGAGGTTGTTCAGAACCATTAGTGTAAATGGGAAACACCGTAATCGTCTCTGCATGGTCTCTAATCGTCAAGCTCAAACAAAGCACCAGATGTTTTGCACACATGAATACCTTCAGGCCCAATGGCTCACAGATAAAGGTTATTTCCCAATCTTTGTTGTTTGTGTTTTTTTTTTTTAAGTCAAATACATCTGAAAATCTCATTGAATTTATAGCAATGTGACCAAGAGCACAAATCAAATAATGTTTTTTGTGCTTTTCAAAATGTTTCAGTTAAAATAAAAGCACGACTTCTGCACCGCTGGCATCAGGAAAAAATCACCCAACGCTGGGGAAATAGTGACACTGGCTGGAAACTCTCGGACATTGAAAAAATTATGTGGTTCTGTTTAAGCAATCCCTCCTCCCAACCCCTCCCCGGACCTCACTTTCACCACCCCCTTCACTCCACCCCCCCACACCAACTCTGAATATGAAAACTAAAACGTGCCTCCTCACATTCAAAAGTACAAGTGCAACATACACGGCATCACCCGACAAGTTAAAGACCTGTATAACACTCTTTACACAGCGTTGGTGCTGGTGAAACAGTTTCTTGACAAGGGTTATACTGGGTGGTTTGCCGTTGCTTTCCCAGCATTGCTTGTCGGTGCTCTACCCTTTGAAATGCAGAGCATCAAGCAAGGAAGAGGCATGTACTGTTTTTTTTAAAGTCATTGGTATGACTTGGTCAGGGCTTGAACTGCCAGCTTCCCAGACTCTGACCAGACACTCTAACCATTACGCCTTACGCCACTGAGTCTGGTATACAAATTCAATAATCATACTATAATTTCGAAATTCTCTTTATTGGCTGCTCTTAGAGCACCCATAATCTGGACATTTCCATCTGTCTGTCTGTCTGCGAAACTTTAGTCAAGCCGAGGGGCTAAACCACTCAACCGATTCCAATGAAATTTGGTAGGTAGGACCAATATTTCTGGGAATTGTGTGCTTTCGAATATGGGACCCCGGGCCCAAGCAACGGCATAGCAACGGCCCTTTAAAGCGGTCAAAAAATCGAAAAAAAATCAAAAAAATTAATCGAAAAATCGAAGCTTAGAGTTCTGTGCACAATCTATCTTGCTCCTTTCATGCCAATTTGCAGCCCTAACAAAAAATATTTGTAGGAGGAGATAGGTTTTGGGCGAGTACGTGTCGAACATTTCAGAAACGGTTCATTGCGAATATCTCTAAGGGAAAGAGTCTGATTTTGATAAAACTTGGGTGAAATGTGTACAATGTGGCTCGCATGTACACAAAAATGAATGGTTGCTATGCACACCTCCGTTGCTTTGCAACAGAAAATACTTTATCGTACATCGTACACTTATTGTGGACTGTACAAAAAAATCAATACCTCCGAAACTGGACCTCCGAGAGACCTGTTTTTTTTGTGCCCAAGGAGAATGTCTTACAGAATCATATAAAAAAATAAAATCTTTAGCGAATAGATAAATGGAATTACCAGGGCTGCCATTTGTTAGAGTCTCTTTGTAAACATGCCTGAAATTTCACAAGGCGGGTTTCTGGGCGCCAACTAAGAGGGCTGTGATAATCATATTTATTGTGCTAAATTGATTTATAGCATGTACATGAATATCGGCTAGTCGCGTCGGCCAGCTTTCCATCTAGAGCGAGCAGCCATGTCGCCTACCGGCTTGTGTAACTATATATGTCTGACTTCTGTAGAATCTAAAACTGCTCGGCCAATTTCACTCAAAGTTTGCAAATGTGCTGGGGGACCCAGGGTCAGGTCATGGGTACAAAATAAATCCCCTCCCCCTCACTTCCCCCCTACCACGAGGGTAGGGAAATGACTTGCAATTTTCACCTGTACACGTGCATATTCGAAAGTGGTTAATCAACTGACCCTGCCAGAGGGAGGAGGCACATTGAGGGTGGGAAAACAATGATAGACATTACAGTGCGAGCGATTCACCGACACCATATTTCTCTCCCGGAGTGAGCAGATATTGCTAGTTATGGAAATGCTACACTTGACCTGAAACGGATCACCTCGAGCTTGGCCATTGTAGCACTTCATAAACTGGCCATTGAATCGAGAGTTTACATAATTTCTCAGCTATAATGGCTCAATAGATTTTAATGATTATTTAAAAATTAATTTGTTGCTCGTTATATGTAATTGAAATTGGTTTGTTAAGATTGCGTTGTCCAACAACAGTGTTGCTCATTGTAATGTATTTTGTTACCATGAGTGTTCTGATGTTGGATCGATATTTTATGAACTCCATGTCTTTGTTTGCGATTGTATTTTGATGACCAAGTATGAAAACACAAACCTGCTTAGACAGCTGCTCTTCACAAAGTTTATAGAGAGTGAAGAACTTTTGTGCTAGTGACACATTGTCAACAAAGCCACAGCTGGCGAGCTTCACACGGATAATGATTTGCCGATCAGGAACCATCATGGCCACTGAGCGGAAGTTTACTTTGAGGTTCTCAGGCAGCTCCTGTCTTCCAGCATAGCCTGGGTTCTAAGGAACAAATACTTTGTTTTAGTACTTAAAGAGTGTGCACGTTTTATAAAACTCATCAATTAGTGGTCAGGAGCAAAAGTCTTTCACGTGTCAGTGGAATAATTCCACTCATCTTGGCCTGGAAGCAATCTCATTTTTTTGAGCATTAACTGACTTACCATGGTAATAAAGACACCAAACTCAGGATTCATGTTTACAGTGTCACCATCTGTGAAAACAAAGCGTGCACAGCGCTCTCTCTTGCAAGCCAGGACCACGGCGATTTGTTGTGCTGCCACGGACAGCACCGGCAACTCGATGCGGTTGAACTCATCAAAGCAACCCCATGAACCAGATTGTGCCAGCCCTAGGGTGAAACCCAAGGCATAATAAATGTAGCACTGTCCGATCAATATCAAAAGGAAAGTGCTATGCCTTATCACATCTGTGTCATATGCCCTAACACACGTGGGTGGATGATCCTCCTCGCACCGTCAGGCATATACGGCTACTGAGGCAGTTACATTGGCTAAGGGGCACAATCCAGCATGGTCACCACTCCAACACAGGCTACTCGACAGGCTGACTCCCAGCAAGCTGGTTCTCATTTTGCCAACCAAGGAAGGAGGAAAGGCTGAATCAACCTGCCTGGTGAAAAATTTGGTACAACTGGGACTTGAAATGTTAAGACCCGAAGCCAAATATCGCGCGAGTGTTGCATCGTAAATCCAGTACTCCAATGCAACTGAATTCAGCATACAAACACAACTACTTCACATACAAGGAGATACAAAACAACTCGCAAAGAACAAATTAATGATGAAAAGCAATAAAAACAACACGTCATTGAAATGTTTACATTTGATCGTGAAGATGACCAAGATGACCATCCACCAGAAATATCAATGCATTAGGGTTGGCCTGTTTTGTCATCTGAACCAATGACTCATGATGCTTATAACGAGCATCACCAAATCCGATATGCTGGAGGAATTTGTCCATTGTCTACGAATGTCTTTGTAATTCACATTTGCATCTAATAATGTCTTTGGTCTGCATGTGATTTATGTGCAAGCTCCACAATGTCACTTAGGTCAATACAAAAATTTGAAAAGATAATAAATACCTTTGAAGATGCGTCCAAGTCCCCGGAAGTCCATCTGGTCTGAACAATTGAAGACGACAACGTATTTACCAAGGCAGCGACCCATGTCCTTGATTGTTTCAGTTTTTCCTGTTCCAGCTGGACCTGCAGGAGCTCCTCCTAGGTTCATTTTCAAGGCTTGGGCAAGAGTTATGTAACACCTGGGAAAAGAGAAAGTTTGCAAATGTGTCTCAACTCTCACTTTGAATTGTACATTTACGAGTACCAGAGGCGATACTCATCTGTATTCTCACCATTCTCACAAATCTGAAACAACCATCACCTGTCTGTCAGAGGTGTAATGACTAGACGATCAGTGCATCCCAGGAACTCATTCTGGTAGGTGAAGTCGACATCCGTTATGCTGATCACCGTGTGGTCAACGTCCTCTTTGAAGTATATCCGGCACCGCTTGAGCCACTCAAAATCCTTCGGACTGCGGACATGTGCTCGACACTGCAAAAATAAAATAAAAATAAACGATGACTCGGATTTACTAAGATCAATGTTTTAATGATAATTATCGAGCTTATTGAAGGTGAGTCTAAAATAAAACCTCGATGTAAATCAACAACAGCAAAAACAAACAAACGGGCCCCACCAGTTCATCGAATATATCTCGCTGATGGACGTGGATAGTGATGAGAGTCTCACATTTGACACGTTCAACAGGTGAAAGGTCTCGTGTCGTCATAGAAATCAGTTGGTTTAGCAAATCCAAGAAGGCACAGTTTGTCTGTGCCATAATTTGTCGGTCCTGCAGGGAATAGAAAGAAAAGAAAAGAAAATGTCACAGAGAAGCTGATCCGATTCCTTTGCCTCAAACATTATGACAGAGTTTTCCTTCGAAGCAGAATATGCCAATTGTACGAGTTCTATTTTCGTGTCAATTGTCTGAACTTTAAAGGTTTCCTTTGAGCAAGTGAAAATTGTTTTGAGAAACCTTTCCAGCTTTATCTTGATCACGCACTGTTTCACTTTACACACCTGGCGGGCATAAGTAAGGGCTTCTTCTGCATCTCTTGTCCAAATCATCTGGATTCCCAAGAGCCCAACCTGAATGAACACCGGTAACTTGAGTTGGATTTCACTTTAGAGGCAACTAAGAAATAAATTAATAAATAAAAAAGATGAACAGTCACATGCACTTCCTGTTTAAATGGAAAAAAAAATCGACAAAGCAAGAATTGTCAATGGCTGTTGATATGCATGTAAAGCCTGGTGTTGGCTTAGTGGTTAGGGTGGTTGCTTGGGATCCTTGGGTCCTGAGTTCAAGCCCCATTGGCCGCTGAATTAATATACACCAGGAGGTTGACTCAGCCTGTCATCCTTCCGAGGTCGGCAAAATGAGCACCAGTGTACTGGTAAGGGGGACACTGCATCAGCAGCATAGCCGTGTCGCAACCAATGATGCAACCAGCAGCCACAGTCTGCGAGAGAGAGAGAGAGAGAGAGAGAGAGAGAGAGAGAGAGAGAGAGAGAGAGAGAGAGAGAGAGAGAGAGAGAGAGAGAGAGAGAGAGAGAGAGAGAGAGAGAGAGAGAGAGAGAGATGGAGAGAGAGAGATGGAGAGAGAGAGAGATGGAGAGATGGAGAGATGGAGAGATGGAGAGATGGAGAGATGGAGAGAGAGAGAGAGAGAGAGAGAGAGAGAGAGAGAGAGAGAGAGAGAGAGAGAGAGAGAGAGAGAGATGGGGAGAGAGAGATGGAGCGACAGAGAGAGGGGGAGAAGGAGGGAGGGAGAGATGGAGAGATGGAGAGATGGAGAGATGGAGAGAGTGTGAGAGAGAGAGTGAGAGAGTGTGAGAGAGAGAGTGAGAGAGTGTGAGAGAGAGTGTGAGAAAGAGAGAGAGAGAGAGAGAGAGAGAGAGAGAGAGAGAGAGAGAGAGAGAGAGAGAGAGAGAGAGAGAGAGAGAGAGAGAGAGAGAGAGAGAGAGAGAGAGAGAGAGAGAGAGAGAGAGAGAGAGAGAGATAGATAGATACATGTGTGTATGTATATATATATATATATATATATATATATATATATATATATCCATTATCTTTCCATTAACCTTTCCTAACCAAACCATCTAACTTGATTTTAGAGTCCCCTCCCCCACCGTCTCTCTTTTCCTCCCTTTCCAGTTATGCTCAATTGCTGCCCCGCAACCCCACTGTTAATTTAAGCTTGCTCTGCTATGAGACTCGTTGTTGTAGAGAAATAGGCAATGAGCCATGAACTGTAGGAATGTCTGCAGACATATTGCCACATATCGTCTACGGTGCCATCAACCTTATCAAGGCCAGATCCTGATGCACAGGTATCGTTTTGCACAACAATGGTTGGATCCACACAGCCAAGGTCACACAGGCATTCCTTCATGATAACAATGTTCAGGTGTGAGACTGTCCTGCCAGATTGCCAGGCATGAACCCCAATCAACACTTGTAGGACGAGCTGGGTTGTCGTATTTGATATCGACTCAGTCCACCCAAGAATGTTGCCAAGTTGTTACAGGCCTTGCAGGGCAACTGGACGCAACCATCCACCAAGCCCTAGTGAGACGTCATGTCCGTGAATGTCTCAAAGACTGCAGGCATGCATCAAAGTATAAGGTGGTCACACACGATATTAAGGCTTGGTGATCTCTGTTTCATTTGTGACACCTGTGGCGTCACTGCCGCTTGACTTCCCGTCATTGTCAGTGTCAAAACAGCACTTCAGTGAATGGACTATTGCATACATACAAAAAAAACATTGGATACAGAGAGAAGGCTCATAAAAGAGCTAGAACACTGAATGTATCTGGACGCAACAGAATAAAAGGAACAGCAGAAAGAGAGTGTGGGGGAGCCAACAGCAAGGCCGAGGGACAAATAGATGGAGACGGAAAAACAAGGAAATTTGACATTGCAATTATAACCCCACCAGCACCCTGGCCAAATGCAATGAAAGCCACAAAAGACCTGAAATATGGCAATAAATTATCATGAAATTTGACGCCACATTATCACTGCCTCTCAGAATAGTTTGGTCCAGCAGTATGGTGCAAAGGTAGGCATACAGGTAAGGTCGAATGGTTTCACAATTGTCGTCTTTCAAGGACTCACGAGCGGGAAATACATCGTCACTGGTATTGTCACGTCTATTGAGAAAGGTCGGCTCATGGAATAAATAAGTGAAATAGGGGCAGCAGGTTCACACACCGACAAAGAAGATTAATGGGGAATAGGGAGGCAAAGACATAACACATGGTTGGATGGGTGGCACTCTTGGGTGTTGCTGGTTCTCGTGAGTTTCACCCAATAATAACACCAAGTAATTCTAGCAGACAAATTCAGACACCATTTAGCTTCTGATCTGATGCAAATTGAGACCGTTTCTGGGCACGCATTTTTCCTTTCGGATGTTCAGGTGAAATACGGCATTGGCGGTACCATGTGTATCAAAATGCTTGACTACTTGTTACCTCCACCACCGAAGGAGGAGGAGGTTCTGTTTTCACCACTCTCTGTCTGTTTGTTACTTGCAAAATCGAAGATTTTTCAAGTATATTGGTCAGTCGATTTTGTTATTCTGTCTGTCTGTCTGTCTGTTTATCTGTCAATCGCCTACAGGTTACAATTCTAAACCGATCATCACGAAACTTTACCAAGTTGTTGAGGTAGTCACAACTGAGAAGCCTGTTGATTTTGAGGTGAAAGGGAAAGGTCATCTTTAGGTCAAATTTCTATCATCATCATTTTTCATCCGATTGAGTTGAAAATTTGAACAAGATTTGCACATTGCATCACTGGATTGGGAAACCAACTGTTTTTGAGGTCAAAAGGTCAAAGGTCATACTTCTAAAATCATCAATTTTTATCTGAAAAAATTGTCAATTTTCACCCGATTGACTTGAAAATTAAACAGCAATTTCATGGTCCATCACTGAATTGGGAAACCAACCATTTTAGAGATCAAATGGTCAAAGGTCAACTCAAGGTGAAACTTCGAAAATCATCAATTTTAATCCGAAAAATAATCATTTTCATCCGATCGACCTGAGATCTGATGAAGATTGTCAATTTTAATCTTAACTAGATGAACCGTGAACCCGTTGGGTTCCCGTTGTGACAGCGGTTGATGAAAAAAATAAAAAAAGACAAAATTTTAATATTATTTAGTGGTCAAACTTTAACTTGAAGAAAATTTGAGCATTTACCACAGGAGTCATTGTTCGGCCAACCGGTTTCTCGAGGAATACAAACACATTCTCCATGGTTTGTCCTTGCGCTTTATGCATCATCATACCAAAACTTGACTGAATCGGGAATTGATTGTTTAATAATGTTTTTCGTTGCACGATTTGAACGAAACTTGATACTGCACACCGCAGGAGAATGGTGAGAAAGGTGGCCCTAAAATTGTTGTGCTAGCGTGCACTGTCTTGGCTGTATTTCAGGAACATACATACATATATATATATATATATATATATATATATATATATATATATATATGTATACACACTTACAAGATGAGGGTTTTAGTAATATATAGATGAAATGGACAATTTGATGTATCCATGGAAACCTTTCGAGAAGGGGGTGGATTTTGCAAGTGCTCTGCATGACATTTTTTCTTGTTTGTCTGTCTGTCTGTCTGTCTGTCTGTCTGTCTGTCGGATATCTCAAAAAGTTGTGGACGGATTCAGATAAAATTTTGTCGACAGGTTCAGTGTGTGACAAGGAGAAACTGATTAAATTTTGGTGAAGATCTGGATCCTGATCCGGCTACTGGAATTTTTAAAGTGATTTTTCACCATTGAGAGATCGGGCTAAACCAATACATAACAGGATATTTCAAAAAGTTGTTGACGGATTCGGACGAAACTTGGCGGAGATGTTGGGTGTGTGGCAAGGACGAATTGATTCGGTTTTGGTGACGATCCAAATCCACATCTGGATACGAGAATTCTTTATTTTTGAAGTGAATCTTCACCATTGAGAGATGGGGCCAAAAACGACATTTTGCATGATATTTCAAAAATGTATTGGGCCCGATATGTTCTCATGGATCAGGCATTGCATGGTGGAAGTATGTGCTCTACCGAGTGCCCTTCTAGATTTTGTTTGTCATTGCTTTCATTTTTTACCAGTCCTGCTTTGATGCATTTAGTTTTTTTTTATCTCGTATGCACAACGTGCTGACTGTATGGGTGAACTGTGTGTGAACTCTCCATGGGGGTGTTTATTCTGTTCATTCCACTGTCATATGATTCATTGGTTTTATAGCAGGTTGATTGCTCGTCTTTCATAATCAAAGTTCTTTTTATCTCAAGATTTTTTCAATGAAAGTCTCACAGTTTCAACTCTTATATGTTGACATTTACAGATAGCACACTTGCCTTTCAGCTGTCTATTCTGGGTTCTGGACGATAAGCTGAGGAACTGCAAAATAGTACGAGCTCGCGGACGTTAAAAATTCCGTGGAGCCCTTTGAGGAGGAGTACACAAGTTATCACCAGCACACTGGCCGAATACCAAATTCCTGCCTTAATGTGCTGAGGCACTGCAACAATTACAGGGCTGCACCTCAGTGATGATGCAACCAGGGGATCCAACTACTAATTGAATCCCAGTCCAGTTTGCATTTCCTAACACCAACTAAAGGTATTGAGACAAGAAATATGCAGGATTATTATTCCCAACCCTTTGTTCTATTTCTCTGAAGGTGTTACTGTCACTACCATTTTGAACCAAATGTTGTTAGGCATCAAGCTTACTCGTATGACATTCCTCCTTCAGAGCAAGTGCAAATTCAGCAGAGGTTTGAAGTCTGTTTGTGCTAGTCCTGAGGCCGTGTTGCAAGATATTTCACGGTGGTTTTGGTGGATTTAAGTTTCGGGTTCTGCGGTGGCCGCTGCAGATTTTCACCATTGTCTTCATGAAAACTCATTCCAAACAGGTGGAGCAATATTGCAAAGTGTGTGGTCATGCACGTAGACCTATTATTATACTTATAGTGATCCAAGTACATGCGGGAACCAGCACACATATCACCTTTCGAATACTTAGTCAACAAATGGACAAATCAACACAATATATCAGAAATCAGAAGTGAAGTGTTCAGATGGGAACACCAAGCAGGCTAAGCAAAATGTTCATTATACTGGGATTAAATTACAAAAAGAGGTTTTCTGGTCTCAATGTTTCCTGGAGTTTTGTGGTTATTCCCAACCCTCTCGGCTTTCTTTGATGTTGCAGTTACAGAACTGTGGGAAATTATGGAATTTGGACCAGGCACAAGTCCTCTCTTACTCTGACAATTGGCTAACGCCTGAATGATGTACTTTTTTTCAATCATCTGTTAATGAAACTGATCATTCAAATTGTCAGGCGATGTCTACTGACCTTAACAAAGTCTAGCATTCCTCGACCAGTACAAAGGCCTACTCTTTTCAGAATCCAATCATTGCCCTTCTTAAAACATTCCAAATAAGATTTTTTTTATTGACAATAACAAGAGTGAGGAATCAGCTCAAAATAATCCTGCCTGCGCCGGATATGAGTTCAAGAACTCTGCCAGGTTGAAGGAGTCTATGTCAAAGATGCTTGCAGCAGCTGATCGAATGAGTGCATGCAGCGAGCGTTGCACTTCTTGCAAGAGCTGGATTAGCCAGAGCTCCACATTGCCCTCAGCCATGACAGGCTCATCCAATGTGATGCATTCATGCTCACGTGACACCACTGCCAGGATACGGTCATACACCTGTAGAGGAGCACACTCACTGTCAACAACTGCTGCAAACACAACGTGAGAGCCGGGGATGTTAAGGGATATCAACGTACTATTAGAATGGATAAGAAGGACATCAGGAGATATAACTTAGGAAATATAAAGATTAATCGATGCACTGTGGAATATTCAAACATGAGGTCACAATGCTATGGAACAATTATTTTTTGACAACTCATTTGATTTAATTTATTGTTCAGGTGAGGAAAGTGATTTTGTTCCAAAGCAATATTTACCAAATAATTAATGCAGGATCATTAAGAATTTTTTGAACAATTAATAGATTAATTTTATTTGTCTTGCCGAACAGCATTCCCATATAGAATTCAACACGAAGGATTTTGTATCATCAGATATTTTTCATTTGATACATTACAATCAATGTTAGAGATAAACTGTATTTGAACAAAAACAAAATTGCAAGTAAAATAAGCCAATGTGGTCGTTGATAAAAGAAAATGGATGTGTTTTACAAATCTCCCTTCCTAAAGATGTATTTTACAGGATAATAATAATAATAATAATAATTAATAATAACAACAGTCATGATGATACAATTATGTTCGGATGCATTATAATGTCGATAAACCCCACCAGACACTGTACAAGCACAGCTATTACATACTCTGTCATGAAATTGGACGTTCTTGATGTTATCGAATACGTTAAGGAGATGCTCCTGGATTTTATGCGAGTCAGAGGCCTGTCCCAGAATCTCGAGAAGTGTGGGGTCAGAAACAAAGAAGAATCGTGGAAATAGCAAGCGCTTCCTCTCCAGGTATCTGGGAGTGGTCAAGAAAATATATTCTTACTAAACAAGCAATGGCCAAGTTCTGTCATCGTTGCAGCACACAGTCGATGTTTTGCAGCAAAACACTATATTCACAGCTGTATAATAATTATAATCATCGTCATCATAATAAGAGTCCCCTTACAAGGAAGATCAATGCAGAAGGAGCCCAATAGGCCAATTACAGCCTGCACAGTGGTTGCCAACCTATGGTTGTTTGGCTGTGCTCTATCCTTTTTAAATTCCGAGGGAGGAAGCACATGTACCATTGTTAAGTCTTTAAAAATGGATAGAGCACGGTCTTTAACATCTGGTGACAAAGACTTATCCATGACTCAGTCGGGGTTCAAGCTGCCGACCTACCAGACTCAGAGCGGACGGTCTTAACTATTACACACCTCCCCCCAATCCTGGGTATGGTTGAACATGAGCAAATACCACCAACTTACCCAGCAAGAGACTTTTGGCAGATCTCAAGCTGCTCCATCAGGTGGGGTAGAACATGGTTCATGGTTTCGTCACTACAACAGCAGGACACAACACCAGGCATCTCGTGTGCCCTTGTCATGATTCGTACCCAGGACTTATCGATGATGGAAAATCTCTTGGATTCCTGGTATGACACGCATCATTTTAGGGCATTACATCTTGCGCCGCATAATTGGAATTCAGAAAGTATGATAAAATAACATTCATATCTCCTTATGTCCTTGTCTTGAACAGTTGTACAGTCTTCCCAAATAACTTTAGACATGCAGAAAGAAAAGAAACAGAAATGGTCAAAACCTGACCACATAATGAAGTCAAGCAAGTCTCATTTTAAGATAACTTATACCTTGGGCAACTGTCTTGCAATGTCTCCTCCGATAAAAACAGCTTCCAGATAGACCCAAAGGTTTTGCACCATCATCCAGCTCTCAATAATGTCTGCCATATTGGAGAGGTTTTGCACCCATTTCTGGATCTGTTTTTTGAATGGTACATTGTACCTGTGAAGATGGAATGGATCAAAATAGATGACATGAAATCAGTTACAAGCAATATATTCAACAATAATGCTACGTGCATGTTCATCATCCGCATGTTCAAAGTAATATCCAGGCCACTGTGAGTATCACCTGTAGTTAGCGATTGAGGATGACAGAAGTACATGATAAATGGGGTTTCTGGGACGTCCATTCAAATGAATGGGGGAAAGGGAAAAACTTTCTGACCCAAGCCCCAAAAGCTCAAAATAGGAGACTCATTTTCTCCCCACCTATCCCATTCCATCCCATACAAGCAAATGTAAAATTGAGACGATGAAAGATTGAGACTTACTGATTAAAACACTTCTTCCCTTTCATATTTTCATTCCACTCAAAGAGCGAACCAACGAATATTTGTCCATGTTCTACTTTAGGGAATAACTTAATTTTCTTAACACATTCATGTCCATCGAGTATATTCACAAAGAATAACTTAGAACTTGGTTCTTCGTTTAAGTGTCTTTGTTGTGCAGAAATGAAATGATAAACTTCTCTTAATAATGCTCCTATTTGACCACCTCCTGAGCCACACATTATTTTTCCTAAGCCCCGCCCACTTTTCCTAAGCCCCACCAGTGTTTTGTGAGGACTACCTACTTTTACATCATTTCCAGTTAATCTCTGACTCAATAGGCCATCAGCCATGGCTCAGGAGGTGCCTGAAAATCAAGTTTCGTTCCACCCATCGGGTGGAGGGTAGAAAAAACCTTGATAATATGATAGTATATATCCAAATACATACGTATGCAAAAGTTCTCCACTCAAATAGCTGCAGTTATTGTGTATTTTCATCTTGAAAATCGATGCATTCCCCGCGCTCTCTCATTTGAATTTTCTCCACTCGGATCACATGTAGGCCACGTGACACCTCGACAGCCAATAGATCGGCTGACATCATATGCAAATTTCGTCAGACTGTCATGTGACCAGCTAAGTTGTCCAACCTTGTGAGCTTGTGAGCGACCAAGACCCATAGAACGAGCTCGACCTTGATGACCCAATCAAAGAGTTATACCTTGTAGACCCACAAAATCCTGAAAAAGAGTTTTACATCGATGGTACTCATTGTGAGTTATCAAGACAATACCCACTGAACAAGTTATACCTTGATGAACCAGAATATAAGTTTTACCTCGGAGACTCACATTTAAAAAAAAAAAAAAAAAAAAAAAAAAAATCAGTAAATGAGTTATCCTTGGTGGTTTTAAATATGAAACCTACCTTGGAGACCTCACAAATTTTGAAAAAAAATCAGTAAATGAGTTCTGCCTTGATGGTTTAAATAACTACCTTGGAGACTCGTGAAAAAGGTTCTGCAAAGATGGCTCTAAATATGAAACCTTCCTTGGAGACTCACAAATTTTGAAAAAAAAAATCAGTTAATGTGTTATCCCTTGGTGGTTTTAAATATGAAACCTACCTCGGAGACCTCACAAATTTTGAAAAAAAATCAGTAATGAGTTCTGCTTTGATGGTTTAAATAACTACCTTGGAGACTCGGGAAAAGGGTTCTGCCAAGATGGTTCTAAATATGGAGCCTACCTTGGTGACTCACAAATTTTGAAAAAAAATCAGGAAATGAGTTATCCCTTGGAGACTTTGTAAGTTGGTTTTATTTTGGAGACTTGAAATGTGGGTTCTGACTTGATAACTCACAATGTGATACAAATCTTGGAAACTCAACAGGAATGTGGTTATACCTTGGAGACTTGGAAAGTTGTGTTTATTTTGGAGACTTGAAATGTGGTTTTTATCAAGAAGATTCTTGGGGATCTAAACCTATCGATGTGGTTCTTTGTTGGATGGTGCTTGATGAGAGCAATATCAAGAAAGTTCTGGGAATAAAGTGCATAGCAGGAAAGTTCTTACTCCCACTTTCTACTTCATCAAACCTGAAAGCCTTAAAAGACAATTGGAAGAGAGAAAAAATCATTAAAAAATATATATTGTTGAAATACGTATTTAAAAAAAAATTATATTGGGCTCGGGTTGGGATTTTGAATGTGAGGGTTAGGGTGGGTTGGGGTTGGGTTGGGGTTGGGTTAGGATGGGTTATGGTGGGTTAGGGTTGCGTTGGGTTGGGATTTTGAATGTGAGGGTTAGGGTAGGTTAGGGTTGGGTTGGGATTTTGAATGCGAGGGTTAGGGTTTGGGGTTGGGTTTGGGGTTGGAATCTTAAATGTGAGAGTTAGGGTGGGTTGGGGTTGGGTTTGGGTTGGGTTAGGGTGGGTTAGGGTTGCGTTGGGTTGGGATTTTGAATGTGAGGGTTAGGGTGGGTTAGGGTTGGGTTGGGGTTGGGATTTTGAATGTGAGGGTTAGGGTAGGTTAGGGTTGGGTTGGGATTTTGAGGGTGAGGGTGGATTACGGTTGGGTTGGGTTGGGATTTTAAATGCGAGGGTTAGGGTTTGGGGTTGGGATTTTAAATGTGAGAGTAAGGGTGGGTTCGGGTTGGGTTGAGGTTGGGATTTTGAATGTGGGGGTTAGGGTGGGTTAGGGTTGGGTTGGGTTGGGATTTTGAGGGTGAGGGTGGGTTAGGGTTGAGTTGGGTTGGGATTTCAAATGTGAGGGTTAGGGTGGGTTTGGGTTGGGTTAGGGTTTGGGGTTGGGTTTTTGAATGCGAGGGTTAGGGTGGGTTAGGGTTTGGGGTTGGGTTTTTGAATGTGAGGGTTAGGGTTTGGGGTTGGGAATTTGAATGTGAGGGTTAAGGTGGGTAAGGGTTGGGTTTGGGGTGGGTTGGGGTTGGGATTTTGAATGTGAGGGTTAAGGTGGGTTAGGGTTGGGTGAAGGGTTCGGGTGAGTTGGGGTTGATTATGCTCCCTGTAAAATTATCACACACAGACACAGACACAGACACAGACACAGACACAGACACAGACACAGACACAGACACAGACACGTTAAGGCTTGACTATGTAGTTGAGGATTCTGTGTTTGGGGTTCACAGATCTAAGAACGTCCCCCATTGCACACACCAACAAACAAAAGTTAAGGCTTGACTGACTATTCAGTTGAGGATTCTGTGTTTGGGGTTCACAGATCTAAGAACGTCCCCTTTGACATATATATATATATATATATATATATATATATATATATATATATATATATATATATATATATATATATATATATATATATATATATATATATATATATATATATATTTCAACCCTCGGCAGATGCCACCTGTTATACACCTCGGACTTGGTCCTCGAGTGTCCATAAAGGTGTATAGTAGAGGGGAGTGAAGCGCCAAACTATTGCTCCCATGAGTATTATCTGCTTAGTTTTGTCTTTTTTTTGTATACCTTGTCAAGGCTCGTATGAGAGCTAACACAACACACAGCAAGGGGGCATGAGACAAGAGAGGCAGGAGTGGGAGGGACAAAACAGTGGGGAACAGACACATTAGGAGATCTGTGGAAGGGAGAGGGATGGGACAGGGAACATGGGGAAGAGAAGATGGACATTACAGGGACTTTCAGGAAGGAAAGCAGGGGAATTGAAAGAAGTGGGCTTGGGTGGATTAATTATCGGGGGTAGAAAAGATCGAGGGTATCGGGGGTATCAGTCTTTTGTAATTCCTGTGAATAAAATGAACCTAAAATCTCTTCCCCCTTTAAATCACATAATTTGTAAGTCCAAGGAACTGTACCGATGACATCAACAATTTAAAAACGTACATTTGTCCATCGCTTGGTATAATCTTTTTCAGAATGAGATTTCCACCTGTATATTGTTGAGGGCCGGCGGGGTCGGGTGAGAACACCACTAGGTGGGGGAAAGCTACGTCGATTCCCACCAGACTCCCCGGAATTGTAGGCCATCGCTCACGGATAATTCCGTGACGCGGCGGGTCGCTTAACCGACCGTGGACGCCAATAACTCAACCGCATGACCTAGGGTCCTCCCGCCTATGGAATCAGGTTACCTAATTAATCACGCAGTTTAACCACTGGGGAACCACACCCTCGGTACGCCTTGTCCAAACCGGATCACTCTTCCGGATCGAATCACCTTTCCGGATCGGATGCAGCCGAGCGACGCTGCAAAGGACATACCGGCTAGAAGGAACGGACCGTTGGGAATAGAGACCCGGCTAAACCTGGATTCGAACCATGCTGGACCAATGGGAGGAAAGACAAAGGCGAGATGGGAACATTTCTACAACAATTATTTATTTACAATAAGCGAGGAAAAACATGTGGCACAACAAAGGTTTATTGGGGGTGTAATGCAGGGAAAGATGAGAGAGGTGTGGGGTGTGGCAATTTTAAAAGCAACTTACAAAGCAGACAGTGCAGAATTGACACGAGATTAATAAAGCAACAATCACAACAATAAAATATCTTATACAGGCTTACTTAACGGACAGGCGCCAACACTCTCAGACACACACTCACACAAAGTAAACCCAATTGTGAAAGTGACTTTTGTAGCCAGGGAGGGTGTTGAAGTTACAGTTTCTCGGTACCTGAACGTTTTGGGGGAGGGATGCTCCGTGGTGCGGCACCCGACAATGGTTGAGTTGTTCGGCCACAACCGTATGGGTGGAGATAGTGTCTGCAGGAGGGGCTAGAGCAGAGAAGAGTGGAGTCCAAAGGGGGAGCGAGAGATGAGCAGCAGGCAGGACCAAGCAAGAGGCAGTTCGTCGAGGTCGTGAGGTCGGAGATAAGGAACAGAAAGCGGGGCCAGACAGGAGGCTTGATCGAAAAGCAAGGGGCGGTTCGACGTCTTGTCGGCGGAGACAAGTGGCAGGAACACTCACTCTCAATGACTCCTCTCCTTCAATTCTCCTTACTCCTTCAATACTCAAAAACCTCTCTCAATTCTCCTTCCAACCAACTTGCAATTCTCTTCCAAACCAACTTGCAATTCTCTTCCCAATTAACCAACTACACGGAGGTCCGCGCTTTTTAGAACCCGGAGATCGGGGAGGAGCCTTGCTGAAACCTGATGGCATTGTCCGAGCAGATCATGCCGATTGGACCGGCCCTTCACGTGGTCCGCCTTTCTGGGCTGGGTTTCAGCCAGACTCCGGTATGGTCCGCCCACACCGTGCACGTCCGGCCTTTGGCAGGTGGATGGGTGGTGCAGCATGAGCGTTTGTCCAACTGAACGTCGGGATTTTGCCTCTGAAAACGAGTCGCTGGGTAGACGGTGGCCAGTGAAACGAGGGTAGCAAGCGAGATGATGGCACCGTGGATCGTCATACTGTGGTAAGCGAGACGAGGGTAGCAAACGAGATGAAGGCACCGTCGATCGTAAAAGGAGGAAATAAAATAAAAGGGTAAAAATGATTTATTAATCCTAACTAATACCCATCGCAACGCACCCCCTTGCTTTCCCACTAAACAAAAGGTAGGGCCCTAACTACATGTATATTAATGGAATAACTGACTCAGGACAACTATCTGTTGTATGCATGCGGCTCCGAGAACCACAACAATATTCTTCCTATGTCACCAACTTTGAACTTAGGCTTTCTGACATTAATCTCTTGTTCATATTTTAATTTTGTAAATCTATCTGATGGCTTAGTTTTTGTTTAGGTGTGAATCGTGTCGTTGTACTTATCGACAATGTACTGAATTAAAGATAACCATTGTTGAGAACTGAGTTGAGTGAATTTTTTAAATAGTCTCTCTTTTAAAGTGCGATTAAAACTCTCAATAACCGCTTTTCCTTCATTAAAGGTGCTGTATAATGTAATGTTGTTATTTTAGAGAAAATTCATAAATGTTTTGTTGTACAACTCTGTACCCTCATCAGTCCACAATTTTTTGAGGTTTTCTCTTGCTTTTATTAAGCCTGGTGTTGGCTTAGTGGTTAGAGTGGTGGCTTGGGATCCCAGGGTCCTGAGTTCAAGCCCTGTTGGCTGCTGAATTAACACCAGGGGGTTGACTCAGCCTGTCATCCATCTGAGGTCGGCGAAGTGAGTACCAGTGTACTGGTCCCGGTGTATGCCCCGGTAAGAATAGGTGTACCATATCCCTGTGTGTCGTAAGAGGCGACCAGGGTTGGTGTCAGGAAGGGCATCCGGCCATAAAACATTGCCTCAAGAAAAAGCCCAACCCCTGCACAGCAGGGAAAAATGGCTGTAAAACGGTCATTTTATAATATTTATCTCTTGCTTTTATTGAATATCTGTTGTAAAGCTAACATAACAGTATTACCTGTTCTGTTTTTCAAAGGAACAACCCACGCATATCTACACCTCAAATCAATCACGGTTAAAGCACACTTGTACCCCTTATCATTATTGAGTTCAATTAAATCAGGGGACCAGATATAATCAACTTCCTTGGAATAAATCTTCCTTCGATGAAACTTTGTGATTATTGGTTTATGTAATTCATCAGCTAATTGCTCTTCAATCTCAATGACATCATTTGAGCCTATAAGTTTTTTGAATTTCCAAGCCCAAGTTTCAATTTAGCACTGATCATCTTCTTCACGATGAACCTATCAACTTTTTCTCTCAAAGTTGGATTTTATATCAGAGACAAATTATACATTTCTCTATCGGCTTCATGTTTTTCTTCCAACATCGTGCTATTCCCAGAATCAATGTCATGCTTCATGCACACGTCATCAACGTTGATTGGTTTGCTCCACGGTTTAGGATTGTCAGCCTCATCTAATCTTTTATCCAAGTTTGTTCCTGGACCACAGAAATAATACCCTAGTAGATGTAAATTCCCCTGGTATTCCAGTTGTTGTAAATTTACTTCCTGATAGAAACTTTTGTATATCTCCCCCTCGTTTGCATTTGGTGATGAATTCACTCTTTTTTGAGCCATACACCGAACATGTACCTTTTTGTATAACCCTTGTATTTTTACTTTTAACATACGAGATAATTTTACTCTCGGTTTTCTTTTTACATTTGAGACAATAACTCATTTATTTATGTGAAAAATTCTGACAGTGTGAAAACCTTTTTAGTTTCCAACATGCACATTTGAATCTTCATTTTTAAAACATAAAGAATCCTTAGAAATGTCACCACTCTCTCCTCCATTTATTTAAGAAAAAAAAGAAAAACATTAATTAAAGTCAATCACACCAACATCATCAATAATATAATCTTCATCTCCACGTTCTCATTTATATCTTCTCCCTGAAAACGATGTTAATAGTCTTGTCGAAAATATTTCGAAGAGACTTGTCAATTCTTTATTTTCCTCCTTGGTACGTTGAGATTTATTTATTTTCTGTAATGCCTCCAATCTTTTTTAATCTCACGAGTTTCCATATTTTTATATTTATTTATTCTCTCTCTTTCCTCCCTCTCCCTCTCCGACTTCTCTCTCTTCTCCCTCTCCTCCTTCTCTCTCTTCTCCCTCTCCTCCTCTCTTGTCTCAGTTTCTTCAACTCCTGCCTCATCCCTTACTATCCTTGAACCACTTTCACCCCATAGAATATCATACATATATTCATCTGGATTCTGTGATACTCTTGAATCCACAATTATTTTTCTCATAATAGGAAACCAATAAGATTTGTTGATGATTTCTAAAAGAGTTTTATATTTGATCACCTTTAGAAGTTCATTTTTATTTAATATTTTAATCAAATCTCTATTTGAGGGTTTTTTAATATCAGTATAAGGCCAGTTTTTAATTGAAAAATGCCTGTGTCTGTTCCAATTCACAAGGAATGTAAAATCGAACACCCTTTTTCTTGTAGGTATCCTTGAATGCAAAAATTATAATTTTCTTGAAGCCTTCTTTCTGTCATTTATGTATCAGAAATATATGACAGATTAATATGATGACACGTAATACCACCCCATCTTCCTGTTGTTAAATCAGTTTGCATTCCTCGACTTTGTATAATTATCCAATTTCCTTCCTTCTTTGTCATATTAACTATCGCTTCACCATCATATGATTTCCTATTCCCAAAATCGTGTATTTGTTGTTTGCTAATTGTGCTTCCACATATCTCATCATTCTTACCAAGAGGATAATATTCTTCTTTACGAGACTGATAAAAATTGTGTAGGTCTTCGAGGTTCAATGATAAAGACCAATTACATCCTAAGTCACACATATTATACCTCCATTTCTCTATTCTCATATTAACAATACTTCCTTCTTTATAAAATTCAATACCAAGCAGATAATTGAATTTAATAAGAAAAGGTGTATGGTTTGTTGAACCAGGTGTTGTGGTTGTAAATTCTAATCCTTCAACAAAACATGCCGTTTTATTTAAGGATACGTATTGAGATAAATCACTTAATCTCACCAAGTCATTCGCGTCAATCGGGCTTGGATAATTTATTAATTTATAAACATATTTCATATTAATATTTTTGCTATACTATATTTCTGTCGTTCAGCCTGTGCCTTTGTGTAATAATTTGATCGATCAATATCCAGTTTGGGGATCCACCAAAGATAGAACCATCTTTACCAACATAAGCCATTTATATTAGGTTAAAAATAGTGTCATTAAAAAAAATTATTTTTGTTTAGTTGAAATAACACATACAGACATAATTGACCACAACACTTGGAATTTAATTCTTGGACTTGAAATGTTTGATAAACATCATTCTGTAAGAATTTTATTACTTCAACAGGTGGTAGAAGACCATAACTATCAAAATAATATTTGTTTTGACGATTAAAAATACAAACCCAGTGAGAACCATTCCCATTATTATCTTCTAAGTTCATAATAATATTCTTTGTATGTTGAGACACGTTTGTGAATTCATCTCTCATACAAATAACCACATTATGAATTTTTCTTTCTTACAATATTTAATAAGTTCTAAATTTGATGTTGTATTCTTTCCAATTTTTTTAAACCACTCATCAATGCTCATTTATTTATTAGAAAGATATAATCCATTACCCCTTTTCGTTAATTTTACACCTGCCTGTGCGATAGAAGAAAGTATATCTCCAACTACCAACCTCGCTTTATCAGGCAGACTTTCAAGTTTTTCAGAAAAATCTACAATTACACCATTTCCACTAATTTGTTTCTCCAACTCTTTTTGAGCCCGGAGTTGAGCCTTCCTTTCGTTGGCAGTTTTCACCGCTGCTGAAATACCACCCATCAATGCTCCAGCCGCACTTAAACCAGCAAATAAAGGAAGTAGAAATGGGAGAAATCCTCCACTCATCTCTCTTATTGAATATTTCTTCAACATTGGTTTTGACATTTTAATTTTAAATGAGCCAGTATCATTCAAGATTTTCACCTGTTCTCTTGTGAGGAAAACATCAATTCTCACTGCTCCTTTTCTCTGAACTGTATTAACGTTAATCATACAAGGCTTTTGCTTTTGAATAAAAGATGATAGTTTATGAAGATTGATTTGATTAACATATACCCCAGTTGGCAGTTCACTACTCATTTATTTATCAAAAAAAATATGCGATACTAATCATAACACCATTATCTGTATTAATCTGTAATTCTGTTGCTTCCAAAAGCAAACAATAAGTATCAACTTCTTCACTCTCTCTCCTCTTTCAATGTATAGGGAAATATCCACTCGATTAGACTTTATAGTTTCCTTTTGAGCACTCAGGTGAATCGCATAGATTGTATACAGACTTTTAAATGCTGTCATATCCAAAATAGCTTCTTTATTTCCATTGCTTTCACACACCTTTTGGCAAGACTTGCATGCCTCAGCATAATCATCCTTTCACCAATAAATTTCCAATCTATCTCGTGGATAAAATGTTGCATCTCGAGAAACGCAAAGTTGTTTCAACTTAGCATTATCACTCAATGCATTATTCTTATCAGTAGCAGTGTCACCATCTGTTTTTTTTAAACGAGCCACAGATATCATGGCCTTCCTTCTAGAACACCCAAATTCCAAATGTAAGTAGTTTGGTTCAGTTTAATGTGTTGGCATCTTCTTTTAAGATATGGTACATTGAGTGGTTTCTTTGAGTTAAGTCTTCTATTCAACATCTCTTCTGTTTTAATATTAGGAGTATATTCACTAACATACCAACTAATTTCATCAATTAGAAATTTATTCTGAGCAGCAAAAGCATTAGCCACACCAAAAAGCAATCTATTTTCATTATCATTCCTTTGCAGTTGAAATCTAATTTTAAGACCATACAGAACTTTAGCATGATCACAAAATCCAAATATACCTTTAAGAGGAACTGCCACAGTAAGACTATTACCTGCTTTTGTATCATCATTATACATTCCTTTCCTTTGACTATATCCAGGTTCTGTGTTTGTTCCCATTGCCATATCAGGAATAAAACTTTCGACAGCTACCTTTCCCATTCTATCATGAAATGAATATAGTGTAAATTTCATCATTTCAGATGAAGCAGAGACATAATCAACCGCTTCAACTTCTTGTGTTGCAATATACAAACGAACACTATCAAACATTTTCCAAAAGAAATCATTTACGAGTGCAGCGTTAGTTTGTGTTATTCGCAGCCTTAGTGAATGTAAATTTACACAACAAGAAACTTTCAGCTGGATTCAAATAAGTTTGTTGATTATTTATTTCAAAACTTTTTGTTCCATTTGCATTCCAGTCTGTTCCAGTTATTGCATTTACCTTGAAGTAGTCTTCTTTTTTTAGTGGAGTTTGAGATGACAATGGTATCATCCAAATCAGAGATACTATCATTGCTTCCATACCTGTATTTATTTCAGAAAAAAGATGTTAAAACTTTTGAAACCCTGATCCAAGTATTTGAATTATTTTCTGTCGTTCTTGGGGAGACAACTGAGTTTTGCCTTTCTTAATTTCTTTTATTGCTTGCAATTTATGAGATTCCTTTGGGACATCTTTTATACACTTTATAGCACCAGCTACATTTCCCACAGCAGAAGCAGTTGAACCAATTAGGTCTTTATGTTTAAGAATAGTTAAACCTACACCCATGAGAGTATCAATTCTCCCATCTTTTTTTTCTAAATTGATGTCCTACACCCCTTTGTCTCTTCGGTTTATAGTCTCCTCTACCAAGATACATACTTTCACCCTTGTAGTATGGGGAAAGGAACATCCCATCCCCTGTAATTATTTTATATTTTCCCAACTCGTGTTTCCTCACAATAATCATCGTATTTATTTATTGGAAAACTTCACGGAAGTGAATTCTGATGGATATAATTTCTCCATTAAAAGAAATCATGTGATTATCTTGGTCGGTTATCCTAAACTTTACTCTGTATATGGTTTTTCCTGACACCGGAAGATAAACCAGATTTTTGGGTTCCATATTGAATTTATAACCAATTGGGGTTGAGTATGCCCTGAATTAAAATATTGTATTTGTTTTTATTCCATCATTATAAGCACCATAAATCAAATCACAGTGAATTAATACTGAATTTATGCCTGAGGATATTTGAATGACATTATCACTGTAAAACATCCCATTAGTTTCAATCTTTTTGGAGGAGAAACCCAATAACTCTCGAAATGAATTATCAATTGTGAAATCAACCTTGTAGTTATTTTTAAGTTTAATCGTTGATTTTGAAGTATGTTTCTGAATGTCTATAACAATATTTTTTGGTTCATCACCCTGTTCTTTCATAAGGCGAGCAATTTTGGAAGATATTTGAGAAATCTCGTATGCTCCGGGTGAAAATATTATCGTTTTGTATCCACTTCCCAGATTGTAACTAAACTTGTCATTTTTCTCGGTGATATTAAATAAGGTATTATAAGTTTCCATGGACAATAAAGATGCCTCATATTCTTTTGTTGCGTCAAGTTGTAATGGGTATGGAAATGAAGATGTGTGGTCGCTTATTGTGAAATTAAAACTAAGGATTGTGCTTCTCATATTACTGAATATGGGATAAAATGTCTTTGTATTGGCATTTATTAATTATTTTCATGTTCAAATGGTATAAAATGGCTGATGCTTCATTAAAACAATTATTTCCAGCCTTCTTACTAGCTAACGGCAATAACAGACTATTGACTAATTATGATGAGTCATTTGGAAGAAAACTAACACCTGAACCAAGGCTACTTAAAGCCTGAATAATGTGTTTCTCCTTCTCATTCTTCCTACTTTTACCAGATAGACTAACTCTATAATTAAGAAAGTCCAGCAGATCAATGTATACTCCATCATCCTTATTTTTCATATCCAATGGTTTATCAAAATACTTTGATTCATCCCTCACAGTTGAACCTTGTTTTCCATATTTTGTTAGAAGAAAGATTAATCTCGGAGTTAGCTTAACAGGGGGTTGAGCAGAACTCAAGAACTTTAATTCATCATTAAATATCAATCCTTTTTCTTGAACAAGATGAAATATTACTGGTTGTTCTGTTGGAATGAGCCTGCTTTGGTTTTTGAATCCGCTGAATATGCATTGTTTTGAAGAGCCTTCACAATATAAACAAGGGGTTCATTAATCTCTTCCAGTTGTTGAAATAATCCTTAATCATCATATTCTAATTCTGCAATATGCTCTAATTCTTCCTCCATCATTTGACTGAAATCTTTTAACATTTGAAGTTTTTATAGGAGTATATTCTGTTGTGGGAACTGTGGAAGCATTGAAAAAATTTTCTTGGGAAGTTTTTGAAAGTGGTATAAATTTTTCTTTCAAATGCTTCTTCACCCGTTAGTTTCTGTCTGCGTTTCTTCTTTATGTCTTCCTGTTGTTTTCCAACTTTTGAAACCATCTCTTGATGCTCTTTAAATCTTCTTGCTCTTTCTTTTGCATCCATTTATTTATTGGAAATTATCATTCACTGAATTATAAAGGTCAACAGGGAAATTTTCCTTTTCTTCATCATTAAAGTTGATGTGTTCAAATAAATCCTTTTCTTTAAATATTTTATCAAATTCTTTATTAACATTAATACGAGTTGTAATTTCTTCTTCACTAATACTTCACTAATCAGCAGTTTGCGTTGAGTTTCTTCATCAACATCAAAACCGAATGATAAAAGCTTAACCCCATTACCACTCAGAAGTTTAATAATTTGTCTCATTCCTTCTGGATTCGTTTCTAATATCCCAAGACCACCACATTTTAGTTTCTTTTACTCGATCTTACAATGTGAATATTTTGTTGTACCAAGAGAAACCGCCTCAAATATTTGACCTTCATTCCTCAATCGCATATGTTCTTCGACTGAAATATTGTAATAATCTTCACCTTCTACTTCTCCTGGTCGCATTGCTCTGGTTGTTGTAGATACAATACGAATCACATGGTGTTTTTTTTTTTATTTACAATATTTTCATTTCTACTATACAAGAACCTTGATTTATGAAAGTTTTTTTCCAGAAGCAGATTTACCCACAAGATTTATAATAATAGTTGTCATTTATAAATGTAATTGTTTATAAAATAAAAAATATATCTTAATATCTCATCTTGTTTCACAACAATATATTTATATTAGCGATACCCGTTCACATGCACGGGATAGCAGTACAACATAGCTGGTAGCAGACGACAGACTGTACACGGGGAATGACAAAAATACGTATTGTGCAAAATGCAAGTGGCACTATGGAATGCCAAGACTTCCCAAACATTGTCGGCATGTCCGCTAAGTGCCACAGCAATTTCATAGGGATCGTGTGAAGGCGAAGCCAAGTTTTTAGTGTGCAAGCTTGGTATTATAATAGAGATTTTTCAGTCGTGTGCTTCATATAATCCCCAAATTCCTTTTTACTACATAATGTAGAACAATTGTCTCTCCAAAAATTTATTTTATTCAAGTTAAATTCAATAGAAATAAATAAAGTATGAGCATTGTTTCTTATTGAGCGACGAGGGAGTTGAAAGTATGATTGACCAAGATAAATACAATGACAAGAAGAATGTCTCCCTCTTGTGTCATAGTTATCCATTACCATTTGGTTTCTCTCATTAACACAATCATCAAAGACAACGAGTGTTCTTTTTTGATTTATCCAAATCTTGGGGAGAAGGTATATAATTCGTATTATCACTAAGAATACAAGTTATCGGCTTTGATTTCTTTTTATATCTCTGTGTATCAAAAAATAGTTGTATTATATCTTCAATAGCCTGGTGTTGGCTTAGTGGTTAGGGTGGCGGCTTGGGATCCCAGGGTCCTGAGTTCAAGCCCCGTTGGCTGCTGAATTAACACCAGGGGGTTGACAGCCTGTCATCCATCTGAGGTCGGCGAAGTGAGTACCAGTGTACTGGTCCCGGTGTATGCCCCAGTTAGAATAGGTATAGGCCTACCATGTCCCTGTGTGTCGTAAGAGGCGACCAGGGTTGGCGTCAGGAAGGGAATCCAGCCATAAAACATTGCCTCAAGAAAAAGCCTAACCCTGCACAGCAGGGAAAAATGGCTGTAAAAACGGTCATTTATTTTCTCTTCAATGTTGTAATCATTTTGTTTATTTTGAAGTTTAAATAAACCGAATATATCTTCTTTTTGAAGACCAGCATTAAAACCTTGTGAGAGTAGTTGACACTCAGGTTGAAAACTCGATTTTTGTGAAAATTATTAAATTATCATAATCTAAAAAGTTGGGAGTAAGGAGTATCTTTAAAAGTAAGCAGGTTTTTCCACATCCGCTTGAACCAGCTATGAGACATCTTAATGAATTTGGAAGATTTTTATGGTTGTTAAATTTTATCTTATTTTCCCAAATGGGTAAAAAAAATCATTCATTTATATATTTGGAAAACAGGTTATTTAATTTTTTATTGCCTTTTTTAAAAACTCTGTTTTAGCCTAAATTCAGGTTTAATTTCAAGACAATCCAATATTTTATTTATACAATATCTTGTGTTGATATTTCCCCGAAAATGACAATCGTTAATAATATAAATCATCAATCTGCGAAACATGGTAGTCATTTGTTCAGTCTCTTCTCTTTTAAGAAAAGGTGTCTTATCACCCTCATACTTTACATTCATTTCTCAAATCAATCTTGTAAAGCAATTCATTTTTGGTGTAAATCTCAAAGAATTATATTCCTTTTTATATTTTTTATTATCATTAATTGGAAGATAATCACAGAATATACATTGTTTATAAGCTTTTGACTCTGTGTTTAATCCCCCTCTTTTACACGCAGGACAATTCTCAAATTTGTCACGTGGAGAATCAGGAAATTCTAGAGGCTCAAAATCTAGTAAACTATTCATATTTATAAAGTAAAACTTTACTTCAAATAAAATTCATCTTCAGTATCATCTTTTGTACTTCCATTGGTGCTTTCACAATCATCGATAAAACTACTTTCATAACTGCCGTTGGAACACAAACTCTCGGGATCATAACTGTCTTCTGTTCCAACAGACATATTATCATCACTCTCATCATCTTCAAAATCTTCACTTGAATAATGACTCATTTAATTGGTAGAAAAAACATTACCATCTGTATCTTATATATTATTTCCGAGTTTGTGGTTTCATGTCGCGCTATCTTCGACTTTGTTCTGCGCTCGAGTAACGTGATATTCGGATTACATTATCTCAAAGACCATATGAGGTGCATGGTACAAAAAAAGTAAATAAAATGGTTCTGAAACAGTGAAATCGTATTCCACTTACTGCATTAAAGTAAAATTACTACTGATACTCTGCATCAGTTCCTTTCTCAAACATACCCACCCCAACATGTCGCGCAGAGCGCGGGTTATGCTCGTCTATATACTTTTTTCATAAACAGATTCAACTACTACATTTTCTATATTAAAGGTAATTTTAAAATGGTCCTTAACTACTATTGAACGAAATGTCATTTCACCAAATATATTAACATCCTTTATTTCATCAGGATTTACATATTTTGGGGTTGTTGAAAAAAATACAAATTTCTCCTTGCATATTACAGATGGTCTTACCTGTTCTTTCTAAAGCTTCATCAAAAAGGTTTTTCTTTTTTGATACTTTTTTTCTTGTTTCATTGCTTTTCCTAGTTTTGAATATATTGCCAGAAGGAGAGAAGAAACTTTTGTTGGAGCTACTTTAATTGATGTTCTTCCAGATATACAAAAAGCCCTTCAACTGAAGGAAATTTAAGAACTCATATTATTCACCATAATTGTTTTTATCCAATAGTTGTAATATTTATCTTTCTTCAATTTTATATCCTCGACATATTTCTCAGTATCTTTTACAAATGAAGAGATTGATTGAAACTTGTCTTTTGTGTCTTGATACATTGTATTTATTAAGTGAAAAAAGTTGGAGGATAAAATGGTTTTAAGCACAGATTCACCTATAAATAAAACGGAATTTTCATCAAGAAAATTTTATTTTAAGCAAAGTTTTGTCTTATAAATATGGTGAATACAACGTACTGCGATGTTTGTAATCATGAATATAAATGTTATAAAAAAACACCTTCAAACCAACAAACACACATTCAATCTTTTCAGACAAATATCTCCACTTGACCAAGAAACAAAACATTGTGATATCTGTGATAATTATATTCTTTTAAAAAATTATAATAAACACCTTTAATCATGCAAACACAAGAACAATGAAGAAAGGGAAGGTGCCACTAAATTCTCCATTGAAAACACTGATGGGGCATTTAAAGGTCATATAAAAATAAGATTGTTTTGCTTTCAAGACACTGGACCATCTTCAATCATTGAAGCTGATGATATGGTTAAACAAAGTATTGAAACTACAATTAAAAACACATTAAGTGAAATGAAAACTTTTAAGTTTTATATGGGAGTAAAATTGAATATGGTAAGAGAAGGTGATGAAACTACTCCCTATACGAGGACAAACCCTCACTTTATCTCATCATTTCAAGATTTTGTAAGATGTGATGTTTACAATGAACTCCAGAGACAAGAACAAGATGTTGATAACACTGTAGTGGGTCGTGGATTTGCTATTCCAAAAATAATCTTTTTAGATATACACATCCTAAAATCAGATCCTCTGCAAGCTTCTTCTTATATTGATTAACCAAAAGAGATAAAACTTAAGAAAGCGGTTGTTAATATTCAAAACAAAGATAATAAATGTATTCTATGGTCTGTTCTTGCTCACTTACATCCTCCACAATGGAAACCTGAAAGGGTTGAGCATTATAAGAAATACGAGAATACAAAAAATGTTAAAGATTTAAAGTTTCCAATGTCATTGAGAGATATTCCTGAATTTGAAAAAATGAATAATCTATCTGTTAATGTTTATGGATTAACAGATAACAGACACAAACAAAGTTCAGATATTAAAAATTTCAAACTATAAAAATGATGAAACACACATTGACCTTCTCTACTTTACTTCAAAGGAAAAATCACATTATGCTTTCATCAAAAATTTATCAAGATTAACCAAATCACAACTATACAAGAGAAAATGTAAAACGTATCCTTGTAAGAGATGTCTCAACTCCTTTCACACAAAAGAACGATTAAATAAACATTCAAAATATTGTTGTAATCATAAATCAACCATAATCAATTTCCCAAAAGCAGGTTCAAACATATCATTCAAAGATGAAAAGATAGATACTCTTTCTCCAAATAAATCGTACACAAATAAATATCAAAAACATTATATCAAATCATCTGTTGGTGATGAGTACAACAAGTTAAAACTTTAGAGAGGAGAAGATGCCTCAGAGGAGTTTGTAAGACGATTGGAAAAAGACTGCATAATACGAAGATAAATAATGGTTAAAACCTAAAAACCAATGTCATTAATAATGGGAGAGAAAAAAGAATTTAGAAAGAACAGTATCTGTCATATTTGTGAAGAGAAAATTGAGGGAGAGGTCAAAGTTCAGGATCTTTGTCATCTTACTGGAAAATATAGAGGTCCAGCTCATTCCTGTTGAAATCTTAATTACAAGCCCCCAAACTTTATTCCTGTATTTCTTCACAACAATGCTCACTATGACACACATCTATTTATAAATTAACTTTCAAAGACATCTGGAGATATTTCTGCCATTCCTAACACAGATCAAAAATACATCTCGCTCACAAAAACAATTAATACAACCCCCATAACCCATATCAGATTTCTTGACACATACAAGTTTATGGCAAGTCCATTATCTAACTTAGCATCAAATATTAAAAACTTACCGAATCTTATATCACATTTCTCAAATCAAGAAGAGATTGATCTCTTATCACAAAAGGGAATATATCTGTATGACCACATGGATTCATTTGAGAAGTTTAAAGAAACACAACTTCCTTCAAGGGAAAGTTTATATCGCTTGTTGAATAAAACTCATATTTCCGATAGAGATTATACACAAGCTAAAAAGGTTTGGGAGAAGTTTAATACAAAGAATCTTGGAGAATATCATGATTTGTATCTTAAAACTGATGTATTGTTATTGGCTGATGTGTTTGAAACTTTTAGAACAGTCTGTCATAATAAAAATTCTAATGGATTAGACCCCACCCCACTATTACACAGCCCAGGTTTGGCTTGGAGTGCCATGTTAAAAATGACGAAACAGAATTTGGAATTAATCAGTGATTTAGATATGCTTTTAATGATCGAGAAGGCTAAAAGAGGAGGAATATCTCAAGTATGTTCCAAGAGATATGCTAAAGCAAAGAACAAATATGTTCCTGATTATAATAAGAATGAGGACAACTCTTACCTGATGTATTATGATGCTAACAATTTGTATGGGTGGGCTCTGTCTCAATCTTTACCTAATGGAAAACTTAAATGGGTTAAAGAAAAACATCATGAAAAAGTTTTACAAGACATTGTTGGCTCCTTTCAAAAATAATTGGATGAAGCTGAAGTTGGATATTATTTTGAGGTTGATTCAAAATATCCAGAAGAACTTCATAACAAACATAAAGACCTACGTTATGCCCCTGATAAGGAAAGTCCAAGAAAAGAATGGTTAATGATTACCCACAGTCATTTAATATAAAAGGTAAATCTACAGAAAAACGACTGACTACATTAAATGATAAAGAAAGTTATGTTTTGCATCAAAGGAACTTGAGACAATATTTATCTGCTGGGTTGAGAGTGAGGAAAATTCATAGGATTTTGAAATTTAAACAAAGTTATTGGTTAAAGATGTACATTGATTTTAACACAAAAGGAGAACAGAAGCAAAAACAGATTTTGAGACGGACTTTTAGAAATTAATGACTAATGCTGTATTTGGAAAGACTATGGAAAATGTTAGGAATCGACAAAACATAAGACTTGCTACATCTTGGAAGCAGGCTTCAAAGTTAATTAATAGACCAAGTTTTGAGCAAGCAGAGGTGTTTTCAGAGAACTTTTGTGCTATTCATTTGAAAAAGGAGAGTATTGAAATGGATAAACCAATTTATATAGGAACATCAATTCTTGACTTGTCAAAGTCGTTAATGTATGACTATTACTAAAATAATTTAAAATCAAAGTACAAGGATAATGTGTCATTGTTATATATGGATACAGATCGTTTTATATTAGAAATTAAGACAAGTGATATGTATCAGGATATGATTGATTATATATATATATATATATATATATATATATATATATATATATATATATATATATATATATATATATATATATATATATATATATACATATATATATATATATATATATATATGATACAAGTAATTATAAGTCAGGTGATGACATAATTTCATCAAAGTATTCATCATCATCAAAGAATACTTTGATGTATTCATCAAAGAATAAAAAGGTTATTGGTAAGTTTAAAAATGAATTGGGTGGGAAGGTCATGAGTGAATTTATAGGATTGAGATCAAAGTCTTTTGCTTTCACGTATATTGATGATAATAACATTGAAAGGTGTGATAAGAAGCGAAAGGGAATCAAGAAAAATATAATGAAGGAAACAATAAACTTTAAACATTATTACAACTGTTTAACCTTAAAGAAGGAAGAGTACAGAAAAATGAATACAATAAGAAGTTATAAACATCAATTATACACAGAAGAGATAAATAAGAAAGCATTAGGAGCTTTTGATGATAAAATATATATTTTAGAGAATGGAATCAATAGTCTCCCTTATGGTTATAAGTGTAAGTGTTAGGATATTGGGTTGGGAATTTTAACAGGCTACCACCATCTTTTTACTGATTTATAAATGATAGAACCAAGCAATAACCAAACCAAAGAGTGGAGATGTAATCAGCCTTGGTATTTAAATGGGAAACATAAGGAAGGTGAGAAATATCAAATAGGTCTTATTGAAGAAATAACCAGGGTAAAAGTAGATAAAACAAATAAGTTGGATGTAAAGAAAAAAATTAATATCCTTGAATGGACTGAAAACTTTGATGGTTATCAATTGAACAATGGACAAACAATTTACTACAATCTCAAAATGATATGTGGCTCAGGAGGTGGTCAAATAAGAGCATTAAGAGAAGTTCATCTTTTCATTTCTGCACAACAAAGACACTTAAACCAAGAACCAATTCCAACTTGTTCTTTGTGAATATCCTCGATGGAAATGAATGTTATAAGAAAATTAAGTTATTCCCTGAAGTAGAACATGGACAAATATTCATTGGTTCACACTTTTAGTGGAATGAAAATATGAAAGGGAAGAAGTGCTTTAATCAGTAAGTCTCAATCTTTCATCATCTCAATTTTACATTTGCTTGTATGGAAGGGAAGGGGATAGGTGGGGAGAAAAATGAGTCTCCTATTTTGAGCTTTTGGTGCTTGGGTATGAATGTTTTTCCTTTTTCCCCCATTCATTTGAATGGGCGTCTCAGAAACCCCATTTATCATCTACTGACAGAATTAAAACCATATTCAGTATATTTTGATAGCATTGGATCATCAGAATGCCAATCCAGCTGCATGCCCAAAATTTTATGCAGTGACACATACCTGTTACTTAAAAGTGAGCCAAGCACCATGAGACCATCTTCCAATGCAGAAATCAGCTCCATGGTGCCATCCCCTCGCAGTAGTAGTTCGCCACGCCCCTTGAACTCAGCGAAGCTGAAGATTCGACTGTTCCACTCTGTAACCACTTGAAGCAACTTCTGCTCAATATCTCGCTCCTTAATTGCACTGATGCAGATGTCCTGATTGCAGATAAGGTAATTAGTTCAAGGATATCATGTGTGCTGCTGAGTAATGCCTGTGGGATCAGCAGTGAGAACTACAGGGGGTGTTCCAAAGTCTCTACAAATGACACTCACAATAGTCCAAGACAAACCAAAAAAAAAAAAGTAAAATGAGGTGTTAAATAAAAAAACACGTTTATTTTCTTACTATTTAAGTTACTATAGAGTTTTTGAAAAACAAAAACCGTTGCCCAATAGGTAATACTATTACAACTATCCAGTTAGTGAAACTTTTTGAACGTCCCACGCAGCTTCCTTCTCTTAAGGTATATGACTTGAATTTCTGTTCGGGGTGAACATCGAGGAATCATTTTCGGAGCAAATGGCTGACCACTACTCAGACAACAATTCCACCGTTCATATAATGAGTGGTTTATACGCCAAAACCAACAAACACAGGAGGCTTTATGCAAACAAAGTAAATTTGTTCTTATTCAAGCATCGTGATAAAATTACTATTCATTTAAAGATGTAAGTACCTAACCAGATGACAAGTTTCAAATACACAAACACAGTTCTACGAAGAAAAAAAGCAACGAATGAACGAGTAATTGTACACCAGCTCATAACAAAATTGACCTTCTGTGAGAAGATAATATAAATGATGAGAAAAATGGCTTCAAACGTTATTACATTAGTTAACCAACTCGTATAAAGGTGATACGATATCAGTGTAGATTATAGTTGTTGAAAATCTAGGGAATTGCAAAACATATTTCTTAGGTCTTACAAGAACCCGAAAAGCAATTTTTTGCCAACTCTCTCTTCGAAGAAGCTGAAAGGTCATTATTGGCTATTTGGTTGGAAAATGTGATTTTCTTGTTCAGTTGCATTGCATCACATAAACAGAGCTAGCAGGATAGCCTAGACTCTAGAGGTACGCACAATCACCTCTGAGCTGTTTCACCTGAGTTTAAATTTTGGCCCATCCTGGTCTCTCGCAGGCAGGGCAATTCATTAACGTGTGTGTCCTCGCTCAGATGGACGTTAAACTGGACATCCTGTCTGCCAGACTCGATGGATTTATAAGATTGCATGATGTCTTCCGTGAAGAGGCAAGTTATTCCCAGCACCCTGAACAAATTCCAAATTCCTGCCCAAATGTAAAGAGGAATCTCATCAGCAGTGCAGCTGTGCCTCAGGAAGGATACAACCGACATAAACAACAGAAGAGCTGTTTAGAAAATCTGGAGAATGACTCACAGCTCATTCATGTCCAAGATCACCTTCAATTTGACAATATTCATGATATTTGTTTTCTGTGTAATTACCATGCAGTGTTTTTTTAAAAAATAAAGTGAAACTAAATTGAAGCTTTAAAATCTGAGAATTAGATCTGTTCATGAATGAAATGTTGACTTTCTATTATATATGAAAAATTAATCAGTGAATGCAAGTTAATTGATTTCCCAGTCATGCTTGTAGAAGAAGCCTTATGTTGCTTTTGTGAATCTCTTCATGCAGAGTATATTAAAAAAGAGAAAACCCCTTTCAAAGGGTTGCGACTTCCCAAAGAAGGTTTGTCAAATTAAGTACAACTTTCTTTTGCATTTTCAACATATAAATACACCTAATGTTGAAGTATTTAATAATCTAAATGCAAGACATCCACATGATAATGGTTAGAGCATCCACTCTGAGTCTGGAGATCAGTGATTTGAATCCAACCCCAGCAGTCATACCAAAGACTTTTAAAATGGTATGCACTGCTTCCTTGCTTGGTGCTTAACATTTAGAAAGGATTGAGCACAACAAGCAACTATATGATGGCAACCATTGCACATCCTTGATGGGCCAAATGGCTGCCTCTTGTGTTGAAGTTTCTTGCAATAGAACTCATATTATATTATTATCTTATCCATCCATCCATTGGGACCATACTCTGTGCAGAGCGTTGGTGCTGCCTAAGCAGTCTCCTTGGCTATTGAGCACAATCCTGGACGGGCCGCCACTCCGACACAGGATACCAGCAAGCTGGCACTCATTTTGCCGACCTCAGAAGGATGACAGGCAGAGTCAACCTCACCTGGTATTAATTCAGCAGCCAAGTGGGATTTGAACTCAGGATCCTAGAATCCCAGAACTCAGGATACCAGGATCCCAAGCCCACCACCCGAACCATTAAGCCAACACCAGGCACATTAGCTTATCAGGAATTGGAATTCCAGATAAGGTATTGTCATCGCACTCCATCCATCCATCCCTCTCCTATTTCGACTTCTCCGGCCAAACCGCTGTGCCGATCCGGCTGAAATTTGGCAGCAACGTTCCGATCCTGATTGTTAACAGGGATTGCAAAGCTCATTCCAGTCATGTGACTTTAAATAGGTCAAAATTGCAGACTTAATAAATTCCTTCAAAAATGTTCTTCTCCAGACCCACCAGTCAGAATGCTACCAAATTTGGGTTACAACATTAGGCCAGGGCCCAGATAAGCTACAGTTCCAGCGGTCCTCATTTAATGATTCAAATGGACACACACCTCAATCTCCTCCTTGTATGTTAGTAGTGGAACCTCCAGTACATTTTTAAGCTTGAACAGTTCACCCGTAACATCAACCTTGCAACCAGTGACTTCTGAAATGCGCTGCCAGTGGCGCCCGAGCATAGCACGATCAGCCATCATTTCCAGAAGTGGACAAGTTTCTGTCATATCATCAATAGTCTTTTTGAGATCAATGCAGGCAAGCCAGTTCTTCAATGCTCGTGGAAGCTTGCGGAATCTGCGGTACAAATAGCTGACTTACTTTTTTTTTTTTAATTGTAAAATAAATCTCTGAAAAGAGCAATATTAAGTTCTTGCACAAAAAATATGTCATTAAGCAAATACGTTATCTTTGCATAAAATTCAATTGATGCTTGTTCAACTGAGATTAAGAGTTTAACAACTCATTACATCTTTCTCTGAGCATCTGAAAAAATAAAAAAGGAAATGTTTGAAAAAAATTGTATCCAGAGTCGAGACTCATGGAAATGCTGGAACACAGAACGGACTAAGACAAATAAACAAAAAGAAAAGAACAGTGGAAATAGTGAGGGAGGGGGGAGCACACCGACAGCAGGGTAGAGAAAGTGATGGAGGGGGGAGCACAATGACAGCAGGGTAGAGGGACAAGATAGAAGGAGGTGGAGGAAAAACAGAAACATGGAAGAATGAAAGCAAGGGGAGTGGGAATTAGTACATCATATATTATATTGAATCAGCAGTGAACTCACTATTAGAGAAGAGTGCAGCATAATTCTGAAGAAGGATGAACAAAAATATCAAGCTTAACATTACTAGTCTATTTCTCTCAATCCTCAAGCTAAGTGATACATTAATGGCCGCTCAGTAACCTTCGCTGACAGTTTCGTGCATCAATGAAGGGGTATGGTTGGGAGAAATACTATTATTATTTAACAATATCGACAAAGGTGGAGGGAAAAGATCAAAACTCTGCCAATTAGAAGACATCTGACAAATTTAAAGTAAAATTTTGTGACCATTCATCAATTCTTAACTTCCGTACCTACTTTGCAGCTCCTCTAATTCAGCAATGATTTTGCCCAGATCCAGGTCAGACCAAAGCTTGTTGAGATGTTTCTCCATCATGTCATCATAAGCCATATGGAGCTCATAAAGATGCTGCAGGAGGTCCAATTCTTTACCAGCTTCTTCTAGTCCAGAGTAGGCTGAAATTGGTAGGCCAAACAACTCTTCTCCAGCACACGAAGTCACACAACGCTGCCAGAGACCATCAAAACTGTTCTGTTGAAGAAAAAAATGAAAAAGAAGACATTCTTTTTGGTGACACCAGACAGACTCTTCTTCTTCTTCTTTCGGCTGCTCCCGTTCGGGGTCGCCACAGCGGATCATCCGTATGATCTGCATACTGATTTGGCACATGTTTTACGCCGGATGCCCTTCCTGACGCAACCCTGGTCGCCTCTTACGACACAGGGATATGGTACACCTATTTTAATCGGGGTATACACCGACCCAGTACACTGGTACTCATTTCGCCGACCTCGGAAGGATGACAGGCTGAGTCAACCCCCTGGTGTATTAATTCAGTGGCCCAACGGGGCTTGAACTCAGGACCTTTTGGATCCCAAGCCGCTGCCCTAACCACTGCGCCAGCACCAGGCTTTAACACCAGACAATCAGTAGCTGACAGCTGATACCAGACAGACTGTAAAGTGCAATTTTCCAAAATGATTTGGAGGGCAATATATGTAATGGAGGGAAAGTATGTTGTATGTATGTTTCTTCGACTCCTCCAAGAGGATATGACGTCGGAAGCTGAAACTTTCAGGATTACTCATGACACCCTGAAGGTATGTTTCCTGAAGTTTCATTTGATTCCATAAAGTTTTGGAAAAAAAAAATTCACCCATCTTGGCATTTTCTTCCTTTGCGAGGAGGAATGGATTCAATTGGATTATCCGAACTATATAACCATGATGATGAAAACCAAGCTGCACAAGGAGTACACAAAATGTTATACGAACAACATGCTGTACACACAATCAAGACTATAGAAGTGAAATTGTATATTTCTTTGTTTATATATGCTTCGAAAACTAAAAAAAAAAAAACGAAACCAAATCCAACCAAACTTTGCATGTTGCCCAAGGGTACCCCAAGTATGGTTTCTCCTAGGTAGCATATCTGGGGGAGGTGGTTCAGGGTAGAATGAAGACCCCAATTCTCTCGATGTAAATCTAGATTGTATAGTACCACCAAGTAGTTGCCAGTATTACATAAAAATCATGTTCTTATGCAAAGAAATTATAATCAACTAAACAATATGCATCACAGTGATGTTGAAATCCGAGTGAGAATAATTCAAAATTTTTGAAATGTTTCATTTCAGTCATTTGAAGTGTCGGTTCAAACAAAAGCATTGAACACTGAGCTTCACAGCGAAGCAGAAGTGATTTTTGCTCACGCCATATATAAGCAGCAAGGTTGGTTGATGGAGTTGATGTTAACCGATGGAGGGGTGGACTGCTCTATAAAATTGAGAATTAAATTCTCTTCCTGGTATTGGGTGCAGTACAATCCTAGGGAGATGTAGCTCTGCTAAGCTCATGCCAAATAGCCAGAAGAGCCGTATTTCACCCATCTTGGCACTTTCTTGACATCTTGATAGGAAGGCGTGCATCCAAATACATATATAAACACACACACACACACACACACACACACACACACACACACACACACACACACACACACACACACACACACACACACACACACACACACACACACACACACACACACACACACTGGGTCACCTGATCAAGAACGGGTTGTTTAGACTTTAGTAAACCATCAAGAAGATTGAGGTTCAAAGCTCCAGCAAAAATCAACTTGGGAGCGCACCACAGCAATGTTTGGCCAAATGGTCTCATATCCTTGTTTGAGGTCTGTTTCTCGTCAGTCTCATGTTGTCATATCATTATTTTTTTCTATGATTTTATACGTACACACAAACATAGTGACGTTTGTGAGCTCCTGGAAGGACAGTTGTAAATCCCTGAGAAGGACAAAGTGCCTGCGCATATGTTTAAAGCAAGTTATATCTTCGTATTCTGTTTAGTGATTAAGAATACAGGGTTTTCATGTGGATAGATAGGCATTGCAAATGTTCGAATAAGTTTATGTTCTTTCCTTTCTGAACATTCTCAACTCTGACCATTTATCGCAACACGTACACACGGCACCGAAAACAAATTCCGGCGTCCTTCTTCTCGGCAAATAATTTGCTGCATTGCTTGCAAGGGCACTGCCACGTCTCCCTCACATTCGAACGGAGGCAATCCATTACCCTTGACAGGTGGGTGGTGAGTTATCCCCCCTCCCTCACCTGGACAGAACCTCCGCAAAAGCCCCCCCCCCCCGCCCAATACAACTGCATTGCTGGGCAGAAAGCGGAGACCCAGCCAATCACCACTAAGTGGGTGGGAAGGACTGACATTTCCCATTTTAATTCCCCAAACGTCATTTGTCCCGCCAATTTCCTGCTTGTGTAATAAATCGACGAAAGAGTTGATATCGTGCCTTGACTTATCCTACTCTGGTTTGATCTGGGATAACGCTCCTGGGGCAATTGGCCCAAGCGATTAATTGGTTTGATAGACGATAGGGTGTGGTGTGTAATGCCAGTTCGCTCAGTCAGTTAATATCCATTATGCAATCACTGGCACGGTTCCCAATCTGCTTCATTCATTTTATCCTGGGCGTGAATATCCAGCCTGACGTGAGTGTTCTTAACAGCATCAGTGGTCTTTTGATAGACAGACTAGCCTTTTGGAGTTATCCGGGCCACGTCCACAACAATAAATATAGAAAATTGCTTTGCCCAGGGGTGGGGTAGGATTGTACTCATAACCTGACCCCTGGGTACCCCCCAAGATGTGTACAAATTTTGGTAGAGTATAGAATTGTATATAAATCAAAACAAAGGACAAACACACACACACACACACACGGATACTTCGAGACCTGGGAGGGCTCCATTCCACCCTCTGAAACCGACATATGGAGATAATTAAAGAACTAATAAAACACACACACACACACACACACACACACACACACACACACACACACACACACACACACACACACACACACACACACACACACACACACACACACACACACACACACACAATAATTCCATATATTTAAGAAGAAAGATATAGAAGGTCCGATAACTATCAAAGTTTTCAAAAAATATTGTAACCGTGCATGCATGTTATAAAGCAGTTCCAAATCAGGATAAAGCTGTTTTTATTGATTTATATTGAAGGACAGGAAGGCATTTATCAACATTTTGTTTTCCTTCGATATTCAATATATGTTATTACTAAATGGCAAAATGCACCTTTGTTTATCTCTGTCTTGATAGGTGGGGGAACTATGTTTATATGACTGTTTATTATCTATAACCATGTTTATATAAAACTATGCTTATCTATAACTGTTTATCTATGACTATGTTTAGCTATGTCTACATGGGGAACTATATGCAAGGGAACTATGTTTTGAGGTTAACATAATTCACACCAATCCTATACATTGTAGTTCAGGAATTGTTAGAAACAGAAAATGAAAAAACGAAATGTGTGTCTAAATAAGAACTATCTCAAAAACGAGGGGCCGATTTTGATGCGACTTGGCTGAATAGTTTGCCCTTAACTAAGGGTGAAGAAGCATTTCAATTTGGTCTGTGTCGATCAATGTTCAAGGTCATAGCCAAGGTGAACATTTGTGGGAGGTCATTTCAAAGGTCATCAATGGCAAAGAGAGAAAGAATGTAGCTACTAAGAAACCAGTAGGTTATTTGCTATTCAAAACTCAGTTATTGGAAGTTTACCAGGAAATAAATGATTTAATTCTGGAGGGTGTAGGTCTAAGTTCAAGACACAGTGACCATCTCGCTAAATATGCATGTCTGTATATATCTGTTTTTCTTAGTTTTATCAAAATAGTTGAAGAGAAATGTTTAACAATAGTGTTCAACACTGCAGAAGAGGGGTTTGTGCTCTGACTGAGTATCTATCTCATAATTGTAAGATAAGATGCTCGATTGGTCGGAGACCAGACTTAAAAGCAATGAACCTCACCTTGAATATAACAAGCCGATCCCTTGCATCTTGAGTGGAGAGACCAGGAATCATGGGTCCTGCCTGACATAGTACGGAGAAGAAAATTTAATAACACACGACGGCATATCAATTATTTCATCTACCACTAAGTTATATATGGAGTATTTTCAATGATAACATTGGAAACATGGTACGGTAGAGTTACTTGCTTGCTAAGTGTGTTTTCATTTTTGAGAGAAGGACATATAATGTATACTAATGAACACCTGACAACATTTCCCACTAATTGAATTTGGGAATGCCTTATTTGAAATTTAAAATGTTCACATTTCATTCATCATGTGCAGTTTTATAGTGAATCATAAAGCGTGCTGAAACTGCTGAAGACTACCGTTGTGGAAGCAACTGGATTGAAGAAACTCTAAGGTATTCCTCGATCGACAAAGAAACATGGATGTCTAAATTGTTATGATACATTGTGTGCTGTATATTATCTCTCTTTCACTCTAAATTACTCTCTTTCTTTATCTACCTGTCTATGGAGAGATAAACTCTTGCATTTGGTTTTGTAGGGTTCACTTGGCTGTGCCAAGTTGGGTTGGGTTTGAGGGAACAGGAGTAGCAGCCAAAACCCAAATCCTATCCAGGTTCCTACTGATGACTCCATCGCTAAGGCCTTAAGTGCTTAGATAAATAAGGAACTATCATTCGTACATACTCAGGGGTGCATACGGGGTGCATTGTAATTAAATGTATTGCTTTTTTCTATTAATGCCCTTTTTAGTGTTTAACACAGCATGATAAAATCACTTGGTTTCGGAGTGATTTGAGTGTTTTTGATCACGAGCTACTGCTGATAAACATCCGTTACAGGACCGATTGGGTGTAGGGAGGAATATAACCCAGCATGAAATGTACCAGCCTCTGAGTGATTTCAACTCAGATCGCCACTAAGGCCGATCTGGTGCACGGTACTGATCAATGTGTCTCCAGACTGGCTCAGACGTTCCACTGAGTATGATAACACAGCAAACAGGTCTGTGAACCTGCTCGGAATGCCAGAATCAGTTGGCCAGTGTGACTGCTTTGACACTGTTGGCGGCTTCATCGGGATTCGGACTGGGCAACTGGGATGAGTCCGACTATTGCAACAATATCACCAATTTTACCTGCATGTTAAGCATAAAATGTATCCATTAGCATCACAAGTGGAATTGGCTCAGCTACAAGTTTATCAAAAACATCAAAGTTGAAAACAATTAAACATTACTCGACTCTCCCGTGATGAAGCTGAGTCTATGGACTTATCATTTCACCATCGCAGACAGGTCGCTGGTCCCTCTGACTTCTATCACCTCCTTTCTGGTCTTACACCCTCTGCTCTTTCAGTGCTTTGTCACTCCCCACCCCCCAGGTTTCCACAAAGTTCACATGGTACACCATAAACCTCCTTCTGGTGAAACTACCAAAAAACAGGATCACTGGTAACCTCCACTGATTTGTTTCTCGTTTTTCCCATGTGTGGTATCAACTTTCACATCCTCTTCAATCTCATTCTTCCCTCCAGATCTTCAAGACAGCTGTTCACCGCCATCTCAGATCATCCCCAATCCTAAACCATGATCTTTTCTACCCTCATTAACCCACCCAAATCCCTCCTCCTTCCAAATTTCCAGTTTTCCGTCCTTGGAGTTTCCTTCTGTATCCATCTTGTCCACCCCATGTATCCTCTCCTGCCCCCCATTCCTCCACACACCCATTGTTTGTCCACTTTCCCTCGATCTTAGCCTTCAACTCTGCTGTTGGTGTTTCCGACCACTCACTGCTGCTCCTTTTGCGTGCGTATCTCCTGTTCCTTTTGCGTTCTATTTTACGTGTTTTGCGTCCTGCTTTTGTCTGTTACATTCTGATCCGTTCAGTATACTAGCTCTTCTCCGAGCTACACAAAGGTTAAATAAAGACAATTAATGGATTTGTTGTTATTTTTCATGACAAAATTGCCCAATTAAAGTTTCTATAAAGCTACCATGTTTGTTGGTATGAATTAAAAATTGTATTTCTTCAAAGCAGAAAGGTTTAATCTGCTAAATTAATCGGCAATAAACCAGTGTTTCGAAATTGCAAATGACTTCGATTTCTCATTCGACAAGCTTTCAAAAGCCTAATAGCACTTACCCGTTGGTAATCATCTAGGAACTTTGTGCAATCCAATTGGAATGTAGCAACATTTTGAGAAAGTTTTTGCCGCAGTGGAACCTGCAAGGACACAAGCTTGGCCTGTAGGTTTGCACCCTGGGCTAGCAGACGGTGCCAGTTGTAGCGCAACGTGTCTGCCCTCTCTGCCTCTTCCTGGGGCACATGGAGTCCATGCTTGCTCAGAAGTCCATATGCCTCCTGTTATGAGACAGCAAAATGGAAAAAATTAAATTAATTTGTCCTTATCCACCAAACTACTTATTAGTAGTTCTATTTGCAATTTTAATTTGGAATCGTATAAATTTAACCCCTTTTATGTCTTTTTCTTCTTTGTTACCCCATGCACACGAAGCAAAAAGTAGAGTTAAGCAATAGGTTCATGTCTGTCTCTCCATCCGTCAGTTTATGATCGAGGAACACCGAATTTAAATTTAATGTTATATTTTGAACACAAATCAGAATATGAATCGGAAGACAAATCTGCTGTTCAACAGTATTTTGTCTCTGAATTTGTCCCAATGGCACATGCACAGATAGGAGTGAGATCTTTTTTTTGTACTCTGTCTGCCTTCCTGGCAGTCAAACAAAGTTGAAAACCATTCCAAACAGGAAACACTGTAAGGACACAAACAACAGGCACGAAGATGTAGTACTTGGACAATGGACATGTTCTATGGGGTTGTGCATAAGGGTGGTGTATAAGACTGCTTCAAGAGCACTAAACTTCTGGATGTTTTTCTAATGATCTATAAAATCATTGTTGCATTAAAATCGAAGTATATACCTGAACAATGTGTGGGGTATCATGTTCTATGAAGTCTCTAGTTTTGTTATGCATCACTGTTACAAAACCCTCCGATGATTTATTATGATAATGACATAAATCTGATGAGAATATCATACAATATTTTTGTAAGAGTAATGTATTCCGGTAAGTTAAAAATGAAGGTTTACCTCGTTAATAATCCACCAAAAAGTAACTTCGGCAATAACTAAGGACAATTAATGCACAATTTCAAGAGATTTCTCACCTCTATTGGTCCCACTTTGAAGTCAATATCAATTTCTTTATTGCGGATCTCATGTAGGGACCCCATCACGAACCGTGCACCTTCAAAATCATTAATAGGATGTCCAAGTTGCTTTACTGACACCTCAATGAAGTTCGATATGTCTTCCATCTCTCGTCGATAATGCTGAATGCAGTGCTGTCCCAAAGTTGAAATCCAGAGCTTTATTTCGGTTGTCAGGGTAGTCTTGAGATCATCTGCAGTGCAAAATGCATTTCACAACTAAAAATAAACTTTATCCCTGCACAGTTCTGCAGAACAATTTTGGCTTCGAAGGGGGATACTCCTTAAGCTTAAGGTGTTCTTACATTGCAGCTGTAATTCCATGACTTGTAGTACAACAAAGGCTCCTCTCAGTAGTGAGAGAGATGGTAATAAAGTTCCACAACAACTGAATACAATATAAAGAGGACACTGTGTGCAGTGAGCTATGACTAACCAGTCACTAAAGAAAGCACCTTCAAGTCTCGACAAGTGTCATCTCAAAAGTAGTCAACATACCTACATTACAGACAACACTTCATTGGTTTCACATTATTCTTCATTTAAAAATAATAAATAATCTCCATCCTCTTCAATGCCTGTGGTCTTCAAACGTTTTTTTTATCCTAACATACAAGCCTCCCTTTTTGAATTGGCCTTAACACCGATCTGTGGCCAATCTACAAAGACAAAATAAGCAAAGGGTATCGACAAAATAAGTGCAGAATAATGATTCAGAAGAGTAGACAGTGATAGGACCAGGGGCCATAGCCTGAGCGTAAAGAAGAGGAGAGTTAAGATGGTAGTAAGACAGGGGTCTTTTCCTCAGAGAGTAGTTCATGCATGGAATGGCCTCCCTGGAAAGGTAGTGGCAGCAGAAACAGTTGATAAGTTTAAAGTGGAATTAGATAGGTACCTGGAAGTTATGTAGATAGAGGGGTATGGGGATGTTGGCAGGACTTTTAGGTAGCTTGAGCATTGATGGGTGATTTCGTGCATGTGTACGGAGTGCTGTTTGTAGGGGTCTCGTCAAGGGGTGTTGTGTGGTTGGTGTTGTGTGTTTTTGCTCAAGACCATCTATGCCCTTGCCCCATCCAATGGATGGGAAAAAATAAATAAATAAAAACCGACAAAAAATACATCAATTTTGTTTTTGCATCTTGTTTTGATCGGGTCTTGATAAATCTGTGCGCCAAGTAAGCGAGATATTGCCAGCAACATGAACAAATTCCAAATTCCTGCCCTAACCAGCAGAGGCCCTCAAATCAGCAGCATAGCGCCCTCAGCCAATGATGCTACCCCACAGCCTCATGCTGCATACGAAATAATAATAATAAGTTGTTACTCTTTTAGCCTCAGCGTCACAATGTTGTGAAGCCGATGGATTTAAAGTATCTGGTAAGGTCAGCCGGTTTCTCACAGAGATCTTTTATGGAAGTAAAGTTAAAGGCTCTATATCCCCGGCGATAAGAAGCAGGTCTCCTTTGTGATAAGATGAGCAAAGTTTTCCAGGACGTGGTTTTGGCGCCAATCGCCTAGGCCCACCAATCTCTCAAAGATATCGAGGAGAGTTGAGAATTGTTTGTCTTCTTTCAGAGCGTCAGCACTGTGGGTTCACCATTGTCCATCTGTTCCTAATCCTCTTGAAGAACAGTGCCACCACTTATAGGCAATCCTCCGCAGCACCTTAGCAGTCTCTATATACCTTCCTTATGATAAAAATGTTGTACAGCATTATCCTTTCTTCCAACGACTTTCCATGCTTCCAGAAAGATTTCTTCATGGAATTTTGGTTCAGATAATGAGATAAAAAAAAAGATTGGATACGTTGAAAAACTCACGGATCAATCAGCCTCCAAGCTTCATTCACAAAAATAATTTGTTTAATTAACCGTCTATTTTCATAAATAAGGAAGAAAGCAAAAAATAAATTATGTACTCTCCTCATATTAGTTACAAAGATGATTATACAGTGGTTAAGAAAAAATGGTGCAAAACAATTGAAGTGTCACCGTCACAATAAATAAATAATTGAAGAAACCTGTGTGCACAGCCAGTGGACCAAAAGACAGGATGTCTGGCTCAGCAATGATCTGCTGCTCAAGTGCACGGAAGTGCAGCAGCTTGCACTCGATCTCAAACAGCGATGGTTCGTTCCGAAAGAAATCCAAGATAGTTTTCTCTTTGTCTTGTTCCCATATTTCCTGGTAAGGTCTAAATCGATCAAATGCTGCATGAACTTCCTGCAATGACAACAGTCAGTATCATTGTCATCTAAATAGGAACATATGCAATAGTCATAGTGTTTTTGTCCCCCCTGAACAAAAATGTTTTCAGAGTAAAAAACATGACTTCCATTCCACTTGGATCACCAAACTCACCCACTGTTGAGAAAAAAGATGTGTGACACTGGCTGGAAAGTACATGGAAAAGTAGTAACACCTATCACAGGTTTGCCTCGAGTGCAGAAGAAAAGCTTTTTGACTCTCCCTTCTCATTTTATTATCCTTCTTTCTATATAGCCAGTACACATTTACCTTCAATCTTCAATTTAACAAATGCAGGTAGAGTTCAGAAACCTTCTTCACACTCAATAACCTAGCAATTCACCCCAGCCGTAATGTCCGCATCCACACTGCCAATATCAGGAGTCAGAAATGGAAACAAACTTTTTGTAAATGCAGATGCACGGGTCCAACCATCCTTCTCACCACCACCCTGGCTTGTTCCTGACTCTTCAGCTCTTACCCCTGACTATGCCTCCAATTCCATCCATCTCTTCACTTCTTCATCCCTCATCCTACAACTTGATCCCCATCAACTCATATCACCTCTTGCTCACCCAGCTAACCACTACTTGGGGAGTCCCTGCCAAAAGGAGCTAGTGAGACGTGGCCAACCTGGCTGTGTTTTAATCCCCACAACACTGGAGTTGGATGCTGCTGAACCATTATACAGAAGTGGGGATATAATCAAAATGGCCCTCCTGATTGTGACTGCAGAGGGGATCCTTAAACAATGGAGCATCTCCGAGATTGCCCTCTCTTACCAGAGTCTTGCAGACCAGACAATCTGAATGCTCTCAAATCCTGTGCCAGAGCCTGTGTTTTGCAGTCGCTGGGAAAAGTGTAGCAACATGAAAAATAATTAAAAAAAACATTTTTGTCTTGTCCTCAAACATGAGAGGTCTACTAGATTCCATGCATCTTGACCTGCAGGTCACTGCCTCGTCTACAGATGTCATCTGTCTAACAGAAACCTCGTTTTCACAGGATCCCCACAAGCTCATATTCCTTCCTGGTTATTCCTTACAATGTTTGCACTGACACAATGCTTGTGCAAGTAGTGGTGTTGCGATCAACATCAGGACCTAACTTTGCCTTTGACCCCTTAATGGTGCCCCAAAATTCTATGAAAAATCTCAGAATCCATGTCCCACTCTGCAGCAATGTCTTCATTTTATGTGTGGTCTACCTTACTCCCAAATGTGATAATTCAGTTCATGAGGCCCTCTCAACCAAATTTGACTTCGTATCTATCATCCCAGCCCAACTTTTTCTTTTTTTTAAGTGGACATTTCATTGCAACAATTTCAGTTGGACTGGGATCAGTCTTCACACCATTATCTATGCAATTGAAGCATTTGTGACTTTTCAGGCATTACCCAAACAGTTGGATTCCAAACTCATATTTCCACTTCTGGCTCCCATATTCTGCTAAACAATATCATGTCTAACTTCCAAACCTTTCCTGCTCATCTCCCCTTGGCTTCTCAAATCATGTTCTCTTTAAAGTCAGTTTCTTTGGCAGTCTTCATGGAATCACCAAGGCACTAAAATGTCTGGATGTTTTATCAAGCAGATAGATCTGGCCTGCAGTCCACAATCTCTTTTACTGACTGATCAGCTGTCTCTTCATCTCTGCCTCCAGACAGTGCTTGGGAGTCATTGCCCAACACTCTACACCCTCTCTTTCATCAGTTCATGCCTTCATGCCTACAGCTATTTACCCAAATCCAGTCCCCAGTAGAATGATTCATGCAGAGGCAATTGCCAGAAAGTAGGAAGCATTGTAACATTTCACTTTGTAAATGCAAATCCAGGAGGAAACAAACACCAGACCTTCTTCAAAGATGTAATTGATGTTCCAATGATAGATAACAGCTTTGAGATCTCCTTGTTGTCCACAATGAAGTAGTAACAATTGTTGGCTGGGATGGTAATAACAAGGCTTGGTGGGACGTCACTTACATTGCTTTCTGTGCAAACGCAGAGGAGAACAAAACAGAGCATTCAACAACACAAGCCTTACTGGGGTATACAGATGAGAGTAGATCTGAGAACCTGTCTCGACTCACTCACTCACTCACTCACTGACATGGCACCATTACAATCGATTTTTGTGTTCTTTTAGGAATGTCTGAGAATAATAAGTCACCGAGTAAATTCCCACATCCATATATAATTTATACGTGAACTAGCAGAATATTCATCACACACAGACAAAACCTCACCTATAGGTTTCTCACTTGCATTATTGGACCCCAAGCAGCCTCCCTATAGGTGGAATGCAATTTTAGAATAGGCTGCTTGGGGTGAAATTTTAGCGTAGGCTGCTTGGGGTGCAATTTTAGAGTGGGCTGCTTGGGGTGCAATTTTAGAGTGGGCTGCTTGAGGTGAAATTTTAGAGTGGGCTGCTTGAGGTGAAATTTTATAGTGGGCTGCTTGAGGTGAAATTTTAGAGTGGGCTGCTCGGGGTGCAATTTTAGCGTCGGCTGCTTGGGGTGCAATTTTATAGTAGACTGCTCTGCGTGCAATTTTAGCGTCGGCTGCTTGGGGTGAAATTTAAAAGTAGGCTGCTCGGGGTGCACTTTTAACGTAGACTACTTGGGGTGAAATTTTAGAGTAGGCTGCTCGGGATGCAATTTTAGAGTAGGCTGCTTGGGGTGCAATTTTAGAGTAGGCTGCTTGGGGTGCAATTTTAGAGTAGGCTGCTTGGGGTGCAATTTAAGCGTCGGCTGCTTGAGGTGCAATTTTAGAGTGGGCTGATTGAGGTGCAATTTTGGAGTCGGCTGCTTGGGATGAAATTTTAGAGTGGGCTGCTTGGGGTGAAATTTTAGAGTCGGCTGCTTGGGGTGAAATTCTAGATTAGGCAGCTTAGGGTGCAATTTTGGAGTTGAGTGCTTGGGGAGAATTTTTTGCGTCAGCTGCTTGGGGTGCAATTTTAGAGTAGGCTGCTTGGGAGGAAATTTTAGAGTGGGCTGCTTAGGGTGCAACTTTAGAGTGGGCTGCTTGGAGTGAAATCTTATAGTGGGCTGCTTGGGGTTCAATTTTAGAGTGGGCTGCTTGGGGTGAAATTTTAGCGTAGGCTGCTTTTGGTTCAATTTTAGGGTAGGCTGTTTGGGGTAAAATTTGAGCGTAGGCTGCATGGGGTTCAATTTTAGCGTAGGCTGCTTGGGGTGCAATTTCAGAGTCAGCTGCTTGGGGTGCAATTTTAGTGTAGGCTGCTTGGGGTGCAATTTTAGTGTAGGCTGCTTGGGGTGCAATTTTGGAGTAGGCTGCTTGGGGTGCAATTTTAGAGTGGGCTGCTCTGGGGGAAATTCAAGAGTCGGCAACTTCGAGTGCAATTTTAGAGTGGGCTGCTCTGGGTGAAATTTTATCGTCGGCTGCTTCGGGTGCACTTTTAGAGTAGGCAGCTTGGGGTGCAATTTTAGTGTAGGCTGCTTTGGGTGCAATTTTAGCGTCGGCTGCTTGGGCTGCAATTTTGGAGTAGGCTGCTTGGGGTGCAATTTTAGCGTCGGCTGATTGGGGTGAAATTTTAGAGCAGGCTTCTCATGGTGCAATTTTGGCGTAGACTACTCGGGGTGAAATTTTAGAGTGGGCTGCTCGGGGTGCAATTTCAGCGTCGGCTACTTGGGGTGAAATTTTAGAGTAGGCTGCTCGGGGTGAAATTTTAGAGTAGGCTGCTCGGGGTGCAATTTTAGCGTTGGATGCTTGGGGTGCAATTTTAGAGTAGGCTGCTTGGGGTGAAATTTTAGAATAGGCTGCTTGGGGTGCAATTTTAGCGTCAGCTGCTTGAGGTGCAATTTTAGTGTCGGCTGCTTGAGGTGCAATTTTAGAGTAGGCTGCTTGGGGTGCAATTTTAGAGTAGGCTGCTTGGGGTGCAATTTTAGCGTAGACTACTTGGGGTGCAATTATAGCGTCGGCTGCTTGGGGTGCAATTTTAGAGTAGGCTGCTTGGGATGAAATTTTAGAGTAGGCTGCTTGGGGTGAAATTTTAGAGTAGGCTGCTTGGGGTGCAAGTTTAGTGTAGGCTTCTTGATGTGCAATTTTAGGAGATTGCTTGAGGTGCAATATTAAATTTCCACTGTGTGCGGACACACAAACACACAAACACACAAACACACAAACACACAAACACACAAACACACAAACACACAAACACACAAACACAAACACAAACACAAACACAAACACAAACACAAACACACACACACACACACACACACACACAATCCCCTCTCCACAACCTTCAGGAATAGTCGAGGCCAAAAAAGCACTTAACCTGCAGATATTCATCATGCTCTACTGTTGTTTTTTTCATGTTGATGTGAGGCTCAAAGAGGAACTTGTACATTTTTCACAATCAGGACAAAGATGTTAGTAGACATCAATGTACTTTCCCATTCATTAAATGAACACGAGTAGGCTCTGGACAAAAACATATGGTATGTGGGATGTGAACCTGGGTTTGCTGCATCACGAGTCAGGGGTTCGGATGAGAATGCTGCATGCCAGGTTCTATATTTCATTCACCTTCTCAGCAAAGCATCACATATTTTATCTCACAAAGCTGTACTTCACATAAACAAGCTATTTATGGTATAGAAACATGTAAACGATACCTGCCCAATCATATTTCTAAATGTCATTCCTGAAGAACGGAACAAGCTTAACATTGCTGTTTTATTTATCTGTTATGTACCGCTGTTGATGCTGCAAGATCCCAATACAAGTGCAGAAGTTTCAGTCAGTGTGCTACTTGCACTCTTCCTCTGGGGATCCACTTGCGTTTCATTATTCTGCTTTTCCTGAAGAGTAGAAGAAAAAGAAGGCCAGTGAATAAACTTGCTTGTTCGTAAGCCATGGCATCAGCACTTCAGCAAAAGTTAAATGTCATGAATGGTACAATCATGTGACTTGTTTAGAAACTGAATGTAAAGCAATGTATTA
>NC_140967.1:58631774-58641774 GCF_056783735.1 Eptatretus burgeri
TGTGTGTGTGTGTGTGTGTGTGTGTGTGTGTGTGTGTGTGTGTGTGTGTGTGTGTGTGTGTGTGTGTGTGTGTGTGTGTGTGTAATACGTGCTTAGTGAATAAATGTCCTTGTGTGCATTGTATCCCGTTCGTTGTGTCCTATTTCCCTTTTGAAAGCCATCTTGCATCGTGGAATGAGTAGTGGGTTCTGAACGCCTGGTAAAGAGAATCAGATCCGTCGAGGTCGGTGATAACACCGCTCGGTTATCGCTTTAGAACGGAACGGGCCGCTTAAGCGATTTGTGTCCCAGGCCGACCTGCAGCGCAGTGCAGCCCTTCGGTAGGTTACCCGCGCGAGTACTTGGGTATATCGACATTCGGCGATTCACCCTATTTCGCGTGGGTAGAATGCGGACTGGGCTGTGGTGAGGTTAAACCCCCACCCGTGACTGGTTCCTGGCGGTAGTTCCAGGAGGGTCACGACTGAATTGTCCATCCGGTGGGCGACGCGGCTGCCATTAGAGGAACGCGGCCGATCGCACGCCGGCGGGCTCGAATTCGTAACAAAAAATACATATATCTACATACATATATATATATATATATATATATATATATATATATATATATATATATATATATATATATATATATATATATATATATATATATATATATATATATATATTGTTGCGAATTCGTGGCCGCCGACGTGCAGACGGCCACGTAACTCGGATCGCGGCACGTCGCCCAACGGATGGACAATTCAGTCGTGACCCTCTCGGACCAACGCCGGGAGCTAGTCAAGGGTGGGGGTTTAACCTCACCATGATCGTGCCAATTGCCCACCCGCGTAGGATGGGGTCGCTCGCCAAATTCGATCTACCTAAGTTCCTGCGTGAATGGTCAACCGGGCGATCGCACCACGCCACAGGCCGACTCTGGACACGAACCGCTTAAGTCGTCCGTTCCGTGCTACAGTGATAACCGAGCGGTGTTATTGTCGGCCTCAACGGTTCCGATTAATTACCGGGCGTATTAAGCCCACTCCAAACCCTTTACGTGAAGCAGGATGGAGGGTCAATAAAGAAAAGACGAAGCGAAACGGGAAAACAGTTCACACAATGCACATTTATTACGCGACACACGGAAAGCAAACATATACAGCCAAACAGTCAAAATGCACATATAGCAGTTAAAAGAAAAGAAACAATGACGCAGAGTTACTACCGAATACGCGTACACACGGCAACACTTATACAGTTCTACTTTACAGACGGCGCCGACAACATTCATTCGAAAGCAAAAGAAAAGGCCACCCTCATAGACAAGGGGGCAGACGGGGCCCGTGGGCCTTTATGGCGTGGGACTTGGCAGACCGAACGAGTTCCACGAGACCGTTTCAGGTTACCTGCACCCTTGCGGTGCGATGGTGGGCGAGCTCTCTCCGGCGCTCTTTGTATGAACGCGCAGGTCCGCGCGACACAGCTGGCAGAGCGGCGCCTCCAGTCCGCGTCCCCTCCGCGACGTCCAGACTCTCCACCGTTTGCAAGCTCCAACGAGCGGGTCGCTCTACGGACCGCTTCTCCAAGACCCAGACGGGCAGAAGACCATGAACCGCCGACTGACACTGACACTCTCATCGACTGCCCTGACCTGACCCTCTCTGACCTGACTTCCTCTTCAGCGGCGCCTCCATGTGCCCTTTTATTTCCCCGGCACCCCGCCCCTCCCTTCGCGGCGCGCGGGGGGGGGGGACATTCCACTCGAGAAATCGGGGTGGGAGTTGAGTTCCAACCGTCAATCTTGTTTACCCGGGAAATCGGGGTGGGAGTTGCGTTCCAACCGTCATTCTTGTTTACCAGGGAAATCGGGGTGGGAGTTGTGTTCCAACCGTCATTCTTGTTTACCAGGGAAATCGGGGTGGGAGTTGTTGTTGTTCCCCTTTGGTGTTCGTGGAGATGTTGTCGGTTGCTGGCGGAGTGGTGAGGATGGTGTGGTTGTTGAGAGGCAGGTGTGGTTGTGGTTGTTATGAAGCGGCATTGTGGTTGGTGGTTCTTGTGTGATGGCGGTTGAGACGTGGTTGGTTCAAAATAAAGATAGAACAGAAAAACGGCCATCTCAAAGCGTCGCAGCCCGAATGAATCACATAAGTTCCCTCAAGACAACGGATTTGGGGCTAACTACACATGTACTTCGAGATATCTCACCTACGAGCCCTTCATGGTGTAATGCGAATTTCCACAGCCGTAACACTTCCCCCTCCCCTTTTTACAGACTCGTCCCGAGTCGTCAAATTCTCGTGTGCCATCATGTGTAGTTCTCCCCTAGTACGTTTTACCTTCAGATCCCTGAGTGCGACATTGTTGGTATTCATGTCCCCAAAATAAATAACCTGAGGGCTGAGTAACTAACGAACAAACACACTCACTCAGACGACTTAAATAAAATTGCCGGCGTCAGACAGACATGCCGGGGGCGCACGCATATTTATAGTACAACTTACTTCCAAATTTTACACTAAACCATGGCCCAGGATCAATGGACTCTGCAAAGAGAAAGCAGTTTGCAGGGAGCCAGGCTGCTCGCATGTAGTCTCTGGCTCAAGCAATGCAGGTGGCAGGGAACGTGGCCGGCTGCTCACAAGCAGTCCTAGGCCTCCCCCTTTTAAATGGGCGCAGTGAACAACGGCGCATGGGCTGCGCAAATGCAGTCTCCTTGTGCTGCTGCCTACAGGGCAGTCCCTGCAGCACGCGCGACGATCTGACGCAGCAAACAACATTGCACGGGCCGCCAATGCGGTCGCGTGATGCGGCTGCCTACAGGGCAGTCCCTGCAGTACGCGCGACGATCTGACGCAGCAAACAACGTTGCACGGGCCGCCAATGCGGTCCCGTGATGCGGCTGCCTACAGGGCAGTCCCTGCAGCAAGCAAACTGTTGCTTGTTGTTCCTGGCGCACATGGCAATGAACAAGGGGGGGGGGGGGTAAAGCAAAATTGAACTGGGGCAAAAAGTAGATGAGGGCAGTGGGCATGGTATGGCAAAGGCAGCAGGCAACAACAGCCTGCAGAACAAGGCCACTGCAGGCAAACACAGCCGGCAGACAAACTGGCCGGCACAGGCCTTGAAGCGTAGCAGCTGCAGACGATCCGGCCGGTACAGGCCTCGCAGCAACACAACAGCCAGCCGATGAAGTTGGCTGGCCCAGGCCTTGAAGCACAGCAGCTGCAGACGATCTGGCTGGCACAGGCCTTGCAGTAAAAACAGCCGGCAGATGAACTGGCCGGCACAGGCCTTGAAGCACAGCAGCTGCAGACGATCCGGCCAGTACAGGCTTCGCAACAAAACAACAGCTGCCGATGAAGTTGGCCGGCACCTTGCCTTGAGATGGAGGTTCGTGGAGGGAGTGCGGTGGTGCTGGCCACTTGGAAGGCAGGCTCGGACCTACCTACCTGTCTCCCTCCCGCCTATCACCTTTGCCTGTCACTGTCCATACCCACTCCCTTAATTTGTAAAACCCAATTTAGCCCCAACTTATTTTTTGGTGTTTTTATTTTTACTTCCCCACTATAAATCGTCCCCTAACCCCCTTTACTGTCCTTGTTTGGCTAACCTATTGTCCCCTAGCCTACTCCCAACCCCTACGTTCCCTTCCCGGAGGGGAATAAGGAAGAGCTAGTGTCCTGTGTCGAGGCCCAACAAAGCCTCAGGATGGCCTCCCCAGACTTCAGCGATCTTTAACCCAAAGTGGGTCCAGCAGCACACAACGAGAGCGAAGGGATTGATGGTGCGGAGGGGTACACTTCCTAATCTACCCTAACCATTTACTCTTTAAACTACCCCGGGGCTTTCAACAAGCACCTCTTGCTTAAACTATTGGTTCTAACAACCCAGATTCCCGTCGCCTGTGTTGGTGTCCTCGCAATTTCGGGCCTCACCCCCCAATTTTCTTCCCGTGCCCTCACACAGTCCCATGGCTGGGACGCGTGACTCCCCTTGGCAGGCATGACCCTCTGTCGATTCTCCGATGATGGCACCCCCGGGCACTACACTGCCTCCAAGCCTACCAGCTCCCGAAACACCGGGGAGTGCCCTATGGCGACTCCCCTGAAACGCTCACGTGGCAGGCTGGCTTCCTGGGCCCCTTTCCGGGGGTCTCCCGTGCCCACAACACTGCCCACGCGGCTAATGGCGCCCCTGGCCCCCGCATCATGTGGGCGCACCCGTGCCCACTACGCTATCCCGGCCCCTCATGGGCCCTTGGCCTACTACGGCCGACTAGCCCGGTGCCCGGGGTACCCACTCAGCGATACTCACCTTTCACAGCCACGCTCCCAACCCGTCAACAGGGCTCCTGCACCCCAAATGGGTATCGAGCCTACACTCCCACCAACAACAAAACGAACTCCATTTTGTCAATTTAACTAACCCAGCTAACTCACTTTACACTGACCCCGGGGTCCCTCGGGCGGGAGTCACTCCTCCCCCCAATCACTTATCGCACCATGCATTCCCCATTCGCTCCATTCACATAGACCCACTGGCCTCACTCACCCACCAAGCACCTGTTTCCACTCAACTCACCAACTCTTCAACACACACATCGCTGAACTCTGCCATCCTGCTGACTACCTCCCCTAACAACCTCGTGCTCCCATGTCGTCCCTTAAACTACAGCACGTTCCATTTAACACTACGTAGCTAAGCGACGTCCCCTCTACACACTCACAGTCTGTCACTGTCTTCTAAATCCAAAAATCATTTTCCCACCTAAATCTGACTACATCCCTCCACCTAATCCATTCCACGGGCCCCATGAGGACTTACCCCTGCCCCATGAGACCGGTCTAGCGAACACTAACCCATCCCCCAAACTAGTTGTCATCCTGTGCCCTGACAAGGGGGCCTTCCACCCCTTACCCGGGAATCCTGTTCACCCGAAAGCGAGGCTTGCTTTTGTTAATTTTTTTTCTTCCAAATTTTGCGCAGCACCAGCGCGGCAACTCGCAGCTCGCGCACTTTGCACCTTGCCCGTGACGTCATGCAGCTGCACGTGTTCCTCGTCCCTTCGGACGGCACCATCCGGCAGGGATTCAACCCCTCCTGCCGCATTTCAACCACACGTGCAGCCATGACGTCACCGTGCGCACCACAAAAGCAAACCTTGCACTCCGAGGGGCTCCCCACGCGAACACATGTGCTCTGCCCGTTGGAGCTTAACACAAGCTTGCGTGGAGAACCCGTCCGGTCCAAATCCGTTGTCCTGCCTAACCTTTTGTCCGTCCGCGGGATCGGCAAATCCACCGCTGGCGTTTCCGGACCGGGTTTCACTCCCGCAAGCGAGCACGTGGCGGCCTCGTGCATTGCACAGCACGGACCACGCGCTCGCTGCTGGGTGAACCCGGCACGGTTTCCAAAACAGCCACGGCCGCTACTCGGCCCCTGTCTCTCAATTGTCGCAGTCGTCTCCGTCTCCTTTCGACACACGTGTTCAAACTCCCGCGTGTCACGAGACTCACACACCTCATGATGGCATTCACACCGGGAGACGTGGCTGCATGCACACGCATGCCGACCGACATCTCCCTTACACACAGCGACCTTACCCACGCTGTCTCCCTCACACACCGTGTGCTGGGAGGCACGTACTTCGGCACACTTGCCACCACACCACTCACACACGGGGCCGCACTCACACCTTGCACCACACACACACCGGGACAACCACACTGGGGATTCGTGTCACCCCAAGGGTTTCCAGGGCCTCTATACCCCCCAAGCTCGGTGTGCACCTGTCCACAGCACTCCTCTCCTCGACCTCGCAAAGCACGACCGAACCCACCTGGTCGTGATCCGCCTCAAGGGGGTATACTCCCTCCCCTCATTCCTGGAGGAGGCTATCCAGCTGCTCGCACCGGGTCCCTACACGCTCCGCGAGCTCACCCTCATCGTCCTCCACTAACTCTGTGTGTGTGTGTGTGTGCTCGTCTTTACCCCCGTCCTCATCGTGTAATCTCTCCTTTACCGTTTCTACCTCCCGTGTCTCTGTTATTTCTTTTATTTTTTCCCTCGTCACCTCGTGTCTCGTCTCCCACGTTTCGGTCACCCCATTTAATTTTTCCCTCTCGCTCACAGTCACTTTCTCTGTCACGACGCTCGCCCAACACGTCTCCCGAATTATTTTGCCCTCACCCGCCTCCATTGCGGGTCTGACAACCGTTGCACTCCCTCCCAGCTCGTTCGTCCCCACACGTGGCGTCGCCATTTTGAGCTCCCCGGTTGTTGCCTTCATGCCCGCCTGCAGGCTTCGGCCCATGTTCTGCATCTCACCCCGCATTTCTTCCATTTTGTTTTCCATTCCGTTCTTCACCTGTTGTAAATTCGCATTCATTTGATGATTCATCCTGCACACATTTGTTTTTATTTCGTTCATTTGTTGCGTATTTCCATCCATTTTTCTCATCAATGCCTCAAACATTTCCATCGCCCGATCCGTGGGCGAATTCGCACATGGGGGCGTTTGTCCGCCACTGCGCCCATTTCGAGCTCTGGGTTCAGTTGGGGTGGAAGTTCGTCCTGTACAACCAGCATTTCCTGCATGGGGATCTCATCCTGGACCATGGATTCTACACATTCTAAATCCATATCTACATCCGGCTCCCGCTCGCCTTGAGACTCCATCGTATTTCTCGTAAGGGGTTAATTTAATGCGCTCGTAATTTGGAGGGGGTCGCTCCTCTCACCCCTGAACCGATTCCCCGTAAATTTAGCTGGAGACGGGAGAGTTTGTTTCCCGCTCTCTGACACCAGTGTTGTGAGGAGGGGGATGAGTTCGTATCCCACTCCTGACACCAGTGTTGCGACCTGACACCTGGCGGCGTGCGGACAGCCACGTATCTCGGATCGCGGCACGTCGCCCACCGGACGGACAATTCAGTCATGACCCTCTCGGACCAACGCCGGGAGCTAGTCACGGGTGGGGGTTTAACCTCACCACGATCGTGCCAATTGCCCACCCGCGCAGGATAGGGTCGCTCGCCAAATTCGATCTACCTAAGTACCTGCGCGAATGGTCGACCGGGCGATCGCACCACGCCACAGGCCAACTCCGGACACGAACCGCTTAAGCGGTCCATTCTGTGCTACAGTGATAACCGAGCGGTGTTATCGTCGGCCTCGACGGTTCCGATTAATTATCGGGCGTATTAAGCCCACTACGAACCCTTTACGTGAAGCAGGATGGAGGGTCAATAAAGAAAAGACGAAGCAAAACGGGAAAACAGTTCACACAATGCACATTTATTACGCGACACACGGAAAGCACACATAAACAGCCAAACAGTCAAAATGCACATATAGCAGTTAAAACAAAAGAAACAATGACGCAGAGTTACCACCGAATACGCGTACACACGGCAACACTTATACAGTTCTACTTTACAGACGGCGCTGACAACATTCATTTGAAAGAAAAAGAAAAGGCCACCCTCATAGACAAGGGGGCAGACGGGGCCCGTGGGCCTTTATGGCATGGGACTTGGCAGACCGAAGGAGTCCCACGAGACCGTTGCAGGTTACCTGCACCCTCGCGGTGGGATGGTGGGCAAGCTCTCTCCGGCGCTCTTTGTACGAACGCGCAGGTCCGCGCGACACAGCTGGTAGAGCGGCGCCTCCAGTCCACGTTCCCTCCACGACGTCCGGACTCTCCACCACCTGCAAGCTCCAATGAGCGGGTCGCTCTACGGACCGCTTCTCCAAGACCCAGACGGGCAGAAGACCATGAACCGCCGACTGACACTGACCGCCCTGACCTGACCCTCTCTGACCTGACTTCCTCTTCAGCGGTGCCTCCGTGCACCCTTTTATTTCCCTGGCACCCCGCCCCTCCCTTCGCGGCACGCGGGGGGGGGGCAACATTCCATTAGAGAAATCAGGGTGGGAGTTGAGTTCCAACAGTCATTCTTGTTTTCCAGGGAAATCGGGGTGGGAGTTGAGTTCCAACCGTCATTCTTGTTTACCCGGGAAATCGGGGTGGGAGTTGCGTTCCAACCGTCATTCTTGTTTACCAGGAAAATCGGGGTGGGAGTTGTGTTCCAACCGTCATTCTTGTTTACCAGGGAAATCGGGGTGGGAGTTGTTGTTGTTCCCCTTTGGTGTTCGTGGAGATGTTGATGGTTGCTGTGGAGTGGTGAGGATGGCGTGGTTGTTGAGAGGCAGGTGTGGTTGTGATTGTTGTGAGGCAGTGTTGTGGTTGGTGGTTGTTGTCTGATGGCGGTTGAGACGTGGTTGGTTCAAAATAAAGATAGAACAGAAAAACGGCCATCTCAAAGCGTCGCAGCCCGAATGAATCACATAAATTCCCTCGAGACAACGGATTTTGGGGCTAACTACACATCTACTTTGAGATATCTCACCTTCGGGCACTTTATGGTGAAATGCGAATTTCCACAGCTGTAACAATATATATGTCCATCTGCCACATGACAACATTACCTCTACTTTACTGCTTCACCAACCAGGAGGTGAGTTTGCGGTCAGGCGTAATAATGAGCCAAATATGGCCCTTCTGGCCCGATAAATGTATCATGGCATTTAACGCCATGAGCAAATGCGGGGAAGGTACTTTCATGTATATAGCAGTAAAATTTGCAGTATGGCAGTGAAAGCAAATAACTTGCAAGCTAAACCTGCCACAAAGGTGTGTTCCATTTAAATGAATGAATAGCAAAGCATTTAGAGTTGGCTGGTAAAGCGTGCTGATTGATTTACTGATGGATGGGTCGGCAATACATCGACTGATAATGTTTTGAAAACATGTGATTCAAAAGGTCCAGAAGTGGAGTTTGGAAATATTTCAGGAAAGTTAAAAAAGGAAAGTCCAAAAGTTGCATGTTCATTTTGTTCAATAGACATTGCTCATCACTGCAATATGTCCAATATGCCAAAACATTTGAAAACCAAACACCAGAGAGAGTACCTATTAGTGACGGTTGAGATTGCGGATTCAAAGAAACCTAAATCCTCAACAGCAACAAGTTTGCTTTTCGCAATTGATGACTGAAAGCACTTTCACCTCGATAATGCCCCCGTACGCAACCTTCCCTTCCCCTTTCCCTTCCACTCCCCCTACCCTACACCTCCTCACTCTTGCTCTCCCACCTCTCTCCCTCCCTTTAGTATTCCCATCAGCAAAGTGACGGGTGGTAATTGCTCGTGTATCATATATATATATATATATATATATATATATATATATATATATATATATATATATATATATACATATATATATACATATACATATATATACACATATATATATATATATATATATATATATATATATATATATATATATATATATTGTTGTGGGCTGGGGGTCGGTGGCAAGAACGACCACTAGGTGGGGGAGATTTGTGTCATCTCCCCACCAAACTCCCCGGAATTGTAGGCCGTTGCTCGGATAACTCCGCGAGCCGGTGGGTTGTTTAACCGACCGTGGTCGCCAATATTTCAACAGTGCAGCATAGGGTCTATTTGTCTCTCACCAATTTACCCAATTAACTACGCGATTTCAACGACCGTGAAAACCATGCCCTCGGCACGTCTTGCTCGAACCGGGTCACTCTACCGACTGCGGTAGAGTTCCAACTACCAACTACCAACTCCGGTTCGGGTGCAACCGAGCGGAAACTGCCAAAGCCATGCCGGCTGGAATGAACGGATTATCGGGTATAAAAACCCGGCTAAACTCAGATCCGAACCATGCTGGACCAATGCAAGAAGGGATGGGAATGAAATGGGGGGATTTCTAACAAGTTTTATTTGCAGTAAATGAAGACACAAAGCAAGACTTAACGCGAATATTCAAGAAGTATTTACAAGGATCCAAAAACACTTTTTCACTTCTACTTAAAAGACGGGCCCGTGCGCGCACACGCACTCGCACACGCACACGCACACACACACACACACACACACTGAAAAGAAACCCAGAGTCTTTATTGGACCCTCACAG
>NC_140967.1:58651774-58691774 GCF_056783735.1 Eptatretus burgeri
TGCCCACAAGCGGCGCGGGAATGGCGGTGATGCGATGGTTGCGAGAGCGAGATGTGACGGCAAGGGTCGTGGCTGTTGTTGTGAAGCGGCGTTGTGGTTGGTGGTTGTTGTGTGATGGCTGTTGAGACGTGGTTGGTGGTGGTTGTGGTGGTAGTAATGGCGGCTGGTCCAAAATAAAGATAGTAAAAGAAAAACGGCTATCCTGAAGGGTCGCAGCCCGAATGAATGACATTTATTCCCGCTAAACAACGGGTTTGGGCCTAACTACACATATACTTACAGAGATATCTCACCTACGGGACCTGAATGGTGGTTTGCGAATTTCGTCAACCACAACAATATATATATATATATATATATATATATATATATATATATATATATATATATATATATATATATATATATATATATATATATATACATATATATATATATATACATATATATATATATATATATATACATATACACACATATACATACATACATATATATATATACATATACACACATATACATACATACACATATATATATATATACATATATATATATATATATACATATACACACATATACATACATACACATATATATATATATATATATATACATATACACACATATACATACATACACATATATATATATATATATATATATATATATATATATATATATATATATATATATATGTAAATGCGATTCCATTTCTTTGTTCCTTTTACATTTCTATACCTCTGGGCCAATTTCCCTGAAATTTGCTGAAACGCATTATTTTCACATGCAAAATTTAAACTTTCAATTATTCGTCAAATAATGTAAAAACATGAAATAATGGTGCCTTCAGTGACTTGGCATCATCTTCTGGCAAAATGTGCAGCACAGTCACAGCTCTGCCTCTCTCCCGGCCGAGCCAATGTGAGAGGACATACGTTACATGACGTATTATGCAAGGTCACTGGAAATGCCTTTATCTCATGTTTTTACATCAATTTGATTAAGAATGGAAAGTTTTTGTCGTGGTGTTGACCTTCTGCGTGTGAAAATAATGCGGTACCATACAGCAAATATCAGGAAAATTGGCCCAGTGGTTTGGAAACAAATAAAGAAGAGCAAACAAGCACATAAACAAACTCACTAATACATATGACTGATTGTTTACGACTCAAACTTAGCTCACAACAATCTTCATGATGCCTTGCTAAAATCAAAATAACCCGATTCAAAGAGGGTCACCCAACTTATATGCATACGTACACAGCAAAGATATGACACAAACTCACTGTGTGCACCAAATAGACTGTATGACGTGGTGGTGTGCCTTTTCAATGTTTCCAGGGCGGTGCTCACAGCTTGCACCAAGGCTTCTGTGTGCAAGTAACTGAAATGGATGACGAGTGCTGCAGCTGCCTCTTCCATCACCTCTTTGCCCTCTTCACAGTGTCGATATGGCCTCGTGTAAACCGTCGTGGCTTGAGAGTACATGGTTCCTCTGCTTTCGACTGCAATGCATATTGGAGTAGTGGCCACATTAAGTTTCTATTTGTTTATTAGTAAGAATTAGTTTCTCATAAAGCCAAATGAAATGAAAAACAATTCTACAGACCTTCTGTAACATTTTGGTAAGCCTTGTCCAAAGTCTGGGAGCATTTCTCCTTGAGCAGGCCGATAAGTTCATCGATGGCACACTCCACTTGCTGACTTTTGATCTGAAGAATTCTGGCTCCTCGATAACAAAGCTCCTGCGTGTATTAAATATTGAGGTCCCGTAAAACAGAAATGGGTCAACTGGTTTTTAATACTGTGTCTGACGCAAGGATGAGAAAGGCTCTGGTGTTAAAATCATTCGGTTTTAAAAGATGATACAAATCAAACTAGAACGGTACTTAGTAGAGCGCATACCTCTGCCAGGCTGAACAGTTTACGTTTTGCATCACACTGATAGGACGGATCTGCATCTGGACCTGAACCAAAATCTAATCGGTTTGTTCTCGTCACCGACCCAACTCATCCACCAAGGTTTGTCATAATCCATCCACAACGTCTTGAGATATTGTGCTCTATATCATGTTTGGCTCCATCTTTCATGATGAAGAATCACTTTAAAAACTTTAGTATCTAGTTCTGAATCTTAACCAAAATCTAATAAATTCGGTGTTGTCACACACCCAACCTATCCACCAAATTTCGTCCAAATCGCTCTACAACTTTTTGAGATATCCTGCTCACAGACAAACAGACGGGTGAAACATAACTTCCGTCCACCTTCGGTGGCGGAGGTACTTCTTTTAATGCCAAGGCCAATTGTGCAAATATTGCTTTGGCCATGTTTTTGATACCTACCAGCCAATTCACATCTAAAAATGAAATCAAAATATTGTTGTACAGAATATGTTGCTGGTAGGACAGCAAAGAGGTATACACACTTGCCATTGAGCAATCTTTCCTTGGTTTGACTCTTGAGCCAGTTACAAACTGTCATCCTTGTTTTGATTTTTATGGAATTTCAGCCACTACAAAGCCACTCAAAGGTAGAGACTCCACAAAGGAAAGAATAGATATTACAGAGAAAAAAGAAATCTATTTACATCCTCTTGAACTGAGGTAAGTTAGGAGTGAGGGGGAAACAGGATACAGGTAAAGAGTTTCAAAGTGAGGCAGTATGAGTAAAGAAGCTAGAAGAGTACCTCATTGTCTTAGTCCTCGAGACAGATAGTGTTTGGATGAAAGAATCTGCCAAATGTGGAGAACAACTAATAGTACGCTCAGGTGAAACAACCAGTGAGAGAGCTTCATAGCATATCCCATTAGAATATTGATAGAAAAGGGTCAAAGAAAGAACAGAGTGGCAGACTGAGAGAGGTTCCAGGATTGGCAGCATGTTGCTAAATTCTGTTAAGGAGAGATAGGTGACAGGCAAGAGGACCGGCCAAAATATGGCAACGATACTCCCTGACACATCATATAGTGGCCTTGTATAGATGGGGCAAAGCAGCTGAAAGAAGGTATCGCTGAGCATGAAATAAGCAGCCAAGGTGCCGAGAGGCTCTTTTCGCTAAACCAGAGATGTATAGTTTTCCCAGCTGAGGTTAGAGCTTATATCCATCCAAGCAGACGGATACCAGGGAGTTCCTGTAAAGGTGAGGAATCCATAGACTGGGTTGGAAAACCAGGTGATCTTGAGCAGGACGCAGACAACAAGTGAGTCTTCTTTTGGTTGAAAGTAATGAGCCGGTCAATTTCCCGAATAATCATGCTCTCTAGGTCCCGATTGAGAGTGGCATTGGCCTGGACATGGGATGGAGGAGACATGGTTCCAGGTATATAGTATCGTGTTGAATCGTCTGTGTAAATAGTTAACTGTGAAATAATACAATCAGGTAGTTCATTGATGTATAACAAGAATGACGTAGGATCCAACACATAGCTCTGAGGAACAGCAGCAGGAATATTAGAGGCAGGAGACAACTGCCCCAGTATATCACAGAGATTTGGCAAATTACATGTCGAGAAAGGGTGCATGTCGAACTCAGATTCCAATCATGAGTCCACCATCATTAGCAACCCCAAAGGTTTTCAGTATGTTGAAACTGATCGGTGGGATCTTGCAGAAACTATTGGAGACAAAATTAGTGATGGAAACGCTTTTGGGGGAATTTATAGCCCTATCGCTTTGAGCCTTATGCGAGCGATTCAGATGAAGATGGCGACAATGGAGGTGTTGGTGAAGATGAAAACGCCGGTCGCATGTTCGTCCACTTCAGATTTTACTCTTCACCAAAGGAGAGGGTATTGCATTTGGGTCAGTTTGCCTGTTTGTTTGTTTTTGTTTGTTTGTCCGCACAGAACTTTTGTATTTTTCTCCACAACCACTTATCAGATTGAGAAAAAAAAAAAAACTTCACCATAGGAGCAACTACTCATGTAGAATGCTTCAATGATAATTATGACATCACAGGTCATGTAGTGTGGCAGCCATGTTGGAAAAAAACAAACAAAAAAAAACTTTGGACCTCTGTATCTGAAACCGCACAAAGTTAAAAATTGAAAATTGGCACATGGCAAGTGCGCCTCATGGGGAATATATGTGATTTTAATGACATCATAGGGGCCTTCATTATGTCATAATTGCATATGTAGAATGCTACATCCGATCAGTATGAAAAATGTTGAGGGTCATCGAAGGATAAAATGGTCCACAGAAAAAAAAATTGATGACATCATCGGTCACGTGATGTGGAAGCCATATTATTTTTTTGTTTTTTTAACCCTTCAAAAATCTTCTTCTCTGAAATGGCTGAACAGATTGAGGCAAAACATTACACGTACGACGGCCTATCCATGAGGAACAAAAGTTTCACACATATGATGTCATAGGTCACATGGTTTGACAGCTATATTGGATTTACCTCAAAACCTATAAAATTCTTCTTCTCCAGAACAGCCGGAAAGTTTGAGGGGAAACTTCACACAAATGTTCTCCAAGTCGTGGGTGTACAAGTTTGTTAAGGAATAATTGATGAGTCACATGGTTTGGCAGCCATATTGCATTGAAGAAAAACTTTAAATAATGTTGTCTCTGGAACCGCTTAATCAGTCGACATGAAACTTCACGTATACGTTCTAGTAATGATGGGGAATACATGTTTTAAATTGCAACTTCATCGGATGCATGATCTGGCAGCCAGAATTTTTTTTTTTTTTGATCTGGGTTCTTTTCTCTTTTTTATTTTTATGAGCCTCATTTGGCTGTGCCTGGATTGGTTTGTGGGTAGAGGAGTAGCAGCTGAAATGCAAATCCAATCCAGGTTCATCCTGATGACTTCATCTTTGATTTTTGCTTGTTAGGGTTCCTTCTGATGACTAAAATGCAGGACTGTACCTATTTGGTCTTCCATTTGATTTGAATTGAATTTATTTTAATCCCATTCTAAATTCAAGTGAATAATAATAAAAAACGACATGGGTCAGGGTCAGGGGTCCGATCAAAGTGGGGTTGCATCAAAGCGGGATGTCTCAGTACCCGGTATTCACTGCCTGCAGTTATGAAGTGACAGTTCTAATTTTGTCTCTTATTAATGACTTAACACACCAGTTCACAAACACCACACAAAAGTCTTGGCCATGGTCTGCAATCTCTGATTGTTCTTTTTCTTCGTTGGTTTTGTTTTTCCGTTGAAATGGCGGTTTATTTGGGATTTTTTATCAATTGATATATCAATATAAACTCCAGCAGAAACATGGCACGACATGGACATGGGCATACTCGGACATGGACAAGGCACAAACACAGCACAGATATGACAATGGGACATGGCACAGACACGACGGTGGGACATGCCACAGATACAACAGTGGGATAAGACATGGACACGGCATACACGGACATGGGCACGGACTCAGCATGGACTTGGCATGGACTCGGCAAACAAAATGGGCGATGAATGCTTTGTCCCACCATCAGAGGCTGCCCAGGTGCCCTGCATGTTATGACCGTTCTATTCCATACTTTCCCGGGACACCAGTTGTGTCTGTGATTATGTCCGTGCCATGTCATACTGTGTGCCACCATCGTGCCCGTTCCATGTCATGCCATGTGCCACCATCGCGTCCATGCCATGTCATGCCGTGTGCCACCATTGTGTCTGTGTCCATACCATTTCCATGCTGTCGTGACGAGGTGAGATTGGTCACCAGCAGGGCAACACAGATGTTTGATTCTGTGCTCAAATCATCCATGTACATGTGCTGGTAGCTGGGTAGAGATGGTGTTACAGTTTCGTGCAACGGCTGTTTCTTCCGCTTCATCATGGGGATGGCAACCTCTCTCAATCGTGGCAGATAACCACAAGATCTAGCCATCTCTGTTGTTTCATAACAGTGCTCCATAAAATGTTCCGAGCACAAAAGCGAACATTTTGTAGGCCCAATCCACACAGGTATTTCGCACAAACCTTATCCAATTTCTGGCAAACTTAGGGTCTTTCGACCATTGTTGAAGCATGAAATCATCTCAGTTTGTGTTTCCAAAACCACCAAGGACACACTGACGAGGAATATTTGTGGAAAATTGAAAATTATTCACCATTTGAGTTAAATTGTACCACCACGTAACCCAGAGACAATACGGATATGGCATTCGACTCCCAGGTGTGACGTCACAGCTAATCGTGAAGAAGAAATTACCTACTTTAGAAACCACAAATCGGAAAAAGGCACATCATATCTATTTTGTAGTGCATGAAGGGATAGATTATCATCGAGGTGATCTGAGCATTTGGGTTCCCCTTGAAGGTGCCATGGACTCATCTGCACCCTTTGTAGGATTTGGTTAGGAGAGGGTCTTTTGAGGCACTGTGCTTTCATTGGGACATTTCAGAGATGATGCTCAGAAAACCAACCCAATCCCAGGACATTCCTTAACCCACTTTTGACCACAAATTCAGGGCAAAACATAAATGCATGTGTTGCCCAATCAGATGGACTTTAACTAGGTGTCCTATCTGCTGGCATTAGTTGGTGGACATTAAAAATCCCATGGTGTGCTTCGCGAAGAATATGCAACTATTGCCGGCAGCATGAATAAATTCCAAATTCCTGCACACTCGGTCGATCGAGTGTCCTGCATCGGAGTGGCGACCCATCCAGGATTGTAATTCTAGGATTGATTGTAATCCAGGAAACTGCTTTCACAGCACAGACGCCCTGTATAGAGCATGGTGCATGATAACAATGATAACAACATGTGGATAAACACCACAATTTGCATACAATTCCACAGTCTCACAAAAGTGCTGCATTGATGAGTCCATGTCGAGGAATCGACGCAATGTTAAATTCAAGCTGATAACATCACCTAGATCACAGCATTCACAGGATACTACCTTTCCAACATCTCATACCTGTGTTTTCTGCAGCAGCTCCGCGCAGGTGCATGGCTCGGTTGGCACCTCCAGCAGCTTGACTGTGGCCAATTGATGTAAAGCTCCCTCAATGTAAAAGGTTATGAAGTTGTTAACCCGATCTAAAAAGAGCTCAACATCCTCTGCAACGACAAACGGTGCGACTTAACCATTTGACTTGCACTGTGATCTGTTTTAAAACATGCACAGTTTGCACTCTTTTAAGAGATAACATTTCTTACAGCTTTACTGATGCTTTGGATATTTTTGTAAACATAATTTATATTATACAATGTAAACAATGTGAATGCTCAAGGAATGCTTGGTAACAATGCTCAATGAATCCACCCATAGTTTTTGTGGCTCTGAAAATATATACATACATCGGAGGTTCGCAAATTTGTTGAAAAAAGAAATCCGACTTGTACCAGTATTTTCAATACAACTAACGCAGATGAAAAGTAGGGAGCCATCTATTTATTATGTATGCAAATGAGACAGAATTTAGACCATCTTCCTCTTCCTTTGAAGACTCATTCCCACAAAATACTCTTTTTTAAGTGTCTTCCCCTCTCCGACTCCATATTCCAAACTTTCCCTTCTTGCCCACTCCCCTGCCATTCCTTTTCTCTATCATCCTTCTCTTCTCAATTTAAATTTTTCCTATTTAACTGCATCCCCACCCCCCAGTGTACACCTAATGAATAGAAAACCCTGAATGAAGATTGGTCACGTAACATTTAACAATCACTGGTTGTTTGACTCACCCAAGGCTCGCCGTGCACTGTCCACGTAAAGAGGGGTGCTCATTGACATCCAGCTAAGTGTCGTAAGGCCTGGCTGTAAGGTTTTGTCAAGCCGTTTCAAATAGAGCCCCAATAATGGACGATACACATCCATCACCTTCTTCTTGACACGGATGCACTCTCGGAGCAAGTGCTGTAGGAATCATGGAAAGAGCAAGTGCTGTATTGTTGTAATTGCTATCAGGTTTTTCTTCAACAATTATAGGCAATCTGAAATAATGGATGAACTAAAAAAAAAAACATTTTATGAACACCTGGCAACCTTTGGTTGACAACCTAACTGCTGTCCTACAATATATATTTATACATTCTGATTTTACGAGAGGCCAAATCTTCCATTTGCTAGTAAGTGCAATGTTATGTTGTATTGGCCTTTATACCGACAGTGGTGACCTCAAGTATGGTGTATGTATGTAAGAAGTTCTCCAGGATTAGTAACATGTCGACAGTGGCATCTTGGCAATGTTTTTTTTTTTTACCATTGAGCTAGCTGCTGCTTGTTCATATGTAGCCTGACAAATCTGCCAACATTAAAAAAGAATGCTTTTTAAAGAAAAAAAAATCTTAAAATGCCTCACTCTCATAATTATTACTCTGTCAGGAGCAACCCATCCATGCTTCTTCTTGTACTTCGACTACTCCATCAGTATCTCTTCCTCAACTTCACAAGGTAAATTTCCGAAAACTTTTCCACTCCTAAATGGTTAGTTCATCCACCGTTCTATCGTACCTACAGCATTTTCCTCCATGTCGTCGATTAGAAATCATTTTTTTTTCCACCCCTCACATGAAGCCTGTCTCCATCGTCCAATTTGGGAATTCTGAGAAGTCAATTTTTGCAGAGGTTGTGTGCAAACTACAATCACTTGCTCTTCATGTCCATTGATGGTGTCAAACTCCTCCATGTTAGTAACCTCTCTTTGTTCCACTTCCTCTCTAGTTCCCCCTTGTCCCACCACCTCTCTGCTTCTACCCCACCCACACCTCAATAGCTCCCCCCCCCCTAGCTGTTCACACCCTCCAAGCCCCCTGCCCCACCCTTCCAGTTCACCTCCCCCCACCCCCTCCCAGCTTCCCTCCCACCCCCACAAACACCTCCCAGCTTCCCCTGCCCCAAACTCTCTCCTTGCCAATTTCCACATTCCTGCAGTCTACCAGCAGCTACTCCTCCCCTGTCCCTAAAGGCCCGGTCACACCTTGACGTTTTAGCCAGCGATGGCAACGTATTAAAATGTATCTAAAACGCTGGCTTACGTTGAACTTTTGATGTTTTTTTTTTAAGATTCGGACGTATTCATAGCGACTTGGTCTTATGTATAACGCATTGGTAACAGACACAGAACGTTTCGTTGTGTTATAGATAACTTATACCAACGAATGCTGAACCTGTTGTCGGCCTACACAACCAATGCCCAACGATAGTCTAACTTAGGGATAGCGCGTTGCACGCATCACAGACGATGTCGTGACGTAGCCTATTAAAAGGCTGACGCACAACGATTCGAATCATAACTGCCGTAGAAATGGAAGTGTCAACATCGCGGTCACACCTTGGCGATCTTGCCAGCGTATGCCGACCTAAGAAAAATGTGTCTAAAACGTTGGGGCACGTCAAATACGGTATGAGTAAGTTTGGTATACGTGAGTACAACGCTAAAGTACGCTATCATACGTCGTAGTAAGTAGAGTACGTCAAGAAATTTTAAACATGTTCAAAATTTTACGACGTACTCGGTGTATGACACACGTTCTGCATGCGATGGGGATAAGTTTTACACACGATATGCGGACGCTTACACACGTCCACAAAGGCTACTTATAAGCTACTCATAAGTCGAAACACGTCGCGGTAATGTCTTTTTTACGCGAAACTTATTTCTAACTTATGTTTGACGTGCTTTGAACCAATTCTTTACGTAGTCCCAACACACATCGACGTATGTAGACGTATTCCAATGACGTCTTCCGGTCGACAAAAAAAATAAATGAACGTGTTTCTAGCTTACAACTGCCATATAAAGACGTGTTCCCAGCGGCTTTGGGAATTGGTATTTAAAAATGCTGCTCATAAAAGGGGAACCCAACAGTGTTTTCGAGTCCTTTTTGAGTCGATGTCCATGTCAGCAGTAACAGTATCAGTATCAGTATCAGTATCAGTATTAGTATTCTTATTCGTAGTAGTTTGTTCATGTTGGCAGTAGTAGGTGAGTGTGAGGGGGAGGGTGTGGGTTATGATGGATCGTCCTTGCGTTTAACGATTTAACGATTTAAATGATAAACAACGATTTAAATGGCTGCATCTCCACTATTGAAAGTAGACGCTTGCGCGCAACAATTGGATTTTTTTACACTCAACGACTTTTAAACGGTACCACTCAGCTAGTTTCATTGTTTACAATGAACGATTTAAATTGCTGTCACTCGCCTTTGTTTTTTGACGCTGGCGCTCGGAAATTTTAATCGTTTCTATTGAACGTGCTAAATCGCTCAAACCCCACTATTGAAAGTAGACGCTTGCGCTCAACAATTGGATTTTTTTTACACTCAACGACTTTTAAACAGTACCACTCAACTATTTTCATTGTTTACAATGAACGATTTAAATTGCTGTCACTCGCCTTTGTTTTTTGACGCTGGGGTTTGGAAATTTGAAGCGTTTCTTCTGAACGTGTTAAAATGCTCAAACTCGACTATTTTAAATAGACGCTGCCGATGGACAATTGGAATCATAGCCAAGCTAGACATCGAAGTGTGAACATCCTCGTCATGTCAAAGAAAAGTTTGAAGAATGCTGCAAATAAGTGTCCTGGCCGTGGCCGTGGACGCTGACGCAAGGACGATCCATTATACCGACGTCTTTCAGCCTATGAGTAACTTAAAAGTAACGTCTGTCGGTGTGGCAACGATCGCGTAACGTGCCAACAACACGTTAATCATAGGTTAGAAATAAGTTTCGGGTACGCTAAACATTACCTCGGCGTGTCTCAACTTATGATTAACTTACAAGTAGCATGTGTTGACGTCTGTCAACGATCGCAGACCGTGCATACAACTTGTGGCCAGCGTAGCGGAACGTGTGAGTCATACGCCGGCATACGTCGTGAAATTTCAAGCATGAAAAAATTTGAGGACAACCAAAAAGTACAACGTTTAAAGCCAACGTACAACGACGTATGGCAGTGTTTTTCAGCGTGCTCTCAATGTTATCAAAACTTACCCATAACGTATTCAACGTGTGCCAGCGTTTTAGAAAAAAAATTCAAAAATCGGCATACGTTGGCTAAAACGTCAAGGTGTGACCGGGCCTTAACTGTGTGGATCTCAAACTGTGTGGACCGAGGCTTCCACTCCAAACCTTTCAGATTTCTCAATCCAGAAAGCTGCCGATATTTGCTGAACATCATCTGTTTAACAGAAACCTTCCTCCCACAGGATGTCTCTGACTCCTTCATGCATCTCACCGGTTTTATAGACCTGAACCCCATCCGGGGCAGCAGAGTCGCAATGTCCATCAAGAACTCCATTCCTCACTGACTGTGTACTGTTCTCACACCTCCTAAACCACAGGAGTACCTTTTGCTGGGACTTCACCTCCGCTCCCACTTCTTGTTTATCTGTGTATTGTACCATCCTCCAAACAGTGATGACTCCATATCTCTCTTTCAGACAATATGGACCAACTTTTAACCACTCATTCCAACTCTCTCCTCATATGAGATGATATAAATCGTCACCGTGCCAATTGTCTGGGTGTCGGTACCTCTCTCACCGGCCATGGCACTTCCTGACTTCAGCAAATAACTTCTGTGACTTAATGGGACTGACACAATCTGAAAACTTTCCAACTAAGATTTCTGTCAAAGGAAAATCCTCCTTTCTGAATTTGATCATAACCAACTTCCCTGCTAATGTCTCTTGCTCATTTTCTGCTTTGATTGGTTAATCTGATCATGTGCTTGTGAACGTCAACATGTCTTTGGCTATTCTCAGAGAACAGCCTCGGCACAAGTGAGTCTGGCAGTTCACTCAGGCAAACTGGGAGGGACTGCAAGCAGTCATCACACTTAGGACTGGTCTCCCACATATACTGCACCACCCCCCCCCCACCGATATTACTTCAACCTGGGAATTCTTCCACAGAAACCTGCTTTCCCTTCTGCACAGATTCATCCCATAACGTCTTCAATTATCCAACTGATCCTCCAGCCCATGGTACACTGAATCCTGTGGTGAGGCAATGTCCTTGAAACAACTTGCCATCTCTTCCTGGAAGGCAAATCTGACCAAAGGCAATCTCAGACTATTTCACAAAGCCATCAACAAGTGTGTGTCCACTCTCAGGAGAGTCAGAAAACAACATTTGGCCAACCTCAAGTTTGACCTTTCAAATTTGTCTCCCTCTTAAACCTGGTGGAGCATAGTCAAGTCTGTGTCTGGAATATGCTTCCCTTCCATCCCTTCCCTCATGGATTCAGACACGATCACTCTACCTAGGAAATACTGTTCGTACTCTCCCAACAATGGATGGAGGCTCTCAATGTCAGACATGAGATCAGGGCTATCTCTCTGGACATATCTCGAACATGCGATACATTCTGAAACACTGCCTTGCTCTCCAAACTCTCTGCTTGTGGCATCCAAGGCCAACTCCACACTTGGCTTGCTGAATTCCACCACTCTCGTAGCCAATGTGTGGTTCTCAATGGGATCCTTTCATCTCCTCTCTCTGTCAAGGCTGGAGTGCCACAAGGCAGTGTTCTGGTCCCTATTATATTCCTAATTTCAATCAACGATCTCTCTGGAAAAATCTTCTTTATCTATTTGCTGATGACCCCCCCCCCCCCCCGCACCGCCACCCCCCTCTCCAGCAGTCTCTTCCCTGTCTGCAGACATTTACAAAATCACAAGCTTGTCAAACACTTGTAAGATGGCTTTCAATCTTAAGAAACTCTTTGTCTCTCTCCAAAAGGACTGTCGAACAAACCCTCCCATCTACTTTCTTAACAATCTTCTTGAAGAATTTCAGTCATTCAAACTCTTGGGCCTAAATATCAACCATGATCGTTCTTGGTCAAACCACACCTCGAGGTTGGCCTCCAAATCCAGTCGCAGACTGGGAATCCCCTGTCATGCAAAGTCCTTCATTGGCACACCTGAACACTTATCCACCGAAAGGCCTTCTTCAGTGTCTTGATGGAGTACTGCTCTCCAACCTGGATTGGTGCCCCTGCTTCATACCTTGCTCATCTTGATGTTGTGGAAACAAAGGCCTTCAAGATCATTGGAAACTCCTGTGACGAAGCTGAGTCTATGGCCCTGTCACTCCACCATTGTTGACAAATCGGTGGTCTCTGTCTCCTATCACCTCCTTTCTGGTCTTGCACCCTTTGATCTTTCCCTACTTTGTGCCCCCCAGGTTTCTGTAAGGCACACATAGTCCACCATCAACCCCCTTCTGGTGAAACTATCTAAATCCAGAATCACTGTTCACCTCCACTCATTCGTTCCTCTTTCCTCCCATCTGTGGAATCAACTTCCACATTCTCTTCAATTTCATTCTTCCCTCCAGGTTTTCAAGGGATCTGTTCACCACTATCTCAGATCATGATCTTTTCTACCCCTGTTAATCCTCCCCAAGCCGACCTCTTTTCAACTTTTCTGTTTTTCCTTCTGTTTCCATCTTGTCCACCCCCTGTGTCTCTCTGCGTCTCTCTGCGTCTCTCTGCGTCTCTCTGCGTCTCTCTGCGTCTCTCTGCGTCTCTCTGCGTCTCTCTGCGTCTCTCTGCGTCTCTCTGCGTCTCTCTGCGTCTCTCTGCGTCTCTCTGCGTCTCTCTCTCTCTCTCTCTCTCTCTCTCTCTCTCTCTCTCTCTCTCTCTCTCTCTCTCTCTCTCTCTCTCTCTCTCTCTCTCTCTCTCTCTCTCTCTCTCTCTCTCTCTCTCTCTCTCTCTCTCTCTCTCTCTCTCTCTCTCTCTCTCTCTCTCTCTCTCTGCATTTTCCCCTCTCCTTCTGCTGTTCATTTTGTTCTGTTGTGTCCTGTTCCATTATACGTTCGAGCTCCTCCACGAGCCTCGACTCTGCATTAAAAAAAACTATTCCAATTGCCACAAAAGGCAAAAATGGGGATGGCATTTCATCATGGGAAGAGAGAAAAACAAGGTAATCATTTCTCATCCTTTTTTTTTTTACAAATATATATATATATATATATATATATATATATATATATATATATATATATATATATATATATATATATATATATATATATACACACACGTTTCAGCACATTTTGGCCTGCCTTAATGCACCTGCATGTTATCATAGTTTTCTTTCAGTTGGGACCATTTCTGGCGCAGGATCACAGCAAAAGGTGGTATTTCGAGCCCCATGTGGCCCATGCTGGTCGCCTCATGAAGCAGGGTTAGGATGTGCGGGTCAAAGTTAACTAAAAGCTCTCCTGTGTTTGGATGACGAACTAGCAGGGAGGCTTGCAGTCCAGCTTTAGCAACATCGACCTGAAAATCAACACGATGGAGAAAAAGGTAGTTTGGAGGAGAAAACAACTTGGATCAAATAATCAGAAAAACCGATGTTTAATAATGAGGCAGTGTTGTCATGACACAGCACCTGCTGAAGCCAAGCTCGATGGTGAACCACTTCATATTCGAGCAAAACCCGTGCCACACGTTTGCAGCTGCGCAGACAACGCTGACCCTCGACGGAGGTCAAAATCCCAGACTTAGCCTGTAGAAACTCAATGGGCTGCTGCAACTTATGCAAAAGATTACGTGCCCAATAAATACGGCCTGCCATTGGAGGAGTGTCACGAAGCAGTTTTGGTTCTGCTTTTTCTTGCTCATAAAGATGGCCGATCAGTTCTGTGTCCTTCATCATGCTTTTAACGGCCTTCTGGTAGTGGAGAGTCAGGTCCAAGTTGGGTAGGTCAAGGCTTGAGCAAGGGAAGGTAATGTTATAAAGTTAGGTGGAGACATTCATAAACAGCAGTGGTTTTCTTTTTCTTTACTTCCTGCTTTGATAAACATTGTAATCCACAGCCCTTAAATAAGGAAAGGTTATCTCCTGTAGACTCCTCTTATTGACAAAATAATGCAAAACCAAAAAAATAAAAGTAAGAATAAAATAATTTTTCTAATTATCTTGTCAAAATAAATCTAAAGAAACTATTCAAAGTGAATCGATTGTACAATCCAACTACCTGTGAGCCAACACTTTCCACAATTAATAACGTCACAACGAATACAATAACATTCAACACCGGGGTATGGCGTTACATTCTCATACGTGTATGGTGATCGATGAATTCCCTCACCGCTCAAATCTACTTAGTAGGTTCAATATCCTTGATGTAGAATTGGCCTTTTCCAGGATGGAATTGATAAAAATCCCAATTGAAGTCTGAAATCACAGAAATAGGAAGACACCAAATCATGCACAAAATAAGTGAGGAAACCCACCATTCACTGATGATTAATGAGATGCATTGAAAAAGGTAAACCTGCCAATAACTCGCAGGAAATGGATTTAAGAAAAGGGAAATTCATCCTAAAGGTCATCAGTATGGGCTCTGTGTCCGCAATAAAGTTGAAGAAGTTGAGCAGTTTTCATTTTACTTGCAGGTCCTTCATCCGTTGACAAAAGTCCTTGAAATCTTGGTCAAATTCCACTTTTCTTGGATCAAGAACATGATAGGGCTTTGTTTTAATCCATCGCACGATGTTCTGAAAGAGAGCAAAAAGATAATTGGAATGAAGTGTCTGCCTCTCATTTATAGAATGCAGCCAAGTTCCATATGCCTTTGAGTGGACAATGCTATAAATGAATTTCTTAACTCTTTATCATCTCAAAATCCCGAAGAGGTTGTAGATCCTCACTTGTTAAGATCCAACCCTACTTGAGAACTCTACAGCCTTTATGTAATACAGACTTTCCACTTCTGTGGAACTCTATGCTCTTTTACTGTTCATTTGAGACCCATATATTTCAATTCTTTGTAAATAGATATTTTTGGGTTCAGGTGCCCATACTTGATATGTCTGTGCAATTGGCTGAAGGCCTTCAATGCCGGCCTGCTGCAAGGAGGAATAAGCATCAATGGTCTCCATCATGGCAAGGATGTTTTGCATGTGGCACTGAAACGTGTTAAATTTCCCAAAGACATATGTTTCACTAAAGTCAAACTGCCACTGTCCTGACATTTGCTCCAACCGTTGTTTCACAGACTTGTAACTGGAATGGTATTCCTGTAACACACACACACACACACACACACACACACACACACACACACACACACACACACACACACACACACACACACACACACACACACACACACACACACACGTATTCGCAGTTTATAAAATATGACCAACCAACATATAAAATATGACCAATATGAGTGGAGGTGAGCTAAGTTAAATAAAAATCCCACCATCTGCTTCACATGAGAATATTAAAATGTTGACAAAGAAATAATTACAAGTTCTTTTACAAGGAACTTCAATGCAGAGGAAGCCATTAGCCCAATCAAGCCTGTGCAATTGTTGCCAGCCTATGGTTGTTTGACCATGCTCAATGCTATTTAAATGTTGAACATTGAGCAACAAAGCGGCAATTTCCATTTTTAAAGTCTTTGTTATGACTCAGGAGTTGGTTGGGTTTGAACCATTGACCTCCCAGACTCAGAGCAGACACCCTAACCATTACGCCACAGAGGCTGGAATTGATGCGCTAAACTTCCATCGAACCTCCAGGTTCACCATAAAAACAACAGCAAAAATCATTCACGGTCATCTTTATATTTTCAAATATTTAAAGAAAACATGTGACCACAATCCTAATTTTGTTGACTAATTCATTATCTGGATATCGCACCTTGTTCAAACGTATACAGGCTCTCAGCTTGGCTGTGACATCTTCCTGGTGCTGGTCCCAAAGTGATATTGTCCCTCCACATGTAAGGTAAGCCTTGCATGATGTTACCATCTGATTTGTGACCTAACACAAGACAATGACGACGTTTCAGACACAAGACAATGAATGTAATAAAAATAAGAGTACCATAAGCTTGTTAATATCGAATCAGTATGTACTGGTTATAATCACATCACTCATGTTGAGCCTGAAGGAAAAAAAATCCTTTTAATGACTTTAAACTGGGATGAATAAAATCTTAGGCTTCGTTCGTTTCGCCATTGGTTTGTACACCCGACGATATAACCTCTCACCACCTTGACCTCCTTTTGGCAACCAATCAGGTTTCTGAACATGTGCCATCCGACTTCCTGTCATATCGTGAACAGGTCCATTGATAACATTTATTACACGTTTTGTTTCTTCAGCAAAGGAAATGAGAACAAAAGGAGAATGTTCCACTTTCTCACCCCCCAAATGAAAGCATCTCAGTTTGTAAGAGAATACAAATGGAATACAGTTGAGTTCTCTTATAAGGAACTGTATAAGGTATAAGGAACTGAGATCAATGCTGTATCCTTTTTAAATGCTGAGTGTCAAGCAAAGAAGCAGCACATTTTTTTTTTTTAGATTTTGGGATGACTTGGCTGGGGTCTGGTTCGAACTGCCAAGGTTCCATACTCAGAGCAGACGCTTGAACAATTATGCCACAGAGTCTGGTTAAACCATGTGTACCATAAGCCATGTGGATTTCCCTGTTGTTTACATTAGTAGAGAATACATCAGTAGTAAATGTACATGGATTATTGTATTTAAATCTAGGTTAGCCTGTATCATTTCACCCACATTCATAAGGGATCAGGTCAACCCTGAATGTGCACTTTTGGTAAACAATTCCTACTTTTTTTCTTCTTTCATACGATCTTGTCGACAATTAAAATTGAATATCTGGTAATGAGAGCCATTTAATTGCACAATCAGTCGCCCTGTGTAGTTCTGCACCAAGGACCCATTGCATCTCCTCTGCACAATCCTGTACAACATGTCGGACCGTCTGATCTTGATGGTCGCAGGTACACACTGGGCTCTCAGTTTGCTTCAAGTCGACAATTCCAAATGCGCCAAAAGCTCAGGAGGGAACTTGTACATATATCACATGCAAGGAAAATAATGTTATTGGACTTGTACATTGATTACAAAGACATTATAGTTGACGATTAACAAAGTATCATCACATGTAGGGAGTTTGAACCTGAAATCCCAGCATGATGAGCAATGCGCTAAGATGGGAATACTAAGCAGGCTAATCCACCAAAATATTTTATGAGCCAAATTGTTTATTAAAAAAAGTCTTTGTTCATTGTTGTTTCACTCTATGTCTGTAGGTGATGTACTGCATTCTCAACAAATACAACAACAAAAGTAAACTAGAGAGTTCACAGAACATGATACCTCATGCAGTGTTACATAAATTTTGATAAAATAATCATTTTAATGATTAGATCGTTTAAAATAAAAACAATCCAAAGTTTAGTGCGAATGAAGTAGTCCAGAGGCAGTTCCGAACAACACCCCCATTGAACCTTTATTTAAATCGAAGTACTGCAAAACTGGAGGTTTTTGGAAGTATGATGAAGGCGATTCGTGTACTAGTGTTCAAGTATATAATTAAATTTAAATAAAATAAAGATTGTAAAAGTCATATAAATTAATTAATTACGGGTTTCCCACCATTTTTCACAGTATCTATTACATCACTCTATCTGACATGTTACATTAGTTATTCATGCCTGCTGTTTGTGTCCATTATAACATGTTTAAAAACAGGTTTCCTGTTTGGAATGATTTTCAATTTTGTTTAACTGCCAAGCAGGCAGACAGTGAAAATATTATCTCACTCCTCTCTGCGCACGTGCAATCAGGACAAATTTTAAGCCAAGGTACATTAACTTGAACCACTTGTCTTCCTATTCAGGTTCCTAATAGTGTTGAAAATACAACATTCAATTTAAACATGTTGTAACTCGATCATAAACTGATTAGACAGACAGACGGACGGACATTAACCCTGCTTTTCGCTTTGCGTGCGCGGGGTAATAAATCGATCAATAATAATTGCAAATTTTAGTTGATGGAGTTCCAGAAAGACAAATGTTAATTATTGGTTTTATTTGTGGATTTTTTTTTTTAGCTCATCTTGTTAACACAAGTTGACACCAGTTTGGTGCAAAAAAAAAAAAAAAACAATTGATGTGGAATTTCTTTTTAACATTACACAAAGTACAATTTATATATCTACGTATCAAAAACAAACCATTTGAAGAGGATTCACCTTAATAAAAAGAGATGTCATTTTTTCTGCAGTGTTGTAATAGTAAGACACACGATGAATCATGCCTATTGCATTGAGGAGAACTGGAATGGCAGCTGCCATGTGCTCCTGGTAAGAAAAAGAATAAAGACATACATTGAAAATTCATGGTGTTAAAAATAAACCATCGTAGCTGCATACTATGTACTCACCACCCAGCACTGTTTCTTTTCTGTGGAGCACACTGGCTAGCTCGAGGTTGGAGCATTGTTTTCTAACCATGGCATTGCAGTCAATAACTTTGATGGAGCAGTTTCCTCACCAGGCTTCTACCAAATAGACTTGTGTTCTTCCAAAAATAATAATATATAACTTATCCTCTGATATTACTTGAATTTTTTTTTTCCATTCATGTGGTTTTCTCATGCCACATCAGGTTCAGTATATTTACTCCCTTGGCTACTTTGAGGAAGTAACTGGAGTCCAGCTATATATGTGGATTGAACCAACAGGACATTGATTGAGGAATGTTACCTGCCATAGAAAGCAAGGAGAAGCTGACACTTTGGATATTAACCATTCGTTGAAACAAAAGAGAGAGAGGAGGGATGAGGGTTGATGAAGGGTGTGAGCGAGTCAGAGGTGGGAGGGTCAGAATGGTGTCAGGGGTCAGAGAGCATATGGGGGTGAGAGTAATTGATTTTGATGGGGAGATTAAAATTCCAGGGTTAAAAGTCAAGGGAACTGGAAGATTTTGCAGCACAGCTCCTTGACGAAATATTGAGACTCAGCATCTTGGGGTTGATTGTTGCAGGATACTCAATGGAGAAGAGTGCAAAGCATCAATGTCATCTTACAAGATGAATCTGAAGCTAAGGGTTTATTGCTCTCTCAACACAGACAGGTTTGTGCTCCTTGGGCTTCTAAAAGCTCTCATCTGTGCTCATTTCATCTGCCCATTTTTGCAATCCGGATTTATTTAGCTCCAAGAAGCTGCCCAGGCTCAACAGCTATATTACCAAATCCTTGTCTACTCACTGGGTCTTAGTGGTCTGCTAAACCCTGACACAACAGTATCTCTCTTTTTTCTGGTTTGAGGAACCAAATATCTGTGCTCATCCAACACTGCTCTTCCTTTCAGAAACTTAAGATAGCGGGCCCTCCCACTACAACTCTGCTCTAATTCACGTTCATCCTTGCGCTGTCAGTCCGATGTATTGTCAAAAAAAAACTGTTGCCGTTTACCTTATCAGTGTCAAAAGACAGATTAACATCAGACTAAAAAAGGCGTTTAGGAAGCACCGATGTCTCATATTTTAACAGCATAATTTGAATGGTGATGCTATTCATCCCCAGATAGATAAAACCCTTGAGAAGATAAAGGAAGAGTAGGTTCCACATTTGTTTGTTTCTATTCTCATGATATGTCTGCTTGATAAACTTTTGGTATTGAATTAATTTACAATTCTGTGGATAACTTAACAACAAAAATGCATACATTAAACATACATGACTATATAACAAAGATGCACTGCATAAAAATACCCAATTAGATAATGTCTAGGAATATATTATAGAGAGTGACTAAGCATTACAAACCGGATCGCTGTTGTACAGAGGTTCGCAATACTTCTCCAGAGTGTACAAATATTTCATGTTGTCTTTGGCTTCATTTGCGGCATCTGTAATTTCAGCATCTAGCTCACACCAGATCTAAAAGATATTTCAAAAGAAAATAGTATAAATCAGATGAAATTTTTTATACATGCCAACAGGAAAAACAAGTCAACCATTTTGTGATCCATAAAATGGATGGCAAATGTCAGGGAAGACAGGTCATGAAGGTCATCATTATGACTATGGGGGGGGGGGGGGATTTTCCTTGAAAACTATTGGATGATCTTTGATCAGCGACACATATTCATTTTTGCATATTATCTAATATATCTGTAAATAGACACAAAAAGTGTATGTTTGTGTATTTGTCTGTCCACCTTCATAAGGATGATCTAAGAAGGGATTTAAAAGCCAATATTTTAACACAACTGTGTGTTCAGTGCAAACTATTTTTCAGGATTCAAAAAATTCATTCAAAAATTCCCCCAAAAAAACTCAAAAAATTCAAAAAGAACCTCAAAAAACATTTTTTAGAAAAGAGAAATTACGTCTCTTCCATTGGAAATGTAGATGCTGACTTGCAACCGGGCCTCAAGGGCGGTGTACAGAAGCGTTTCATAAAATAAAAATAAATACAAGGAGCAGGGAGGTGAAATTCGCTGCACATGATATGCAACACGCACAGAGTAAAACGAGTGTTCATTTACGTCCGTAGGATATCTAATGAACAAAGAAGATACAAGCACACCTGATGTGAGGCTGAGGCTTCAGACTTTTGGCACCTTCACAAGGCTCTACCATCAAAATGAAATGTCCCAGTAGATAAATAAAACAGCATTATACTTCTACATGCAGTGTTTTAAAATAATGCTTCTTGCTCCAACACATCATATCGTTTAGTCTTTTAGGATCCAGTGTCGAGGCTCGTACGAGAGCGAACACACAGAACGTACAACAAGAGGAGCAAGAGACAAGAGGGGCAGGAAAGGGAAGGAAAAAAGTGTGGAACAGAGAGGGATGGGGCAGGGAACACAGGGTAAACAAGATGGACATTACAGGGACTTTCAGGTCGTTACACCACAGGGACTATGGACACCCCTATTTGAATATTTTGAATAAAATAATTCCAACCCATCATTTTTGACAGGCTTTTATACTAGTTGTTAGTGCCTCGGCCTAGCGCAAAGAGGCATTTAATTTGAGAAAGGACATAACTGCCGTGGAAAGGATCTAGCAGAGAGTGACTGATTGGATTCCTGGGCTAACTAGACTTAGCTATGAGGAACGGGTGGAAGGATACTGGACTATATATTCATTCCAAAAGAGGAGATTACAAGATGATCTGATAGAGATGTTTAAGATAATGAAGGGTATTGAGGGAATAAGTGCGGAAAAGTTTTTCAGCAGAATGGACAGCAATAGGACCAGGGGCCATAGTTTAAAAGTGAAGACGAGGAGAGTTTGGACGACATTAAGGTGGGAGTCTTTCACTTAGATAGTAGTTGATGCATGGAATGGTCTCCCTGGAGCAGTGGCGGCAGCTGAAATGGTAGAAGGGTTTAAACTGGAGTTGAATAGTTACCTGCAAGCATTGAGGACAGATGGGTACATGGATATTGGCGGAAATGCACATAATGGGTCAGACGCCCTCCTACTGCATCGATCTCCGTTGTATAAATCCTTGTATAATACGTAACTTTTGAAATGCGGTAATCTGCCCAGAATGATAGGCACACATGTGCAGAAACCCCGAGCAAGAGCAGTCAATAGGGCAAAAATGTATATTGTGCATGCCAGATAAGGATTGCTTCCAAAAATGGCTCAAAAAGCTTCAAAAAGAAGCCGAAAATACTTGGAAAAGTACTACAGAGAAATGGGTGTGCCTCTGCATAACAAAAGATTTAGAGAAGTTTCTGATGAACTCACCCACAAACTTGGTTTATTGCAGCCCATCCTGCAAAAACTATCGATGATGTGGGGCTGTGCAAGGCCTGTGCACTGTTGCATTCTACCAGACCTCCTCGATCATCCCTGTCAGTGAGTGTACTTTGAACCTTTCAGGATTACCTCGCTTCTTTAAAGGATTATGAACATGGCAGGATTTGTGATGTATTTAATGGAGTCTGCTATTGAAAAAGACGATGCCGTCATTCCGAACATTCAGGCACTCTTCATAGAGGAAGACACCATATCTGGTTTGGGTGCTTTTTAACAATGAGCGATAAGAAGGTCATATCTGGGGCTTGTGCATGCACAGGGTAAGTTTAAAATGATAATATTTACTATTAATCATGTTGGGGAGGAGGAAGAGGAGGAGGAGGAGGAGGAGGAGGAGGGGGAGGGGGAAGTGGAAATGCAAGCTTTATGAGCTGTGAGGGCCATTATAAATACATATTTTTGTTTGTTTCCAGGGTCACAAGAGAAAGTATCCTAGATTTTTACATCTATTGGTAAAAGGAGAAGTGTCTGTCCGTGTGTGTATTATTGGTGTTATCTCCATATGCGGGTTTCAGAAAGAGGAATGGAGCCCTCCCAGATCTCCAAGTATCCACCTTCGTGTGTGTGTGTGTATGTGTATGTGTATGTGTATGTGTATGTGTATGTGTATGTGTGTGTGTATGTGTGTGTGTGTGTGTGTGTGTGTGTGTGTGTGTGTGTGTGTGTGTGTGTGTGTGTGTGTGTGTGTGTGTGTGTGTGTGTGTGTGTGTGTGTATGCCTGCATGCTTGGTTAAGTCTCTGTGTGGTGCGCGGGATTCGTGGGTGCTCGCACCGTATTCTCACCCAGGCCCATGGTGTAGGGGCAGTCGGGCCCTGTGGTGTGCCGTGCTGTAGTGAAGGTTTTATCTTTTAATCTCAGTGATCGCATTTTCCTTTGTCCTCATGGCTCTTTCTAAAACAATTGATTATTTTACATGACTCGGGTGTGCTTTACATTGCATATATTGTTTATCTTTGTGAGTTTCAAAGCAAAATATATTTGTTTACACCCGATTTATGAGAAGTTTGCCATATTCATGCGTTATTTTAATTACCGTGCAAAATTTTTTCCCACCAGGACTGACAGCTGTTTTATAAAGAAAAATAGCACCACGGGTCTTGAAGTTCACCTGGATCAGGAGCAATTCACTCAAACCCCATGCAGACCACCTAGATCCTGATTTTTTTTTAATGCCATGAACAAACTTTGGTACATCATGGGTGATGAAGGTTGTGGTCAAATTTCATCGAAATGATGTGTGTGATTTCAGAGAAGAGAGCAAATACCGATTTTGTGGAGTCAAAAACTCCCACGTAGTCTTCTTTAATGAGTGCGGATTTTGATGCGATCATTAAACCTTCATTAGGCATCAGATAAGAATCTTGTGGCCAAGTTTAATCAAAATCATGTGTTTGGATCAAGCGAGAATTAAAGGAGTGTTGACAGACACACTCACTCACTTTCCTGCAGACACTACTCGAGAACAGAGGCTCACCAGACTGAAGTCCAGGTGAGCTAATAATGATTTTGCACATCTTGAACTGCCTATAATGCAACATTTTTTTTTTTGTTGTTGTTGTTGTTCATTGAAATTCGTCCAAAACAAGTGGGAAAGCTACTCAAGGTTTTTGGGTTGTATACTGCACTAATAAATGGCATCATAAATAAATTAGTGTGTGTGTGTGTGTGTGTGTGTGTGTGTGTGTGTGTGTGTGTGTGTGTGTGTGTGTGTGTGTGTGTGTGTGTGTGTGTGTGTGTGTGTGTGTGTGTGTGTGTGTGTGTGTGTGTGTGTGTTTTGTGGAGTTCTACTGGAGCGTTCTAATGTGGAATGTGATACACCAAAATGATCGTCATGAAGTTGATTGAGCTCATTAACTCAAAAGAACCCTGAAGAATTCCCATGTTTTAAATGCATACCATATATTAAAGTATACTGCATTAAAGTATTAAACTACTGCATATTAAAGTATACAGTAGTTTCTGATGTATCTGTTTTTTTTCTGATGTATCAAATACTGATGTATCAAATAAGCTCATTAACTCCAAAGAACCCTGAAGAATTCCCATGTTTTAAATGCATACCATATATTAAAGTATACTGCATTAAAGTATGAAGCTACTGCATATTATAAGTATACAGTAGTTTAATCAGTCCTTCCATGGCATGGCATTCTAATTATAAAACAAATCACAAAAATAATTCTAACATTGCGTCTCAGCAAATATAAATTAACACGAATAATATTAACAATAATAATAATAATAGAAGTATCATGAGGAAAGAATAATAATGAACACATATTCTCTGCCCTGGCCCAAGCACATCTGGGCCTGGTGAAAGGCAAGCTAATGCTCAAGCAGTCCAGCAGGTGGGTATGCAACAAGGCTGTGAAGACCAATGAAAATTTGATCCAATGGACCAATGGGCCCACTAGTTCATTTCAAAATAAAGAAGTGAAGAAAGGCATAGTTGGTGTGCAATTTTTAGCAGCGACATCATGCAGTCCAAAAAACAAATCCTGGTAAGAAACCATCAGATGTAGATAAAGCATTATGTGATAAGCACCTTGACAGAGCGAGATCGAGCAGCCGTGAGCACACCAAGAGCAGAACGAACCACAGGGGCCTTCAGTTGCTCCAGCAATGAGCCAAAGCGAACCGCACGACGCTTCCATCGCTCAAGCTCGACCCTTGGACCTGCAGAGTCAGCCTCACGCCAGAGCTGGCTACCATCAGCAAGCACCTGCAAAAGGTGATGCTGATGAACAGGCCACAAGTGCAGAATGGTGATCATAATAATCCAGAAGTGGGAAGAGGGGAGTGTGGAAAGGATGATGATTGTCAGAAGAAGCATTTAGAAAAAGGGAGAATAAATAAATAACTAGAATGGCACTTGGTAGATCGCATACCTCCGCCAGGCTGAACAGTTCACGTTTTGTATTCCACCGAAAGGCAAGATCTGGATCTGGACATGAACAAAAATCAAACCGGCTTGTTCTTGTCATCTAACCAATTCATCCACCTAGTTTTGTCATAAGTCGTCCACAACTGTTTGAAACATCGTGCTTCACATCATTTTGGCCCCATCACTCAATGGTGAAACATCACTTAAATTCTTGGCTCTGGATCTGGATTCGGATGTTCACCAAAATTAAATTCATCCTCGTCAAACAATCAACCTTTCCACCAAGTTTCGTCCAAATCCTTCAATAACTTCTTGAGATGTCATACCAAATATGGTGTTTGACCCTATCTCTCAATACAATGGTGACGAATAACTTTAAAAATTCTCGTATCCGGATCCGGATCTCCATCAAAATCTTATCATTCCGTTCTTGTCACACACCCAACCTCTCCACAAATTTCGTACGAATCCGTCAACAACGTTTTGAGATATCCTGTTCAAACAGAGCAAACAAACAGACAAACAGACAGACAGACAGACAGACAGACAGACAGACAGACAGACAGGGGTAAAAACATAACCTCCGCCCACCTTCGGTGACCGAGGTAAAATCTATGATGCACACCATTTCTATAAAAAAAAGACCTCGTGTACACATTCATGAGGGTAACCGGAAAGGAAACACTGCTGGTTATCAACTCGTGAGAACCTCTGTTCTAAACAAATCGACACGGACTCACTCGATAAGGTACAAACATTTTGACACTTTTTTTTTTTTTTGTATACCTTGGTCGAGGCTCGTATGAGAGCTAACACACAACTCACAGCAAGGAGGCATGAGACAAGAGGGGCGGGAGTGGAAGGGACAAAACAGTGGGGAACAGACACATTAGGTGAACTGTGGAAGGGAGAGGGATGGGGATGGGATGGGGAACATGGCGAAGAGAAGATGGACATTTCAGGGACTTTCAGGAAGGAAAGCAGGAGAAATGAAGGAAGTGGGCTTGGGTGGATTATCGGGGGTAGAAAAGATCGAGGATTTGGATGGGGGAAGATAAGAGGTGGTGGTGAACAGCTGTTTTGAAAGCCTGGAGGGAAGAATGGGAAAGAATAGAGTGAGGAAGTTTATTCCAAAGGCGGGAAAAAAGAGGAATTAAAGAGTGAAGATGAGCAGTGATTCGTGATTTTGGTAGTTTTACCAGAAGGGGGTTGTTGGCGAACCTTGAGCGCCCTGTGGAAATGTGGTGGGGACAAATCGCAGAGAGAGCAGGGGGGGCAAGGCTGGAGAGGAGTCGGTAGAAGACAGAAAGACCACCGACCAACCTGCGGTGATTGAGTGAGAGGCCCAAAGACTCAGCTTCATTGCGGGAGATGCCGATGATCTTAAATGCCCTGGTTTCGACAGCGTGAAGCCGAGAAAGGTGGGAGGCAGGAGCACCAGCGCAGAGGGGAGAGCAGTACTCCATCAGGCTACGGACAAAAGCTTTGTAAGTGGTCAGGAGCTCAAGAGGGCCGAGGAAGGACTTAGCACGACGGAGGATTCCCAGTCGGCGACTGGCTTTTGAGGCGAGGTTGGAAATGTGACTTTCCCAGGAAAGGTCATGGCAGATAGTGAGACCTAGAAGCTTGAAAGAAAAGACTTCTTCCAGAGGATTGTTGAGAAAGTGGATGGGGGGGTTTTGTAAACGGTCCTTTCGAAGAGACATAGTGAGAGTGTGAGATTTGTCTGGATTGAAAGACATGTTCCACGTGTTGGACCAGTTTGTGATTTTATCCAGATCTGCAGTGAGTGAAGAAGCTGCTGCTTGCCGGTCTGAGGGATGACAGATGGTACGGCAGAGGGTGGAGTCGTCGGCAAAGAGAAATAGAGGATTTTCCAGAGAGTCCGAGAGATCATTGATGAAAACCAGAAAAAGAACAGGGCCCAGAACGCTACCTTGAGGAACTCCAGCCTGCACAGGAAGAGGGGATGAAAGAACTCCATTTAGGGCCACACGTTGACTGCGACAGGAGAGGAAGTCTGCGAGCCATGAGTGGAGATGGCCTTGAATACCATGGGAAGAGAGTTTGGTGAGTAGGGCAGGGTGCCAGACTGTGTCAAAAGCACGTGATATGTCCAGGGATATGGCTCGGATTTCCTGTCTGGCATTGAGGACCTCCATCCATTGATGTGAGAGCAGAAGCAGCATATCCAGGGTAGAGCGACCTGGTCTGAAACCAAATTGATGATTGGAAATCAAGCCATTGGAGAAGAGGAAGGATTTCATATCTGAGGCGATGATGGATTCCATCACCTTGCTGATGATTGGGAGAAGGCTGATTGGTCTGTAGTTATAGGGATCTGTTTTTGCACCTTTTTGATGCAGGGCAGTGATGTTAGCAGATTTCCAAGCAGATGGCAGATGACCTTGGGCAAATGAGAGGGTGAATAGAAGAGAGAGAGGGTGAGCAAGAGCAGAAGAGCAGGCTTTGAGGACACGTGGGCTGATGCCGTCTGGACCGGTTGCAGAATCTGACTCGAGGTTTGAAAGCAAGCTCTCCACCTTGTCAGGAGAAAAGGATACAGAGTCCAGGGACAGTTGGGTGCGACTGGGTAAAGTGGGTAGAGATAGTGATGGGTTTAGGACACAAGATTTAGCTGCAAACACCGAGTTTAGACATTCAGCTTTATCACGTGTGGAATCAGCAGTGCGGCCATTTGAGGTAAGGGAGGGGATGGAGGGGGAACATACACCAGAAACAGATTTGATTAAACGCCACCAGGATTTTGAGGAGGGAGAGAGGTTTGAGAGTTCAGACTTGAGATGAGAAAGATGTTGTTTTCTGGCTCTCCTGAGGGTAGATACACACTTGTTCCGAGCTTTGTGGAAAGAACTGAGATTGCCCTCAGTTGGGTTTGCTTTCCATGAGGCAAAGGCAAGTTGTTTCAGGACAACTGCCTCGCCACAAGCTTCAGTAAACCAAGGGCGGGAGGAAGGGTAAGACAACTGAACTCAAGAGGGGATAAATCTGTGCATGAGGGAGAGCAAGTTTCTTTGAAAGAATTCCCAGGATGAGTTGATGTTTGAGAAAGTAGTGATAGGAGACCAGTCTGTCAGTTTGATGGCTGCTCGGAGACCCTGCCAGTCGGCTTGAGTGAAATGCCAGACGACTCGACGGCGGTGAGGTGGTTCTCTGATAACAGCCAGAGAGATGTCCACTTTGACAAGGACGTGGTCAGAAGAACCAATTGGAGCGAAGGAAGAGCAGCAGATATTGTCAGGGAAATTTGTCAAAATCAGATCCAGAAGAGATGGATTACCATTGGTTGCGATCCGGGTCGGGAAGTTGACCGATTGAGTCAGTCCCAATGAGTCGCAGAAAGCTTTTGCTGAGGTGCCATGGCAGGTGAGAGAGGTACCCACACCTAGCCAACTGGCGTGATGACAATTGAAGTCACCACATAAGAGGAAGAGAGAGTTTGGATGAGAAGATAGAAGATGGTCCATGTTTTCGGATAGTGAGGTGTAGATGGAGTCATCACTGTTCGGTGGACGGTACAGTACACATATAAACATGAGGTGGGAGTGGAGGGGAAGCCGAAGCCAGAGGTATTCCTGGGGGTGTGGGGGAGTGAGAGCAGTGCATGGAGAGTGAGGAATAGAGTCTTTGATGAAGAGAGCAACACCTCCACCAGGACGAGGCTCAGGTCTGTCATACCGTAAGAGGGAGTAGCCAGGGAGAGATACTTGGGAGTCATACACGTCTTGGGAGAGGAAAGGCAATATATTGTGATAACAATAACTTTTCTTTTTTCTGGCAATATATTGCTAATGTATTGTGATAACTTTTCTGGCAATATATTGTGATAACAATAAGTTTTCTTTTTTCTGGCAATATATTGCTAATGTATTGTGATAACTTTTCTGGCAATATATTGTGATAACTCTGATAGTCCGGGAGCCAACCGATCAAAATTTAAAAAAAATTGCCCGGTCTGCTATAAAATTTTTGTGTTGATTTTCATAAAGAGACACCCTTTGAGTATATGAAAACCAATGTTGGCAATGGTGAAACTCTTGCGCAACAACACAGTCAACACTTTTGCGAGCCCCCTCTGATAACAAAATGTTGGCAAAAGCGAAGATGTAGGATGGGGGTAGGGGTAATTCATATTGTCCTAAAATCATAACCACTAAACCTATATACACAAATGACCCCTCATATTAAAGAGGAGTTCATTTCCTATATCACAATTGGTGTAGATTTAACCTACCTTCAATTGACAAGGTTATATGTCAAACAACAAAAGATTTATGTAACTCAGAAATGCTTGACTATCAATGGGGTCAGGAACAAGAACATACTTTTACATGCCATGGTTTTAAGGAAGATAAAATTAGAAATGGATTAACACAATATTGTGACATGAAACATCCTCTTCAGAGGAAGAGTCACTCTCTGAAACAACTCCACCACATGAACCTCTCTGACCAAGGCATATGCATGTCACTCAGCAAGGCACAGCAGCCTTTTTGCATGAACATCGTTTCAGACATTTGGATAATTTGCACATGCAAGACACCGTTTTGTCTATGTTTGGCTTGGCTGGCTTAGACATGAGAATTGGGACCAGTTTTCCATTGATAAGGGTTCTGCCAAATGTTGTGGCTGGGGGAAGTGCTCGGTCACTGAGATGTGCACGTCTATACAGAAGCAATTGATACAATGCTCTTAAAACAAGGAAGTAAAACGCATCTTCTGTTGCTGGCAGTGACCTAAGGTCTAATTTTGAAGAGACAAACATATGCTGCCTGAGGGTATCCAAACAGCTGAACCCTTTTTGGCCATGCAGAGCAGTCCAGTATACTCTGGCCTCATCAATGACACATTCTGTTGCTGCCATTTCACTATCTCTTCCAAAATCAACAAGGTGGGGAAGGTTTCCTATCAGTCCCAGAGAAACCTGTGCCGCTCTTCTTTTCACAGGAACACAGGCATCATCCCAACTGACTGGAAGAGGGGCCTTGTTGTCCCTCTCTGGAAAGGGAAGGGTGATCGCCAAGACTGCAAAAACTACCGAGGGGTGACGCTGCTCTCAGTGCCGGGCAAGGTCTTTGCTCGGATAATTCTTGATAGGGTTTGCCACCATCTGCTTGAGCACCAGCGTCCAGAGCAGTCAGGCTTTACACCAAAGAGGTCAACGATTGACCGTATCCTTGCACTTCGTGTCCTCACCGAACACAGACGAGAGTTTCGGCAGGGGCTGCTTGCAGCCTATGTTGATCTCTGTAAAGCGTTCGATTCAGTGAATCGGGATGTCCTCTGGAGGATTCTTGGTCTTCGTGGGGTGCCACCGAAACTGATCGATCTGATGTCTGAACTCTACTCTGGTACTGAGAGTGCTGTGAAGTGTGGTGGTACCATCTCTGACTTATTTCCAGTTGTTACTGGAGTTCGTCAGGGATGTGTACTTGCCCCCACACTTTTCAGCACTTGTATGGACTGGATTCTAGGGAGGATGTCGGAGAGATCAAGTTGCGGTGCATCGTTTGGCAATGTCAAGATCTCAGACCTTGATTTTGCAGATGATGCAGTCATCTTTGCGGAGACTTTAGACATCCTCTTGGGGGCCCTCGAGGTGCTGAATGAGGAGTCGGAGCCGTTGGGATTACGGATTTCTTGGGTCAAAACTAAGATCCAGGCTTTCGGTGACATCTTGGATGCTGCTGTCCTGTCTGTGTCTGTTTGTGGTGAGGATGTTGAGGTCGTGGAGAGATTCACTTACCTTGGCAGTGATATTCATGTCTCCGCAGGTTGTGAGCCGGAGGTCAATAGACGTCTGGGTCGGGCCTGGGGAGTCATGGATTCACTGGATCATGGGGTGTGGCGCTGCCGGTACCTGTGCGGGAGGACGAAAGTCTGAGTCTTCAGGTCCTTGGTACTTCCAGTCTTGCTCTATGGGTGCGAGACTTGGACTTTGACCAAGGATCTGAGACGGAGACTTAATTCCTTTGGTACCAGGTCTCTTCGGAGAATCCTTGGCTATCGCTGGTCGGATTTTGTGTCCAACGAGCGGTTGCTGAGAGAGACTCGGATGAGATTTGTTACCTGCATAGTCCGTGAGCGTCAGCTGCGGCTGTATGGACATGTGGCTCGTTTTCCTGACGCTGATCCTGCTCACCAGATTCTCTCAGCGAGGGAGTCTCATGAGTGGGAGGCCAGTGGGCCGACCACGTGCCTCATGGTTGCAGCAGGTTGACCATCATCTCAAGGAGATGGGGATGGGCCTGGCATCTGCCTGGGGGATGGCCAGACGGAGGCCCCTGGAGTACCGGCGGAAAGTGGACGCAGCGACGCGCTGTTCTGGCACATGCTCCCATACCTGACCTGACCTCTTCTTTTCCCCTTCTGAATGGGTAGCTCACTGTGTCACATCCACACAACACATATGTGCACAGAAGTGTAGCTGCGACATCAAGAGGATTTTCTGGTACTTCTTGCTCAACACTTCTACCAGCTCATGAATAGGTAGGTATTGATTCTGCCGTTGTATCCAGAGTTCTTGCAATGTGTTCAAGCAGCAGAAGTGATATATACACAGCATAATTATGTCTGTATCTGTTGCATGCACAACAGCTCGATGGTGATCAAGATATTCCACACAATACGCAAGATGAGCAATAATCCTTGTGTCTGCCTCTTCATGTTCTTCACAAGGTAAGTCCAGAACTGAACTTGATGCTGATGTGATGGAAAGAGTGTGACCTTTGTTTTCCATCATACTACCAAGAATGATGGTCACTCCATCCGGAATAGCTTCAGGACTCTCACAAAGGGAAGTGCCAATGAAGTTCTGAAGATTTCCTTTATTTCTTGGATTCTTCATGAATAAATTCCAGTCCGGAATTTCTAGACTCTTGGATGGTGAGAATTGTCTTGCCTGGTCTGTCTGGTTTCTCCTCTGCTGCTCATCACCCTTCAAAGTATGGCTATCATCAAAATCATACTGATCACCAATGATGTTGACACAGTTGCACATTTCAGGTTTCAACTGCAGGATACACCTGCTTGCGAAGATACAGCTGGGGAAGTTCACCAAATGTTTTCGCACCCATTTTTTGGTATTTATTTACAAATGCCATTGTGTCTACCAGATAAACTGTGTATAGGTCACTCTGTGGTAATGATGGCAGCTGTAAAACAACATCCTGCTCAGCTTCAGCAATTAGCACTGCCACGAAATCAGACTCGTTGCCTTTGCGCATTACAACCCCCTGTGCTAAGCGTGGATCAACCTCAAACAGGGATGATGGATAGTCTGTCCACTCATGGGAAAATGCAATCTGTCTTGTGACTGGGTCGGCATCTCGATAGAAACACAGCACACGTGTAGTTGCAGTCTCATCTTGATAGATCCTGATTAAACTCTGTTTCCTTGATGGTTTTGATTTCTTCTGTGAGGAGAAAGTTACCAGCTTCAGTGGTTCAATCTTAATAGAGACCACCTCTTCTGCTTTCATAATGGCTTCCATGCCCTTAGCTTGAGCATGGACCAAGTCTTTTGAAGCAGCCTTCTCACTAGTTGCTCTATTGAGCAGAACCACTTGGTTGTTACACTGGAATGGGTTTATCATCTGCTGGCATATCACTTTCTTGATCTCCTCAACATGCATATGTTCTTCTGTTGCCTGCTTCTGTGTTTCTCCATGATGAGTAGATTCCTGTTGGCCTAGATTAGCCATAGACTTTATGTTCTCTGATACAGCTGTGAGAAATGGTGCTGTTTTCACATATTTATCTCGAGCAGCTGGTGCCTGAGATATGCGTTTGAACAGAGATGTCTTCCCTTCATTGTTGTATGTCTGCTCCAGGGCCATGTCACTCCAAACACCATTGAATTTTCCTTTGGAAGAGTGAACTGTGAAGTACCCAACCTGGATCCAGCAAACCTTAACCGAACTGTGTTCAATAGAGTAAGAGGATTTTGGGGGTAGGGGTAACTTTGGTTGACAAAAATGTTAATTTTCTCTTTAAAAATTGATAGAACTCAATCAAATTTGCTGTTTTAATTAGCCATGGATACCATGTTCATATCACATTAAGAGAAATTAGTATTCTAATGCAGCATCTGCCTATGATAAGAAAAGTTCTAAAGGCCATCTTCAAAAAACGTTATTTTTAAGGCATTTTTCACAAAATTATGTACTTTTACGAGGTTTACTTTCACAAAGGCAATCTTTTTTTGTCATTTTACAATGCACTGATTGAATTCTTACATTTAGTTCACATTTATTTTTCATGAATGTGATTTTTTAATTTTTTTAGAAATTTTATTGACAATTGCTGTTTTATCAAATTTTTCAAATCTTCCTCAAACAAAAACGGCCGCCAAAATTTTTCGCAAGAGCTTATGAATTGCCAACATTGGTTTTCATGAACTGCAAACATATATCTAAACATCCTGGGGGTGTAAAATTTTATAGCAGAGGCTGTAAGGTCCAACCCTAAAACAGCCTCGTACACAGGTTGGCTCCCGGACTATGAGGAATGAAATGAAGAAGCACTGGAGCGAACCAATATAAATAAAACCCCAATTTTCACTGTGTTCATTAACCAAAGCAAGTTAAAATTAAAACTGCATTATATTGTCTTGAAAATGGCAGAATAAAATAAAAAAATTACTTGTTTAAAGGAAAAAAAACATCAATTGGTTGATATCGAACAAAACGGTATTTTACAAGAGAGTATTGCACCCATCTTCGTTTTGTTTTCATTTCCGAATACATAGCTACATTGCAAGATCCACCAATTGTAAAATAAGATAAAAAGCCATTTCATAATTCAACTGGTGCGCCATGCATTTATCACATACGCATGATAGAGGGGAGGAGAGGGGGAACTAAATTGAGGAAAACACAACCGAGAAAAGAAAAATAATAGGGTTTAATGGAAGAGAGAGGAAAGGGGGGGTGGGGAAGATTGGGAGGAGTAGGAAGAGAAGGGAAATGTGGTTTGAAGGAGATAGGAGTGAGATAAATCGAGAGAAAGCACGTATCATCTATGGGGAAGGGAGGTTGGGGAGTAGGAGTCATGCTTCCACTATATTTGCATCCATAATAGATGGCACGAAGGACTCAAACTATGAGCATGGATAACTAATGTAACATATTACATTGGGTGGTGTGATAGCCATTGCGTCAACGGTGGTAAAATGGCAGTAAAATTCCGGAATTAATTTTTATATGATTTTTACAAACTATTTTATTTAAATTGAATTATAGACTTTAAGACTCCAGTTTATGTCAGGGATGCGTTCCGGAAAAGTGCCACTAATTATGAAACGGCAAAAATCAAAGCAATTTTACTCATAAGAATTAATGAAATAGGAGGGGGGGGTGGGGGCACGATACATTTATAAAGTCACCACTTCAGGTATCATATTTTCCTTTTTACCTATGATATTACCCTTCTTTTGATTAATGACACATATATTCAAGTACAAATACATGTAAATAAATTAAAAAACAATTAGCAGACATCTTAAAATATACTTCTTCCGGAACTGGTCAAAGGTGGCAGTACCTTCTTCTTCAGTGAATGTGGGCATATTTATCAATTGGAGGCAAACTTAATAACCCAGCAATTCATTAATATCAGCATCCATTCAACAAATAACATCTAATTTCACTTATAAGGTACACTTCTACACTGCTTCTTAGCCAATCTACAGGACAGTACATTCATTTATGTGTGAAGCAAAGCACATTATTTGTTTCAGCAATTTTGCAATCTCCGATTTGGTACTTTAACAATGTATTCTAGCATCTTTATCAGTCTTGAAAGTTATGAAAACATGAGAGAACAAGAGGGGGAGCACTCGGTAGAGTGCAAAACCTCCGCCGCCAATACTCCTGGGTCAAGTGAACCTGATATCCTATTCATTGTAGGTCAAAACGGATCACTCTACTGAACCACGATTGAATAAACTAAACTAGATCGACGCGCATGTAGAAATGCCAAAAAAATAAAATCGAAATTTTTTTGAAAAAAAAAGTTGCAAAATTTTTTTTTTTCTCTCTAACAATTTTTTTTTGGGGAGGGGGGGTTGGAAATCACTTAAAACATGTGGAAATGCAAAAAAAAAAAAATTCAAATATTTTTCAAATAAAATCGAAATTTTTTTTTAAAAAGTTGCAAATTTTTTTTTTTTCTCTAACAAATTTATTTAATTTTGGTTAGAAATCAATTAAAACATGTAGAAATGCAACGAGAGGGGGAGCACTCGGTAGAGTGCAAAACCTCTGCCGCCAATACTGCTGGGTCACTTAAGTAAACCTGATATCCTATTCATTGTAGGTCAAAACGGATCAGACTCTACTGAACCACGATTGAATAAACTAAACTAGATCAACGCGCATGTAGAAATGCCAAAAAAAAAAAATCGAAATTTTTTTTGAAAAAGGTGCAAAATTTGTTTGTTTTTTTGTTTTTTTTCTCACAAATTTTTTTGGGGAGGGGGTTGGAAATCACTTAAACATGTGGAAATGCAAAAAAAAAAAATTCAAATATTTTTCAAATAAAATCGAAATTTTTTTGAAAAAAAAGTTGCAAAATTGTTTTTTTTTTCTCCAATAATTTTTTTTTTTTGGTTGGAAATCACTTTAAACATGTAGAAATGCAAAAACAAAAATTCAAATTTTTTTCAAAATGGCCGCCATAGCGGCCATATTGGACTTTGGACCAAGTCCAAAATCTAATGACATGATCCTTAGACCATTCCTAATCCTCCCACCAAGTTTCGTCGAAATCCGTCAAGGAGTTTTTCCGTAATACTGTTCACAAACAAATAAACAAACAAACAGACAGGGGTGAAAACAGCAACCTCCGTCCATCTTTGATGGCGGAGGTTAATAAAAGGTATGGCTTTTAAAACTGCATCAAGTGTGAGTTGAGAATATCGATAAATGGTTTTAATCATGTGAAGACGTATTTGCGAAAAGACATAAAATTGGGCGAAGTAAACTGGGGCATTACTGTACTTGAACACTGCAGAACACAAATTGCCTTTTTGGCAGTTTCAAAACCCTTGGATTTAGCAGTACTTGGACATCATACTATTAATTTGCAATTGCTTGGTGACTTTGACAGCAATACAAATTTTATTATGGACCCAAGGCACCAAAAAAAGCTACATTACCTACATATATTGAACAAACAGTTTCAAATGGAGCACATCACCACCATTAGAGCATTTAAATTCCATCACATCTGGAAACTAGAACGGGCACTCGGTAGAGCGCATACCTTCGCCGCCGCTACTTTTTCCGGGCACATTTGAAAAAAGTCATTTTAAAACGTCCATGACGTCACAACCGTCAGTCCGATTGATGTCAAATTTGGTGTGTAACCTCCTTGAAGGCAGTCCAACAAAATGGAATGATAAACACTGAAAAATTAAAAAGTTGAAAAATGACGTCATCTTTTGACGTCATTTTGACGCACTTCCGGGGACTTCACGTCCAATCGGGGACTACCATTCTGAAAGCTCGTAGTTCACTGAACGTTTTAACGTTGGTTTCATGTCAATAGCTCTATTAGATCTGAAGCTATGCCTACAAATATATTTTGACCTCGAGTGTGACCTTGACCTTGACTACAGAGTTAATTGGCAAAATTAAACCTGTAAATCAATAAACAGATATTTTGGTACTGATCCTAATGCCTGGATTTGGGAGACTTTGCTTTATAAATTATATAGATATTTGAATGTAAAATATCAGGACATTTTAGCCACAATTGAAAAACGTCATGTTCAAACGACAATGACGTCATAACGGTCAGTCCGATCGAAATCAAATTTGGTGTGTGACGTCCTTAAGGTAAGTCCTACAAAACGGTATGATCAAAACTGATGAGATTGAAAATTGAAAATTTACGTCATCTTGTGACGTCATTTAGACACACTTCCGATGACGTTACGTCAAATCCGACACTACATATCCGAAAGGTATCTCGTCATGGAACAATATGGCGGTGGTTGCATGTCGATAGCTGTATTATGAAGGAAGTTATGCTCAAAAGAGTGTTTTTGACCTTTTCATGACCTTGACCTTTGACCCGATCGCTCCCAAAATCTAATCAAATCGTCCTTTGATACTCACGAATCATCCCACCAAATTTCATGCAATTCGGTTTTATACTTTCTGAGTTATGCGAATAACAAACAAACACACATATTCACAAATAAATAAATACACAGCGACCAAAACATAACCTTTCGCAGAATGCGAAGGTAATAAATGTGAATTGTTGGTCCCAGCTTGCTGGCTCAGACAGAAAACACCATTTGCATTTTGCCTCCTCCATCCCTACCCTGTTAGGAATCCCATGCGGGCACAGACAACTCGCTAGTGCTAAATTAGGTGGTGTATAAGGGTGGTGCATAAAACTGCTTCAATAGTGCTAAACTTTCAGCATATTTTTTTCTTAACGATCTTTAAAATCATTATTTTATTTAAATTGAAGTATATACAGTGCGAACAGAAAGTCCACACCCCCTTTCAAAATTTTCACCTTTTGCTGCCTTATAGCCTGGGATTAAATCAGACTTTTTCCACCTTTATTCACACATCGTAACCAACAACTTCCAAGTGAAAAACATATCCTAAAATTTTCAGAAAAATTATTAAAAATACAAAACTAGAATATCTTGTTTTGATAAGTGTCCAACCCCCTGAGATAATACTTGGTGGAAGCACCTTTAACAGCAATTACAGCTGTGAGTCTGCTGAGATAGGTCTCTACCAACTTTGCACATCTTGATTGGACAATATTTGCCCGTTCTTCTGCACAAAACTGTTTACACTCAGTCAAGTTGCATGGGGAGTGTCGATGGACAGCAATCTTCAAGTCATGCCACAGATTTTTGATTCGATTTAGGTTAAGGCTCTGACTGGGCTACTCAAGGACATTTATCTTTTTGTTCCGAAGTCACTCCCGTGTGGCTTTGGCTGTGTGCTTCAGGTCATTATCATGCTGAAAGGTGAACTTCCATCTCAAATTCAGTTTTCTTGCAGAGGGCAGCAGGTTTTCCTCTTGGATATTTCTGTGCTTTGCTCCATCCATTTTCCTTCTATCCTGACAAGTGCTCCAGTCCCTGCTGATGAAAAACATCCCCATAACATGATGCTGCCACCACCATGCTTCACAGTAGGGATGGGGTTCTTTGCGTGGTGAGCCATGTTGGGTTTGTGCCAAACAGAACGTTTTGCATTTAGGCATAAAAGTTCCATCAGACCACAAAGCGTTTTGCCACATGGCTTCAGAATCTCTGGAGTGGTTTTTTTACACACCTCGAATGGGATGCAAGGTGGGCTTTTTTGAGTAATAGCTTCCTTCTTAGTTCCCTTCCACACAGGCCAGACTTGGAGTGCTTGGGATATTGTTGTCACATGCACGCAGTGACCGGTCTTTGCCTTAAAAGCATGTAGCTATTTCAAAGTTGCCCTTGGCCTCTTGGTGGCCTCTCTGATCAGTCTCCTCCTTGCTTGGTGATCCAGGATGGAAGGATGGCCTGATCTAGACAGGGTCTTGGTGGTACCATACGCCTTCCACTTCTTAATGATCATCTTGACTGTGCTCCAAGGGATATTCAAGGCCTTTGAAATATTTTTATACCCATCCCCTGATCTGTGCGTTTCCTCAACTTTATTCTGAAGATCTTTCGAAAGCTCCTTGGTGCTCATCGTTGAATCTTTCCTGTGAAATGCACTACCCAGCAGGGGATACCTCCAGGAACAGATGATTTTACTCTGAGATAATCAGAATCACCACCAGTTAACACAGGTGGAGGCCAATTAACTTGGTGTGTGATTTTGAAGGTGATTGGTTACAACTGAGCTAATTTACAATTGCTATTATCAGGGGGGTGGGGTGGACACTTATCCATCCAAGATATTCTCGTTTTGTATTTTTAATTAATTTTCTGGAATTTGTTGAATTTGTTTTTCACTTGGAAGTTGTGGGTTACAATGTGTAAATAAAGGTGGGAAAAGTCTGATTTTATGGAATTCAATTCCAGGCTACAAGGCAACAAAAGGTGAAAATTTTGAAAGGGGGTGTGGACTTTCTTTCGGCAATGTATACACTTAAACACTGCACGGGATAACATGTTCCATGAACTCTTCAGTTTGATACATGTGTTATGTTTTATATTCATTCACACTGGAGTTTAAAGATTTATTTTTACAGCTATCGAAAACTTACGAAATAAATTTGTTTTATTCGTCCTAATTTTACACATTTATCGATTATAATTTGGATGATTATAATTTACAATATTTTTTACCAAAGCAATCAGACACAATGAACCTTTTGTTTCGTTTATTTCCTCAATTCAAAATGTGAACAGGGACAACTCAGTCCTGTCACACTATCAATGACTCTTCCTCTTACAGAAGTGACTTTTGGCATGTGTGTAGGAATTGTGTTTGTCATTGATGAACTTTCAATGAACTACCGGTTAAGTAATGGAAGGCCACCACTGCAATTTACCTGACC
>NC_140967.1:58696774-58821774 GCF_056783735.1 Eptatretus burgeri
CAGTGTCGATAGGGTTTTTGTAGGATTTTATAATCAAATCGGACAAACGTTAAACTCTGCCTGAAGTCAAATAGGATTCCACAATCGGCCAGTTAGAATCCTTCAGGAGGACAACGATCACAACAATGTGGGTTTAAAAAATCCACATCAGCTCCTATCATCAGTCTATTCACCAGATGTCAATCCAACCTCAATAAGGATGAACCTTTGGGATGAAAGGTTGTAGCTTGGCTCAGAGGATGAGCTAATGAACCTTGAGCCAACAGAGAAACTCCCACCAGGTGCCAATCAACCATGGACAACCTGGTGCAGCCTCAATAGATTATATGGTGGAGTTTGAAGGCGTAAAGCAAGTGTGCTGAGATGGGGATACAGTAGAGATGATACCAACTGTGAGTGCACTTGGACCCAAGACTATGAAACGTCGAATGAGATGCGGCATGTTAGATGATGCATGTTTGGCAAAGGATGTAGCAGAGGCTCATGACATAGCCCTTAAGTATTTCTGCAAAAGCACAAGAAATTAATAAAATTGGTTGGCATTCAGGGAAATGCTTGAGGGTTCGCCGGATAACTTAGTGGTAGGCACACTTGCTCAGAGGCGGGTGTGTGTACCACTAAGTTATCCAGCCTGGGTTCAAATCTCTACCCAGCTATAAACAGACATCCTGGTGTTTCACAGGCAGGGCGAATGACACATCAGTGTTTGCGCTGTCTCTTGGATGGGCATTAAACTCTGTGTTCCATCTGCCAGAATTAGTTGGTGGACATTAAATATCTCAGTGTCCTTCGCGAAGAGTACGTGAGCTATCATCGGCACCTTCCAAATTCTTGCCACATTGAGATGATTATCAGACCTGGACAGACAGTTGGGTACCCAAGGGTACCCCAAGAATGGTTTCTGTCGATGATGTCGAAATCGGAGTGAGAATAATTTTCAAAATGTTTCATTTCACTCATTTTAAGCAGAGGTTCAAACCACAGCATCCAACACTGAGCTTTGCAGTGAACCGGAAGTGATTTTTGCTCCTGTCATATATAAGCAAGAATGATAGTTGATGAAGGTGATGTGAGATGACTTCCAAGCAGATGGAAGATGACCTCAGGCAAATTATTGAGTGAAAAGAGCAGAATGTTTGTGAAGCACAACATGTTGTCCTTTGATTAAATCATTCAACAAAGCGATGGCTACTTTTGCTAATAAAACAAAACAAAGGAAGTTTTAATCAACAGAAATTCCACCATCAGTTTTACACTTGTTTAAAGAGCATATTTTACTAAACTGAGTGAGTACTCTGCTGCCTTTGCACCAGATACACTTCCTCATCTTCACATCCTCACTAAACTAATGTAAATAGTTCTTGGCCATTAGAACACTGTACAACATTTTTAGATCCTCATGGAGGATCTCTAAGTCTTACTCACGTTGTTGTTCTTCATCTTCTTCTTGTGGACTTTTTTGTTTCACAGCCTACAGTTTTCATCGAAACTTCCTGAAACTTGGCATATATATGTAAAAATACCCTGCGCAGACAGTAAACATCTCCGATTTTGAAAATTCCTCCTAGAAAAAAAGTTATGATGTCAAAAATGCTAATGGAATAGCCTAAAAAATTATCTCCGAAACTAGGCAAGCTTTTTGAATTCTGTTTGTGGGAATCGAACAGGGCATTAGCAGAGATGAATTACCGCACATATGATACATCACTATGACGTCATATCAATTTTTATGACGTCATTCCTATTTTTTGACATTTTTTTGTTTCACAACCCAGAGTTTTCATCGGATCTTCGTGAAACTTGCCATGTATATGCAGAAAGCCCACGCACAGGCAGTAACCATCTCCAATTTTGGAAATTCTTCCTAGAAAAAAAGTTGACGTCATAATATCGCCGCGAATGGAAATCGCCTATACCATTATCTCCGAAACTAGGCAAGCTGTTTGAATTTTGTTTGCGGGAATCAAGCCGGGCATTAGCACAGATAATTTATCACAAACCTGATAAATCACAATGATGTCATATTCGTTTTTATGACGTCATCATTAAGAGGACGAGGATCTTGGCTCATTTGAGCTTGTTGTAACAAAAGTGCATTACGATGCCTTTACTTAGTCGTTTCCTTTTTCATCACCTGATAACAGTGCTATATTTTCGGTCAGGTCACAGTGATGTGATATCTGTGAAATATACCTGAAGCAAACATCCATTTATTTTGCAGCCACTATGCCTGCGATAAAGCTGAAATATCAAGGCAAAGCAACCTCTTTTCATCCATTATGAAAAACAAGAGGTGTTTGGGCAGCTTCGTGTTAGAACACAAAAAAAAAAAAAAAGAGTAACCATGGGCTCAGAGTAGATCAAAATATTCTTGCTTTAAAACACATTTACAAGCTAAGAGAGTGACGTGAACAGCAATAATTGGACCTGTTCATTGAGGCAATCCTGAGAGAAAGTCAGAACGTCCACAAAACTCTCCACAGCTGACAGGAGGTCTCGACATGCAGTGGCTGATTGAGCGTCGGACGATGAATCCAATGCATGGTGGTTGCTGCGGATGGCTGGTACAAAGACGCGAGCCAACATGTCCTGCAGCATCCTTAGCAAGCCTCCAACTCCAGCATCGATAAGGCTTACATTCACCTCCTGCAACAATCCACAGAACTCGTACAAGTTTCAAACTTTAGCCATTAGAAATGGGGCTGAGATCAAGGTCAGCTTTGGAGATCACCTATATATTATATACATAAAATAGTGGAAACTTTGACATTTAAAATCCCTTTTATACCCTCTGCCCCCTTATTCCTTCCCTATTTCCATCCTCAACTCATCTTTTCCTCCCTCCAACACCCTCCTCCTTCATTCACGTCATTTTTTACACGTCTTATGAATAATTAATGATACACTTAAACACATATACATCCCGAGTGAAGATTACCTTGTTAATATTGTCCGAGCTGATAGCTTGATCAGGTCGGGTCCGGATTAAAGCTACACAAGTCCCGTGCAAGGCCATATCAGTCGGTTCAGGAATGAAGAGGCGTGGACGTCGAAATTTTGCTCCCTCCAACCAAGCCTTGGAGGTAAATTCGATATTGACAGGTCCTGTATCCCAGGACATGAAACAAAAGTGTGAAGATAAACTGCTGTGACCAAGAGAAAATAACATTTGCTTCGTCTTTGTCTCATCAAGACTTAGTTTGGTGCTTTACCAGCATTACAATTTCAAATTATTTTATGGTTACCTCTTTTAGAAGGCCCTGGATCTTGATAGAAGAACAGTAAATATGCTGAACCTCCAGCGATGAAGAACCTATCCATTTGTTCAATCTGTTAGTAAAGGAAATCAGCAAATGTGTGTCGGTAAAAAAATAAAATACTAATCACAACAAGGCACTGTCAGTGTATTATAGAATAACAATAAGTATAAAGAGCTGAGATTCGAGGCCTTAACTAGACAGTGTATACCCTTTCTACAGTTGTTTCTCACCTGGGATCCCTCGAGGATTGCATCCTCGGCTTCGCCCTCAGGCAGTTCCAGGTAGGCTGTTACCGTGTTGAGCACGCAAGTATGCCGTGCATCCAATCTTGCACGTTTCCTCTCACGGTCCTCTTTAACCCACTGCTGCTTCCATACAGGCATTGGATGAGGCTCAAATGCAGATACTATATTGTATAACAACTCAAGCAAACAGATAGAGTCAGGTGGGGGCAAGATGTTCTATATATATATATATATATATATATATATATATATATATATATATATATATATATATATATATACACACTAGCCGTGTATGCTTACACATTGTAAGCAATAATGAACCGTGTTTCCCCATTGTCTTGGATCACTCACCTGCATTTTTTTTCATTTCTTTTTTTAAATTTATTTATTTTCATTTAGGGATGCTCTCTGGTGGTTCTGTGATTTTTCCAGGTGTATAGGCTTCGATGTCCGTCGGTACGCGAAATTACCGTGCTTCCCCATTGTCTCGGGTCACTCACCTGCATTTATTATTTTTTTTAATTGCATTATTTGTTTTCATTTATTTATTTTCAATTTTCATTTATGGACAATTTATGATGGTTCTGTGATTTTTCCCGGTATATTGGCTTTGATGTCCGTCAGCACACAAAATTTCAGCTTTCAACATCACCCAGAAGGTACCCAACAATAATATCATTCAGTGAGTCAGTGAGTGAGTGGTTAGAAAAAGCTTTATAAAACATATCGTTGCGGTTCTGCAAAACCGCATGCCTCAAAGGCAAGGGCACCCAACATACAGTGATCCCCAGGCAGTTATTTCATGAGTCTTCGTGCAGTTAGACCTTTCCCTCATATCTCGTAGGTTCACAGGATGATGTCCGTTGTGTGGTTTTTTTCACTAGGTCTATGAACTATATATATCTCCATCTTCTATTCTGATTTCTACTCCAACCCTTTCCTTTTAGCCATGGTTGGAGGAAGGGCGTGCTCCGCGATGTGGAACCTGACAAAGGTCGTTGGTCCGGTCCCCAGTCTCACGTAGGGACTCATGGTTCGTGGCGGAGCTCGGGTGGTGAACAATCGAGGTCCATGGAGGGAGGTCAGGGTCGCTCTGTCCTTCCTTAAAACTCCTCGTAGCAGCCACCGTGAAACTCCAGAACCCCGTAGAGCCACCGTAAAACAAAACTGACTGCTTAGAGCCACCATGAAAGCAAACTCGACCCGTTACAGCCACTGTGAAAGCGAACTCAACAGGACCCTTTTTTACAGAGAGTCTCGGAGATTTTATTGGCCTCTCTCCACGGGGAGGGGCCCTTGGTGAAAACGTACTTCGCTGTCCGCCTCTGATTGGTCCACTTCGCTGTCCACCTTTCCGGGGCGGGGCCTTGGCCCCTACCGGGAGACCCCGGTTACTCCTCCACGTGGCTTCGCTTTCGACGAGTAACAGTGTCAGCGCCGTGAAGGTCATCGTACAAGAGTTACAACATTCGTGGGAGCTGAGAACTGGAACCGCGAGACCCCCTCTCGGCAAGTCAAGGTACGAGCAGCCAGTGGGTGGTGATGGAGTGTGATGGGCCGAAGAGGTCATGCAGATGAGATGGTATATTAGAAGTAATAACCTAACTAAAAGAAATCGCAACGCACGCCTTTGATTTTCCCACCAGACAAAAGAAAAGGGATCTGACAATACACATACTTAACGACATAACTGACTTTTGGGACATCTGTATGTTTAATGCAAATGGTTTCCAGATCCGTAACAGTATTTTGGCTCATGAGAGAGGGGGGCATAGGTGGCAGGTGTACATTGCTATTCAGCATTCAGACTGCACTTGGAGCACATTCGCGGTCAGGTTGCGGCTTATACACTATGGTGAGTTAGGAGCTTTGGGCCGTGTCACGCCGGATGTGCGAATGAGACCACTTCCTGCCCCAGGAGCCTTACAGGGCATGGCTAGGGTTGCTGCGGCCCAATAGAGAAGCGGGATTCAGGTCACAGCGCGGCGCTTCGGGTCGTCACCCCACCCTTCGCCCGGGGCTTATAAAAGGCGAATCCCGGAGCCGCTCATCCTCTTATTCTCCTCTCTTCGTCGCCACCTTCTTCTCTGCTTGTCTCGGCGTTGTGCTGGATGTTCCTCGTTGCCTATACCCTTCGCTGGTTCTTAACTCGTGGTTGGTGTGCGACTGAGACGTGCTTATTCCAAAGTGACTAAGCCGGAGATAACGCGCCAACTCTTGAGGTGGGAACGCTCAAGCGAAGTATCCCACGGAGGTATACACTACACTAGTAGACCTATGCTTGACTAGGTTAGGAATCTGTCACCTCACGCATCTTCTCTCCTCTCTCCCTTTCCACCCCTCTATCTCGTCCCCTTTGGACACACGAAAGAGCATCATTACTGACTCGCAATCACATTTTCCTCTGGCACGACACTGCACCCCCCCATATAGCACAATACCACACCTCCCACTCCCACACCTTAGACACCAGTATTTCTCCGTTCCCTCCCCCGAAACATACTGTGTTGCATTGGTCGGCCGACCGCGCCAGGTATTGCAAGGCCGTTTGTCCTCATCTGCAATCCTTCTTTCTGGCTATCTAATCTTCCTCGGGTTTGTGTGTGTACTGTATGTGATGGCGCCTATCATAGTATAAGATTGTAGAAGTGATAACGGGATAAGTCTTCTCTGTATGCTTTTGTAACATTGCTTGCCTTTTTGTCGCACCCCACAAATTCCTTGCTTTCTCTGCTGTACATACCAATAAACCCAATTTACTGAGCCACATACCGTTCCTCCCTTTTGTGTAAATAAATGCTTGCATAGAAATATTCCCAGCTTGTTTTCGTCTTTTCCTTCATTGATCCAGCATGGTTCATATTCTAGCTTAGCCAGGACGTTATCCCCCAACAATCTGTTTTTCTAGCCAGTACATCCTTGGGCAGTTACGCTCGGCTGCATCAGATCCGGTAAGGTGATCCAGTTTGAATAAGGCATACGGAGGGCGTGTTCCCCAGTAATTGGATCACGTGACCATGACGTAAATGGTATTTATTAGACGGAGGACTCAAAGTCACGTGGTCGAGTTATTGGCGTTCACGGTCAATTTTCTCTGGGTTTTTTTCTGGGGTTTTTTCTGGCCTTCTGGTTTTTTTGCTTGCATTGGTGAGAACAATCATCTGGGGTGGCAGACAGGCTTTTGTTCTATGCAGATTATGCACTTTTACCATGCGAGACATAATCTACGGCTGATGCTCACCATTTCAGCCAGAGGGTGCTAATAGCATATATATACATATACACATATACACATATATACATTGTTACGGCTGTGGAAATTCACATTCCACCATAAAGGGCCCTCAGGCGAGATATCTCCATAGGTACATGTGTAGTTAAGCCCAAACCCGTTGTATAGAGGGAATTTATGTGATCCATCCGGGCTGCGACGCTTTGAGTTAGTCGTTTTTCTTTCTCTATCTTTTATTTCAAACAAACAGCATCTCAACAACCACGCCATCCCCACAACGATGACACACCACCAGCTTCACCTTTACCTTCACAACCTCATCCCACATAATCGCTTCTCCGGCCATTCCCGCACCACCTGTGAACACTGAACGTCGGGCTGTCTCGGACCCGTTGGGCGATTGGTGCCAAACGCACCGAGCCGCGAGTGCGAATGGCGGCCTTTTCGAGGGGAAAATTTGGATTAGAATCGCTTCACGCCCACTTCTCCTCCGTCCAATGGGCAAGCGAGAGGCAGCTTGGCCCCGCCTCCAGGCGCGTGGAAGTGAATACTGTCTCGGTCCGTCTATGCAAATTTTAGGATCAGGGGAGGTTCACGCCGATTTTTGCCCGACCAATGGCTGACCGGGGGGGGGGGCGGTGTGGCCCCGCCTCCAATCGCGTCCTGATCCGGGAATTTGCATATTGGCTTCTCCTGCCAGCTAAAAAGGCATGAGAATTACCAGATCGAGTGAAGTTGCTTTTGGAGACAAGGAGCGTCGCGTTGGTAGAGTTGAGTCGAGTGCGCGCGGTGGAGCTGCGGGCGGCTGGTCGGGGCAGGGGAGCTCGGGTCCGGGGGCAGGGGAGCTCGGGTCCGAGGCCAGGAGGACGGCAGTCGGCGACGAAGCTACAGTGTGGGGGATCGCTCGTCTCAGCGCGGGACCCAATTCAGCCAGCCACTCCCCGCCCCCAGGGCATCAACAATTTCCCCTTCCCCCACGCCGAGATAGTGCAAAAGGGGGCCCCGTTCCTCCCCCACCCCAAACGTGATGCCAACAAGCACGCCAGGGGCCCGGAGTTGGGGCACAGCGGCGCGGACACTCTGCAGCTTGCCCGCCAACGCATCACGAGGACGCAGGTAAGCTGGCCGCTCCTCCAGGTCATGCGCACATTTGGCCTACGGGCCTGTCTGCCTCCTTGTCTGTGAGGGTGGCTTCTTTCTTTTGCTTTTGTGTAAATGTGTGTTGGCGCCATCTGTGAAGTAAAACTGTGTAAGTGTTGCCGTGTGTACGGGTTAGTCGGTTGTATTACATTTGCTTTTTGTGCATAATTGTATGGCTGTAAATACGTGCCTTCCGTGCTTGTCTGTGTGTGCGTGTGAATAAAATGCTTGCTTGTTGAACTGTGCCCGTTTCGCTTCGTCTTTTCTCTATTGACTCTCCATCCTGCTTCACGTAAGGGGTTCGTAGTTGGTGCAACATCCCGGTAATTAATCTGAATCGTCCAGGTCGACGATAACACCGCTCGGTTATCCCGATAGTACGGAACGGGTCGCTTCAGTGGCCCGTGTCCGAAGTCGACCTGCGGCGAGGTGCGATCGCCCGGTCTACCCTCCGCGTGGGTACTTAGGTAGGTCGAATTTGGCGAGCAACCCTATCCCACGCGGGGGCTGATTGGCTCGATCGCGGTGAGACCGAAAGGTCCACCCGTGACTGGTTCCCGGCGTTAGTCCGAGAGGGTCACGACTGGATTGTCCGTCCGGTGGGCGACGTGCCGCGATTCGAGTTACGTGGCCGTCAGCATGCCGGCGGGCGCGAATCCGCAACAATATATATACATATACATATACTGTACATATATATTTCTCTTTTTTTTTTTACAAGTATAATCATCATTCCATTTGGGCTGACACCATGACTGAGCGGTTTGCACATTCGCATCTAAGCTGTCAAGCCTGGGTTTGAATCCTGACACAGCTATAAAATGCCATCCCGGTGCTTCACAGGCAGGGCGATTCATCAATGCATATGCAGTCCGTCCCTCAGATGGATGTTAAACAGGGGTCCCATCTGTCAGCATTTGTTGGTGAATTTTAATGATTCCATGGTGTCCTTCGTGAAGAGTGGGCGAGCTATCACCGGTACCATAGCCAAATTCCGAATTCCTGCCCTAACCTACAGGGGCACTTTATCAATAGCACAGCCATATGCTCAGTCATGGATGCTACCCCACAGCCTTGTGCTGCATACAAATGAGGAAGAAGACCAGTCCCTTTATTCAATATCCTGAACGTTTTTCCTTTTAAATAGCTCATTGTACCGTCAGCCAGAGAGTAAGCTGTGGACATTCGGGATACTGAACATACAACCAGGACCGAAGATACTAAACCGGAATAGAGAACAAACACCAATACTGACCAGGATATCGAAAACAGGACTGATGCAGTATGCGGGGAACTTGCCCTACCTCACTCTACAGTACTAAAAGCTGGTGGAATACCATTCATAAACAAAGCCTTTTTAAGAGAAAGCACAATAATTCAGCCATGTGCAAGTTCAAATGTAAAAACCTTTCCTTTCCAAAATATGTGTGTCCAGAACAAGTCTGAGACACTGCAGAACAATGAACCCATTTGCATCTCAGCTGTTTCTACTCTGTAACCATGTCTCACTTCACCAAAGCTGGTGATAAATATTTGCCAACTTACGCATCTTTTCTTTTTTCCTCCCCAAAACGCCCACGGCCCTTGAGTAAGAACACATGAATGGGACATACTTTCAGAGCAGCAATCTGGCTGTTGGAAATGACCAACCGAGTGGGGAGCTTTCCTCGCTGCCGCACATCCTCCTCAAAAGCCATCGAGCACCGAACACAGCAAGAGATGAACTGTCCAGATGAGCCCCTTACCCAGCAAAACCCCACTCTCCTCCCTGCTACCCCCCTCCCCACCACCCCCAACACCAGGGCAACATGTTTGAGTTGTTCATGGAGGAGAATGCTTGGGAATGCTTCCATTTACAACCTGCAAATGTCAGTGTTGCTGCAAAATAACGGCCTTGTTTTCCAGGCCAAAACATGAGTCGCTGCCTGGCGTCGGTGTTCGAAAACTTAGAAGCTACAAACCATTCCATTTTTGTTTAAACAATGGCCAAATGCACGTTATAAAATAAAGTTTTATTTGATTTTGTGGATAAAAAAGTTTTCAATGTACTGAAAGAAAATAAGCAAAAATAATTGTTGTTGGCATTGTTGGCACGATCTCTCAATGGTGAAGAATCACTTTAAAAATTATCGTCGTCGGATCCAGATCCAGATCTTCACCAAAATCTAATCAGTTCGTCCTTGTAACACTTCAAACTTGTGCACAAAATTTAATCCAGATCCGTCCACAACTTTTTGAGATATCCTACAAACAAACAAATATACAAACAGATAGAAAGGGATGAAAACATAATCTCCTTCACCCTCGGTGGCAGAGGAAATAAACAATGAACTCTATTGTGTATGTATGTATATATATATATATATATATATATATATATATATATATATATATATATATATATATATATATATATATATATATATATATATATATATATATATATATATATATATATATATATACACATATATATATATATATATATATACATACACATACATATACATATATATATATATATATATATATATACATACATATATATACATATATATATATATATATATATATATATATATATATATATATATATATATATATATATATATATATATATAGTGTTATGGTTGTGGAAATTCGCATTTCACCATAAAGGGTCCTCAGGTGAGATATTTCGGTAAGTTCATGTGTAGTTAGCCCAAACCCGTTGTGTAGAGGGAATATATGTGATCCATTCGGGCTGCGACGCTTCAATAAGCCGTTTTTCTTTGGCTATTGTTAATTTGGTGCAAGAACAACAACGAACATCGCCACAACCAACATCTCACGATCACGCCATTCACTACACGACGCCAGCTTCCACAACTACGCTATCACATCTTCGCCACTCGCCATTCAATGAGCACCGTGCGGGCGCGTGCAAGAACAAAAACCAACAACGCATGTGGGGTTTTCCCACCTAATTTCCCCACCTGATGCTTCCGTCTAAATCCCCCCCACCACGCTTGGTGTGAAGGGGAGGGGTGCGGCAGCTCACTCCCGATTGGTGGATGGACAGGGTGAGGCGGTCGGAGTGGGGGCACGCCCCCCTTCGAGAGCTTTCTGGAAACGCCTCGAAGGGAGGTGGAGACAGAAATGGGGCGGGCAACGGGGTGGAGCCGGCCCCTACAAAAGGCGTGGGCGTGGAGAGGCTCGCGTGCGAGGAGGCTCTTGGTTCGTTCAAGCGATTGACAAAAGGCGTGGACGTGAAGGTCGACGAGAACGTCGTTCCCTTTCCTGTTCCCTTGTCCCTGAAGGGGAATTGTGAAGAGTTGTGGTGATTGTCCCTGGTCGGAGGTTCTGTTCGTTCATCCGAGCTGTCGAGCGGACCACACGAGCGACGCGCGGCACGAGCTCGCGGACCATGCCAGAGGGACTTGGAGTTACGGTCGCCAAGGACTCGACGCGCTCAGGGAAGTCGCGACTTCCATTTCTTTTGGGTTTTGTGTATAAGTGCGTGTGTGGCGCCAGTCTTGAAAAGTAGAACTGTTTAAGTGTTGTAATAATTATATAATCGGTTGTAGCTCTGCATTGTATCCTTGCTTTTATATGTGCATCACTGTATGGCTGTGAATACGTGCTTGTCTGTGTGTGTGTAATAAAGTGTGCTTGTCCAATTGTTCCCCGTCTCGCTGCGTCCTTTCCTTTGTTGAATCTCCATCTTGCATCACGTAAGGGATTAATAGTGGGTTTTAAAACACCGGGAAATTAATCGGAACCATCAAGGCCGACGATAACTCCGCTCGGTTATCCCTGTAATACGGAACGAACCGCTTAAGCGGTTCGTGTCCGGAGTCGGCCTGTGGCGTGGTCCCATCCCTCGGCAGATTACCCGCGCGGGTACTTAGGTATATCGACATTCGGCGATTCACCCTATTTCGCGCGGGTAGACTGCGGACTGGGTGGTGGTGGGGTTAAACCCCCACCCGTGACTGGTTTCTGGCGGTAGTCCCAGAAGGGTCACGACTGAATTGTCCTTCCGGTGGGCGACGCAGTCGCGATTCGAGTTACGCGGCCGATCGCACGCCGGCGGGCGCGAATTCACAAGATATATGTATATATATATATATATATATATATATATATATATATACATATATATATATATGTATATATATATATATATATATATATATATATATATATATATATATATATATATATATATATATATATATATATATATATATATATATATATATATATATATATATATATATATATATATATATATATATATATATATATAAGGTCCGTCTAAAAAGTAACGGAACTGACTTCACAGAAATTTTATTCCAACAAATATATTGAAATCACAGCTTGTTCCCTTCAAAATAGTTTCCCTCCAGTCTCACACACTTGTCCTTCCTCTTTTTTTTCCACGCTTCGATGCAACCCCGGAAGGCTTCTTCTGGAATCCTCCGGAGTTCCGTCGTCACGGCCCTTTTGATGGCCTCCACAGCAGGAAATTGAGTCCCCTTGATCATCCCCTTAAGCTTGGGGAATAGGAAAAAAAAATCACAAGGGGTGAAGTCTGGCGAACACGGGGGTTGCTCCAGAGTTGGCACGTTCCTCTCTGCCAGAAACTGTCGGATGCACAGGGCACCGTGAGCAGGGGCGTTGTCATGGTGGAGCACCCAGGCGTTGTTCTCCCACAGATCTCTCCTCTTGTTCCGGACTGATCTCAGGAGGCGCCGGAGGATCTCCTTGTACACGTATTGATTCACTGTTTGACCCTGTGATCGAAACTCGAAGTGGATGATGCCCTTGATGTCAAAAAGCACGATGAGCTTCACCTTGACCTTCGACATCGACATCCTTGCTTTCTTTGATCTTGGTGAAGTCGGACATTTCCACTGACGACTCTGCCGTTTGGTCTCAGGATCATATTCGAATATCCACGATTCATCGCCAGTAATGATTCTCCCAAGCAGGTCTGGATTGTCCTCGAGGCGCTCGATAGTGTTTTGACAGACAGTAACTCTTTGCTGTTTCTGGTCCTCAGCAAACAGCTTGAGGACCATCTTTGCGCACACCTTGCGCATTTCGAGATTTTCAGTGATGATGCTCCAGTCAGTGTTCTTGTTGATGGAAAGTTCCTCAGCAATCATCCGCACCGTGAGTCGATGATCTGCACACACCATCTGCTTCACACGCTCGATGTTATCCGCCGTTCTGCTCATTGAAGGTCTTCCAGACCGTGGATCGTCTTCAACTTCCTCCCGTCCCTCTTTGAACCTCTTCTGCCAGTCAAATGCATGTGTACGTGACATTGTTTCTTCCCAGTGGACTTGCTGCAGCATTGCGAAGGAATCAGAAGGTGTCTTCCCTTGGGAAGAAACTTCAGATTGGCTCTCTGCTCACGACTCATAGCGCGACGACTCAGACTAGACAACGTGTAAAGCACAACCTGTAAAAAAAAAAAATCACAGAATGAGCGCAGTCAACCATCACCAATCATATATATTACTGGAATGTTGCGAAAGGCTGTGACGCAACCCGTTTATTCAAGTTGTGTAAGTGGAGCACACATCAGGCTCAGTCCCGTTACTTTTTAGACGGACCTTGTGTGTGTGTGTGTGTATATATTATATATATATATATATATATATATATATATATATATATATATATATATATATATATATATATATATATATATATATATATATATATATATATAGATATTGTTGCGGATTTCGCGCCCGCCGGCGTGCGGACGGCCACGTAACTCGAATCGCGGCACGTCGCCCACCGGACGGACAATCCAGTCGTGACCCTCTCGGACTAACGCCGGGAACCAGTCACGGGTGGACCTTTCGGTCTCACCGCGATCGAGCCAATCAGCCCCCGCGTGGGATAGGGTTGCTCGCCAAATTCGACCTACCTAAGTACCCACGCGGAGGGTAGACTGGGCGATCGCACCTCGCCGCAGGTCGACTTCGGACACGGGCCACTTAAGCGACCCGTTCCGTACTATCAGAATAACCGAGCGGTGTTATCGTCGACCTCGACGGTTCGATTAATTATCGGGCGTATTCAGCCCACTACCAACCCTTTACGTGAAGCAAGATGAGGATTCAAAGAAAGAAATGACGAAGCGAAGCGGGTAACAGTTCAACAATAAAGCACATTTATTCGCGACGAACGGAAAGCACACAAATACAATTCCACCAAATGCACACAAAAAAAAGAAAACACAATTCCATTTACACAAAAAGCAAACATAAAAGTGAAAACACAGTGCAGAGCTAATACCGACTACCGAGCACACGGCAACACTTATACAATTCTACTTCACAGACGGCGCCGACAACACATACCCAAAACCAAGGAAAAGAAATACCCTCAAGAATGGGGCAGGCCTGAGGCCGAGACCGGGTCGGGCCTACCCGTCTGGTGATGAGACGCGGAGCGGCGATGGCCCCGCAACCCGCGGGCCTCGTGGACAGTGCCTGGCTGGGGGTGGGAACGGGGCCCCCTTGGTCGCACTATCTCAGCGCGGGGGGAAACAGGAGGGGGTTGCTGATGCTCGGGGTATAGAGGATCTTTATTATCCCTGGTGTGCGTCTCCACCTCGGCCAGGTCGCGCTGCCGGCCTCCCTCGGGCGTGCAGCTCCTGGCACCGACGCGAGCACCCCCTCGTCCGACTCTCTTCAGCTTCTCCAGCCACTGCAGGCTTCGGGCTCCAGTCTTCCACACTCGTCCCCTCCGTTCCGACTCCTTCTCGTTCTCGTTCTCCTTTTCGTTCTCGTCCTGCTAACTCCTTCTCGTTCTCGTCCTGCTGACTCCTTCTTGTTCCGACTGACGAACACCGTCCTTTTATCCCCCCGTAACTTCGCCTTTGACCCCCTCCCTTTGACCTTTCACCTCGCTCCCCATTGGCCCGACAAAAAGTGGGCGTGAAGGCTTTTTGATCCACAAATTTGCATATATCGATCGCCCTGGGGGCGGGGCCAATTCGCCCCTCGCTCACCGATTGGACGGCAAAAAGTGGGCGTGTGTCGTTTTTGATCCGTTTTTGAAGCACAAAATCCGTGATTTTGTACACGCTGTTCGACGCGCGTTCTGCATGAGTCCAACACCGGTACCCACAGCGGGGCAAGAACGGTGGCGATGCTACGGTTGTGAGGTGTGCGTGAAGGTCGTGGCGGTTGTGGTGAAGCGGTGGTTGTGGTCGGTGGTTGATGTTGTGGTTGTGATCATGGCGGTTGGTCCAAAATAAAGATAGTAAAAGAAAAACGGCTATCCTGAAGAGTCGCAGCTCGCATAAATGACATGTATTCCCACTAGACAACGGGTTTGGGCCTAACTACACATGCACTTACCGAGATACCTCACCTAAGGGACCTGAATGGTGGTTTGCGAATCTGGTAACCACAACAATATATAGATATATATATATATACATATATATATATACATATATATATATATATACACATACACTTGTACGGGCCCGTAGGTGCGTAAACGATGACTGGATTGGGGCATTATTTCAATTAGATTGGACCAACCGTATCATAAATGGCCATAACTTGGGAAACATACTCAGGTCCCCAGCGTCAATTGTAACGTCATATCAAACGAAGAAGAATTGTGTTGTCCTGTCACTGGTTGACAGATAAATGGCCGTAACTTGGGAACCGCTTGTCCGATCGATATCAAACCTTGAAAAGCACATCCGCGGAGTCCGGCAATATTCCTGGCAAGTTTCAGTCAGATCGGGCCGTCGATCGTGCAAAAAATAAATAAATAAACAAAATAAACATTAATTGTGACGTCATAGCACCGTGTCTTGTCATTGGCCGACAGATAAATGGCCGTAACTTGGGAACTGCTCGTCCGATCGACATCAAACCTCGAAAAGGCACGTCCGAGGGTCCCCGGCAATATTTCTGGCAAGTTTCAATCCCATCGGACCGGCGGTTGTCGAGAAACGGCGGTCACAGACAGACAGACAGACAGACAGACAGACAGAGACAGACACACACACACACACTGCTGGAAATAAATATATATATATATATATATATATATATATATATATATATATATATATATATATATATATATATATATATATATATATATATATATATATATATATATATCCTGGTGTTGGCGCAGTGTTAGGGCAGCGGCTTGGGATCCAAAAAGTCCTGAGTTCAAGCCCCGTTGGGCCACTGAATTAATACACCAGGGGGTTGACTCAGCCTGTCATCCTTCCGAGGTCGGCGAAGTGAGTACCAGTGTACTGGGCCAGTGTATACCCCGGTTAAAATAGGTGTACCATATCCCTGTGTCGTAAGAGGCGACAAGGGTTGCGTCAGGAAGGGCATCCGGCGTAAAACATGTGCCAAATCACTATGCGGATCATACGGATGATCCGCTGTGGCGACCCCTAACGGGAGGAGCCGAAAGAAGAAAGAAGAAGATATATATATATATATATATATATATATATATATATATATATATATATATATATATTGCGGTTTTCGCGCCCGCCGGCGTGCGACGGCCACGTAACTCGAATCGCGGCACGTCGCCCACCGGACGGACAATCCAGTCGTGACCCTCTCGGACTAACGCCGGGAACCAGTCACGGGTGGACCTTTCGGTCTCACCGCGATCGAGCCAATCAGCCCCCGCGTGGGATAGGGTTGCTCGCCAAATTCGAACTACCTAAGTACCCACGCGGAGGGTAGACCGGGCGATCGCACCTCGCCGCAGGTCGACTTCGGACACGGGCCCTTAGCGACCCGTTCCGTACTATCAGAATAACCGGCGGTGTTATCGTCGACCTCGACGGTTCGATTAATTATCGGGCGTATTCAGCCCACTACCAACCCTTTACGTGAAGCAAGATGGGGATTCAATGGAGGAAAAGACGAAGCGAAGCGGGAAACAGTTCAACAATAAAGCACATTTATTCGCGACGAACGGAAAGCACACAAATACAATTCCACCAAATGCACACAAAAAAAGAAAACACAATTCCATTTACACAAAACATAAAAGTGAAAACACAGTGCAGAGCTAATACCGACTACCGAGCACACGGCAACACTTATACAATTCTACTTCACAGACGGCGCCGACAACACATACCCAAAACCAAGGAAAAGAAATACCCTCAAGAATGAGGTAGGCCTGGGGCCGAGACCTGGTCGGGCCTACCCGTCTGGTGATGAGACGCGGAGCGCGATGGCCCGCAACCCGCGGGCCTCGTGGACAGTGCCTGGCAGGGGGGTGGGAACGGGGCCCCCTTGGTCGCACTATCTCAGCGCGGGGGGAAACAGGAGGGGGGGTTGCTGATGCTCGGGGTATAGAGGATCTTTATTATGTGCGACGAGCGTCTCCACCTCGGCCAGGTCGCGCTGCCGGCCTCCCTCGGGCGCGCAGCTCCTTGCACGACGCGAGCACCCTTCGTCCGACTCGCCGCCTCTCCACAGCTCGTCCCCTCCGTTCCGACTTCAACGCACACGACGAGCAGCTCCACCGCCCGCGAAGTCTTGACTCTCTGTTCCGACTCCTTCGCCTCGTTCCGTCCTTTTACTACTCTCCGACCCCTCGTTCTCGTTCTGCTGACTCTTTCACTTCTTGCGACTCCTTCGTTCCGACTTTTACTACTCCTTTGACTGACGAACACCGTCCTTTTATCCCCCCGTAACTTCGCCTTTGACCCCCTCCCTTTGACCTTTCAACTCGCTCCCCATTGGCCCGACAAAAAGTGGGCGTGAAGGCTTTTTGATCCACAAATTTGCATATATCGATCGCCCTGGGGGCGGGGCCAGTCGCCCGTCGCTCACCGATTGGACGGCAAAAAGTGGGCGTGTGTCGTTTTGGATCCGTTTTTGAAGCAGAAAATCCGTGATTTTGTACACGCTGTTCAACGTGCGCCCTACACGAGTCCAGCATCGGTGCCCATGAGTGGCGCGAGATGACGGTGATGCGATGGTGGCGAGTTGCGACGGTAAAGGTCATGGCGGTTGTGGTGAAGCGGCGTTGTGGTTGGTGGTTGTTGTTGTGGTTGTGATGGTGGCGATTGGTCCAAAATAAAGATAGTAAAAGAAAAACGGCTATCCTGAAGAGTCGCAGCACGTATAAATGACATGTATTCCCACTAGACAACGGGTTTGGGCCTAACTACACATGCACTTACCGAGATACCTCACCTAAGGGACCTGAATGGTGGTTTGCGAATCTGGTAACCACAACACTACCCCCTTCCCTTTTTACAGACTCGTCCCGAGTCGTCAAATTTTCGTGTGCCATCATGTGTAGTTTTCCCCTAGTACATTTTACCTACGGATCCCTGAGTGCGACATTCATGGTATTCGTGTCCCCAAAATAAATAACCTGAGGGCTGCGTAACTACCTAAACAAACTCACTCACACGGACGACTTAAATAAAATTGCCGGCGCTAAGACAAACATGCCGGGGGCGCACTCATATTTACAGTACATCTTAACCTTAACTTACAAATTTTACACTAAACCATGGCCCAGGATCATTGACCCTGCAAAAAGAAAGCAGTTCGCAGGGAGCCAGGCTGCCCGCATGCAGTCTCTGGCTCAAAACAATGCAGGTGACAGGGAACGTGGCTGGCTGCTCACACGCAGTCCAAGGCCTTCCCTTTCGAACTGAACGCAGTGAACCACAACGGTGCATGGGCTGCACAACGCAGTCTCCGTGCCAGCTCAAGTGGCACACGCAATGAGCACAACGAATGGATGCATGAACGCAAACACGGTGCACGGGCCGCCACTGCAGGCCCGTGTTGTAGCTGCCAACAGGGCAGTTCTTGCAGCTTGCAAACTGTTGCCTTGCGGATCCTGGCGCACATGGAAATGAACAGGGGGGGGCAAAGCAAAAATTGAACGGGGCTGGTGAACGTGGGCAGTGGGCATGGCATGGCAAAGGTGAGCAGGCAAACACAGCCCGCAGAAGAAGGCCGCTGCAGGCAAACTCAGCCCGCAGAACCAGGCCGGCACAGGCCTCGAAGAAAAACAGCCAGCAGATGAACTGGCCGGCACAGGCCTTGCAGTAACACAGCCAGCAGATGAAGCTGGCCAGCTTTTGCCGTCAGTGGAAGTTGGTGGAGGGAGTGCGGTGGTGCTGGCCACTTGGAAGGCGGGCTCGGACCTACCTACCTGTCTCCCTCCCAACCTATCGCCTTTGCCTGTCACTGTATATACCCACTCCCTTAATTTGTGAAAAACCAATTTAGCCCCAACTTATTTTTTGTTGTTTTTATTTCTACTTCCCCACTATAAATCGTCCCCTAACCCCCTTTATCGTCTTTGTTCGGCTAACCTATCCTGTCACCTAGCCTACTCCCAACCCCTGCGTTCCCTTCCCGGAGGGGAATAAGGGAGAGCTAACGTCCTGTGTCGAGGCCCAACTCAAGCCTCAGAATGGCCTCCCCAGAGTTCGGCGATCTAACCCAAAGTGGGTCCAGCGGCCCACAACGACAGCGAGGGGATGGATGGTGCGGAGGGGTACATCTCCTAATCTACCCTAACCATTTAACTGTTAAACTACCCCGGGGCTTTCAACAAGCGCCTCTCGCTTAAACTATTGGTTCTAACAACCCAGATTCCCGTCGCCTGTGTTGGTGTCCTTACAATTTCGGGCCTCGCCCCCCAATTTTCTCTCCGTGCCCTCACACGGTCTCCTGGCTGGGACACGTGGCTCCCTCCGGCAGGCACGACCCTCTGCCGATTCTCCCGCTATGGCACCCCCGGGCACTACACTGCCTCCGAGCCTACCAGCTCCCTAACACCGGGGAGTGCCCCCCATGGCACCTCCCCTGAAACGCACACGTGGCAGGCCGGCCTCCCCGGGCCCCTTTCCGAGGGTCCCCCGTGCCCACAACACTGCCCACGCGGCTAATGGCGCCCCGGGCCCCCGCACCAAGCAGGCGCACCCGTGCCCACTACTCTATCCCGGCCCCCATGGGCCCATGGCCTACCGCGGCCGACTAGCCTGGTGCCCGGGGTACCCACTCAGCGATACTCACCTTTCGCAGCCACGCTCCCAAGCCCGTCAACAGGGCTCCTGCACCCCTCCAAATGGGTCTCGAGCCTACTTTCCCACCAACAGCAAAACGACCTCCATTTTTCAATTTGACTAACCCAGCTAACTCACTCTACACTGACCCCGGGGTCCCTTGGGCGGGAGTCACTCCTCCCCCCAATCACTCATCGCACCATGCATTCCCCATTCGCTCCATACACACAGACCCACTGGCCTCACTCACTCAACATGTCCTCGCCTCACAACTCTCAACACACACACCGCTGAACTCTGCCATCCTTCTAACTGCATCCCCTAACTAACTCGTGCTCCCACGTCGTCCCTTAAACTACAGCACGTTCCTTTTAACACTACGTAGCTAAGCTACGTCCCCACTACACATTCAAAGTCTGTCTCTGTCTCCAAATAAATCATTTTATTTCCCATTTTCCCATCCTAAATCTGGCTACAATCCCTCTAACTAATCCATTCCACGGACTCCATGAGGACTTACCCCTGCCCCATGAAGTCGGTCTAACTAAGCTAACCCTTCCCCCTAACTAGTTTCCATCCTGTGCCCAGGTCAAGGGGGTCTTCCACCCCTTGCCCAGGAATCCTTTGCACCCGAAAGTGAGGCTTGGCTTTCTTTTTTTTTTTTTTTTCCATGCGCAGCACCTGCGCGGCAACTCGCGCTCTTTGCACCTTGCAACTGCCCGTGACGTCATGCAGCTGCACGTGTTCCTCGTCCCTCCTTGGACGGGACCATCCGGCAGAGATGCCCCTCCTGCCGGATTCCAACTCCACGTGCAGCCATGGCGTCACCGTGCGCATAAAAAAAAAACACAAGCCACACGTCTCGAGGGGTCCCCCACGCGAACACATGTGCTTTGCCCGTTGGAGCTGAACACACGATCGCGTGGAGAACCCGTCCGGTCCAAATCCATTTACCTGCCTAAACTTTGTCCGTCCGCGGGATCGGCAAATCCACCGCGTGCGTTTCCGGACCGGGACTTCACTCTCGCAAGCGAGCACGTGGGGGCCTCGTGCGTTGCACAGCACGAACCGCGTGCTCACTGCTGGGTGAACCCGGCACGGTCCTCGAAACAACCACAGCCGCTACTCGGCTTTCTCTCCTCTGTCGCCGTCGTCGTCTCCATTCCACCCACGCACACCTGCGTGTTACGACGCACACAGTCCACACCATCACATTCACACCGGGAGACGCGGCTGCGTGCTCCCGCATATAACCGACATCTCCCTCACATACCGCTCTCTCACACACACGGTCTCCCTTGCACACAGCGACCTTGCACACGGCCGTTCACTCACGCGTGCCTCACTACTCTCACACCGTGCCTCATCCACACACGCGGGGGCACTCACCCGCGGTACCTCACTCATACACACGGCGACACTCACACACGCGGTCTCTTCCACACAACGTCCCTCACTCATACACGCGGGGGCACTTAACCGCGGTGCCTCATCCACACACGCGGGGGCACTCACCCGCGGTTCCTCACTCATACTCCGTGCCTCATCCACACACGGCGTGCTGGGAAGCACGTACTCCGGCACCATCGCCACCACACCAATCACACACGGGGTCGCTTCCACACACGGGGACGCACTCACACCTTGCACCACACACACAGGGACAACCATACTGGGGATTCGTGTCCCCACAAGGGTCTCCGGGGCCTCTACACCCCCCAAGCTCTCCGTGCACCCGTCCACAGCACCCGTCCCCTCAACCTCGCGAAGCACGACCGAACTCACCTGGTCGTGACTCGCCTCAAGGGGGCATACTCCCTCCCCTCGTTCCTGGAGGAGGCCATCCCGCTGCTCGCACCGGGTCCCTACACGCTCCGCGAGCTCACCCCCATTGTCCTCCACTACCTCCGTGTGTGCGTGCGCGTCACTTACCCCGTCTTCATCGTGTAGTCTTCCCTCTATCGTTCCCATCTCCCGTGTCTCTGCCAACTCTTCACCCTTTACCTCCCTTGTCTCATCTATTATTTCTGTTGTCGTCACCTCGTGTCTCGTCTCACACGTTTTGGTCTCCCCATTTAATTTTTCCCTTTCGGTCATCGTCACGACCCTCGCCCAACACGTTCCACGAATTATTTTTTCACCCGCCTCCACCGCGGGCCTGTCAGCCGTTGCACCCCCACCCAGCTCGTTTGCTCCCACACGTGGAGTCGCCATTCCCAGCTCCCTGGTCACAGCCTTCATGCCCGCCTGCAGGCATCGGCCCATGTTCTGCGTCTCACCCCGTAGTTCTTTCATTTCTTCCTTCATGTTCTGTGTATTCGCATCCATCGTCGTTTTCACTTCATTTGTATTTGTATCCATCTTTTCATCCATTTTTTGTGTATTCGCATCCATCTTTTCGTTCATGCCTTTCATTTCGTTTTTTATTTCATTTGTCATTGCCGCCAGCATGGCGAATAGCTGGGCCATGTCGGATGCACTCAAGTGAGCCGTTTCGGCAGGGGTTGGGGAAGGGTCTTGGTGGAGAGGGGGGGGGAAGGTGTCATACACCGCGGCCGCTGCCGCACCCACCTCGGGTTCTGGGTTCAGTTGGGCGAGTCCGTGTTCCTGCACAATCAACATTTCCTGCTCGGGGATTCCATCCTGGACCATGGATTCTACATTACTACACATATACATTTCTAATACCCCCGGCTCCCGCTCGCCTTGAGACGCCATCTTGCTTCTCGTGAAGGGTTAATTTGCTCGCTCGTAATTTGGAGGGAATCGGGGGTCGCTTCTCTCACCCCTGGACCGATTCCCGTGAATTTAGCCGGAGACAGGAGAGCCCGTTTTCCTGTTCTCCGATACCAGTGCCGCGAGGAGGGCGATGAGTTTATATCGCACGACCTGACACCAGAGTTGCGGTTTTCGCGCCCGCCGGCGTGCGACGGCCACGTAACTCGAATCGCGGCACGTCGCCCACCGGACGGACAATCCAGTCGTGACCCTCTCGGACTAACGCCGGGAACCAGTCACGGGTGGACCTTTCGGTCTCACCGCGATCGAGCCAATCAGCCCCCGCGTGGGATAGGGTTGCTCGCCAAATTCGAACTACCTAAGTACCCACGCGGAGGGTAGACCGGGCGATCGCACCTCGCCGCAGGTCGACTTCGGACACGGGCCACTTAAGCGACCCGTTCCGTACTATCAGAATAACCGAGCGGTGTTATCGTCGACCTCGACGGTTCGATTAATTATCGGGCGTATTCAGCCCACTACCAACCCTTTACGTGAAGCAAGATGGGGATTCAATGGAGGAAAAGACGAAGCGAAGCGGGAAACAGTTCAACAATAAAGCACATTTATTCGCGACGAACGGAAAGCACACAAATACAATTCCACCAAATGCACACAAAAAAAGAAAACACAATTCCATTTACACAAAAAGCAAACATAAAAGTGAAAACACAGTGCAGAGCTAATACCGACTACCGAGCACACGGCAACACTTATACAATTCTACTTCACAGACGGCGCCGACAACACATACCCAAAACCAAGGAAAAGAAATACCCTCAAGAATGAGGTAGGCCTGGGGCCGAGACCTGGTCGGGCCTACCCGTCTGGTGATGAGACGCGGAGCGGCGATGGCCCCGCAACCCGCGGGCCTCGTGGACAGTGCCTGGCAGGGGGTGGGAACGGGGCCCCCTTGGTCGCACTATCTCAGCGCGGGGGGAAACAGGAGGGGGGTTGCTGATGCTCGGGGTATAGAGGATCTTTATTATGTGCGACGAGCGTCTCCACCTCGGCCAGGTCGCGCTGCCGGCCTCCCTCGGGCGCGCAGCTCCTTGCACGACGCGAGCACCCTTCGTCCGACTCGCCGCCTCTCCACAGCTCGTCCCCTCCGTTCCGACTTCAACGCACACGACGAGCAGCTCCACCGCCCGCGAAGTCTTGACTCTCTGTTCCGACTCCTTCGCCTCGTTCCGTCCTTTTACTACTCTCCGACCCCTCGTTCTCGTTCTGCTGACTCTTTCACTTCTTGCGACTCCTTCGTTCCGACTTTTACTACTCCTTCGACTGACGAACACCGTCCTTTTATCCCCCCGTAACTTCGCCTTTGACCCCCTCCCTTTGACCTTTCAACTCGCTCCCCATTGGCCCGACAAAAAGTGGGCGTGAAGGCTTTTTGATCCACAAATTTGCATATATCGATCGCCCTGGGGGCGGGGCCAATTCGCCCCTCGCTCACCGATTGGACGGCAAAAAGTGGGCGTGTGTCGTTTTGGATCCGTTTTTGAAGCAGAAAATCCGTGATTTTGTACACGCTGTTCAACGTGCGCCCTACACGAGTCCAGCATCGGTGCCCATGAGTGGCGCGAGATGACGGTGATGCGATGGTGGCGAGTTGCGACGGTAAAGGTCATGGCGGTTGTGGTGAAGCGGCGTTGTGGTTGGTGGTTGTTGTTGTGGTTGTGATGGTGGCGATTGGTCCAAAATAAAGATAGTAAAAGAAAAACGGCTATCCTGAAGAGTCGCAGCACGTATAAATGACATGTATTCCCACTAGACAACGGGTTTGGGCCTAACTACACATGCACTTACCGAGATACCTCACCTAAGGGACCTGAATGGTGGTTTGCGAATCTGGTAACCACAACAATATATATAGTTACATGGTCTCGGCTCATGGAAGAGCAATTACACAGAATAAATCAGGACACAACATAACAAAGGGAACAGCAGGAGAAAGCAGAAACACCAACAGCAGGGCAGAGGGAGAAAGTAGATGGAGACGGACAAACAAGGGATGCATGTATATGAAGGGAAAGGAAGAACACAAGGGTGGACAATATGGACGCATCAGAAAATTATATTTGACCAGTTTGTGATCTTGTCAAGGTCTGAGGAGAGGGAAGAGGTTGCTGCCTGTCTGTCAGGAGGATGAGAGATGGCACGGCAAAGAGTGGAGTCATCAGCAAAGAGACAGAGGATTTTCCAGAGTCAGAGAGATCATTGATGAAGATTAGGAATAATATGGGGCCGAGAATACTGCCTTGTGGTACTCCAGCCTTGACAGAGACAGGAGATGAACGGGATCCATCGAGAGCCACACGTTGTCTCTGCGAGTGGATGAAGTCAGGAATCCAAGAGCGGAGTTGGCCTTGGATTCCACAGGTAGACGGTTTGGAGAGTAAGGCGGGATGCCAGACTGTATCAACAGCTCAAGATATGTCCAGAGAGACGGCCCGAATCTCATGTTTGATATTGGGGGCCTCCACCATTGTTGGGAGAGTAGAAGCAGCATGTCCAAGGAAGAGTGACCAGGTCTGAATCTGAACTGATAATCTGAGATGAGGAGGTTGGAGAAACGGAATGATTTTATGTCACCTGCGATGATGGATTCCACGACCTTGCTGTTGATTGGAAGTACAGTAAGCTAATTGGGCTGCAGTTACTGGGGATCCATTTTTTGTAATGCTGTGATATTGGCTGATTTCCAAGCAGATGGAATATGACCTATGGTAAATTACAGGGTGAAAAGGGCAGAGAGAGAGGAAGTGCAAGAGCAGCAGAGCAGGTTTTTAGGACACGTGAGCCATTGCTGGCTGGTCCAGTTGCAGAGTCAGTGCAAGGGTTGCCAGAAACTTTTCCACCTTTTCAGGTACAAAAGACAGAATTGAGGGGCAGTTGGGTATGACTGGGAAGGATGTATAGAGAGGGAGGAGTTACAGACACAAGATTTTAAAGCAAACACAGAATTGAGGCATTCTGTATTCAAATGAGCAGTCAGCTGTGGTTCCATTTGAAATGAGGGAAGGGTTGGAAGAGGAGCATACACCAGAGACCGACTTCACAAAGCGCCAACATGTTTTAGAGGAGGGAGACAGGTTTGAAAGCTCATTCTTGAGATTGGACAGATGTTGTTTGTGGCTCTGTTGGGAGTAGACCCACACTTGTTGCAGACATTGTGGAATGATCTGAGGTTGCTTTCGGTTGGATTTGCCTTCTAGGAGGAGACTGAAAGTTGCTTAAAAGCAACAACTTCCCCACCGGATTCAGAGAGCTAAGAGCGGGAGCATGGGTAAGATCATTGAAGATGAGATGGGATTAATCTGTGCATAAGAGAGAGCAGTTTTCTGTGGAAGAATTCCAAGGCTGAATTAATGCCATTGGTGGTGGATACAGGAGACCAGTTCTGAAGTGTCTCATGAATAAACAAGAAAATTAAAAAAAAAAAAAAACGCGAATGCAAATGCAGGTCACACTTTATAACCCCCATATATGAGGGGTCTGTGAATCGTGCAACTGCAAATGTCAGGGTCCAACAATGCATGACCTCCTCTTTCATCCAGAGGAAGGTCATGGACCATGGTTGGATTAAAAAAAACAAAATTACTCTAGATAAAACCCAATCATTGGCCTTCAGGCCTCGATCGGGTCTTGTGCTTATGCACTGCTTTGGTTTTTTTTTTTTTTTTTCCCGGGAGTGATCGAGTAATATGTATTGTGAAGATCATATATTGAGGTTGAAGTAATTTATTGTCAACAAGACAACTTTAATTCGTCTGGTGCCTGTTATTAAAAAATATTGCTTTACAAGTTTATTGTAACACCTCCGTGTTCAGGCCTCGAGTAAGGATGTTTTCATTGAATTTACCAGGGCAACGCCGGATACTTCCTCCAGTATTATATACACTAAATATATATATATATATATATATATATATATATATATATATCTCTCTCTATATATATATATATATATATATATATATATATATATATATATATATATATATATATATATATATATATATATATATATATCTCTCTCTCTCTCTCTCTCTCTCTCTCTCTCTCTCTCTCTCTCTCTCTCTCTCTCTCTCTCTCTCTCTCTCTCAAGGCTCACACCAAAAACATCTCTTCATATTCCTTCTCATAGTGGTTAGTAAATCTCTCTCAACATTTGGGTGAGAAAATACATTTTCCTAATTTTCTACCAACACAGAATGATACTACGTCATATAAAGACCAGTTTCCATTGTGTGTACATCTGTACATACAATTAAGTTTTAAAGAATGCCATCACCTCATAGAATATTTAAAAGTACAGTACTGTATTGAACAAAGTAACCACAATTCAAGGTGGTAAAGCACGGTGTGAATGTTCAACTAACAACTATTCACGAAAGATTTGTTCAACGGCCTAGCAACGAAACCACACAAACACTACGTGCTTTACATTCCCAATCTGCACCACCTCTCCCCCATTCACAAAAGTTTCTTCTTGTTTTTTTTGAAGAAAGGACATTAATTATAACTTGCACAGCTGCAAATCATGATAAGTTTCCTCTTTGACTTATTAATATTAATATAACCCAATTTACTGCTGTATTAAGCTGTTTAAAGTAAAAAGACAGAGTTATTTTTTGTTTGCCTTTACAAAATTGAGGCCCATGGTAGAGCAGGGTGACGGTGAGTATGAACTGATCGTAGTGCAGCGAGCCAACTTGCGGACACAATAAACAAGGGAATGAACGAACAGAAAGATAGATAGATAGATAGATAGATAGATAGATAGATAGATAGATAGATAGATAGAGAGAGAGAGAGACTCTGCAGGGCACAAACGGTCCACCATCAACCCCCTTCTGGTTAAACTACTGAAATCCAGGATCACTGCTCACCTCCACTCATTTGTTCCTCTTATTTCCCCACCTGTGGAAACAACTTCCATATCCTCCTCAATGTCATTCTTCCTTCCAGGTTTTCAAGACAGCTGTTATCACCACCATCTCAGATCATCCCCAATCTAAAATCATGATCTTTTCTACCCTCGTTAATCTCACCCTCCACCCCACTCCATTCCATTCCCTCCTTCCAAATTTCCAGTTTGCCATCCTGAGAGTTTCCTTCTGTATCTACTTTGGAGAGTTTCCTTCTGTATCTGTATCTTCTGTATTCCACCCCATACACCCTCTCCTTCCCCCACCCCATTCCTCCCCACACTCGCCTCCCTCTGTCTTGGCCTTCGGCTCTGCCGTTGATGTTTCCCACCTCTCTCTCTCTCCACTCTTCACTCTTCCTTTTGTATCCTCATCTGTTCAGTGTACTCGTACTACCTCTACCACAAGCCTCGAATATGTATAATTAAAAAAAACAAATGCAATTATGCAAAAATAAAACCGTTTTCAAATAATAACAATAATGTCGCCCGTCACAGACGGATTCCGTTCCATGAGCCCAATATGACAACCAGTGGTGGCTCTTGTAAGAGCCGGATCCCAGTCGATGTACTCCATGGCCTTACCTAATGAGGTCTACAAAACGTCCTTGTACATGACATTTTTGGTGTACACTACTCCTTGTGAAGAAGTCCCCTGATTTGTGCACGTGTCTACTTTGACTGACATACACAGTGTCAAAACTATTTATTTCAGCCCAGGTCACAGTAGCGAGAAAAACGTGACGTGACCGCTTGGAGGAGCACAAAATTGGTCCTTCAGTATTAATATATAGATAATAATAATACAAGTTTCCTTCAAAGGGACCTCAACACAGGAGGTGGCAATTAGACTCTTCAAAGGCTGTGCAATCCTTGCCAACTTATGGTTGTTTGTTCTTGTTCTATCCTTTTTAAATGCTGAGCATCAAGCAAGGAAACAACACGTATCATTTTTAGTCTTTGGTATGCCTCAGCCAAGGCTGGAATCGAACCACCTACCTCCTCCACCCTGATTTAAAAGTCACAGTTAATGCCCAAATAAAAACACAAATGCCCATTAGGCCTAGGTCACATTTGCCACGGCGGCCATGGGGTCTCCAAAATCTACGGCCACGAGCAATTATACGGCGGCCGCAGTATTTCCACGGTCACACAATGTAGCAGTCACATATGTTTTTATTTTTCGGGTAGCCGCATGGCGTATTTAGAAATCGTGGAGACCGAAAACGTGGGGGTGCCGTACGGTCTTTGATTTGATGTCGCACGGTGACCTTAGGGCGTCGCTGTGGCGGCCATAGAATTTTCAAGGCAGACGCAAGGTGCCCGCAGGGCGACCGCAGGGGGGCCCTAAGGCGAACGTGCGGGCAGACGGACGGTAACGAGTGGGTATATATACCAGTTCTTTTTTTTTACTGAAATAAAAATATACCAGTATATATATATATATAACTGAATATACTATAACTATAATATACCGTGGTGCCCCCAGAATCGAACGCCCCATTGTTTGAACAAATTGGAATCCGAACAATTTTTGAGAAAATTTGGCCCAAAAAACCTAATACATTTTTAAAAACCGAACACAACATGGCGTTCATGTTTGTTCACGCGTCTCCCCCATCTGTTCGAGCCGCATCATCGCACTTTGTTCATTCAGTTCGTCGGTGGAAGTACTCGTGAAAGCATCTCTCGTGTGTCGATCAATACTTTAGGCCTCAGTCACATTTGCTCTACGGCGAGGATACGGCAGCCGTACGCCCTCTGAATTGACAGAAACGTGTGGCGGCCACAGAGAAACTGAGGTGGCCTCAGGGTGGCCCTACGCCGTATGGCTATATTTTACAGGCCGTAGGGGCGCCATGGAATTATAGCGCGGAGTTACAACTTTTTCCATTTCTACTTTCACCGTAGCAATTCGACAAAGCCAAGCTATGACGTAGATGTGTTCCACGTCGACCGTACGTAGGGCGTACGGTGGGCTTGCGTTATTCGTGCGGCTGCCGCAAGCTCTTCTCAATGAAAAATGAATTTTCCCATCCCCAAAAAAATTACGGCGGCCGCACTATTTCCACGGTCGCCTTATGGCCCCCCTGCGGTCGCCTTGCGGGCACCTTGAAAATTCTATGGCCGCCGCAGGGACGCTCTTAGGTCACCGTGCGACATCAAATCAAAGACCGTACGGCACCCCCACGTTTTCAGTCTCCACAATTTATAAATACCCCGTGCGTCTACCCAAAAAATAAAAACATATGTGACTGCTACATTGTGTGATCGTGGAAATACTGCGGCCGCTTTATAATTGCTTGTGCCCGTACATTTTGTCGACCCTCCGGCCGCCGAGCCAAATGTGACTTTGGCCTTACCTCGTGTTTTCACCTTCATTTGCGATGTTTGTTTTTTTAATCATCTTGTGTTTTAATTAATAACAAAAAAGCAATCTGATCATGTGGTGTGACGGACTGTCAGGCAAGGATTGAATTTCACAGCAAAACCAGTTGTAATTTGGAATATCCATGATTACATCAGCCCGATGCGCTTGATGAAAGTGATTGTGGTTCTGTGTGCATCATGTTTGATGAGCTGCCCTGGGGGCAGCGATCTCGCAGAGTGCGCGAGCGATCGGAACCCAGGACGGAGCTCGAGCCTGTCTGGACCTTTGGATGTGGTCATTGTACCAGTTTACAGACAATACACCGCCACCGAAGGTCATTTACTAATCTTATTTTATCTTAAACAAGGGGAATTTCAGTTTAAAGTGTCTTGAAAGTGGGTTTTCTTTGGGTCCACGAACGGATTAATTCACTCCATTATTTCTTATTGGGAAAATATTTTTGGAATCCGAACTTTTTGCAATCCAAACAGCCTCCTGGAACGAATTAAATTGGGAGTCTGGGGGCACCACTGTATAGACCAGCGTTTCTCAACCATTTTACACTTGTGGAAACATTGAATTAGTTTGTCTCAGGGAACCCCTGCATAAAAATTATTATATACAATTATTAATATCGAGCTCTTTTATATTTTTATCGTAGTTCACGTGGTAAATATAATATTTTTTTTTCGGATATCTGGTTTAAGGAAAAAATGACCCCCTTTTTGTCAAATTTATTGGCAATGACAGAGATAGACCACGTCATCAGTGGTGACGTCATCACGTACAGGCCGTGTGCCGTGTTCAATGATGAGTCGTTATTCCGGGCGTCCATCGTGCATCGTGCTTCGAGTGGGTGACGTCATCACGTACAGGCCGTGTTCTATGACGAGTCTTTATTCCGGGCGTCCATCGCGCTTCGTGGTTGTTATAATACAACATTCCCTATGGTTGTTATAATTGTAAATAATATGAGGTTGAAGTCTTTATTATAATAACCAAGGAGTTTCCAACAATATGCCGTACGTGTATAGTAAAATTACGAATATTAAATCAAACAAAAACTACTCAAAAATACATTAGCCTATTTATTACTGTTACTCGCGGAACCCCTAGCGACCTCTTGCGGAACCCTAGGGTTCCGGGGAACCCCGGTTGAGAAACACTGGTATAGGCAAACACCTATACTTCGATCTCTATCGGTAGCGCACGGTGGACACACAGTCGACGCAGACTGCCACGGAGGCTGTACGTAGGTGCACGGCGGGCGTAGAGGAACCGTGCGTCGACCCTGCGTTGCCCACAGGTAGTCACACAGACCGCAAGGCCACCGTACGGTGACCGTGGAAATAGTTCGGCCGCCATAAATTTTCGGGGTTGGGAAAATTCATTTTTCATTGAGAAGAGCTTACGGCAGCCACACGAATAACGCAAGCCCACCGTACACCCTACGTACGGTCGACGTGGAACACATCTACGTCATAGCTTGGCTTTGTCGAATTGCTACGGCGAACGTAGAAATGAAAAAAAGTTATAACTCCACGCTATAATTTCACGGCACCCCTACGGCCTGTAAAATATAGCCAAACGGCGTAGGGCCTCCCTGAGGCCACCTCAGTTTTTCTGTGGCCGCCACACGTTTCTGTCAATTCAGAGGGCGTACGGCCGCCGTATCCTCGCCGTAGAGCAAATGTGACCTAGGCCTCAACAGGAACATGTTGAGAGGCTGCAGCTACTTGGCTGCATCATTTTCTGTGGGAACAGCTGTGCTGCTGATATGGTTCATGGGAATTGTACAAGCCCTGTTACCAGTACACTGGTACTCAACTTGCCAACCATGGGATGACAGGCTGAGTCAACTCTACCTGATGTTAACCAGGTTTAATGACCTGACAGGGGCTTGACAACCTTGGGAGGACAGGCTGAGTCAACCCTACCTGATGTTAACTGGGTTTAATGACCTGACAGGGGCTCAAACTCAAGACCTCAGAACCTTAAGCCAAGTACCTTAACCATTAAGCCAACACCTAGGCCTATCTTGAGAGTGATATGGAAAGACAATTACCTTTTACATTACAAGTCCATGCTGTGATGGCACACCAAGAATAGGTTTTGAAGCTTGTTAAACAATGGATGGAATCAACAGGACATTGATGGAGGTATACCAACCTCGTGGGAAGCAAGGAAAAGCTGACTTTTCAGGCATTAACCCTTCATTAGAGCAATAGAGCATGGGTTAAGAAGGGTTAGTTGTAGCAGTTTCTACGAGAAAGAGCAACAATCTTGTTTCACAAGAGATGATAATCTAGTGCCCCCTTGCGGCTGAGGCTGATTCATCTGAGAACAATTGAAAAAAAACGAACGTGTAACTAATGGGAAGAGGTTTTTTTAACTTGAGAGAATTGTAGGCCATTGGAATATGCCTATTGGAGTAGGCCTCGATTTCCATGCCAGTATTTTATGCAAAGTCAGAAAATGACTTCATAAGGATCGTCAGAATAACAAAAAATATGCTGCCAAGCAGGGATACTGACATGACATTTGGTTCAAATTAATGTAAATAACTTTGTGCCAAGCATGCTACATTCTAAGGAACATTCAGGGAGCTCTTCATCGACTACTGCCCTCAGGGCAACTTCCTGTTGTGCTGTGAGTCGACGACGTGTAATGCCCTCAGGGCAATTCGAGATGGGCATTCCAATGCAACCTATAAAAAGGAGTGTGACAAATATCCTCCCCAAACAGAAGTATAAAAATAAAACAATTCCCATCAGGAAGCTGTTTGGGAAGTTGTTACTTATTTTGTAACATTAATTATCCAGAGGCAATTTTAATATTAGCTTATAAACACTTGTTTTTTGTTTTCTTTGTGCATTGACCGTCTCAGATGAAGAGGATACAATACAACCAGAAACAAACTTTCATGAGCACAGGAAGTTTTGATTCACGTGCACATGTGCTGATGGAAAAAAACTATAGCTTTGTCGTTACAAATAAATGGATTATAAATTTAAGTTGTGTTCGTCTTTCGGCTGCTCCCATTAGGGGTCGCCACAGCGGATCATCCGTTATGATCCACACACTGATTTGGCATAGGTTTTATGCCGGATGTCCTTCCTGACGCAACCCTGGTCGCCTCTTACGACACAGGGATAAGGATTGGGTTTCGCCATGATTCCAGGCTCCCCTACACCCTCTCATAGCGCGGCCCAGTGCAGAGCTCCCATCCTCAAGCAATCCTCCAACCCAAGCCTCCGAGTAGCCGGATTACATGCGCACGCCACAACACCCGGTATGGGGATATAAATTTAAGTGTGAAGGTAAAATATAGGTACATCAGGACCCTGACATTCGTGGGGGATACGTTCCAGGAAAACTCCGCGAATGGTGAAACCGCGAAGGTGGGGACACTTTCAATGGGAAATGGGGGGATAGGTTCCAGAAATTTCCTGACCCATGAAAAATCTGCGAATGTCAGGGAAAATCTCGTGAAAATGCAGGAAAATGCTGTGGAAATAGACAAAAATCCGCAAATGTCGGGATAAAATCCATGAATGTCGAAGTGGGGTAGATGGACGAACTTCAGAGTAAAGGTAAGATTGTACAGTGTCGCATGGTCCGTGGATGGGGAGGAGACATCTCAAAGTAATGTAAGCAGGGAAACTGTGAGCTTAAGTTGTTACGTGTCACCGAATGGGGGGGGGGGGCGGTGCTGTGTTAATGAGGTAGGGATGGAAGACAATTTCTCCCAGTATGCGATTGCCTTCTGTGACCTTTTCCGATGTTTTTGCATTTGCAAGACTGGCGATAAACAGAAATCACATCCTTAAAACAACAACAACCAAGCTGCACATTCCGAGCAGGCAAAAAACACCACCCCCAGGCATGACAACGAGCAAATGACCTCCTTGGGGTGGATGATGGATGGGCGTGATGTCAGAAGGTTCGGGAGAGAGGAGAGTTGTGCGAGGTATGCGATTGGAGGCAAAAGGATCGAGCTCGTTGCCTTCCCCTCGACATGGTGAAGAAGTCTGCACGATTCTCGTCTGCATGCTGAGGCAAATTTGTACGCACGCTGGAGCAAAATGCTCGCCATTGACTGTTTGGCCGAGTCGTGAAGCGTGAACGTTTGAGAAAAGAAGAGCGTGCCTTGTGGCCTTATCTTGGGGCCTCAGAAATCATCCCGTCATATGGTCAAGGAGAAAGGCGGCGACAATTTGTGGTGAACAGACCTGGTGCAAGAGAGGAACGGGTGGCATGTTCGCTCGTGTAAAGAAGCTGCACGGCAGTTTCTGGGCCCTTAGCATTGGAATACCATCTGTGCGGATGACCTCCCATGCTTGACTGCAGACAGCGGCTTGGTGCCATTTTGCGGCTTCCCACGCAGGACGACGCAGTTCCATTCCCAATTTCCTCAAAGATCATCTCTGAACGAAAGCCGGGTGTTGGCTTAGTGGTTAGGGTGGTGGCTTGGGATCCTAGGGTCCTGAGTTCAAGCCCCATTGGGCCGCTGAATTAATATACACCAGGAGGTTGACTCAGCCTGTCATCCTTCCGAGGTCGGCAAAATGAGTACCAGTGCACTGGTAAGGGGGGCACTGCATCAGCAGCATAGCCGCATCCCAACCAATGATTCAACCAGCAGCCACAGGCTGCAAGAGAGACAGAGAGAGACAGAGAGAGACAGAGAGAGAGAGAGATATCTCTGGACGAAGCAACACTACATGGCCAAAAGTATGTGGACACCTGCTCGTCCAACATCTCATTCCAAAATCATGGGCATTAATATGGAGTTGGTCCCCTCTTTACTGCTGTAACAGTCTCCACTCTTCTGGGAAGGCTTCACACTAGATGTTAGAACATTTCAGTCAGGATTTGCTTCCATTCAAGGACAAGAGCATCTGCGAGGTCAGGTACTGATGTTGGGCAATGAGGTCTGGCTCGCAGTCGGCATTCCAATTTATCATAAAGGTGTTCGATGGGGTTGAGGTCAGGGCTCTGCACAGGTCAGTTAAGTTCTTCCACACCGATCTCGCCAAACCATTTCCGTATGTACCTCGCTTTGTGCACGGGGGCATTGTCATGCTGAAACAGGAAAGGGCCTTCCCCAAACTGTTGCCACAAATTTGGAAGTAAAAAATAGTCTTGACTCTAAAATGTCATTGTATGCTGTAGGATTAAGATTTCAATTCACTGGAATTAAGGGCCCTAGCTAGAACCATGAAAAACAACCCCAGATCATTATTCCTCCTCCACCAAACATTACAATTGGCAATATGCAATCGGGCAGGTTGCATTCTCCTGGCATCCACCAAACCCAGATTCATCCATCGGACTGCCAGATGGTGAAGCATGATTTGTCACACCAGAGAATGTATTTCCACTGCTCCAGAATCCAATGACGGTGAGCTTTACACCACTCCAGCCAATGCTTAGCATTGCGCGTGGTGATCTTAGGCTTGTGTGCGGCTGCTCGGCCAGAGAAACTCACTTCATGAAGCTCTTGACGAACAGTGCTTGTGCTGACATTGCGTCCAGAGTCAGTTTGGTACTTGGTAGTGAGTGTTGCAACTGACGACAGATGATTTTTCCGCACTACGCGCTTCAGCACTTGGCAGTCCATTATGTGAGCTTGTGTGGCCTACCACTTCACGGCTGAGCTGTTGTTGCTCCTAGACATTTTCACTTCACAATAACAGCACTTACAGTTGACTGGGGCAGCTCGAGCTGGGCGAAAGTTTGACAAACAGACTTGTTGGAAATGTGACATCCTTTGACAGTGCCACGTTGAAAGTCATCACTGAGCTCTTCAGTACGGCCCATTCTACTGCCAATGTTTGTCTATGGAGATTGCAAGGCTGTGTACTTCATTTTATATACCTGTCAGCAATGGTGAAATGGTGAAACAAGACCGACAACTGCCACACAAGACCGACAACTCGGCTGAAATAGCCGAATCCACGAATTAGAAGGAGTGTCCGCATACTTTTGGCCATGTAGTGTAAGTGCCAGAATAAAGGAGGGATTTTTCTTTCGTTTTATCTTTTCCCCTTGTACCTCACATTTCATTACATCATGCTTTGATTTATTCCTTTTATAAACAGTTGATTTATGTTCATTAAACGCCTATTTAATAAAATTGGTTGTGTCTGTCTATTCATTGTGGGTTCAAGGATAAACCCTTGTCCTCCATCCTGGCGAACACGTCTGGTATGTGCTTCGCCGCCTCCCATCCCGTGCGCACCATACTCTCCTGGGAAGCTCGGCTGTTCGCCTCCAAGGGAAATCGTTCGGCTATTCGTCAAGGTCGGTCTTAACCCCAGGACACAACCCCAACATTCGCGGGGATACGTTCCGGGAAAACCCCAAGAATGTTGAAAACGTGAATGTGGGGACATTGTTTCAATGGGAAATGGGGGTACATGCTCCGAGGCTTTCCTGACCCGCAAAAAATCCACGAATGTTCGGGAAAATCTAGGAAAAAATACTGTGAAAATAGACCAAAATCCGTGAATGTCGGGCTGAAATGTGCGAGTATCAGGGAAAAATTCGCGAGTGTTGAGTCATTGTTACAATGGAGACAAGGGGGATAACGTTATCGGTTCACGGTGGTTCCTGGTTCAAAGGGGAAAGCTTTTAAAGTTTAAAATGTTTTCGACCACAAATGCATGATTACAGTTTCATTAAAGATGCTTACAAATAAAAAACGACAACACCAAGTACTGTTTCTAATTTATTGAAGAATGCGGTTTGAAGTCCCTTAACCATACTGTACCATTCTAAAAAATGAAAAAAAACAACAACAACAACATGTACTGTTTCAATGTTATATTAAACAAACACAGCAGATGATGACGACAACGGCGACGGCGGCGGCGGCGACGATGATGCAAAATAAAAATTAAAAGCCGTAAAATGACGAAGATTTATCCCTAGTTGAGCCACAAAAATTTTCATACTGATCAGATGTAGTGTTCTTTGTATGCAATGACATCATAATGAAGGCACCTATGACATCATAAACAAATCACCTTTATTCCCCATGAGGGACTTGCCGTGTACCAAATTTCATTTTTTTCCTTGGTGCAGTTTTGGAGATGCAGAGGTTCAAAGTATTTCCTTTTTTCAAACATGTATGTCCTTTCCTTCAACATTTCCTTCAAACAAATCTTCGAAAATTATTTCCTTTTGAATTTTTACAGATTTCTCATCGGTCTTATTATTTCTCCATTGCGGCAGATCAGTCCCATCACTTTACTCGGTAACTACTCCGAGAAAAAAGGACCAGAGAAAAGACCGACAACTCGTTTCCATGAATGTACCGCAGCAAATTTCCCACCGAGAGTGAGCCAACATAAGATTGTGTACCCACTAGTGTGTGTGTGCATGTGCGCGCATCATCAATCTGAACATATTAACAATATGATCTGTTATGCTCAGTACAAAGGAACATTTACAGACCAGTACAATTGATCATCATGCGTGTGAATCAAGGTGTACGTGGGAGCAGTTGGTGGGGTGCTCACAAGGGGTGAAAGAGACACCTGAACAAACAAATGTTGGAATGTAAATGCTCCGTTGTACTTGAGCATTAGTGGGGAAACTTATCCATGACTTCCCCCAATTTGACCACCATTCACGTTCCATTTATGCATCAGGACTTGGTTGCTCACGATTGAGGGCTTGCCAATCATATCAAGGAGATTGCAGGAAGAGAATCAGGAGAGCTATTGCCACCCTCTCCAGCCAATTCTGAAAAATTCTGGATTTACACCTGATCACCACTCTGTGTTCCCTCGACACCAAATGGAAGAGTTGTTGACTGGCAAACGAATAATACCAGTCGTCCCGAAATAAAATCGTGCAGAAATAAAGAAGAAGACGGAGAAAACAACACAATTCTTAACTATTGAACACCAACATGCCATTTCCCCAATTTATATCATATATTCATGGCAAAATGACCTCGGTATTAACAAAAGCTATGAACCCATAGATCATACAGCCTGAAGCAGCTCAACCCATACGTTTAGCTTAAGGTTCAGCCAGCCGACTTGATCACAGTGGTATTCAAGTTGGGGCAGGTAAAGGAACTCCCCATGAAAAGAAAATGAACAATAACCACCTTTCTCATCACATTATTCCCTTCACACCTGTTTTTCACTGTTGGTCCACAAGATTCTTGATGGTCTTCGGCTGTTAACCGTCGTCGGCTGGAGCTTGCTTCGACTCCCAGCACCAGAGACCCGTCCTGTGGCAGACATGATGCACAATGTGTGTTTAATGCTGCACATGGTCCTTGGATACCGAGTCGCATTAACCAAACACTGCGTGAAACTTGCGTCATGACGTCAGGGTACTCATCATCCCGCCCATGGCAATGAGATCACCTTTTGAATATGTACCAGGGAACGAGAGAAGCCCATTCGATTAATCATGCTTGTGGTATATCCCACATCTCCTAATCTTTTCATTTAACTCAAACTATCATTCTTTTTTTTTATGGGCCGCTCCAACGCTTATGGACAGGAAGGATTTCCCACATCCGACCACGATGTGGTTATATATATATATATATATATATATATATATATATATATATATATATATATGTATATATATATATATGTATATATATATATATATATATATATATATATATATATATATATATATATATATATATATATATATATACATATATATATGTATAAAGTATAAACACCATCTGATCTTTTGATATCCACAATGCACATGGATTGAATAATTTGTGTGAAAAGACAAATGGTTTTGAAAGCAACATTACATGGGCAATGAGGCTGAGGCAAGCGATACAATAGAAGTTTGTCCTCTGATGCACAGCTTACTCGAACAATTAATCTGACAGGCATTACTGCTCCATGTAGATAAAAACTACTACAAACCCCACATTGTGTTGTGCTTAAAATGAATGCAAATGAAACACTCTGAGTAAGGCAAGACAAGGTGAGCTTACCCTCTCCAAACTCCACTATATACGTATACAGAATATATACCAACGGGAAAAAGTTCCTGTGTATCATCTCCAACGACGTGAAATGGAAAATGAAAACAAACACATCAAATTGTTTGGTTTTATCAATATTTAGTGTTTGATAAACATGAAATTGACATGACAATGTCAACACATGTGTGCAAGACATGTCCTCCGAAGGCTGGAAGAGAGATGCGGTGAAAAGTCAGTTAACAGCTCAGTATCTTGTTTGACCACCATTTGCATTGACACAAGCTTGGCAAAGGTGCCTTATTGAGGACACAAGATGGCTGAAGAAGGCTTGAGGGATGTCATTCTACATCTGGACCAAGGCCTGCCACCCCCCCCCCCCACTTTTCTTCTTCAAGTCCTCAAATTCCCAAAACCCCAAGTACTCAATCTATCCTCCCACCCCCTTTCCCAACATCTCAATCTCCATCTTCCAATTCCATGCACCCTCACCCCCAACTCTATGTCCTTCCCTCTCCATTTCTTCCTGTTCTTAACGTTACACAAATATACACAGGGAACTTTGGTGCATGAGAAGGCCATTCGGCCAATCATGCCTGCATTGTTCCTGTTCGCTTGTTAAGAACAATGTCAAAAGTAAATAGAGATGGAACATTAAATTCACAATCACTTCCCCCTTTCTTCCCTTATCCTTACTATACTTACGGGCCAGTGTTTGTGTGTTTGTTTGTTTGTTGCGCTCTTCCTCCTACAGTTCTGGGTCGATTACATCCAGACATGCTACATAGGATCAGCATGACCCTAAATAATGTAAAGGGGTGTTTTTATCTTTGACGGTGGTCTCGGCGGGAGGGGGAGACATGCTACTCCAGACATGCTACTTGCACTGTTTTTGCCATCCAGCTGGTCCTATTGCAAGAGGATAGTAATGACCACAGCAGTGGTTTTTATACTTTTCCTTGTTAAATAAGATTCGGTTCAGGTGATCACCTAATCAGTACCTCACTAAGTAGAATGAGGTGTGCCTGTTTTGGAATTCAACAGACACTGGAATGGAATGGCTGCCATACATGTGGAGATGCTGATTGAAATTTTTTTTGGAGTGGTCTCTTATTTTTTTTTTCCAGAGCTGTGTATATATATATATATATACATATATACATATATACATATATATATATACATATATATATATATATATACATATATATATATATACACATATATACACATATATACATATATATACATATATATACATATATATACATATACACATATACATATACATATACATATACATATATATATGTGTGTTTAGTTTTTGGCCCGATCTATCAATTTTAGAAATTAGGCCTGTGTTGACCTTAAAATTAATTGGTGGTTGAATTCATTGAACTGATATGCAAATTCTGTTCATATTTCAAGTCAATCATATGCAAATTGAGGATTTTAGAAAGTGATCCTAAGTTGTTGACCTTTGGCATGTGCTGACCTCAAAAATAATTCCAGGTTGTATTCAGTGAGCTGAGATGAAAATCGTGTTTAAATTTCAAGTCAATCGGAAGAAAATTGACAATTTTAGAAATCTGGCCTATCTTGACCTTCTGACTGATGTGGACCTCAAAAATAATACTTGGTTGAATTCAGTGATCTGATATTTAAGTGCTCTTCAACTTCCAAATCAATCGAATAAAAATTGACAATTTTAGAAATTTGGCCAATGTTGACCGTTTAGCCAAAATTGACCTTTTGGTCGATGTTGACCTCAAAAATAATAGGTGGTTGAATGCAGTGACCTGATATGTAAATCCTCTTCAACTTTCAAGTCGATCAGATGAAAATTGACCATTTTAGAAATTTGGCCTCTGTTGACCTTTAGTCTATGTTGACCTCAAAAATAAGTTTGTTGAATTCAGTGACCTGATATGCAAATGTTCTTCAAATTTCAAGTCAATCGGATGAAAATTTAGGATTTTACAAATTCGAAAAAGTTGTTGACCTTTTGACCACAAAAATAAATAGGATTTTGTTGGACTACAAACAACACTATTTGGTGAAGTTTTGTGAAGATCGGTTTATTATTGTGACCTGTAAGCGATTAAAGGTGAGCGGACAGACAAACAAACGGCAGCGATCAACATACTTATCAAAAAAGTGTTTTTTGCCAAGTAATAATAATGCAAGCTACCAACCAATACCCTTGAAAAATCTTCGATTTTCGCAAGTAACAAACTTTCTTCTTTCTGTATTAGATAGCAGATTACTCACCGGTGGATGGGTCGAGTTTGTGCATTACATGCTGAAAGAAGTATCGCCTGTGTTTTGCAAAAAGACAATAGATGTTTGTGTGGTGTGCACTTAAAAGGTTCCAGAATCTAGAACCTTTTAAGTGCACACTTTTAATCTAGATCGTCTGAAGGTACGTTCCAATAGTAGCTCGTGTCAAAGGGGTCGAAAGGGTCTCATCTCTCAAGCATGTCAAAAGGGTCAAAAAAGGTCCAAGTGGTCTAAAGTTCTAAATTATCAAGAGTCCCAGCTGTCTAATCTGTCTGAAGGGTGTAAGGGGTATAAATGGTATTAAGGTCTGAGGGGTCTAAAGGGACTTAAGGGGTGTAAAGTTACAAAAGTTCTTGGGGTCTAAAGGGTGAAGGGATCTAAAGGTGGCTAAGTGTCGAAAGGGTCTTAAGGGTAAAAGGGGTCTTCAAGGGTCTTAACGATGTTATGGGTCTTTGGGTCTTAAAGGTCTAAAAGGGTCTTAGAGTTCTTAAACTCTCCTTGAGTTCTTAATATAAAGAGTCTTCAGGGTATTAATGTTCTAAAGGGTGTTTGGGCTATTAAAGCGTATTTAGGGTCTTCTTTTGTCTTTGGGATATAAGAGGTCTTAAAAGTCTTTAGGGTCTTAAAAGGCTGAGGTGGTGGATGAAAATACCCTCAGGACAATCCTGGGGTCGGACTTGGTCTGTGTGCCTTTTAATAATTTATTTTGTTCAGCGCACCATATAGGAGGTTACCAAACCAATTGACCTCAATGACTCCGCATTGGCCTTGTTTGGCCTACGACAAGTTTTAGTTTGTGCGATCCAACGGCGGCAGCATGTCGGCAAACAAAAGAGGGGACAATTATTCATTCGAGCAACGAATGGGTTTAATCCAGGTAAGGAAGGTTCACCAACGAACAACCCAAGGCAGGAGAAGTGATGTAGGTGCCAAGAAGAAACAGCGGCTCGCACGGCAAGATATTTCAAAAAGGATGGCGGTCCATTTCCCAGAGCGCACAAAATTCATACTCTGCCAGGGAACTCCGAGAACTCGAGAGGAGAATGAAGATGAAGGAAAAGGCACCAGCTCCTCGTGAGAAGAAACTCGACGTGCGAAAAACAGGAGGTGGGGAGAGGCTGAGGCCAGTGAACTGGGCGAACAAAATGTTACGATATTGACGATCACAGCTGGAGACGTGGATCAAGTACATAATGATGTGGATGACATAATGACGTCAGCAGCTGGTAGTCTGAAACAAGCTGACGATATTTGTCTGATTCCATCGACCAGCGAACCTGATCCTCACTTAAAGTAATTATATATTTTTTGATTTCTTTACGATCAATAGAAATCATATTGTGAAAATACAAGAATTCGTTTGTAAACTCACATTCTTTATAATCTATTGGAATATTGATATATGTATTCAAAAATACATGAACTTCTTTTTCTATGATACCGAAGTGCCATTGAGGAAGAAGATTTGATGTCGTCATACCTCTTTAGAGGATGCGGAAGATTCTCAATGCACGTCAACTAACTGCCCGATCCTCTTGCGCCTCGTCTTGAGCTCATTCAATCACTCCGAACGCATCCACGTTCACCGACCCATGCAAACTACCAATTGCAAGCCGTGCATACAATGTCTTGCTTCAAGGCCTTAAACGCACTCTGAAACATGCCCTGGTCGACGTGTAAAGGTTCCTTTGTTATTTCAACGCTTGTGATGAGGTTTTGATCGCGCATTAGCTAAACACTCCGGTGATAAGCGATTAACTTTGAATGGGTGATCATCGCACGATTAGCGATTCTATACGCGTTTAACTCTTAAAGGCTTTTCGTAAATTCGGCCCTTCGGTCTGTCTTGAAATATGTGCTTAATTTTGGTATTCCAATGGATGGACGTCAGGGTTAGATCCGATGCAATGCCGGAGGGAGGGAAAGGTGGAGGTGGTAGGAGGGAGGAGAAGAGGTGGGGTGAGAGTCAGAAGGGTGGGAAGAGTACCTTTGCAACACCCGGTAGCAATGCCAGGTACCTTTGCTCAAGCTTGATAAAATTTACTTTTTCAAGGTTCTGATACTCATATAGGATCCCAAGAAAATGAATGCATGATAGTTTTGACTCAACAAATTTTTATAACTTTCAGAGGAAAAGCAATCCGCAGTTTGGACGAAATTACCAAATGTAACGAACCAGCTTGGCTGGAAAACTTGCCTCGAGGTAGGTATGTGCACTCACCTTTGAGCTGGCTGCCCAGCCTGGGTTTGAATCTTGACCCAGCTATAAAATGTCATCCAGGTGTTTCACGTGCAGTGCACTACATCAATGTGTCCACCACCCATCGGAAGGACGTTAAGCTGGAAGACCATCTGACAGCACTATTCATTGGACGTTAAAGATCCCACGGTATCTTTTGTGAAGAGCGAGCAAGTTATCACCAGCATCCTAATTCCTGCTTTGACAGGCTGCTGGAAGGAAATGGCTAACAACCCAACCTAACCCTTGACAAGGGATTGCTTCAGCAGCGCCGATGCTCTACAGAGTATGGTGCATTGGTGATGACGATGATGGCGATAAACATAATTATATCCATTAAAGGTCTCCAAATACAAAAATGTTCAGCATGAAAAAAAAATTGCTGACTTTGAATGCTCTTAAATGTGAAATCGCTCAATGTGCAAAGATTTATAATCACTTATTTGGTCAAATGCCCTGAACAGTAAAAGTTACAATAAAGTCTTGCTTGGTGTGCAGTTCTTCACTACAATCTCTCCAACTTTCCTCATCATGATCATATTTTAAATTGACCACCAGGAGCCGCTTTAAGCCATCAACATAACGAACACTGGTTGTAAAGGGGATAATTGCAAAAGTCATTTACATGAAGATCATTTGCATGAAGCATGCGAACCAAAGAAGGTTGTTTACATGAAACATACAAACCAAAGAAGGTCATTTGCATGAAACATACAAATCAAAAAAAGTCGTTTACATGAAACATGTGTACCAAAGAAGGTCGTTTACATGAAACATGCAAACCAAAGAAGGTCGTTTGCATTAAACATACGAATCAAAGAAGGTCGTTTACAAGAAACATACAACCCAAAAAAGGTCGTTTACAAGAAGGTCGTTTCCATGAAACATGCGAACCAAAGAAAGTCGTCAACAACTTTGTAAAATTTCTGAAAACACCAATTTTCGTCTGATTGACTTGTAATTTGAAGAGGATTTACACATCAGGTCAGTGAATTCAACCACCCTTTTTTAATGTCACCATAGACCAAAGGTCAACAACTTACTGTAGGTGCGATTTATAAAATCCTCAATTTTCATGCGATTGATCTGAAATTTTAACGGAATTTTCATATCAGATCACTGAATTCAACTATCATTTATTTTTGAGGTCAAAAGGTCAATATCGTTCAAATTTCTTCAATCATAAATTTTAATCCATTTTACTTGAAATTTGAATATGGTTTGCATATCATGTCACTGAATTCTAACACCCATTATTTTTGAGGTTGACATAATAGTACATGAGCCCATCCAAAAATTGCTCCCATGAGAGGGCACCAGACTTTGTTTGTTTTATCTTATGTATATGCCCATGGACATAACAAAACAGTATGATGGACTTCTCAGTAGAGTAGCTCAAGTTTTGAATGGGACTTTGAAGATATCATGATTTTATGGCAAAGCGGATGCCAAATTGAGCCTCAAAAAAAAATTGCACATTCCATGAAATATGTTTTGAATAAAGACAAAAAAACACTTGTTTTATGAGTTGTTTTCTATTGTGTGCATGTGAACAAGGTATGTTTGGTTGACAAAACATTTTTTCTCACAATTTGATAATTTAGAGCCGAAGTTGTGTCCTGAAGGCATTGGTAGGCATTGAGGTCCACTTTAGATATGATTACGAAAAAGCTTCAGGAACAATTCTTGGCATGATGAAAATCATCCTAGTAAAGGCTGTTATTTAAGTGATATTTAAATTATAAGCATTAATCCTAATAACATTATTCATCTTGTGTTCACCAACATGAATCCCTCAGAGAGTGACAAGATGAGATCCAGGGAGCTGAGATTCACAACTCTTCTCATGTTTGACGATGCTGGGTATGATTAACCTTTTCCTTTCTAATGCATTATTTAAGTTCAATTTGACAAATATAGTTTTGTAAGCGTGTGTATGATTATTTAAAGTAATTCATATCTTCTTCCAATTAATCTTAGAAATTGACTTCGAAGCCACACAGCTATGCCAAGTGACACTTAACAAAGACGAAAAATAGATGCATTTATTGTTACATCTCCAATTGATAAATAATTGCTCTATTCTGTATCATTGCAGGTGAATAAATAATGGATGCACCTCAGAAGCCACCCAAAAGGCCTCATGTTGAGGAGAGGACCTGTATAATCTGTGCAGTGAGCTCACCAACCCAAAGGATCCACAGTCCATAGAAGTGCTTCAGAATGCTGCCAGGATACAAAACTTTGATGCCATCCTTAATCTCTGTGAATATGATTATGACTCAATCTCAATCGACAACAAACTGTCATTCTTCTTTCACTCACAAGAAAACACTTGCCAGACTTTCATCCAAAGAAGACTCTTCTGCTGGCACAGATCCCTGTAAATCCTTGCGTAATGGCCCTAGTTCATCTCGTGTTATGGATAAAATTTGTAATTTGTGTGACAAGAAAACCAAATACATTACAGGATCCAAAACCCGTGAACCACTCATGCAGTCTTTAGAGCTCCGTTCTGATGACAAGGTTCGACAAACAGCCATTAGGCAATTTGACAACAAAATTCTGGCCATAACATCATGAGAACTCGTGGCAGCAGAGGCCCACTATCATAAGACCTGTTACAGAAATTACGCGAGGGATGAGAAACCCAAAGCTGTGACTGCAACTATGGCAAACGAAGATGTGGCCGACCAAAAAGCAGAACAAGAATCATACATGATGTTGTTCAAGCACATAAGGGACACTATTTTCATTAATTCTCAGGCTGTTCGCCTGACTCATCTAACTGACAAACTTGTAGAATTCATGAGAACATATGGCTTCCAAGATGTGAAGAAAAAGACCAAAAATCACATCCACCGTAAGTTGGAGGCAGAATTTTGTCAGTCTCTCCACTTCATCACTGAGACAAATGGTAGGGTTCTTGTATATCCTGATAATCTATCACTTGCACAAGCCCTTACAGATAATGTTATTCTCAAGGATAAGGTCCAGGAACTAAAGTCTACAAATGACATAAGACATGTCATCAACCAATCTGCAGTATACATCAAAGACCAAATTAAATCCATACCAAAAATGCCAAGGCCTCCAAAACCTGATGAACTGAATGCAGAATATTTAAAGCTTCCAGAAACATTACTGTTGTTTCTCAGAAGTCTCCTTATTGGTGACTCAGCAGAAGGAATGCCATGACTCCAGAGGGTGATACGATCCCTTGGTCAAGATTGTGTGTATGCTGTAGGTGGAGGGGCGACAATTCCTGCCAAGCACATCTTGTAGCCATGGGGAGTCAAATCGCTGACTGGAAACGTGGAATTGATCAGAGTTTTGAACCGATTGGGACACAGCATGTCCTATTCAAAGTTGGAAGAACTAGATACTGTCCTCTGTCTCCAGAAACAGGCACAGGAAGCTGACAAGGGAGTGATCTTGCCATCCAGCAGTCACCCCTGTGTTCCTACCATTTTGGCTTATGACAACATTGATCGATTAGAAGAAACACTTAGTGGTGGAGGAACATCCCACAGGGTGAAGGGCATCATTGTCCAACCACAGGTTGGTGAGCTCATGGAATGGGTTCAACATCATGACACGAGATAACATCACAGTGCGAAAGGATCGACAGTAATGGGTGGACCTTGGATGAAGTGGGACAGCTCGTAGTCAACTGGATGACTGGTCCCATAGCGCCCGATGTTGTCCTGGAGTTCCTGTCTTGCAAGTGCAAGAGAAGCTGCCAGTTGCCATCTTGTCAGTGCATGGTGAATGGCTTGAAGTGCACAGATGCCTGCAGCCTACAAACATGTGACAACATGAAGGATCATGAGAAAAATGATGACTTCACGGATTCTGACAGTTCAGAGAGTGATGATGAATGAACGAACAGATGTGAATTGCATATGTATTTGATGTTTAGTATTGCCCGATTCATGGATTTATACTGGAAGTATATGTTTTATTTTGATCATGTATTACTTTGAACTACTATGTCTGGAAAGAGAAGTATATGTATCACAATGACTTTCCAACAAAATGTACTTGAAAGATATCATATTGTTTGTCACCATGTCAATTTAATGTTATTCTTGCTATAGTGATCTTTGGTTTACTGAAGGCAACTATAGGAAAGATTTAGCTCTGTAATTATCATATTTGTGTCCTGAATATAAATAAGTCATGTACATGAAGTATGTGAGGAAATGTGTGTGTGTGAAAACACAAGTATGAAACCTGTTGTGCTGTTTGCGTCAAGGCTTTGGGTCAATAATAGAATAATCAGTTAATTATGGTTCAAATCTCTGAGAAAAACTTCAGAATGTATATTAGTTTGAGGTCTAACATGTTTTGATAACTGTACATTTTATAATGATGAACAATGAGTCTCAGAAACAATTTTAAGTGGTCTGATAAAGTTTGTACTTTTAAACATGTTCCTCTTAGTCTTTTTTTTCTGGTTTTCTACCCCTCTCCCACATTTAGCTATACAGAAACTAAGCTACCCTCCAGAAATGTCCATCATGATCTTTTGAGTTACAGATACATATAGGTAACAGAAAATAACTAAAAAATCTGGTGCCCTCTCATGGTAGCAATTTCCAGAATTTGGCCATGTAGCTCATAGACTACAAGCCAAAAAGTTAAAATAGGCCAAAGGTCAACAACTTCAGTGAAGTTTCTAAATCTTTTTCATTTAAAATTTTCAGACGACTGACTTCAATTTTGAAGAGGATTTGCATATCAGGTCACTGAATTCAACTAGCCATTATTGTTAAGGTCAAAGTTGTTTAATGGATTTCGCAAGTGTCGTGCTTTGTACGACGCCTTTCTTGTTTGTTTGTCTGTGAGCATATCTCAAAAAGTTAGGGATGGATTTGGATGAAACTTAGTGGCCAGGCTGGATGTGCGACAAGGATGAATATATTGTTTTGGTGAAGATTTGGATCTGGATACTAAAAACATTTAAAAGTGATTCTTCACCATTGAGTGATCAGGCTAAAACCGATATAGAGTAAAACACCATATTTCAAAAGGTTGTGGACATATTTGGACGAAACTTGGTGGACGAGTTGGTTAGGTGACAAGAACCAGCCGATTCGATTTTGGTTCAGGTCCGGATCGAGATCCGATCCATCAGTGGGATACAAAACATGAACTGTTCAGCCTGGCGGAGGTATGCGCTCCACCGAGTGCTGTTCCAGTTCATTAATTACAATGATATTAGTAGACAATGGACACACATGTGGTGTATGGAATTTCAACCTGGGTTCACTTGTATCGTGAGTCAGGGGTTCAGACGAGCCAACCCAAACAAGTATTGTTTATTGTAATGTTGCCCATGACATTCCTCTGGCTTATAAAAGCTTCTGTTTTTTTAATCTATACATGAACAACAAAAGCAGATCGGGTTGTGTAAACTCTGCATGTTATTACACCTGATCTCGCATTCTCCAATGATGAGGATCTCATCACAAGTGAGAATTTTTTTGCCAATCATCAGTACAAATACATGCAGTTGATGTTGCATCCTGGTACAGGTAGACTATTGTCAGATCAGGCCAGATCAGATCTGTGACTTGCTACAGGTATCATGTAAACCTGCATTAACTAAAGGCCCAGTCACACCTTGACGCTTTAGCCAGCTTATGCCGATTTTTGAAAAATTTGTCTAAAACGCTGGCCCACGTCCAATACGTTATGGGTAAGTTTTGGAAACATTGAGAGCACGCTGAAAAAACACTGCCATACATCGTAGTACGCTGGCTTTCATCGTTGTACTTTGCGGTTGTCCTCAAATTTTAGCATGCTTGAAATTTTACGACTTCTGCCAGCGTATGACTCACAAGTTCCGCTAGGCTGGCCGTAAGTTTTAGGTACGTTATGCGATCGTCGACACACGTTACTTGTAAGTTACTCATAAGTCGAAACACGTCGAGGTAATGTTTAGCGTCAGTGTTCCAGACTCCCTGTTTTTTTTTTTTTTGGTATGATGGTGATGTTGATACTTCGATTTCTAGTGTGGTTATAATATAACATAATAATTAATAGGCTGCCGCTCAACGATTTAAATCATAACTGCACTAGAAATCGAAGTGTCAACATCACCGTCATGCCGAAGAAAAAAAGGAAAAAAAAAACCATGGAGTCTGGAACACTGACGGGTTCCTCCTGTGTGAAGCCCATTTGTAAATATCAATTCCCCGAAACGCTACCAATACGCCATTATATGGTAGTTGTAAGTTAGAAACACGTTCATTTAGTTCTTGGTCGTCTGGAAGACGTCAATCAAATACGTCTACATACGTCAATGTGCATTGGAAATATGCAAGGAATTGCTTCAAACCACATTACTCATAAGTTAGAGATAACTTTCGGGTACGCTAAACATTAGCTTGACGTGTTTCAACTTATGAGTAACTTACAAGTAACTTTTGTTAACATGTGCCAACGTTCGCATATTATGCGTACAACTTATTCCCATCGGATGCGGAACTTGTGAGGCATACGGCAAGTACGTCGTAAAAATTTTAACAAGTTTAAAATTACAAGACGTACTCCACTTACTACGACGTATGATAGCGTACTTTACGTTCTATTCACGCATACCAAACTTACCTATACCGTATTGGAAGTGCGCCTGAGTTTTAGACGTCGGCATATGCTGGCAAGATCGACAAGGTGTGACTGCGATGTTGACTTCCATTTCTCCGGCGGTTATGATTTGAATCGTTGTGTGGCAGCCTTTTAATAGGCTACGCCACGTGATCGTCGGCGATACGTGCAGCGCGCTATGCACAAGTTAGACTATCGTTAGGCATAGGTTGTGAACGCCGACAACAGGCTAAGCTTTCGTTGGTATAAGTTATCTATAAGACAACGAAACGTTATGTGTCCATTACTAATATGTTATGTATACGACCAACTCGTTATGAATACGTCCAAATCTTAAAAAAAAAAACATCAAAAGTTTAACGTAAGCCAGCGTTTTATATACATTTTGATACGTTGCCATTGCTGGCTAAAACGTCAAGGTGTGACTGGGCCTTAACCTGTTTCATGGTTGGGCTGTCGGCGACTAAACCGTCTCCCCCACCAGCTTTTTTGGTGAGAGGGGTGTACGATAGACACCCAGCAGGATAAAAAACAAAACCTGTCAAAGGGCGGAGGAGCTTCTCGTGAGCCAATGGCCATCCATATCTTGTGATCAACTGTGTCTGAAAATGTCCTCCTGTTGTTGGGTTACTTTTTATTTGGAGGTTGGTGGCAGGATTTGCATTCCGGCCACCATAAAACCATTCATTCCGCAAAACACAACAAAAGCAAAGAGAAATCCAAAAACCCACTCCATGGGAGTACCTCCTGTGCAGCTTCCCTCCGCAGGGCAGGTCACCGGATGACGGGATTGGGGCAAAGCCTTCGGGACCCCCATTCTTTCTTGAAAGGAGGAAAACCACAGTGTAACCTACCCAGGTCAGATTGCGGCAGTGTGTGTCGGAGTGGTGCTGAGGTGTCCTCCACCAGATGGTGATCTCCTTGAGTTAACCTGAGGCGTTCCGTTCAGGTGGGTGCCTTGAATGTCCTATCCCTGAGAGAGGAAGATCACCTGTCTCTGTTATCATCTGAGCTCAAGCACTTGAACATCAGTCTTACAGCACTCTGAAGTTTGGAGACCAGATTGCAGTGAGATCGTAGTGGGTGGTTGCACCTATTATTGGTCTGGTCACTCTGATGGTTTCCATGCCCAAGGAGATGCTGCAGCTGTGCCCAATATGCTGACTCCAATGATTATAATTGAGGTAACACCAGTCAATGAGCATATTATGACACTCAGGATTCGTCACACCTTGGGTGTCGTTTAACTGGTCTATGTTTATGCTCCGACTGAGGCGAGTGATCTCACTGTGAAAGATGCTCGATTCTGTGCCATGCTCGAGTCTGGAGTTGATCAGTGTCCCAGGCAAGAGACTCTTCTGATCTTGGGGGATTTCAATGCATAAACTAGAACCGATAGAGATGGTTATAAGATACGTGTTGGTCCCCATGCATCTGGAACTGTGAACCTGAATAGATACAAGTTCCTTGACTTTGCAAGAAGTCATGGACTGAAGGTGGTTGGTTCATGGTTTCAGCACCCACAGACTCATCGCTGGACTTGGTATTCCAATGCAGGTGATGTAGGAAAGGAGATTGACCATGTGCTCATTGATGGTTGCTGGAGGATGATCCAGAACTGCAGGGTCTACCGGAGTGCTCAGTTCCTCAATACTTACCACCGGCTTGTTGTAGCAACTCTTAAGTTGCACCTTAAATCTAGGAGAATGGTACCATCCCAGCCTAGGCTGGATGTTGGCAAGCTCAAGGATAAGAGGGTAGCGGAGGAGTTTATGAACAGACTGAGTGGGGATTTGGTGGTTGGGTGCGTTGGGGAATGCTGAAGAGTTGTGGAGTGCCTTCAAGACCACCATCATTGATGTTGCTAGTGGATGTCATGGAATTTACCACCAGGCGAAGAAGAATTTTGTTTCTCAAGGGACACTGAATACCATTGACCAGAGTCGCAGGGCCAGGCTGAATAGCAGAACTGAGCTGTTCAGAGAGTTGAGGCATAAAACTGCACGTGCGCTAAGGATGGACAAGGAGGCCGACATGCGAGGATCACCTGTGGTCTGTGAGGGGGTCGAGCATCACCTGTGGTCAAGTGATCATCATCCTGGTTACAGGGGAATTGTGCATCGCGTTCCTCCAAGCCGGTCCCTATGTGTACTGCAATTAGAGCGGTGGGTGGTGGGCTCTTAACCGTGGAGTCTGAAGTGAAGGCCCACTGGGCCTTTGAGTGGCTGTACCAGGCTTATCCACCAGCTGTTGAGTTGGATGTCAGGGGTATTACCATCCTGATTGCTGAAACTCCAATCAAACTGTGATCCACCTTTGTTTGTGGAAACAGAGGCTGCGGTGAACCAGTTGAAATGGGGTAAACCTCCTTTGATTTGTGGCACCCATGTTGAACTTCGCAAGGCAGGTGGAAATGCTGCACTCATGTCATTGAATGCAGTTCTAAACTCTGCCTGGAACACAGGCATCAACCCAACTGACTGGAAGAGGGGTCCTTGTTGTTCCTCTCTGGAAAGGGAAGGGTGATCGCCAGTACTGCAACAACTACCGTGGGGTGATGCTGCTCTCAGTGTTAGACAAGGTCTTTGCTCGGATAATTCTTGATTGGGTTCACCACCATCTGCTTGAACACCAGCATCCAGAGCAGTCAGTCTTTACACCAAAGAGGTCAACGATTGACCGTATCCTTGCTCTTCGGGTCCTCACTGAATGCAGATGAGAATTTCGGTAGGGACTGCTTGAAGCATATAGTTGATCTCTGTTAAGCGTTTGATTCAGTGAATTGGAATCCCTTCTGGAGGATTCTTGGTGTTCGTGGGGTGCCAGCAAGACTGATCAATCTGATGTCTGAACTATACTTTGGTACTGAGAGTGCTGTGAGATGTGGTGGCACCATCTCTGACTTATTTCCAGTTGTTACTGGAGTTCGTCAGGGGTGTGTACTTGCCCCCACACTTTTCAGCGCTTGTATGGACTAGATTCTGGGGAGCATGTTGGAGAGATCAAGCTGTGGTGGATTGTTTGGGAATGTCAAGATCTCTGACCTCGATTTTGCAGATGATGCAGTAATCTTTGCGGAGACCCTGGATACCCTTTCGGGGGCTTTCGAGTTGCTGATTGAGGAGTTGGAGCCTCTGGGTCAAAACAAAGATTCAGGCTTTCATTGACATCTTGGATGCTGCTGTCTTGTCTGTACCAGTTTGTGGTGAGGATGTTGAGGTCGTGGAGAGATTCACTTACCTTGGCAGTGATATTCATGCCTCTGCTGGCTATGAGTCAGAGGTCAATCGATGTCTGAGTCGGGTCTGGGGAGCCATGGATTCACTGTATCATGGGGTGTGGTGCTGCCGGTGCCTGTGCAGGAGGACAAAAGTCTGAGTATTCAGGTCCTTGGTGCTTCCAGCCTTGCTCTACAGATATGAGACTTTGACTCTGACCAGGGTTCTGAGACGGCAACTTAATTCCTTTGGTACCAGGTCTTTTCGGAAAATATTTGGCTATCGCTGGTCAGACTGTGTCCAATGAGCAGTTGCTGAGAGACTCAAATGAGATTAGTTACCTGCATAGTCTGTAAGCATCAACTGCGGCTGTGTGGATATGTGACTCATTTTCCTGATTCTGATCCTGCTCATCAGATTCTCTCAATGAGGGAGCCTCATGAGTGGAGGATGCCAATGGGCCGACCACATGCCTTGTGTTTGCAGCAGGTTGATCAGAATCTCAAGCAGATGGGGATGGCCACCCAGCGGCCCCTGGAGTACCGGCGGAAAGTGGATGCTGTGACGCGCTGTGACAGTGCATGCTCCCATACCTGACCTGACAAGTAGGGGCTGGCAGGATGGCCTTGATCCTCAAGGTAGACACACTTGCCTCTATGTTGTCTAGCGTAGTTTTGTATGCTGACCCAACTCAAAACTGCCATCCTGATGTTTCACCATAAGGGTGATCCATCAATGTGTGTGCTGTCCTTCGGATGGAAGTTAAACTGGACGCCCCATCAGCCGGCATTAGTTGGTGGGCGTTAAAGATCCCAGAAGAGTTGGCGAGCTATCACCGGCATGCTGGCCAAACTCCTGCTCTAACCCAGCCAGGCGGTGCATATAAAAGAAGAAGAAGGTGCAACACGTTACTTGCTGTTGGAGTGGCGATCCGTCCAGGATTGTAACCCAAACCATATAAACAGCTTCGGCAGCACCGACACCCTGTGTAGAGTATGGTCCATGATCTCATCAGATGCAGGTAACTGAAGGTAAATTGAAAAGCATAATGAGAGTGAAGAGATTTGTCCAGGTATGAGACGAAGCCATTATAACAGATGAATGAACAAAGTGAGAGTGGAAAATATCACAGGTAGAAGTCTCGGTGTTATCTCACGTCGCCACTGGTACACACAGGTACTCATGAATCTCATGATCCCTTCATTTCTCACAAATGTTCACCCTCGTGTTTAATTATTATTACCTGCACGCTTTTCTTGGTCAAATTGATCTTATTCATCCTCCTAACCACTGTCTACCTTCTACCCGTTCTCTCTTCCCCAGTATCCCAGTGCCTTCTACTCTCTGCCATCTCGCTCTTCTGTGAGTCTTCAACTCCTAATAAGGATGTTATGGACAGGACAGTACACAATGCATCACAGCACAGGCTTTAAACAGTTATTGTTGGCAACCCTTGCTCACCCTCTCACATTATGTCTGGGTAAAAGAGAGAAGCAATCTTCATATATTACTTATATTTTAATTCCCCACCAGGAAAGGATTTTCTTGAACATGTGTGGATGCTCCTCCACACCCTCTTCCCCACATTGAACCAGCTTATCGATTTTTTTGGCAAAGCATTCAGGGTTCCACTTGTTCCCCTCTCTTCACAAACAGTACAAGACACTCGATACAACAATATTCTTCCACCTTTACTCAAATTACAAATAGCTGTTAGGGTGTTTTGTTAACAAGAATGTTGCTATCGATTTCCAAGCCAGCCGTTCTGTGTCAACCACTTTGCAAGCCTCTCATCTTACCGCTCAGTAAGTGGAGTGAGCGATGAAGAGAGGTGCTTCGGTTGTGTTAGCAAAGATGGCCACCATCAACACGACATTGCAACTGATGACATGTTCAGATGCATACCGCATGATGTAAACTCAAAATATTATTGAAACATGCATTTCATACTTTAATATTCACTCTACTTTTCATCCTAATTCTTCAAGATTTACAAATATGCAACCCCCCCCCCCCCCAATTTTTTTTTAAATATATATATATATATATATATATATATATATATATATATATATATATATATATATATATATATATATATATTCACAATGGTAGGGCCTTTTGACAAGCTTGGCAGGGGCACTCCTCCCTCTGGCTCAATTAAATAACGCTTGCATTTAGCAAAGAATGTTTTGCTAAACAATTTACTTAATGCCGTCTGCATTACCATCTCCCGAAATGGGCGTGGAATTGTCTGCATAAAATGGTTCTATGATGCCCTGTCTGCATAAAATGGTTCTATGATGTCCTGTCTGCATAAAATGGAATTATTATATGTTGCAGGATCACCATAAACAAATCAGGGTGTATCACCTAATTAAAAGTGTTGAACAAACTCATAAAATGTTGTGGACTTGTGGTAGATCGCTTTGCAAAGCGTTACATTTATCCTTATAAAAACCATCAACGTGATTTGTTCCATAACAACCTCAAACCAATTCAGACGTTGTCTTTATGTTTAACTGAAGGTGTACCAAACACAAAAGCGAATCCAACACCTCAATACAAACTCCTATCTACAGGGTGAGTCACAAGTCCCAGGACAGGGTTTTAGGTGCTCATGCAAGATTTGTTTCAACCATCAATTTATACTGTTTTTTTTTTTTTCAGATAATACAAATAATACATTAGACCAAGATGGCAGACACCAGTCCATTTACAGTGGAAGCGAGGATGGTAGCAGTAGTGTGGTACCACGAGAGGAGAAACACAAACAAGATGATGAAAGAGGTGCAAGAAGACATCGAGGAGTGTTTTGGAAAACCAGCACCGTCAAAATCAAATCTTCATCTTTGGGAAGAAAAGGTACTTCAGACTGGAAATGTTCGACAGCAAGCGCAGCGGACGACGAAAAATTCGTGATTAAAAAATTATAATTCGTCCAAAATTAGAAGCAGCAACACCATGTCCTGGGACTTATGACTCATCCTGTGTATAATAATGTGTGTGTGTGTGTGTGTGTGTGTGTGTGTGTGTGTGTGTGTGTGTGTGTGTGTGTGTGTGTGTGTGTGTGTGTGTGTGTGTGTGTGTGTGTGTGTGTGTGTGTGTGTGTGTGTGTGTGTGTGTGTGTGTGTGTGTGTGTGTGTGTGTCCTCCATAACTCCAAAGCTATGAAACGAAGCAGGCTGAACAACTTTGCATGAATACTAGTGGAACTCCAGGAAGTGCAAGAGTGAAAATTGGGTGTTTAGGTTAATTAAAACACCCCTTTTGAAGATAATTAACGGCCTTAATTATCCTTTTTCAAGGTGTCATCCATAGGTCAGCGCCTGAGTCAGTCCTCTATCAGCTTGCTGGGATCTTAAATCGCTATTTTGTTTGGCCTGCTCAACAATGCCTTGACTTTGAACAGGCCGCAACGGTTTCTTTCAAGGAAAAAGCACTCAAAAAAAAATTTTTTTTTTTTTTCATTTTCCTCAGTCATATCATATCATCAAATGCTTCATCATTATACCTTTGACTTGCTGGACACATCACAATTCTTAAAAATGCCCAGAGGTGTCAGTGTTCATGGCTTTCTTTCATCTATCTATAATTCCAGCAGTGTGTGTGTGTGTGTGTGTGTGTGTGTGTGTGTGTGTGTGTGTGTGACCGCTGTTTCTCGACAACCGCTGGTCCAATCTAATTGAAACTTTCCAGGTATATTGCTGGGGCCCTGAGGATGTGCCTTTTCAAGGTTTGATATTAATCAGACAAGTGCTTCCCAAGTTATGGCCATTTATTTACCAAACCAATGACAAGACACGTTGTTGCGTGGGCGTGGCCGATAGGGAAGGGAAGCTCATCCGCGTTCACCATTCCGGGTTACAACGTACGGACTTCCGGAGAGTGATGACCGTGTATTCTAATAATTTCTCGATTTCTTATGCACATTTATAGATAAATACAATGCCGCAAGTTATGATCGTTTTCATATGAGACGGTGCATAAATTTCGGTAACAGAGTGCTAGTATGCTCCGAACCAGGAAGTAATTTTTTTTTCTCTCTTCTCTTCTCTTTTTTTTTTTTTCCTTGTGATGACATTGTGAAAAGGAAAAATACGTTGGCGCTAATTGAATAATTGGGTATTAAAACGAAATAGCGAATCATATGCGAACTTCCAGGCCACGCACGTACGGGCACGCGAGAGCAAAGAAACGGCCTGTGTGGTTGTTGTTTGTTGCTCACGGTTTGAATTCTTTTTTTTTTAACGTGCACGTACTAGTTTATGCAAATTTGATAAGCTCTAGAATCTCTTAACCTTAGTCGAATTTTAAAATTTTAACTTCCTAATTGACCTCAGCAGCAGTTCTGACCACTAAAAAAGTGTTCATGTGTCCAAATCGAACATTGTTTGACATTCCAGGAATCTCTGGGTGGTATTTGTTATAACCGATCACAAATCACTTGCCAAGCCAGCCATTCCTTTTCAACCGTTTTGTTGGTGTGCTTGCTTGAGTGCTCACTAGTGGTGGGCGGATCAATTTCAAAGTACTTGGTTCCAAAAATGGAATGGAAAGCATACATTGAAAGTTGAACGCGACAAAAAAGGGGTTGGTAGCAATCAAAAGCTGGGGTGGGTTAAACCCTTTGCATGATGTGATCACAGGTTTGCGACGAGATAAATAAAAGTTGAAACAATTTCATTTTAGCTATCCATCCAACTTGACAACCAAGTTGTGTTTTATTTGCAAATACCACTTGAAATTCACCATCCTATGAAAAAAAATATGAAGCAACAGGAAACCATGCGGCCGTACACAATGCAGCACGCAAAGGGTTAACAAAATGTGGTAAAAACGCCACTTGATAGATTGACTAATCAGCAATGATAAGGAGGTTCTAAGTAAGACAACCTATATATACATACAATTAAGCCCAAAATTATTCATACCCAATGAAAAATCTGAGAGTTTTGCATTTATCTCAAACCTTCAAGCTGGAGTGGTGGAACTTTCACTTCACCCAAGGACATTTAGTTGGCATGTACAAATCCACATCTATTTTGGCTCAACATTATTAGCATAACAATAGAAATGTTAAGATTTTTGTTTTTATACCTGTCCAAAATTATTCATACCCCATACCAAGTCTCAGAATTGAGGCCAATGTTTGTGATATTCCTAAGATTCTTTATAACTAGTGTGTGCTCATACGTGTGTGGCTGTACGTGTATGTTTATCTCTATAATTTATCGACAAAATCGAGAAAGAAAGAAGTAGCAAGTTGAGAAATCGAGAAAAAAAAAAACTAGAAAGAATACAGTAAGTCGTCACTATCCGGAAGTCCGTACGTTGTAACCTCTCTTCCACAACGGCCACGCCTACGCAGCAACGTGCCCTGTCATTGGTAACTAAGGCACCCTTTCCCCATCGGCCACGCCTCTGCAGCAACGTGTCCTGTCATTGGTTTGGCAAATAAATGGCCATAACTTGGGAACCTCTTGTCCGATTAATATCAAACCTTGAAAAAGGCACATACTCAGGTCCCCAGCAATATACCTGGCAAGTTTCAATTAGATCGGACCAGTGGTTGTCGAGAAACAGCGGTCACAGATATACACACACACACAATTATAGATAGACTAGTGCATGCCCGTAGGTGCGTGGCCGTACATGCAAACCCCAAAAAAATAAAAAATAAAAAAAAAAACTTTCAAACCGCGTGCCAGAAACAACAACCACACAGGCCGTTCCTTCGCTCTCACGTGCCCGTATGTGCGTGGCCATACGTGCAAAAAAAAAAAAATATATATATATATATATATATAGTTTAAAACTGCTTGCCAGAAACAACCACACAGGCTGTTCCTTCACTTTCGCGTGCCCGTACGTGCATGCCCATACGTGGCCGTACGTGCTTGGAAGTACATACAAAAAAAAACCTTTCAAAACGAGTGCCAGAAACAACAACCACACAGGCCGTTCCTTCGCTCTTGCATGCCGGTACGTGCGTGGCCATACGTGAAAAAAAAAAAAAAAAAAAAAAAAAAAAAAAAACTTTCAAACCGTACAGGCCGTTCCTTCACTCTCGTAAACGACGACTGGATTGGGGCATTGTGTTTATCTATAAATGCGCATAAGAAATTGAGGAATTATTATAATACAGCAAGTCATCACTATCCAGAAGTCGTGCGTGCCCGTACGGAATGTTCACATCATTCCACGAATTATCGCTTTCATTGAAATAACAACTGCTGTGATACTTACACACAAAGAGTTAATTAAAATAAAATTAAAATCAAGTTTACCTCCCCGTCTTTGCTTGCCATGACATTCGCTGCCATTGACCATTGCCATGGTGAGGCGACAGGGTAGGATTTGTAGGAGACCAGAAAGTAGTGTCATTAGGTATTCCATGGTCGAATTGTTTTAGTTTGAAAATAGTTTAAAAAAAAATAGTTTGCAAAACATACCACCAAATTGAGTAGAGCTGAATTCCTTAACACTTCCAAACGCCACACCGTTTTGACAATTGGAAACAAAAAAAAAAAGTTGTGCACTATTTTTGATAAATTATTTTCGGAACAATGTCTTCAATAAATTAATAATAAAAATTGTCTCCATGTACACACATTTATCTCGTGAGCACCTCTTCATAAACAACATTGCTGAGGAAACTGCGCTTCTTCTTTGTTTCCTCGTCCAGGGCAAGAATGCGGAGGCTGCTGGATCTGCCAACATTTTGATAAATTATTAGTTTTTATGGCCAATTATTCAATTAGCACCAACGTATTTTGCCTTTTCGCAAGGAAAAACACAAAGAGAAGAGAAGAGAAAAAAACCCGTAATGGCGAAGACGGCTAAGGTTCTCTTCCCCATCGGCTACGCCTACGCAGCAACGTGTCCTGTCATTGGTTGGTAAATAAATGGCCGCAGCAACGTGTCCTGTCATTGGTTGGTGAATAAATGGCCATAACTTGGGAAGAACTTGTCCAATTAATATCAAAACTTGAAAAGGCACATCCTCAGGTCCCCAGCAATATATCTGGCAAGTTTCAATTAGATCGGACCAGTGGTTGTCGAGAAACAGCAGTCACAGTCACAGACGCACACACACTGCTGGAATTATAGATAGATTATTATTTATGATTTTTCTTTTTCCGCCGGCAACTTTTGGGTTCTTTCGCTTTAGAAATCATTTTCTCAGGAACGGTAAATCTGATCGAAACAAAATTTTCACCACAGTATGTAACTTTTTTGACAACAAACTTAATTGACAATTGTGACGTCATAGCACAGTGTTCTGTCATTGGTTTGGTAAATAAATGGCCATAACTTGGGAACCACTTGTCCGATTAATATCACAGCTTGAAAAGGCACATCTGCAGGGCCCCGGCAATATAGCTGGCAAGTTTCAATTAGATCGGACCAGTGGTTGTCGAGAAACAGCGGTCATAGACACACACAGACTCACACAGACACACACAGACACATTGCTGGAATTATAGATAGATGAGGGCTTGTTCCTGCCCGCACCTCCACGCCGATCAGGGGCATATTTCAAATGTTGTGATATGGCAGTGTCCACATCTGCCTCCGTTGCTGTTGGCTGACTGGCCATGGTACGGTCTTAAAAATAATAAGAATTTCCACTTTGTATATAATGGGCTTTATGATCATCAAACAAGACTTGCAATGTGAATTACGCTCAAGTCATGCACATTATAAACTGTCATTTATGCTTCAGTCACATTTGGCTCGGCGGCCGTAGGGTCTAAAAATATGTACGGCCACTAGCAATTATAGAGCGGCCGCATTATTTCCACGGTCACACAATGTAGCAGTCACATATGTTTTTATTTTTTGGTTAGCCGTACGGGGTATTTAGAAATTTAGACCGAAAACGTGGAGGTGTCGTACGGTCTTTGATTTGATGTTGCACGGTGACCTTAGGGCGTCCCTGCGGCAGCCATAGAATTTTCAAGGAAGACGCAAGGTAGCCTCAAGGTGCCCGCAAGGCGACCGCAGAGGGGGCCCTAAGACGAACGTGGAAATAGTGCCGCCGCCGTAATTTTTTGGGCGATGGCAAAATTAAATTTTCATTGATAAGAGCCTACGGAAAACGCATGAATAACGCAAGCCCACCGTATGCCCTACGTACGGTCAACGTGGAACACATCTACATCATGGCTACGGCTTGTTGAATTGCTACAGCAAACCTAGAAATGAAAAAAGTTATAACTCCGCGCTTTAATTCCACGGAGACCCAAAGGGCTGTAAAAGATAGCCATACGGCATAGTGCCACCCTGAGGCCACCTCAGAAACTCTGCAGCTGCCGCACGTTTCTGTCAATTCAGGGGGGTATGGCCACCGTATCTTCGCCGTAGAGCAAATGTGACTCATGCTTTAGCAGAATTCATTACCTCTGACAACTTTATAAAAATTCAGGTTCTGGAAAGGTCTCTTCCCATTCTTTCCACACAAATTGTATGTGGACATCACAGCATTGGACATCACCCTTATTTTAGAAAATAAAAACAATTTAGTACACTAGTGTTCGAAGCAGCTTGTAACAAATTTTAAGTTACACTGCCCTTAAAAAGCCTCAATTAATTTTATTCTTTATTATATAAAGTTATTTTCATGTCTTTTGATAACCATTTTACCAAAGGAAAACTATTGTGCACCGAAAAACTTGAACAACTCCCCAAGTGACAAACTACCGCAATGAAGGCTTCATTGTTGCAAGCGGCAGTTTGTCGGCGGCCAAAGGGTTAATATTTTTTATGACAAAACTTCACATTTTTTGGCGAACAATAACTGACAATTGTTTTCCTTTTGCCTTTGGTTGGACCTAACTCGTTAAAAGAGGACATAAAAAATAATATTAAAAATAATATTAATTGAGGCTTTTTTAAAGGGCAGTGGACCTTTAAATTTATGACATTGCAGAACAATGCGGAAATTCGTCGGACCCGAACGACCAAAGCATTATCCACAACAGTAAAATATTTTTAAAAGGTTCTGAACCAATTAAACTTGTCCAAAGTAATTTTTACAGAGTTCCCTTTTTTGCCACACACCGGTGTTTTTTTTTTCCACCAGGCCCGCGGAAAAACGAATTGATTAAATTATTTACCGTCGATTTCTCCACACGATCAGGGCCGTGTCAGGGCCGTGTCAGCGACAGCTAAACGTGATAAACGAACGATGAAATCGGGTGTTGGAGGATTCGATCGTCAGATGCACGTTCGAGTCCAACGTCGAACCACGATCGAGTGCCCCGAAGGGCCCGGGAGAGTTTCCATTGAATGTAACGATATAGATTCCATCACACGAGTAACAGGAACACATCATGGATTCTGTCATCTTAAAAACGTCCAAAAACAAAAGCTAAGAAACATAAAATCGATTTATAATATTATACTTACCAAAAATGATCACGGCGGAAGATAATTTTAACGAAAAAAGGCTAAAGTCTTCTGCAGATTAAAGCGGATTGTGTCTGCCACATTCAGAAACAGCTGAAAGTTCACGAGTTTAACCAAACCTTGCAAATGGCGACTCGTGATGCGGAAATAGGAATTAGCCAATCAGATGTCTTCTCCAGTGAAAGGCAGACACAACCACCCGGCACGAGGTGGAAAAGCGGTCACCATGGCAACACACGAGGCAGAAAAAGCAGTTTTGGATAATGGCCGCGTCGTGATGTGGTTGTCGTGTACAGTACAACCAAGCGGTCTATTCCCGACGTCGTGAATCTTTCATACTGACGTCGTGTGCCTGCTGGGTGGAGTCTTTCATCGACAGCAGCCATAAGAAAATCTTGAGTATCTTCTGGCCTGACGTGGCTCGAAAGAAGAAGGTTGAGAGGTTAACAGGGAGGAACAACATCAAAGAAGAGATCACAAGTTGGAGGTGGAGATGGATTGGTCACGTGCTGTGCATGCCGGATCAAGATATACAGAAAAGAGCAATTTGCAGATCACCTGATGCAAAGAGAACGGTTGGAGGAACAAGAAAAACCTGCGGTCTGGGGACGTATCTTCAAGAAGGAAATGAAAGGAATGAAGGTCACCTGGAATAAAATAAGGTGGGTGGGCCCAAGACCGGAGAATGACGCATTGGGTGAAAATTTCATGTTGGATCGATTTGTTCTGTTTATTATGTATGAGGTTTTGGCCTTATTCAGATGACGTCACCGGTCACGTGACTGTGGCAGCTCCGCCATATTGAGTGGCAAGAAAGTATGTACCGCCTCCATAACAACCGATCGTCTTCACTTCAACTACACCGTTATTTCCAAGCAAGCGATTTTTTTTTCCTGCAAATGGGAAAGAGTTGTTGTGCCCCGGGATGTACTCAGCGATATACCAAAGGCTCTGGAGTGCAGTTTTACCGCTTTCCCGCCGAAGTAGACTGACTAAATCTTTGGATATATCGGTTCTGAGAAGAGAAAAATGGCGACCTGGCGAACATGACTGGTTGTGTGGCCTTCATTTTGTCTCCGGTATGTAACTAATTTCTGAGACGCTATTTCAGTGGTTGGTATTAAATAGCTGGTGGTTACAAAATATTATCCGATTTGTATCATTAAAATGCATTATATCCCTTGTTTTATTGACGATGAGATAGGCTAAATCACCTTTCTAACAGCTGTCTGACGCGCACAGTTCTGAGTTGTTTCACTACAGAAAGTCACATCGATATGTATAATACATTAAAAAAAAAACGATTACTTGTTAATATCCACAGCAGCGTGGCATTACACCGGATGTTTGTCATGGACAAAATATAATGTATCTGTAAGCAAACTGACGAACGAAGATTTTCTACAAACTTAGCATTTAGACGAGAGCTTCACTTGAAATTAACTTGTGGCAGCAGTCAGGTTAAAAAAAGTGACGCTGGTTGCTGAACAAAACAAGCAACAACGATAATACAATAATAGTGAAATGAAAGAAAACAGGCTTACCTTTACCTCACGATAATACAATAATAGTGAAATGAAAGAAAACAGGCTTACCTTTACCTCACGATAATACAATAATGGTGAAATGAAAGAAAACAGGCTTACCTTTACCTTACGATAATACAATAATAGTGAAATGAAAGAAAACAGGCTTACCTTTACCTCACGATAATACAATAATAGTGAAATGAAAGAAAACAGGCTTACCTTTACCTTACGATAACACAATAATAGTGAAATGAAAGGAAACGGGCTTACCTTTACCTCACGATAATACAATAATGGTGAAATGAAAGGAAACGGGCTTACCTTTACCTCACGATAATACAATAATGGTGAAATGAAAGAAAACAGGCTTACCTTTACCTCACGATAATACAATAATAGTGAAATGAAAGAAAACAGGCTTACCTTTACCTCACGATAATGCAGTAATGGTGAAATGAAAGGAAACAGGCTTACCTTTACCTCACGATAATACAGTAATGGTGAAATGAAAGAAAACAGGCTTACCTTTACCTCACGATAATACAGTAATGGTGAAATGAAAGAAAACAGGCTTACCTTTACCTCACGATAATACAGTAATGGTGAAATGAAAGAAAACAGGCTTACCTTTACCTCACGATAATACGGTAATGGTGAAATGAAAGAAAACAGGCTTACCTTTACCTCACGATAATACAGTAATGGTGAAATGAAAGAAAACAGGCTTACCTTTACCTCACGATAATACAGTAATGGTGAAATGAAAGAAAACAGGCTTACCTTTACCTCACGATAATACAGTAATGGTGAAATGAAAGAAAACAGGCTTACCTTTACCTCACGATAATACAATAATAGTGAAATGAAAGAAAACAGGCTTACCTTTACCTCACGATAATACAATAATAGTGAAATGAAAGAAAACAGGCTTACCTTTACCTCACGATAATACAGTAATGGTGAAATGAAAGAAAACAGGCTTACCTTTACCTCACGATAATACAGTAATGGTGAAATGAAAGAAAACAGGCTTACCTTTACCTCACGATCATACAATAATGGTGAAATGAAAGGAAACGGGCTTGACCTTTTCCTCACGATAATACAGTTCTTGTCAGCTTTCGTCGAGATTATGTCACTAACAAACCCGGCGACATAACATGAGTAAGCGTCCACACTCTTGAAGGCTTTCAGGCTGGCTTGAGTGTGAGGACTCGGCGCTTCAACGAGGTAAACATACAGTAGATGTCAGGGAAAACTATTTGAGGCCAAAATTTCCTTTCTGTTGTCCATTTATCCTTTGAAATAATATAAGGATCTTCACTAAGACCAGGCTTCAGTTTTTTGCTGTACCTCTTCTTAGAAATATCATCCAATCCATGGAAATAGCCCAGAAGTTCGTGTGACACGTGCGTGGTGGCCATGTTGTTTTGCTACTCAATATGGCGGAGCCTTACCTTCCGCTATGACGTCACTCGCTTAGTGCATAGGGTCAATTGGGTATACCTGGGAAATGATGAACGCTACTCTTGGAAAAGATATTTACCTGGGTAGTTTTTGACATGGGTGGGTATATGTTTTCTTCTCGGTACACTGTACTTGAACAGTTTGGATAGAAGGGCTTCCAGTTCTGGAATACAAGTCATAGGCACTACAGCTGGTGTTGCCAAGGGTTGAAGCCTTTTTGTGCTCAAGGTAGTGAGCAGCTTCTTCATGCTGCATGTGGTGGCATTTTTAATAGTGGAAAAAACTTAGGGTACCGGTAGGTCAAAGTGGGTGGTTGACTTGACACTTTTTTGCTGATGGTGCTTAAAAACGTCTTAGAAGCCTCCACCTCAACTGCGTGGTTGTAGACGCAACCACATCTGGCATAGAGATCGATCACGATTTACTTTGCGAATGACTGTGCTTGAGGCAATTTGGTTGTGAAATACACCAAAGCAGAAAATGTGTTTTGTGCCCGGAACGAGGTCGAAACCACGTCAGTGATTAATTAAAGATATTTACCGAATTTACTTATACTCCAGGGATACTCAATAAAACGGAACACTTTGTGTGGGAATGATGGCAGAAATGGGCATGCGTGCAGACTGTAGGAAATAAAATCAACACTTTAATGGAGACAAGACAAACAGAAGCAGAAGTCCCGAATGGAGACAATCGATAAATAACCACAACACTGAACAATACAAAGAAACTGAAAACCCCCCAAGGGCCCACACACACACAACAAGCATACACACAAGAACAGGACGAGTGAGGGAAGGAGTTGGGGGTGAAGCCCCAGACTGCTGGTTACAGGGCTGGCTCCAAGCAGAGTGGCAGGAGAGTGAAGGCAGAGGCATACAGGAAGGCAGAACGTCTCTCAATATCATGTTCAGGTGAAGAGCGTGCAGAACCCATGGCCAGAGAATGAGAGTGATGCTAAGCCGCCAGAGCTCCAATGCCCAAAGTCAATGTCTCTGACGGTCTTTCCACCACCCTTAACGCAAGTCTGTGCCCTGGCTCCCATGAGCAAATCGTGACCCAGATGTCCCACCAATGATGGACTGGGGATGGTCTAAGGCCTGCCTCACACACTTTGATGAACAGTGATGTGGAAGAAGCCTTCTCTCGCTTCATGAGTGGGAGGGAAACACGCCACTTCACCCCTCCTCACTCATCCAGTTTCACCCGGTTCAACAAGGGGGAACGAAGGGACAAAATACCCTAACGTTTCTAACCACTAGGTTGGACAACGTGCCTTCAGGCAACGTAGCTCTAATCACACGTGCTTATTACATGCAGAAAGTGTCTAAAACTAGACTTCTCACGTACAGGGGTCAATGCATTAATTTTAATAACTGTCTTCACCCCTCCCCCAAACTCCCCCCTCCCAAATACCACCCAACCCGCGACAAACGGAACCACTTTTATTCTGGGTACCGTGGATTTTTTAGGGGCTGCTCGATCTTTGAGTGAGCCCCAAGAAATTTGAGCCCCGAGTTTTAGTTTGAGTGAGCCCAAACCACCTTTTTAGGTCATCTCTTCGAGCATGACCTAATAATATGGGTGTCGATGTCCTTCGATCCGTCCGTCCGTTCACAATGAAGTTGAAGCAGGAGATCTGGTCATTAGTGATCCTGATAGAGGTCGATGAGGCGTACACGATGGTATGACTTTCAAGGTCACCGAAGGTCAAGGTCACGAGGCCTTTGAAGTTGCGAAAATGACGATTTTTTTCAAATTCTATCTCCTCTCAATATGTACATCCGCCATTTCTCAAGTGATCTTGAATTTGATTGTAGCATATGAATCTATGGGACAATATCTAAATTTGGTCATGCCGGATTTTCGATATTCGCTTTCGTTTTCGTGTCACGTGACTTCGAAGTTGGCAAAAAATGCGAAAATGACGATTTTCAAAATCTATCTCCTACATTTCTCAAGCGATCTTGAATTTGATTGTGGCATATGAATGTATGGGACAATATCTAAATTTGGACGGATGGATTTTCGAATTTCGCTTTCGTTTTCGCGTCACGTGACTTCAAAGTTTGCAAAAACTGCCCTACCTTCAGGAGGCTATATATTCTCTACTGGGCATGGTAAAAGTTAGTGAATGGTGTCATTGCATAGCAGCTGACCTTGTACATTTGTATGTTTTCCACCAAAGGTGCAAAAGTTTCAAAACCCGAAATGTAAACGTCGGCATTTATTTTCAAAATATAATTCCGTGCACGCGCGCCAAAATGCCGAGTCATCTTTAACCAAACTGCGCAGTCGAGATGCGCAGTAGTCTTCGGTCAGAACTGAACATTGAGAACTTGTGGTATTATAGATACACCGTCACCTCCACACGGGGGTAATTTTTTAGGTTGCCTTTTACTCTCAATGCACTTCACTGAAACAGTGTTATTCTTCAGGCCAAGCAATTATGAAAGAGGGTATGTACCTACTCAAGAGGGTTGGATTTTGTGGTGGAATACATTTGTGCTGTTTGCCGACACCACCTCAAGGATGCCCAGTTTTAACTTTCTGCATTCATTCTTGCTCAGTATTTCCCTGTGACTGGAAGAGTTTCTTTCCCAAGAACTACACAATAGTCACTTCAATGTCATTGTCATCTCTATATTACTAAAACTCTCATCTTGTGTACATATATGCATATATATATATATATATATATATATATATGTTCCCAAAATACAGCCAAAAGGGTACAGGAAAGCGCAAAAATTTTAGAGCCATCTTTGTCACCATTCTCCTGCGGTATGCAGTCGTATCAAGGTTCATTCAAATCGGGCAATGAAAAAATTATTAAAAAATCAATTCCCGATTCAGTCAAGTACTCTTTGGGAGAATTTGATCAATGCAAACAACCTCAGCAGTATTGTTCGCTGCAGCTATCTTTTTTGTTTTTCTTGAAATTATTTTTTCCATCAACCAGTGTCACAATGGGAACCCAGTGGGTTCATGTGTCGTCTAGCATTTATTAAGCCTGGTGTTTGCTTATTGGTTAGGATGGTGGCTTGGGATCCTAGGGTCCTGAGTTCAAGCCCCGTTGGCTGTTGAATTAATACACCAGGGGGTTGACTCAGCCTCCCATCCTTCTGAGGTTGGTGAAATGAGTACCACTGTGTACTGGTCGAGGGGCACTGCATCAGCGACACAGTCATGTTTCCAAGAAATGATAGCTTCCCCGACAGCTAAGCTGCCATACGCAAAAAGAGAAGTCATCTTCATTGGTGGTTTGTTGCTTCGTGTTTCGTCCAGTAACCCTGTTTGTGGCCTTCACTGTTGTTCTTTTAACATTTAATTTTTTTCAACTGTGGGGCTTGCCAGGCTATTTTAGAGTGCATTTAAGAGTCTACCATGAAAAGCAGAGTGGAAGCAGCTAGATGCCAAAAACAAGCAAAGCAGGTAGAATACCTCGGCCTTGAAGTTTATCAGTAAGCCGTTGATGAACTTTCATCTCAACTTGAAAAACCATCTCAATGAAAAAAGGAGAAATCGATATAATTCTCGTGTGTCATCATTGGTGCACTCCTTAAAATATACACAGATGTTGTAAATTAGGTTTTGTTTTGGGTGATCCTCTTGTGTAGGGTTGACAGGATGGCATAGAAGTATGCATACTTGCCTCTAAGCTGCCGAGCCTGGGTTAGAATCCAGACCCAGCTATAAACTGTCATCCTGGTGTTTCACAAGCAGGACGATTCATGAATATCAGGGTGATTCATGAATACGTGTGCCGTCCCTGAGATAGATGTCAAACGGGTGTCCTGTCTACCAGCATTTTTTGGTGGACATTAAAGATCCCATGGTGTCCTTTGTGAAGAGTATATGAGCTATCGCTGGCACCATGGCAAAATTACAAATCCCTGCACTAACCAGCAGAGAGCATTGCATCAGAAGCATAGCTGCACCATCAGCCAATGATGCTGCCCTGCAGCCTTGTATTGCATACAAACAAAGCACCTCTTATGTAGAGCATATAATTCAGAAATTGTACAATGCATGAAAATACTCAAATTTTGTGTAAAACTTCATAAACAGGCCAATGGCACAGTAATGTGTTTTTTGGCAGAAGATGGGAATCCTCCCATCTACTTTCTTAACACTCATCTTGAAGTTCTGTCACTCATATTTTTGGGTCAAACTATCAGCCATGATATTTCTTGGGCAAACCACATTTCTAGGTTGCCCTCCAAAGTCAGTCACTAACTGGGCATCCTCCGTTGTGCAAAGTCCTTCCTTGGCACATCTGAACTCTTAACCACCTATAATGTCTTCATCTGCAACTTGGAGTACTGCTCTGCCCTCTGGGCTGGCACCCCTGCCTCACACCTTGCTCAGCTTGATGCCATGTAAATCAAGGCCTTCAAGATCATTGTAATTTCCTACGATGAAGCTATATCTATGGACCTATCACTTTCACATCACAGACAGGTCAGTAGTCTCTCGTTCTTTTCCACTTCCTTTCTGGTCTTGCACCCTCTGCTCTTTCCATGCTTTGTGTTCCCAAGATTTCTGCAGGGAAGCATGGTTCACCAGCAACCCCCTTCTGGTGAAACTCCCAAAATCCAGAATCACTGCACACCTCCACTCATTCATTCCTCTTTTTTCCCCAGATGTGGGAACCAACTTCCACATTCTCTTCAATCTCACTCTTCCCTCCTGATATTGAAGACGGCTGTTCACCACCATCTCAAATGATCCCCCATTCAAAATGATATCTTCTTCCCCCATTTCACCCCCCCCCCCCACTCCCAAGCCCACCACTTTCCAAATTTCTAGTTTTGCCTTTTTGAGAGTTTGCACCTGTATCCATCTTGCCAACCTCATGTGTCCTCTCCTACCCCTCATTCTTCCCCACATATCTTATCTATCCAAGTCTTCCTCTACTTTGTCCCTCAACCCTGTTGTTGGAGTGTTTCCCCCCTCTCTTTCCACTTTTAGAAGTTTGACCTTGAGTTGACCTTTGACATTTTGACCTAAAAAAAAAAAAGAGTTGTTTTCCCAATTCAATGATGGACTATGCAATTGCTGTTTAATCCTCAAGTTAATAGATTGTAAATTGATTATTTTTCAATTGAAAATTGATGATTTTAGATGTTTGCCCTTGAGTTGACCTTTGACTTTTTGACCTCAAATAGTTGGTTCACCAATTCGGTGATGCAATATGCAAATTCTGTTCAAATTTCAAATCAATCGGATGAAAAATGACGATTTTAGAAATTTGACCTCAAGATAACCTTTGACCTCAAAATCGATAGGCTTCTTAGTTGAGACTACCTCCACCACTTGGTAATGTTTCATGATGATCGGTTTAGAATTGTAACCTGTCAGCGATTGACAGATAAACAAGCAAACAGACAGAATATGAAAATCGACTGACCAATATATTTGAAAAATCTTTGATTTTGCAAGTAACAATTATCATTGGCATTCCCCCCCCCCCCCAAAAAAGAAGGGAAAAGGCCTAAGGCCTGCTGCTCTTTCATCACAAACTGAGGGTGGACCTATCTATTTCTCATCACATGGATCTATCTCTTTTCTACCACCTCTCATCAGGTCTAGCTTTGACCACTCTTCTATTCCTCCATTCATTCCCAGTCCCTCCAGATCTCCATAGCTGTTCTAGCAATCCATCCCTTGTAAAACTGCCAAAATTCAGGTTGGTTACTGACTCACCTCCATTCATCTTTTTCCTCTTTTCTCTCACTTTTCGAATCACTTTTCTTAGTCTCTCCAATTCTACTCCCCCCCACCCCTCCACATCCCCAGGACTCCAAGTTGGGAGTACACCACCACCTCATGCCATCCTCCATTGTTACCCATGATCTTTTATACCCCATTAACCTACCCCTCTTACTTAACAGGTCACTGTTTCCTTCCCTCTCCTTGCTCCTTCGTCCTGTCCGTCTATCACCTTGCTTGTTGCCTTGCTTGTTGCAGCTCCTGTTACTGCACCACTCCTTTTCATTGGGCTAAGGGGTATTGTCGTCACAGTCATTGTCCGAGCGTCTGTCAACTTTTGGTTTCCGTCAATTTCGAGGAAACGCCTTGTCCGATTAAATCCATTTTTGCAGTGTGTGTTGGGGCTGTGTAGAGGAAGGTTCCTTTCGAAAATGGGCGCGCTGTGATTTTCAATGTGGCCTCCATGGCAGCCATCTTGAAATTGGTTTCCGTCGATTTCGAGGAGAACGCCTTGTCCGATTAAATCCATTTTTGCAGGGTGTGTTGGGGTTGAATAGAGGAAGGTTCCTTTCAAAAATGGGCACGCTGCGATTTTCAGTGTGGCCGCCACGGCAGTCGTCTTGAAATTGGTTTTCGTCAATTTCGAGAACGGCTTGGCTTGTCCGATTAAATGCATTTTTGCAGTGCGTGTGTTGGAGTTGAGTAGAGGAAGGTTCCTTTCGAAAATGGGCGCGCTGCGATTTTCACTAGCCGCCACGGTAGCCATCTTGAAATCTGATTGATTTTCGATATGACCTCCAACGTGCTCTAACTGACTGCATCATCGTGATATCACTGCTTCCTTTTACAATGCATGGGCTGAGGGGTTACGCCCGCTTTGCGGAGTTATTTTTTAGTCTTGCCTTTGAACCTGATGTCACCTCACTTTTTACATGGGCCTAGATTTTGAATATAGAATAAGAACTAATTGGCATCCTGATTTCAGGTAATTATCACAAGCATTTGAGGAAGTGACAATTGATATTGGGTGTGAATTATTATTAGTTACACTGAAGTAGTAAAATTATCTATCCTGACAATGCCCCATGCAAATTACTTGCAATTATCAGGCAACCATGAAGGACCATCATTCATTTCTCTGCCCCAGACCTCTTATTTTAGACTTTGCAATCACAGATTGATTTTCTTGTTACCTGAGTCAAAAACACAGCTTTCTGTAATAGTCTTTGGCTCTGACAGCATGTTCAATAATTCATGAGCCAGTGTGTATTGGCTCATAAAGAGCTTATAATAATTAATTAAAGGCTGGATAAAGCTTTACAAATATCGTGAATTACCTCCACAGTAGAGGGTGAAGGAGGTTATATTTTCACCACTTACTGTCTGTTACTTGCAAAATCGAAGATTTTTCAAGTACATTAGTTCGTCGATTATGTAATTCTGTCGTCTCTCTCTGTTTGTATGTCTGTTTATCGTCTGCAGGTCACAATTTTAAACCGATCTTCACGAAACTTTACCACATGGTAGAGTTTGTCATCAGCAATAAGCCGATTGTTTTTGAGGTCAAAAGGTCAACACAGGCCAAAACTCGACGAAGTTGTCAGATTTCTAAAACCCCCCAATTTTCATCTGATTGACTAGAAATTTGAACATGATTTTTCAGGTCAGCTTACTGAATTCAACCACCAATTATTTTCGAGGTCAGCATTGGCCAAAGGTCAACAACTGAGCTGAGATTTCTAAAATCCTCAATTTTAAACCGATTGACTTGAAATTTGAAGAAGATTTATATTTCAGGTCAGTGAATTCAACCAGCCAATTATTTTTGAGGGCAGCATGGACCAAAAGGTGAACATAGGCCCAAGGTCAACAACTAAGGTGGTATTCCTAAATTTTCATCCCATTGACTTGAAATTTGAAGAGGACTTGCATATCAGGTCACTGATTTCAACCACCAATTATTTTTGAAGTCAACATAGATGAAAGGTCAATAACTAAGGTGGTATTTCTGAAATCCTTAATTTTCATCCCATTGACTTGAAATTTGAAGAGGAGTTGCATATTTGGTCATTGAATTCAACTACCAATTATTTGAGGTCAAATTTGTTTTATGGATTTTGCAAGTATCGTGCTCTGCATGACGTCTCCTTCTTGTTTCTGTGTTTGTCTGTGTTTTTTTTTATGTTTATCGCCTACTGATCACAATTTCACACCGATCTTCACGAAACTTCACCCCATGGTAGAGTTTGTCATGAGCAAGAAGTCTATTGTTTTTGAGGTCAAAAGGTCAACAGAGGCCAAAGCTCAACTAAGTTATGAAATTTCTAAAATCCTCAATTTTCATCTCATTCACTTGAAATTTGAATAGAATTTGTATATCAGGTCACCGACTTCAACCAACCAATTATTTTTTAGGGCAACATAGTCCAAATTTCTAAAGATTTTCAATTTTCATCCGATTGACTTGTAATTTGAAGAGGAGTTACATATTTGGTCATTGAATTCAACCACCAATTATTTTTGAGGTCGAACTTGTTTTATAGATTTTGCAAATATCATGCTGTGCACGACGTCTTCTTGTTTCTCTGTTTGTCTGTTGTTGTTTTTTTATATTCAAGTTTAATCACCTACAGATCACAATTTTAAACCAATCTTCACGAAACTGCATGAAATGGTAGAGTTGGTCATAAGCAAGAAGCTTGTTGATTTTTTTGAGGTGAACATAGGCCAAAAGGTCAAGATAGGCAAAAGATCAATAACTTTGGTGATGTTTCTAAAATCCTCAATTTTCATCCAATTAACTTAAAATTTGAAGAGAAATTGCGTATCAGGTCACTGAATTCAACCATCAATTATTTTATGGTCAAATTTGTTTTCGGGATTTCACAAGTATCGTGCGTGCTCTGCATGACGTCTTTCTTGTTTGTTTGTCTGTTTGGAAACAGGATATCACAAAAAGTTATGAACGAATTATGGTTACCTGGTGGATAGTTTGGGTGTGTGACACAGATGAATGGATCAGATTTTGGTGAAGATCCAGATCAGGCTACGACAATTTTTATAATCTTGCAAGTGATTCTTCACCATTGAGAGATCGGTTTAAAAACAACATACAGCACGATTTTGGGAGAAGTTGTAGACGGATTAGGAAAAAACTTGGTGGATGAATGAGTTGGTCAGGTGACAATAACAAGCTGATTTGGTTTTGGTTCAGATTCGGATCCAGATCTGGCCTATCAATGGGACACATAACCCAAACTGGTCAGCCTGGTGTTGGCTCAGTGGTTAGGGTGTCGGCTTGGGATCCGAGGGTCCTGAGTTCAAGCCTCGTTGCCCGCTGAATTAATTCACCAGGGGGTTGACTCAGCCTGCCATCCTTCCGAGGTCGGAAAAATGAGTACCAGCTTGCTGGGATGACCGAGTCATTCAAGTGTCCTGCGTCAGGGTGGTGACCTGTCCAGGATTGTGCCCAATAGCCAAGGAGACTGCTTCGGCAGCACCAACGCTCTGTACAGAGTATGGTCCCAATGGAATGGACTGGTGGAGGTATGCAGCGATGTGCTCTACTGAGTGCCCTTCAAATCCTTAATGATTGATGTCACCATTCCTAAAAATTTACAATTCATCTCAAATATTCCTTTCGATAGATTGACTCATTTTCTCTTAGACGCAAAAGACTTCGGCATTATAGGTGCAGTTCTTGCTCCAGGATGATCGTTTGCAAAATCGACACATGCAAATGGAGTCTGGTCAAGACAGATCTTGAGATAAGGGTTTTCTCGACAAACATTCACTGTCTCAAAGTAAGAGCCCATCTCCATAATAGAGAAGTAAGGCATTTGGAACATTGTAAGGAGAAAAAACATATGAAAAGGGAGAGTGAGACTCGTGGAGAGAGAAAAATAAGTTTAGGGGTAATTAGGAAAATTGGGAGGCAAGGACAAGGCAGCTTTGCAGGATAGGGGAGTGTTCAAGGATTATTCTATCTTCTTCTTCTTCTTCTTCTTCGCTCCCGTTAGGGGTCGCCACAGCGGATCAACCGTCTCCATTTCGCTCTATCCTCCACATCTTCCATTGACACTCCAACCACCCACATGTCCGCCCTCACCGTATCCATGAACCTCTTCTTTGGCCTTCCTCTTCTCCTACTGCCTGGCGGCTGCATCTTCAACATCCTTCTCCCGATATACTCCACTTCCCTCCTGTGCACATGTCCAAACCATCTCAATCTCGCCTCTCTCACTTTGTCTCCAAACCCTCCTACCTGCGCTGTCCCTCAAATATACTCATTTCTTATCCTATCCATCCTCGTCACTCCCAACAAGAATCGCAGCATCTTTAACTCTGCCACCTCCAGCTCCGCTTCCTGTCTTTTTGTTAGTGCCACCGCCTCCAAACACCATACAACATAGCTGGTCTCACTACCGTCTTATATACTTTCCCCTTCACTCTTGCAGCTACCCTTCTGCCACAAATCACTCCTGCAACTCTTCTCCAACCACTCCATCCTGCCTGCACTCTCTTTTTCACTTCTCTCCCACACTCTCCGTGACTTTGGACAGTTGATCCCAAGTATTTAAACCCATCCACCTTCCTCACCTCAACTCCTTGCAACCACACCATACCACCACCCTCCCTCTCATTTACGCACATGTACTCCGTCTTACTCCGACTGACTATCATTCCCCTTCTCTCCAGTGCGTACCTCCACCTCTCGAGGCTTGCCTCAGCCTGCTCCCTACTCTCCCTACAGATCATGATGTCATCCGTGAACATCATAGTCCATGGAGACTCCAGTCTGATCTCGTCCGTCAACCTGTCCATCACCATTGCAAACAGGAAAGGGCTCAGAGTCGATCTTTGGTGCAATCCCACTTTTACCTTAAACCGGTCCGTCATTCTTACCGCACACCTCACCGCTGTCACACTCTCCTCATACATATCCTGCACGATCCTCACATACTTCTCCACCACTCCCGACTTCCTCATACAATGCCACAACTCCTCTCTTGGCACCATATCATAAGCTTTCTCTAAATCCACAAACACACAATGTAACTCCTTCTGGCCTTCCCTATAGTTCTCCATCAACATTCTCAAAGCAAACATCGCATCAGTGGTGCTCTTTCCTGGCATAAACCCATATTGCTGCTCACAGATCGCCACCTCTCCTCTCAACCTAGCTTCCACTACTCTTTCCCACAACTTCATAGTGTGGCTTAACAACTTTATCCCTCTGTAATTTCCACAGCTCTGCACATCACCCTTATTCTTGAAAATCGGAACCAGTCCACTTAATCTCCACTCCTCTGGCATCCTCTCACTTTCCAAGACTTTATTAAACAATCTGGTTAACAACCCCACTGCCATCTCTCCTAAGCACTTCCATGCCTCCACTGGTATACCATCTGGGCCAACCACCTTTCCACTTTTCATCCTATTCATAGCAGTACTCACTTCATCCTTACTGATCCACCCCACTTCCAGATTCACTATCTCCACCTCTTCCACCTCTTCCCACCTTCTATCTCTCTCATTTTCTTCATCAGCTTCTCAAAGTACTCCATCCACCTTCTCAACACACTCTCCTCGCTCGTCAGCACATTCCCATTTGCATCCTTTATCCCCCGAACCTGCAGCACATCCTTCCCAGCTCGGTCCCTCTGTCTTGCCAATCGGTATAAATCCTTTTCCCCTTCTTTTGTATGCAACTTCTCATACAGCTCGTCATATGCCTTTTCCTTGGCCTTTGCCACCTCTCCTTTTGCCTTTCGCCACCACTCCTTGTACTCCTGCCTACTTTCTTCATCTCTCTGACTATCCCACTTCCTTTTCGCCAACCCCTTCTTCCTTATACTTTCCTGTACTTCCTCGTTCCACCACCAAGTCTCCTTATCTTCCTTCCTCTGTCCAGATGTCACACCAAGTACCTTCCTAGCTATCTCCCTCACCACTTCTGCTGTAGTTGCCCAATCATCCCACCCATCTTTACCACCATCCAACGCCTGTCTCACCTCCTCCCTAAATTTCACGCAACAGTCTTCCTCCTTCAGCTTTCACCATCTGGTCCTTGGTTCAGCCCTCACTCTCTTCCTCAACCTCACCTCTAAAGTCATCCTACAGACCACCAATCAATGCTGTCGAGCTACACTCTCCCCTGCCACCACCTTACTCCTTGTACAGGTTGCATCTCCTGCTTAAGATGTAATCCACCTGTGTGCACTTTCCTCCACTCATGTCACCCTATGTTCCTCCTTCTTCTTGAAATACGTATTTACCGCTGCCATTTCCATTCTTTTTGCAAACTCTACCACCATTTGCCCTTCCACGTTTCTCTTGCTAAGACCATACCTACCCATCACCTCCTCATCCTCTTTATTCCCTTCCCCAACATGCCCATTGAAATCTGCTCCAAACACCACTCTTTCATCCTTGGATACACTCTCCACCACTTCATCTAACTCACTCCAGAAATCTTCTTTATACTCCATCTCACACCCTATATGCGGGGCATATGCACTGATGACATTCATCATCACCCCTTCAATTTCCAACTTCACACTCATCACTCGGTCAGACACTCTCCTCACCTCCAATACCCTCTTGACATAATCTTCCTTCAGGATTACCCCAACACCATTTCTCCTCCCATCCACACCATGGTAGAACAGTTTGAAACCACCTCCAATGCTCCTCGCCTTACTCCCCATCCACTTGGTCTCTTGTACACACAGTATGTCCACCTTTCTTCTCTCCATCATATCAGCCAACTCTCGCCCTTTGCCAGTCATCGTCCCAACATTCAGAGTTCCAATTCTCACCTGCACACTTCTACCCTTCCCCCTCTCCCACTGCCTCCGGACTCACCTTCCCCGTCTCCTTCTCCTCCTTCGCCCAGCAGTAGCACAATTTCCACTGGTACCCTGCTGACCACCGGTACCGGTGGCGGTCGTTGGTAACCCGGGCCTCGACCGATCCAGTATGGAAATTCGTTTTGTTGTCTGCATAATGATTTAGCATAGGTTTTTACGCCGGATGCCCTTCCTGACGCAACCCTGGTCGCCTCTTACGACACACAGGGATATGGTACACCTATTCTAACCGGGGCATACAGGATTATTCTACCTATCTGCCTATAATAAGCCCATGCTCGCGAAGCTAAAAGCGGGGTGAGGCTATCGGTCCCCTGCGTACGTACGTGCATACGTACGTGCGTGTCTGCACTTTGTTATTCCCTTTTTCTCTGGAACCGCTTGGCAGATTGACACAAAATTTTCAACATAGCTGCGGATACTCATGTGGAATGCTTCAATGGTAATTGTGACGTCATAGGTCACGTGGTGTGGCAGTCATGTTGAAAAAACGGAAAAATGTTGGACCTCTGTATCTTCGAAACCACTCCATTGAGAAAACAAGCTCAAATGAGGTAAGATCCTCGTCCTCTTAATGATGACGTCATAAAAACGAATATGACGTCATTGTGATGTATCAGGTTTGCGATAAATTATCTGTGCTAATGCCCGGCTTGATTCCCGCAAACAAAATTCAAACAGCTTGCCTAGTTTCGGAGATAATGGTATCGGCGATTTCCATTAGCGGCGACATTATGACGTCATCTTTCTTTTCTTGGAAGAATTTCCAAAATCGGAGATGGTTACTGCCTGTGCGTGGGCTTTCTGCATATACATGGCAAGTTTCACGAAGATCCGATGAAAACTCTGGGTTGTGAAACAAAAAATGTCAAAAATAGGAATGACGTCATAAAAATTGATATGACGTCATAGTGATGTATCATATGTGCGGTAATTCATCTCTGCTAATGCCCTGTTCGATTCCCGCAAACAGAATTCAAAAAGCTTTCCTAGTTTCGGAGATAATTTTTTGGCGATTTCATCGATTGGCGATGGCGTGTGCGTGTGTGTGTGTGTGTGTGTGTGTGTGTGTGTGTGTGTGTGTGTGTGTGTGTGTGTGTGTGTGTGTGTGTGTGTGTGTGTGTGTGTGTGTGTGTGTGTATAGGTGTATTTGTATGTGTGTATGTGTGCATGTATGTATGTGTGTATGCATATATATGTGTGTGTGTGTGTGTGTGTGTGTGTGTGTATATATATATATATATATATATATATATATATATATATATATATATATATATATATATATATATATATATATACATATATATATATATATATATATATATATATGTGTGTGCATGTATATATACGGTATATGTGTGTGTGTATATATATATATATATATATATATATATATATATATATATATATATATATATATATATATATATATATATTATGTATGTGCATGTGTGTGTATGTATGTACAGTATGTATACATAATTGAGGCTCATGGAAAAGCTGGAGCAGAATGGAAGGAAACAAAATGGAAAGTGGGGAACACCAACAGCAGAGTGAGAGTGGAGAACACCAATTGCAGAGTTGGAATGACCATGAGATCAAGGTGAGAGGATGTTTGTGTGTGTATGTAAAAACAGAAAGGAACAAACCAACGAACAACTAACAAAAAAGAGGTGAGGGAAAGAGGGGAGAAATCACAATAACCTGCAAAAAAGGAATGCTTGGGAATGGGGTCATTTGGAGTGGAACAGATCATGGGTAATGGATGTGGGATGACCTGAGGTAGTGGTGAACAGCTGTCTTGTTCACCATTTCCGAGTATTTATTTTTTCACTTCAGGGTATGTAATAGGTAGATGACCTCTTCAGATGAAGTGAGTTGCTTCGAATAATGACATATTCAATATTCTGTGCAAGTTTTGACTTCATTCGACTCATCAGTCATTCGTCATATTATATTGTATGCATATTGAGGCAGAAATCAATTTGTGAGTTCGGGCCGCAGATTGCATCATTTTCGGAGGGTGGGGCACGAATATAGCACTGACGCAGTGCCCACTTTTTATGGAAGGGCAGGAATTTTCATTTCGTTCAGGGTAACTCGCCTACTCTTCACGAGACATTGTGGGGTCTTTAACTGACGTCGACCAGCTAATGCAAGCAGATAGGACACCAGGTATAACGTCCATCCGAGGGATGGTGCACTCTGTGTTGCGATGCCCTGCCTGCAAAGCACCAATCCGACAGTCTACATCGTCGGGTCGGGAATCGAACTAATCGAACCCAGGCTACACCAGGTAAGTGAGGTTACCTCTGCATCATCAATGTCATATCTCAGCAGTCAACCTGAGGTCGTAGTGCTTTTAATACAAAGGTTGCCTTGTGGATATTTTGAGGGAGTCCATTGGTCAAAACGATACCGTTATGGTTTGTATTAGCCTTTAATTAATCCATTACTACATTAAAGGGACCTTTTACTCGGGAAAAATCAAGAGCTTGGATAATTCGATTCGCCTAAAACAACGGAAACAAAGAAAAATGACTTATCCATATCAAATGGCTTTACTAAAAGTTAACTCTTGGATATGTAAGCAAAAGAAATGTTGTGTTTTTCCAGCAGCACAGACATCTGATGTGAATGTTAATAAATGTATATATCGTAAACCTGCCTCGATGAAATGTGCCAATTAAGCAAGCTTGACCAAAATGTTTTTGAGTGCTCCTGGGTTGGGGCATTGGGGGGATGGGGGAAAGTAGGGGAGAATAAAACGAGGTTTGTGTAAAGTGCGTACCACGTTCAAAAAGTTATCGGAACGAGATGCTTAAAAAAGTCCAATCAACAACTTTTTTTAATTTCAAATCACAAGTATATTAAGTACTTGTGATTAGCAAGAAAGGCTGGCAGGATGGCCTGGAAGGACGCACTGGGTTCGAATCCTGACCCGTGTGCTATAAACTGTCATGTGGGTATTTCACAGGCACCCATGTGGGTGAGGTGGGTCATGTGGGTGATGATGATGATTCATCAATATGGTGGGCATTAAAAATCCCCCATGGTGTCTTTCACAAAGAGTAGGCGAGCTGTCACCGGCATCCTTAACCAAATTCCAAGTTGCTGCCGTGACTTTTTGAGCCGGTGTGTCGTGACTCATCCAGGATCGGAGTGCTGTAACTGTTTCGATATTACCAACGCTTTTTGTATGGTGTGCATGGTACGTGATGATGATGATGATTTATTTATTTACACTGGAACATCCTGCAACTGCTTGGCTGCATCATTTTCTGGGGGCATGACTGCTATACTGATGCAAGGCCCCCTGCTACCAGTAAGCTGGTACTCATTTTGCCACCTCGGAATGATGACAGGCTGAGTCAACCCACCTGGTGTTAATTCAATGGTGAAAAACAAAAAAACAGAAGCTTGAACTTAAGAGCCTCAGATCTGCAGGCAGCCACCTTAACTGTTAAGCCAACACGAGGGATGATGATGATGATGATGATGATGATGATTAATAATAATACAGTGCTTGTGCATAGAGAAATCAACAAGATGTTTGCGTTTCTTGGACGATGGGATTATAGTTGCGAGAACTTTTTCCAACACTCTTCAGTATATCACAGGCTATATCGAAGGTAGATTGCCTCCACCATCGCATCAACATATTGTTTAATACCCTGTATATACCACCTGGTGCCGTGACGACATAGAAGACCGGTGTAGAAGGTATGAAGAGGTTAAAAAGGAAGCTCTAGTGTAAAGGAAAACCTCATCTGGATGACGTTTATTTCAATGTTTCCGTTGCCAATTGCACGGTTGCCGCCCACCGTACAAGTTGCCACCGGGAGGGCAAAATGCACGCGGAATTACAACGAAGAGAGGTGGAAAGGGAATGAAGGAGGTACGGAGGAGCGTGGTCCATGGATGAGAGCAGATGTAAGGGTGTACGGAATGGAACCGAAACTCTGTTGTTGACTCGATCGCATTGGGGTGAAAGAGGAGATCCAAGGCTGTGCTGTTGTTGCACAGAACAAAGTCGGGAATGCGCCGTGCACACATTAATATGTACATGCGTGTTTCCCGCTTTAATACGGATCTGTTACACCGTGTCGAGGTCCAGGTATCTCCCAAAGGGTTGTCGGAGACTCGTGGGCATCGGCTTGATGTCGAGGTGCGGGTGCATCGCGAGTGGAATTGTTGAGATTTGGGGTTGCAGACCATATACAAACCACGTGTTACCGCAACGTGCGCAACCATCGCGCTGCTTTATAGGGCCGGGGGGGGGGGGCTTTATTCATATATATATATATATATATATATATATATATATATATATATATATATATATATATATATATATATATTTAAATGATGCTTGAGGAGGAGAGATGAGGGATTGGGAGGAGCAGGTTGACGGAAAGGAAGTATTTTCAAAGGGCAGAGAGAGTGCCAGACTGCCAGGGAATGGCAGACAGTGCCAGACAACCGATAAAAGCCAGTGACAACATTTGGCTAACATGTGTCCTTGTGCCAAGGGGGTGTTCATGAGAGATCGATGGATATAAGTATATATGACGACAGTACCGGGTCACAACAGGGCGCCCAATCAGACATGTCACATGATAAACGTACCAGCGCCCTTGAAGATTATTCGGTCAACCCGGGAGGGCAATGGGAGGGTGATTTTTGGTCATTTTTGTGGGCTTTTTGACACCGATGGCACAATACATTTTACATTTGGAAAGGTCTTTTACTGTATGTGTGTCAGGATGTACGAAGGACTTGCCAAGCAGAGGCACGACCGATGAGGGACAGCGAAGAGCAAGCCCGTACGGAATCTCTTCCTCTCTGCGAGTCCAGTCTCCCCAACCTCCAGCCATCCCCCCCCCCCCGCTCTGCCGCCCTCCCCCTCCATCTCCCCGCTCCTCGCCCCATCTCCCTCCGGGAAAAGCGCGCAGCTCGGCCGGCGCGTCGAGCAGGCGACATGCGGGAGCAACAACAACAGCAGCAGCAACAGCAGCAGCAACAACAACAGCAACAGCAGCAGCAACGAGGTCTCATCGACACGGACTTGTCACCGGCTCCGTCCCCGGTCGCGGGCTCCGTGCGAGTGTGCTTCGTGTGCGGGAGCGTGCTGCCCGTGGGCTGCGAGTGGCGGCTGTCCGTGCGTCGCCGTGCTCCGGGCGCCCCGTACTTTCCCTTCCTGCTGAGTCAGGAGCCGGCTCCGGGCGCCGACGGTTCGGACTCGGCCCCGACCGGTGCCGTACTCGCGTGCGGGGTCTGCTCGAGCTTCCTGTCGGCTCAGTGGAGCTCCTTCGAGAGGAGCCGCACGCCCATTGAGAAGCGGCTGTACTGGCTCAAGCGACCGCACGAGTGTGAGTCCGCACGCACGCACGGGACGCCCTCGGACTGGGACCTGTTCCCGCCGGACTCCGTACCCGGCAGTGGATCGACGGGCAGGAATCGGGACGACTCGGGTTCAGAGGACGCCATGGATGCGTTGTCCGAGAACGGGTTCGCGCAGGTCGGCCACGACAAAGAAGCAAGGCTGTGCGGGTCCATCACCCGACGAGACCTGGGGATCGAATCGGACCCGAAATGTCGACTCGTCGTGCACGGTACGACGCCCCCGGACTCGGACACAAAGCCCGCGGTCCTGCCGGGCACCCGGAGCCAGAGCGCGGAGTGCCCCAGTGGCGGGGGTGACCGGGCCGCGGTCTGCTTGCTGTGCTGCGCAGTGCTGCGCCCGCACGGATCCCGTTGCACTCTCCAGAGCGAGCCGAGCCCCAGGAGCCCCGAGAGACCCTTCTTTCCTTTCCTGCGCCTCGTCGTGCCGCCTCCGGGGGCGAGATCCGTCGGCCCGGGAGACGGCGGTGAGGCCGAGCTGTGCTCGCAGTGTCATGACTCGCTGTTGCGCCAGTGGCACACGCAGGCGACCGCCGGGGTCCAGCCCGAGCGACACCGCTTTTCAGCCAATCTCCGCGGTCAGCGAGTGGAGTTCGGCCCGGGATCATTGCTGCAAATGCACTTGATGCAACCACAGGTGGTGGAACCGCTGCGGGAACCCAAGAGTGAACGATGTACCGACGACGGTCTCGACGAGGTCGTGGACAACAAGGCTGTCGAGACCACGGGAGTTTGCTATGTGTGCGGGGAGCCCGGAACTCTGTGTTTTGTACGATCCTTTCCTCCAGACCACCATGAGACCGTCCCATCCACCGACACCCCGATGCACTTTCCCCTGGTCCGTGTTCTCCGACGACCACCTGGTGCAGCGCCCATGAATGTGCAGGGACACGTGTTGTGCTGCGCCCGCTGTCGCGCCGTGCTGCGGGAACTATGGCGAACGTACCGTCTCATGGGTGACGACAGTTTGGTGCGTAACCCCGGTGTCTTCGCCGAGCGACTGCGTAGCGTCACCCTAGCAAAGCAACACCACCTCCAGCAACAGCAACAACAAGAACAACAACAACGATCCCGACGAAATATCCACCCAGAGGGTCCAGAACCCGAGTCGTGCCGCTTGTGTGGAACCTCTCTCGAGCCAGGTTCGGAGCGTCGGCTCCGGGTGACGCCACCCGCCAACATTGGTGACCGTGAACCATTTTTCCCGTGCCTGGCCGTTGCCATGGGATCGTGCACGGCCGTGTACGCTCCCGCGTGCGCCCTGTGCGCCGCAGATCTGCTGGCTCAGTGGCGGGCACACAGCTCGGGTCCTGGAGCCAGCAGCGCCTGGTCTCGACCCTACCGCCTGGACACCTTCACCTGCTACTTCTGCAGGCGCGAGAGACCTCGCCGCGGCCAGTTGTGCCCGGTAACGCTTCCCAGGGTCCCATTGCCCTTCGTACCCGGGCTGGTGGTGCTTGACTCTGGCTCGGGGACGGTGGTGGCGTCCTGTTCAGGGTGTTCCACTCGGATGGGTCGGAGTCTCGTGCTTCCTGCCGACCGTGGGACCGACGCGCAAGAGAAGCTGGTGAGGTTCGCCGCTGTTACCTGTGACCGTCGTACCTGACCGTTTTGGTTCCCCCCCCCCCCCCGTTCCCATGTAAATAGTGTTCTCTTCTTCCTTTTGAACGGAATATTGTATTCCCACGTTCTTGTGGGGTTGGCCCAAATCTTTCACCAACTGGCTGGCCAGGCTCGACGAGATGGCTAGGAATTTGTAATTTGTTCAGGGTTCCGGAGATAGCTATCCTCCTCTTTGTCAAGGACATCGTGGGATATTTAACGTCCACCAACTAATTCCAGCAGACGGGCCACCCAGTTTAACGTCCATCCAAAGGACGACACACGCACACATTTCAGAATCACCTTGTGCCTGTGAAACACCGAGATGACAGTTTTATAGCTGTGTCGGGATTCGAACCCAGGCTAGACAGCCCTTCCTTGTAAATAACAGTGTGTAATCATGTTGCGGTGTCTCGCTATCCACGGCAGAGGAGTGAAAATCAGTTATCGTTCAATACCCTTCCAATGTGCGTGACTGGTGTTACCACTTGACTCGAATTCCGGTATCGTAGCCTCTGCCACTTCCTTTACTCCAGATGGTGCAGTTTTGAGATTAAAAAGCGAATTTCCTCCCAAAATCCCCCCATGAGCTTGTTCACCAAGTTGCAGTGTGATGGAAGAGTAGCACAGTGGTCCTTGTGCTCAGGTAGGAAGCCAGGTACTATATTTACCAAGATCAAGTGATTGCCTTAAAGTTTCGAAGCAATTGCTAACTTTGTAACATCTGTTTTCTTTATGGACCATTTTGCTCAACATGTTTTCAAAGAGTAGGTCTTTGTGTCAGGCGGTGGCTGCAATTGGACATGAGGACTTGAGAGGCCATCTCCTTCCCTCGGATAACGTCGCTTCCTTCCCCCTTTGGAAGTATATAATAATAGTAATAATAATACTAAAAATCCAGTTGTAGGTGTCGATGGGCTGGGGGAGTGGGAAAGGGAAGATACTCCTCCCCAATGTCCGCCTCCCAACCCACCTCCCTGCTGTAAATTTGAAAACTCCATGCCCATTCTCAGTGTGCTTCTCCAATTATTAAATTCCAAATCAGATATTCCTGGGAGTAAATAACTCATTCGACACGAGGATGCCTCTTCTCGATGTTTACATATTACGTACACAGAAATGCTGAAATTTTTCGCCTGCCCCGCCTCACCCATTCTCCATAACCGTGTTACTGTACAGTCATCACATGACTGTTTTTGTGCAAATGAATAGACCGTTAAAATGACTTCACGGATTGCTTTGATCAAATTGTTCAGGGGTTACTCGTGGTGATCTGTACTTTTGTGGACCGTACACTTGAACGGAGCATTGGAACTGCCGAAGCAGTTTTTCCTTGGCTATTTGGAACAATCTGGGACAGGTCGCCACTCCGACCCTTTCTTGGAGCACAGCTGCGCCACTGATGCTGTGCCCCTTTTTACCGGTACTCATTTCGCCGACCTCAGGAGGATGACAAGCGGAGTCAACCCCACCTGGTGTTAATTCAGCAGCCAGCAAGGCTCAAACTCAGGACCCTAGGATCCCAAGGCAGCCACCCTAACCACTAAACCAACACCAGGCTTGGTGATCTGTACTATAAGAGAGATGATTGGCTCTCTGTCTGTCTGTCTATCCGTGTCACATGTTTTTTGTCAGAGTTGGCCGAACTGATCTTCGTCAAACTTTCAGAGGTTCATCAGTGAGTGCTGCGGAGTGTTTGAGGCAAAAAAGAAAAAATTGAAAAATAAATATAATTTTTTTTTTGTTTTTTTCTTTGGATTAAAAAAAAATTAATCTCTCTGTAAAGTTGGAGTGACTTTTTTTTAAAAAACCACAGATTTGTCGTTTCCGGGCTATTCTTGTATTGGTCAAATCTGTGTGCCTTAAGCGATATCAATCACAGGAAGTAAGGTGAACTGACCAACCTGCGAGCTCATGCTTTTGGGATTGCGATAGGAAGCAAGAGGTGAAGCGATTACATCTGATTGTAGATGAAAAAGACGTAAACTCCTCCTCCCCCCTCCCTCCCTTCTACAATGGAACCTACAGTGATTGCACTGTGCACAACAATCAATTAATTAATTATTTGTGTCATACGTTTGGAGCATAGGATGTCAGGGGTTGTCACGTGCTCTGGTCGATGTCTAATGACTTGGTAAGCATGTTATTATCTGAAGCACTTATTAGTCTCCTCGCTCTCACGACAGAACTTTTTACCTTCACCATTAGACCTTGGAAAGCTGGTTTGACAGTTGGATCGGATTGCTGCCACATGCCACAGCAGGAACCTGACTCAGTTTGGCCAAGGCTAAAATCATCTTGGTCAAGTGCCAGAGTCAGGTTCATTCTGCAGCTCACCAGGAAGAGGAGAAGATGGAGGAGATTATGGCTTTTACCACTTTGAAGCACTGTATTTTTTATCAATAGTGAGGTTTAAGCTTCACACCAACCACATACTTGTTGCAAGGGATGTTTACTTTACGTCAAGAGCATGTTGATCAGTTCGGAGCATACTTCCTTCTGAATTGTCTAGTCTGTGTTTGATTCCTGAAAGAAGAATATTTAACAATGAACTCATGTTTTGCTGGCAGAATATACTGTCTCAATGGGCTGGCAGGATGGCTTAGACTTAGAGGTACGTGCACTCACCAATAAGCTGTCGAGCCTGGGTTCAAATCTCAACCCAGCTATAGACTGTCATCCTGGTGTTTACCAGGCAGTGTGGTTCCTCAATGTGTGTTGTCCCTCAGATTGATGTTCAACTGGGTGCCCCATCTGCTGGCTTTAGTTGGTAGATGTTAAAGATTCCACAGCGTCCTTCGCGAAGGTTAGGCGAGCTATCGCCGGCACCATTGCCAACTTCCAAATTCCTGCCCTAACTACGTCGTCGAGCATCAGGCCCGGCCAGCCCGTTCATGAAAGACTTGGCCCCAAAACTTTCCCTGAGCAACCCCACAATAATTTGGGAATAATTGTGGCTGTTAAAGAAGTACGCAGCTGAAACACAAAGATGAAACATGAGAGCGAGAGGTCAGTGTTCACTTGACCTGAATAAAAAACATTTCACCCTTTATCGGGGACATTAAACCAAATGTCCCATCCATTGATGCCCAGTTGTGAACTCTGAAGATCTCGTGATGTCATAAGAAAGGGATAGGTATTAATGACCTGTTATTCCAGATAAATTAAAAATTCTTGCTTATGACCAAGATTCAAAGAGGTCACTCCCAGGGTGCCCACAGAAACGTCACCAGTGCATTTGGAAACACAACAAAGGCATATGCCAATGTTAACCACAACCACAAATCACATTTGCTGATGTATGTGTTTCTGATATGTTATTGGTGACAAGCTCACCCACACAAAGCTATCAGGCTACGTTCTTGAGGAAACTATTTGATATTTTATGTTTATACAATGGGCTTTTTACAGCAATTTTAAGATCAGTACAAAGTTTGAGTAAACAATTATTTACTCTCATCGTGTAGAAGCTTCAATGTTGTCTTTACTGCAAATATATCAACTTATTAGATCTTCGAAGTGGCAGCTCACATCCATGTTCTGTCACCTCCTGTGACTATATGTGATCGCTTCTGCCCAACCTGATGGTGCTCTTTGTTTGATCCGTGTCCACTTGTTGCCCCCTCCCTCTCTGTCACAGTGTAAATCTTCATTCTTTGGCCATTCAACTCTTCCATGACTCCCGTGGACCTTGACATATTTTTGTTTTTTATCGATGTAGCTGACTTTTTTTACCTACTTTAACACTCTACCAACAGGGCAGATATCTGAAACATTATGGTATCTGGAACAATGCCCAAGATCTTAGTTGTCTCCTTGATTGTCTCCTAAGTGGTTGGTTAGCAGGCTTTGTGGTGATCTGGTTGTGCAATTAGGTGGATAATGCAAGGAGGTCTGGGTTCATCAGAGTAGCAGCTGAAACACAAAGATGAAACATGAGAGCTCGAGGTCAGAGTTCACTTGACCTCAACCACTCCCTAAAGGCATGACAGGCCAGGCACTTTCACCTATTCCGTCTGCTCGTCTCACTGACTGTCTGTTTCATCTCTTGTTTATCTCTTTCTTTGCATGGGAAATGCATCTTAATATTGATGATGGCGCCGTGAATACAATATATCATTATGCTCTATATTACATTCTTGTGGAGGGATTGATTCAAATTCATTTGTAACCATTCAGCGTGTAACTTTTACCAGGTAATGAGTCTTTTTGTGTTGCGTTCAGGCAAACTTACTGACTGCTTGGTCGGAGGAGCAGAGCCTGACGCTTTTCGGCCCTGTGCCCGTTCAGAGCTGGCAACTTTGACATGCCAACGCCAACCGATAGAATTCCTGCGGGCTAATTTAGGGTGCCAGGCAGAAGGCTAAACCTCCATTAGATAGGCAACTTCCCATCTTCCTTACAGCTGCCGCCGAAACCCCTTCAGAAATCCCTTCAGTTGTTTTCAAGTTGGATTATTAAAAACAAAAAGAAGATAAATATCCGTTTCACTTCACCACTTCAATGGTAACACATCTTCGTCTCTATGGTCAGCACAACAATTGCAGGAAGCCGAGGTGCTTTTGAACTTTTGTCTTCAAAACTTTGTGCACCGTGTGTTGAAAAACATGCTCGGCTCTTATAACCCGGGTTGAATGTATAGAGCTGTTGTACAAGCTGGACGTGAAACGTTGAAGTACAGACACTTCCACATGTATCGTTTGACTCGTTACTGAGTAACCAAAATGTGTTTTTTAAAGTACCCATAAAATCGAAACCTTTGGCTATAACTTTTAGCGTGAACTTTTAGCATCAGCTGCATGTAGTCAACACCCATTGGATGTACTGTATACAGTACCTGCTTGGCAAGGGCCGCTTACACTTTATGTGACGAGTACTAACCTTATTCTTATTAAAAACATGATAACATAACAATTCATTTATTTGTCTTTAATGTCGAATGGCTGTGTATTTTTTTTTTTACGTCTTTCTTTGCACAGGGACGGATAAAAAGACGTTCAGCCAAACTGGCACAAAGACTGATGCCGCAGGGACTGTGGGTCTTGTTTACACTTTGGTCCTGACCTGGTGACCCTGAACGGCCACACAAGCCTCGAAGGAATGTGCTCCCGCCTGCCCTCTCCTCCCCTCTTTTGCCTGACCGTCTCCGTGTCTCCCTCTTTTCGTTCATTCTTTCCCAATGTGCCTGCTTCTCTGTCTGTTTGACTTTTAGTGAGTTACAGGTTTTGAGGAAACTGCCGCTTCTCTTGTTGGCAGATCAGAGAGAGAGAGAGAGAGAGAGAGAGAGAGAGAGAGAGAGAGAGAGAGAGAGAGAGAGAGAGAGAGAGAGAGAGAGAGAGAGAGAGAGAGAGAGAGAGGCATGTGCCGGACCAGGTGCATGTACTCCCCCCAACCACCCCTCCATCTCTTTCCCTCAAACTACCCTTCCTTCGCACCTGGTGGTGCTTGCCTGCGCTACGGCTGCTTCTGTTTAAGGAACACTTCCCAGGTCTCACCCCAGCTCCCCGTTATTCTCACCCTCCCTGTGCCCACTCCTCATTCTCTCTCTCATCTTTCTTTCCCTCTCCTTTCCCATTTCCCTTCACAACGCGCCCGGCTGGCGCCGCTGCTCGCCGATGGGAGCCAGGCGCCGCCACCACGTGCCGCGCGCGAACTGCGCAGTTTTGGACTTTGACATCCCATGACATCATTAAATCGATGCAGTTGTTGCGGAGCTCACATCTCTTTTTTTATTCGGTACTATTCGTACTTATGGATCGTAACACTTTGCAAATAATTTCAGCGCTGATACGTAATGGGCTCACAAACCATGTTCACCATTCGAACTTTCAGCCTACAAGCGTTTGGGATCCGAACGTACTCGGAAGGGGTCGCGGCTTGAAGTCGCCGCAGCGGAAAGGGGGGTTGGGGCGGGAGTACGAGAGAGGGAGAGAGAAAGAAAACTAGGGAGATGGTGGGAGGGAACTGGAGCCGTTTTCTCTGCTTCGTTTTTTTTTCTGCTCCAAGGCGCCAGAGAGACGCGCCGCTTTCTCTCCCCCCCCCCCCCCCCGGGGAGCCGGCTCGCTGCCAGCCAAGCAGCAGCTACGCTGTCCTTCCCTGCCTCTCGCATTCTCCTTTCCTCTTACTCTCTTTCCTCCTTGCTTTCGCCTTCCGCCCTCTCTCTCTCTCTCCTCTGTGATACCCTAACCCACTTACTGTCCACCTTCCATTTCCCCCTCGCCACCACATCCCACTTCGTCATCCTCTCGATTATTTAACCTCCTCCAGAGCCTCGTCTCTTCTGCACCCAAACTCTCCCTCCTTCCTATGCTTTTTAGACCATTTTTATCCCCCTTCCTCTTTGCTTTTCTGACCACACCCCATACCCCTCCTCCATCCCCCACCTCCCCACACCATCGACCTCAAATTTTATGTGTAATGATTTCGATCCAGCTTCTGCTTTTTAACTGCATCCATTGAGAATAAAAAAGATGGAACTTCGCTGTTGAACCATTTTCATCTCATCGACCTTCCATTTTGGTGGCGATCCGCAATTTATGGCGATAGGAGTTCTCATGCCTCACCAAGCTGCTCTGCCTTTTTCTTCCTCGTCCCTCCTCTTCCCCTCCCTTTTAGCCTTGGCGTAAAGCTAACAGCAGCAGTGCAAGTTCCCGAGTGAGTTTTCCTATTCATTTGCAGTGCACGTTCCTGTTCAAGTATAAATGGGGCTGGTGGGGAAACCCTGGGCAGTGATCAGAACTGGAACTCAGAATCCCACAGAAAGCTCAGCTGGATATCAGTACAGGCAGGGGGTTGTCCTGCACATCCTTTTTTTTTTATATTGGCGTGCAGGTAGATGCATGGTGTCATTGTTTAAAATGTCGTTTTCAGGGCCATCTGCATGTTCTATGTGTTTTTGAGGGGGTGGTGGTGGTGGGGGTTGGGGGGGGGAATTAAGAAAGAGGAACTATTGTAAAGGAATGGAAAGGGGAGGAATAGGGAGAAAGCATAGGGTCATTGGGAGTTGAGCATGAGGGGGTAAAAAAGGGAAAGAAGCTGGGAAAGATCGGTGTGAAAATGGAACACTTGGAAAAAGTTGAGTGGTGGTGGTGCGGGGGATTTATTTTTTGCAAACATGATATCTATATGGCCCCTATTGCCATGTTGCGCTGCACTACTTCGCAGTAGTATAATCACTTGACAATACTTTATATGGAATACAAATAACCGGTTTTTGAAATTTGTAAAAGCAAAAGGTTTGCCTTTGGCAATGTCGTTCTTGACAGCGTCCAAAGGGCCGTGAAGGGGCTTACACATATTACATTGCACAGCCATTACATACACACTGGGGCATTAAGACACAATAGACAAAGCAACACAATATATGGGACTGAAGCTTAGCGGCCCGGCATCATAAACTATGTGCTCAAATGGGAGCAGCAAATAAGTTAACCCAGAAGTTACAATCATTTAATGTTTATGACTTTTTTTTTTAAATTAACTAGTACACAAAACTGGTGATGACTGTCCTTTTTGGCATATCCTCAACAGTTTTTCAACATTCATTGGACTTCGAATGAACACTATAACTTTATACCAATATGAATCATGATCAGTACACACTTGTATTTGATGGTTGAAAGCCTTGTTCAACATGGCATTGTTTCACCATAAACTCATTTTCCCTTTCCCTGGATCCAGCTTTTAAGCCTTGGGAGAGAATAGAGTAATATGGACCTCTTCGGGACTTTCCCAATTCCATTCTTCCTTGAGATAGACAGAGTAGATAGTCAATGTACTGAATTATTAATTAATTGGTACACATTACCCATTAGTTGCTCGACCAAAACGGTGCCCAAATACACATTCAAAAAGCTGAATGCCTCATTTCTGTGTTTGCTTCCAAATGTTGTGTCTCTAACCCCTCACTCTCGATACCCATCCTTCCCTATCATACCCAACTGCTCCTGGACTCTCTTTCGAACCTCAAACAGCGGAGAAGGTTCTTTCAACCCTCGACTCTGACTCTGCAACTGGACCGGACGGTATCAGCTCAGGTGTCCTAAAATCCTGCTCTGCTGCTCTTTCACTTGCTCTCTCTGACCTTTTCACCTTGTCATTTTTGCTAGGTCATCTTCCATATACTTGGTAATCAGCCAACATCACTGCATTGCATTAAAAAAGTGGAAAAATGGAACCCCTTAACCACAGACTATCAGCTTACTTCCAGTCATCAGCAAGGTCCTGGAGTGCATCATCACAGTTGATATGAAATCCTTCCTTTTCTCCAACAACCTCATCTCAGATCACCAATTTGGTTTCAGACCAGGTCACTCCACCTTGGACAACCTGCTTCTACTCACCCAACAATCGATGGAGTCCCTCAATATCAGACATGAGATCAGGGCCGTCTCTCCAGACGTATCTCGTGCTTTTGATACAGTCTGGCATCCTGCCTTTCTCTCCATATTCTGCCTGTGACATCAAAGGTACACTCCACACTTGACTCATTGACTTCCTCTATTGTCATAACCAACATGTGGCTCTCAACAGAATCCTTTCGTCTCCTCTCTCTGGCAAGGCTGGAGTGCCCCAATACAGTGTTCTGGGCCAAGTCCTATTCCTGATCTTCATAAATGATATACCTATCCACCTACAAGACCTTCATCCGCAGCTTGATTGAGTACTGCTCTCCCCTCTGGGCTGGCTCCCCTGCTTCACATCTTGCTCAGCTTGGCGCTGTGGAAACCAAGGCCTTCAACATTATTGGAATCTCCCGCGATGAAGCTGAGTCTATGGGTCTATCACTACACCATCGCAGACAGGTCGGTGGTCTCTCATTCTTTTACTCCCTCTTTTCTGGTATTGCATCCTCTTCTCTTTTCATGCTTTATTCCCCCTCCAGGTTTCTGCAGGGCTCACACAATCTACCATCAACCCTCCTTCTGGTTAAACTACCGAAATCCATGATCATTGCTCACCAAAACTCATTCGTTCCTCTTTTTTTCGCACCTGTGAAACTAACTTCCACATTCTCTTCAATCTAATTCTTCCCTCCAGGTCTTCAAGACAGCTGTTCACCACCATCTCAGATCATCCCCAATCTAAAGCCATGATCTTTTCTACCCTCATTAACCCCCCTCCCCACCCTCAACCCCCAGTCCCTCCTTCCAAATTTCCAGCTTTCTCTCCTGAGAGTTTCCTCTGTATCCATCTTGCTCAACCTATGCATCCTGTCCTGCCCCTCAATGCTCCCCACACCCATTTCCAAGTCTGCCTCTATCTTGGCCTTCAACTCTGCTATTGGTGTTTTTCCCCTCTTTCATTTGTTCCTTTTGTCCTGTTGTGTTCTGATCCGTTCAATATACTAATTCTAGCTCTTCCACGAGCCTTGACTATGTAATGTGTCCCAAAAAATGAAAGAAGACGTCCAATAGTCTAATAAATTTCAAGTACGTTTAATTAGTGAAGTAAAAATTGCAAATTATATGTAGAGTACTTCCAATATATTGGAAACGATTGATGTTTCTTGGAATGTTGTATCTCTTTCCAAGAACTTTCTGAATGATGTGTATATATATATATATATATATATATATATATATATATATATATATATATATATATATATATATATATATATATATATATATAGTTTCTTCGTGGGCCGAAGCTGCAGCATAAGCTTTATGAAGTTCGTGAACATCAATGAAATGTCGCCTGAAGCTGTCTCTTTGGTTGTTTCAAATTGGTGGAGTGGAGCTTCACACTAATTGTTGGTTGGCTGTGCCCTTTTTTTTACAAAACAGTGTGTGTGTGTGTGTGTGTGTGTGTGTTTGTGTGTTTGTGTGTTTGTGTGTGTGTGTGTGTGTGTGTGTGTGTGTGTGTGTGTGTGTGTGTGTGTGTGTGTGTGTGTGTGTGTGTGTGTGTGTGTGTGTGTGTGTGTGTGTGTGTGTGTGTGTGTGTGTGTGTGTGTGCGCGCGCGCGCTGAAGTCATGCTCAGCCTTGCCTATGGGCCAACAGCCTGAGAAACATCCATGGATGGTGTTCTCCTCTCTTCTCTCCTTGGTTGGACCGGTGAATGTGCCATGGTGGTCATTATTATGAATAACCCTTTGTAGTATACCGTAGATGCCTTTGGGGGTAGCAGTGAGTGCTCCTGCCTTGTCAGGTTGTGTTTAAGCTGGAGAACTATATTTTATATTATAGCACTGCCAGATATAATTTAGTCTCATCGCTGTTGTGGTAATTACAAACAGTTTGGTTGTGTGGGAGACACCAGCTGTTGGTCTGAATCACAGCAGTCGTTTCGTAGCAATTAGGTCTAAATCAACATAGCAATGAGGAGATCTTAATTTCGTGTATGCAGAAACTTGACACTTGGCACAAATGAAGACAACTCTAAATTTTACAACCATTTAACCACCGAACCGGATTTACCGCAAGTTGGTGAATCATCAACTACCGTGTAGTATGAACTTAAAGGGAACATCAAACTTGCAAGCATCCTACCATGTGCAATGGCAGAAACACAATAACCTCCCACATTATAAATCTTACGAGAGCAATTGGTAGAGCTCACCTAAAGCAGAAAACGAGGGTCTTGGTGGAGTGCCAGATCCCTGAGAACAACCTTAGGGTGACTGAGTGTGCAACCAGGCTTTCCATTCTGCTAAGACTTGCCCATAGACTAGACCAGCTTCGGTCCGTGAATTGCAGGAATAATGTGGTGAATTTTCCTGAATTCTTGGTGGCAAGTGACCACCAGTTTGAGAGGGGGAATGGGCACCTGTGGGTCTGGTTGGAGAGGCTGCAATTGTTGGGAGTATGGAACGAAGAGGTGAGGCTGCAAAGCCTGAGGCAGGGTCTGCAGTGGTGACAGTTCCCCCAAATTTTGATATTTTTGGTCGTGTTACAGTGGGCCCAAGGCAGGTTGACCCATAATGTTGTGGAGTATTTAAACCATCAGGCAATGGAGGGCTTTTTGGTTGGGTCAGACCCTCATGGACTTATGAAACTCTGAAGTAGGAGTATGATTGTTGAAGGTGTGTGTACAGAACCACAGACCATGAGCTCTGGTGTTAAAGGTAGCCAGTTGTATTCCAATTGGGGAAATAACGAAATTGAGGACAGATGGTGCAGCATTGCAAACCCAGCACAGAGGAAGGCATTAACTGAATTGAAGGTTGTGGTCACGCAGGTTGATTGACCTGGAAAAGCATAGCAATATTAGCTTGAGGGAAGAACATTCGGGAGCTTTGCACAATCTGAGTGAGGGCAGTGTGGAAAGGTTCAACAAAACCTTACTCACCCAATTGGTTTTATTCACTTTGGAAAACTAGTTAAAGAGGGATGAACATCTTCCATTCATAACTAGACGGCTGCGATTGGAGATCGCTGATGGTACCCGCTTGGTAGCACTTGAAATTCTGCCTCAAAATGAAAACAAACGTTTTTCCTTTTATTTCCAAAAAAGCGGGACACCAAGGACACCAAGCCTAAACACTTAATGCCTCCCTCCGTGAACCATAATAATTGAAAATTGGAAAAATAGAAAAATATGAAAAATGAAAAAAAATAATAATATAATAAATGGAAAATTGAAAAAATAAATGTTTGAAAATTAAATAAATAAAAATTCAAAGAAATTAAATGATTGAAAATTGTGGGAAATAATTAAAGAGTTTAAAAAAATAAATAATGGGGGGAAAAATCTTCAATTTAAGCGAGATACCATGGACACCAAGACAAAACACTTAATGCCTCCATCCGGGAACAATAATTATGGTCTATTGGACCACCAAGCATGAGACGACTTGTATTCCAAGTTTGTGGATGTTTAGTTGCGAAATGCGAGTTCCTGCATATACTGGTATGTATATATATATATATATATATATATATATATATATATATATATATATATATATATATATATATATATATATATATATATATATATATACATGTTACTCGGAGAGCCTTGAAGTCACCATGAGGGTGAATCCTTGGAAGGATATGCATGTGAGCAAACGTCCAGGGTAGGAAGGGCTCATGAGTATGTACAAAAGGATGAAGTTCGTGACGGTATTGATGTCAGGGCTCAGTGTAAGAGATTTGTTCCTGAGGATAGAGTGGTTCTACTTCTGAATATACAAGAGCGAAGTCTGCCCAACCTGACTTCATCCAGAAAATGGTCTGGCATGGTGCAACAGCAGGTATCTGATGTGGTCTCCAAAATTTATATGAGCCATTATGTTCTCCTAATGATTTCCGTGGTAACCAACTAAATTCTCTATCGTGGTGATGAAACACCCAAATGGATGGAAAGGGTGAGTAACAGGGCAGGCTTGAACGAGGTCAAATAATCCATTTAGGGTTGGACACTGGGTCATTGTCATCACCTTTTATGCCATCATCATGACATCAGAAGCCCATCGATTCAGTCTGAGTTGTAAATCCTGCCCCGACAGGTGACCTATACAGTGTACACATGTGTTTGACATTGATGCAGTGTGTAAACCTGTATTCTGGACTGAGATGTGAATGGATGAGTTTGTAAAGGGAAATTGAGGAAGAAATGTGAATCTATTTGCCACTAGTACTCTCTCCCCAACGAGACACTGAAATAAAGGTGGGACTACAGGAGGTCTTCATTGATGGTAGGATTGAAAAAGTGGCCTGATGATGGAGGAAGCTGCATGGTTTTGTTTTAGTTTTCCTTCTCACCAATCCTGTACTCTTGTAAAAGTGAAGTGTTGTGTGGTGAGTTCCCATATTGTTTGTTCAAAGTCATGTGTTTTGTGTCCGTGGTTCCATGTAGGTGTAAAGAATCATTGATAATTTGTCCAGAGACTGTCAGGATGCCAAATCATCCAGCAGGGGGAAGAGAGGGGGGGGAGAGAAATGTTATGAAAATGGTGATTTTGATATGTCTAGTTCATTTAGAAGTTGTAAATTTTCATGTATAAGGTCAGCAGGTGACATTTCATTAAGTTTGTCCATTATTAATTTATTCCAGACTTTTCACATCACCCTGCACTAACTGTTTGTCTGGGGGCATGCTTGGACATTTAAACATGCATTTCCATGAATTTCTCTGTGACTACTTCAAAATGACCATTGTTTGAACCGACTGACCGATTGGTGGTGAATGGGGACTGGTGGTGGAACATCGGGACAGGGAACTTTATGGGAGACAAAATGTTGGCATCATAGGACGTTGGGACTTGGTCGCACCCACCAGCTGGAGCTGGTGTGTCTGGCATTTACGGAGTACAAGGCGGCATGTGCTCAGTCTGGCTTGGATCAGCGGCATGCGCTCTGAACACACGGGTCCTATGCTTGCCACTGCACCACTCTGCATGCTATGGATGCCCTGAGGGCCCCACTGCCTGTGTTCATGAACCATCATGATCGCACTTCTTCAAGCAGCCTTACCTTTTCTGGCTCTTGCTACCTCCTTCCCCCACTCCCAGTGTCCTCCTGGAAGGCCTGTTCCTTCTTCTTATTTCACCCTCCCTCCCATCCTTGTTATCCTTTTCCCTCAATTTGATTTTATTCTTCTCCCCTGATCTTTAGGTTCCCTTGCTGGCCAATAGCAAGTAGTTAGTTTTGCAGTAGGTTATTCATTATCCTGCATTCTTTAGTTTCAATTATTTTGTGTCTGTAATAAATGATTAGCTTAAAATTAAGGTGGTGTTACTTGGTTGCCTCCGTGGTGAAATTAGGTTCTCGATTCAACTATTCAGGAGGTTAAGTAAATATGTAGTCACTCAACATTTTCACATTCTGACCTTGTAATTATAAGATCTGCACTCTCAGACCATTGCAACACACTGTCTCCTCGAGGTGAGTCTGTCTATACACACACACACACACACACACACACACACACACACACACACACACACACACACACACACACACACACACACACACACACACACACCAAAAATATAATTTGTCGTCTGTCTGTATGTTCGTGTTTTTTTGCAAAGACCGCTACGCCGACAACCACTACATTTGGCACACAGACGATGTCTGACCCAGGGATTGTCCTCAGGGTATTTTCATCCATCACTTCAGCCTTTAAAGACCCTTAAGACCCCTTCGACCCCAAAGACTATTAAGACCCCAAAGATCCCGAAGACCTTTAAGACCCCAAATCACCCTAATACCTTTTCAAACCCTGAAGACCATTTAAAACCCAACAGACTCGTAACACCCTTTGAGACCTCGAAGACTCTGAAGATCCCAAATACCATTTGGACCCTTAAGACCCCAAAAACCTGAAAGACTCGGTTCTGGTTGGTTCTTGAGCGATAGTGGTGGTTCTCTTCAGGTCCTCTGAGCGACTTTCTCACAGATAAGTTTTCCGGTCGTTTTTATTGCGTTTTCACTCTCATTTTGTTGTTTCCGTGTTTACTGTGTGTTTCTAGTTCAGTTTTGTGTTAAAAACTTGTGCTCATTGGCGAGTATTCACCGATCTTTTCGTATCTGGTTTCCTTGAGGCCTACCCTTTTTCTTACCGTCTGTGTTCATGATTTTGTTGGGTTTTTTTCTCCTGATCACCTTGAGTTTTTATTTTCTCCACGATACCTCAACCACTCTTTTAATTTCTTCCCAACCATACCCTCTGTTTAATGTCCTAAATTATAATAAATAAAAAAAACAAACAAAAGATCTTTTCCCTTCCCACCTTTCCCTCCCATAACCATGTGACTTCCTCCACAGACTCTTCCTCTTCCTTACTTCTCTTCCCTTTCCACATTTCCAATCCCACTTTGATTGTGAAGGTATTAACCATTCACCTTCATGACTTTTTTCTTCAAAATCTTCCTTTACTCTGCCCCCCCCCCTCTTCCCTCATCCAAACAAAAAAAAAATTGGAAATGTTTCGACTTCCTCTGTCTGTCGTACAACTCTTCAAAAACTTGATTGCAATTCGACCTTTCTTTCATCTTGTGACGAAAAATTCCACCTTCCTTCCTCCATTCTATAAATTCTTCTGCACTCCATCCATCCTCCAATGTATTTAAATTAATTTCTGTCCTACAAATTTTTTAAATCCCATTTTGCAATGCTTGTTTGTCGTCCATTTTAATCATTCTTTTTTTCCAACTTCAGTGCAAATTCATCCAACCTCCTTAAATCTACCTCCTCCGGACTCCTTCCCCGTTATACCCCTCCTTACTCCTCCCATCTTGCCCCCATCCTACCTCCTCTCTTCGCATCTCTCCACTGTCTGCCTTATTAAAAGTTCCCCCTCTGGTGTCCCAAACTGTATGGTTTTCAAACATCTGTGGGCACCGTTGCAACCAAACAAACATCTCCATATATATATATATATATATATATATATATATATATATATATATATATATATATATATATATATATATATATATATATATATATATATATATATATATATATATATATCTGTCTCTATCTCTATCTCTCTATCTCTCTCTCTCTCTCTTTTTTTCAGCACACTCCTCAATATCTCAAACACACTCTTTATTTCCCACCCCCGTGTCCCACCCCCGCCCGCTCTCATCTCATCTTCAGTCGTCCTACCTTTCCTCCCACCCATGGTACATTGACGCTTGTGGTGAGGCAGCTGTCCTGAAACAACTTGCCTTCGCCTCAATAAAAGGCTAATCCAACTGAAGGCAATCTCATTTCCTTCCACAAAGCTTGAAACAAGTCTGTGTCTACCCTCAGGAGAGCCAGAAAACTTCATCTTTCCCATCTCAAGTGTGAACTCTCAAACCTGTCTTCTCCCTCCACATCCTGCTGGCATCTCGGTAAGTCTGTTTCCGGTGGATGTTCCCCCTCCATCCCCTCCCTTACCTCAAATGGCTGCACATCTGATACCGCACGTGAAAAGGCTGAATGCCTAAACTCTGTGTTTGCTTCTAAATATTGTGTCCCAAACCCATCACTTTCTGTACCCACCTTACCCTGTCGCACCCAGCTGTTCATGGATTCTGTGTCATTTTCTCCTGACAATGTGGAGAGCTTGCTGTCAAACCTCGACTCAGATTCTGCAACCGGTCCAGACAGCATCAGCCCTCGTGTTCTAAAAACATGCTCAGCTGCTCTTACTCACCCTCTCTCTGTTGTATTCACCCTCTCATTCGCTCAAGGTCATCTGCCTTCTCCTTGGAAATAAACAAATATTACCACTCTGCATAAAAAGGTGCAAAACCTGATCCCTGCAATTACAGACCAATCAGCCTTCTCCCAATCATCAGCAATGTCATGGGATCCATCATCGCTTCAGACATTAAATCCTTCCTCTTCTCCAATGGCCTGATTTCTCATCATCAATTTGGATTTAGACCAAGGCACTCTACCCTGGATATACTGTTTCTCCTTTCCCAACAATGGATGGAGGTGCTCAATGCCAGACATGAGATCAGAGCCATCTCCCGAGACATATCGCATGCTTTCGATACAGTTTGGCATCCCACGCTGCTCACCAAACTCTCTACCGATAGTATCGAAGGCAATCTCCACTCATTGCTCATTGACTTCCTCCACCGTCACAGTGAACGCGTGGTTCTTAATGGAATCCTCTCATCTCCTCTTCCTGTCCAGGCTGGAGTTCCTCAAGGCAGTGTTCTTGGCTCTGTTCTTTTTCTGGTTTTCATCAATGATTTCCCTGACTCTCAGGAACATCCTTTTTATCTCTTTGCTTATGACTCCACCCTCTGCCGTACCATCTTTCATCCCTCTGATCAGCCGACAGCAGCCTCTTCACTCTGTGCAGATCTGGATAAAATCACAAGCTGGTCAAACACTTGGAACATGTTTTTCAATCGACAAATCTCACGCCCTCACTGTCTCTCCGAAAGGACCGTCTGGAAACCGCCTCATCTACTTTCTCAACAATCCCCTTGAAGAAGTCCTTTCATTCAAGCTTTTGGGCCTCACCATCTGCCATGATTTTTCCTGGGAAAGCCACGTCTCCAAGCTGGCCTCCAAAGCCAGTCACTGACTGGGCACCGACTTCATGGAAAGCCCTTCCTTGGCACACCTGAGCTTCTAACCACTTACAAAGCTTTCATCCACAGTCTGATGGATTTCTACTCTCCCCTCTGGGGTATTGCCCCTCCCTCACACCAAGTTCAACTTTATACTGTGGAAACCAAGGCTTTTAGGATCATTTTTACCTCCCGCGATGAAGCTGAGTCTTTGGGTCTCTCACTATCTCACCGGAGGCAGGTCGGTGGTTTTTCTGTCTTCTACCATGTCCTCTCTGACTTTGCCCCCCCCCCCCGCTCTGTCTGTGCTCTGTCCCCCCTATATTTCCCCAGGGTGCTCAAGGTCTATCAAAAAACCCCTTCTGGTGAAACTGCCAAAATCAAGAATTACTGCTCACCTTCACTCTTTCATTCCTCTTTTTTTCTCCCACCACTGGTATAAACTCCTGCTCCTCCCTCCAGGTCTTCAAAACAGCTGTTCACCACCATCTCTTATCATCCCCCATCCAAAATCTTGATCTTTTCTACCCGCATTAATCCACCCCAAACCTACCTCTTCCAAATTCCCTGTTTTCCTTCCTGAAAGTCCCTGTAGTAACATCTTGTTTACTCCGTGTACCTCACCCATCCCTCTCCCTTCCACAGATCTCCTATTGTCTTTGTCCCCCACTATTTTCTGCTTACCTCTCACGCCCCTCTTGTCTCTTGCCTTGATATACAGTATGCTCTGTGTGTTAGCTCTTACACGAGCCTTGACATGGCATACCAAAGAAAATTAAGACCCCGAAGATATATATATATATATATATATATATATATATATATATATATATATATATATATATATATATATATATATATATATATATATATATATATATATATATCCTGCGAAAATTTAAGGGAGGTGGAAGGGGAAGGGCTGGGGTGGGCATCCAGAGAGATGGGAGGTGTGGTGGGAGTAGGAAGGAGGGGAAGGAGTGCGGTGGTAGTTCGGAGGGGGTTGGGGTGAGATCATGAAGGGCAAGGGGTGGGAGGAGGCGCCCGGCAATGCCGGGTACCTTTGCTATTATGCACATACTCGCAAGTACCACCCATCACTTCACTAACTGCAATACTAAGAGAGGGGAGAAAAAGAGAGAGAGAGAGAGAGAGAGAGAGAGAGAGAGAGAGAGAGAGAGAGAGAGAGAGAGAGAGAGAGAGAGAGAGAGAGAGAGAGAGAGAGAGAGAGAGAGAGAGAGAGAGAGAGAGAGAGAGAGAGAGAGGTGGGGGAGAGAGAGGTGGGGAGAGAGGGGTGGGGGAGAGAGAGGTGGGGGAGAGTGAGGATGTGAAAGGGGAAAAAGAGAGAAGGGAGGGGAGCGAGGCGGGTGGGGGAGGGAAGGCAGCATGAGGTGAGAGGAAGGGAAGGCAGACTACTTCTCGTTTCATACTCTCCATCAATATGATTCTGCATTGAATAACAGTGAAGATGGAAACAAAATAATGTCTGAAATCCATTTTCGGCTGGTCATACTATAAATACCACCCAGAGACAAACACCGCCAGGACATGTCTGGAGATAAACATTGACCGGAAACAAACACCACCAGGACATGTTAGGAGACAAACTCCTGTCCAGACATAAATACCGCCTGGACACGTCCAAAGAGAAACACTGCCCGAACACGTCTGGAGACAAACTCCATCTGGAGACAAACACCATCTGGACATGTCCGGAGACAACCAGAGACATGACAGAAACAAACATCGCCCAGACATAAACACCGCCTGGACACGTCCGGAGATAAACACCACCCTGAGATAAACATTGCCCGGACATGTCCAGAGACAGAGACAGAGAGAGAGAGAGAGAGAGAGAGAGAGAGAGAGAGAGACAGAGACAGAGACAGAGACAGAGACAGAGACAGAGACAGAGACAGAGACAGAGACAGAGACAGAGACAGAGACAGAGACAGAGACAGACAGACACACAGAGAGGGCAAGACAGAGACAGAGACAGACAGACAGACAGTCAGACACACAGAGAGGGCAAGACAGAGACAGAGCGATGAAGAGAGAGAGAGACAGACAGTCAGACACACAGAGAGAGACAGGGGTATGGACACAGAGAGAGAGAGAGAGAGAGAAAGAGAGAGGTGTGTGTGTGGGAGGGTCAGGTCAGGTATGGGAGCATGTGCCAGAACAGCGCATCGCTGCGTCCACTTTCCGCCGGTACTCCAGGGGCCTCCGTCTGGCCTTCCCCCAGGCAGATGCCAGGCCCATCCCCATCTCCCTGAGATGCTGGTCAACCTGCTGCAACCACGAGGCACGTGGTCGGCCCATCGGCCTCCTCCACTCACGAGACTCCCTCGCTGAGAGAATCTGGTGAGCAGGATCAGCGTCAGGAAAACGAGCCACATGTCCATACAGCCGCAACTGACGCTCACGGACCATGCAGGTAACAAATCTCATCTGAGTCTCTCTCAGCAATCGCTCGTTGGACACAAAATCTGACCAGTGATAGCCAAGGATTCTCCAAAGAGACCTGGTACCAAAGGAATTAAGTCTCCGTCTCAGATCCTTGGTCAGAGTCCAAGTCTCGCATCCATAAAGCAAGACTGGAAGCACCAAGGACCTGAAGACTCGGACTTTCGTCCTCCCGCACAGGTACCGGCAGCGCCACACCCCATGATACAGTGAATCCATGACTCCCCAGGCCCGACCCAGACGTCGATTGACCTCTGACTCACAGCCAGCAGAGACATGAATATCACTGCCAAGGTAAGTGAATCTCTCCACGACCTCAACATCCTCACCACAAACAGACACAGACAGGACAGCAGCATCCAAGATGTCATTGAAAGCCTGGATCTTAGTTTTGACCCAAGAAACCCGCAACTCCAGCAGCTCCGACTCCTCATTCAGCACCTCGAGGGCCCACAAAAGGATACCTAAAGTCTCCGCAAAGATGACTGCATCATCTGCGAAATCAAGGTCCGAGATCTTGACATTCCCAAACGATGCACCGCAGCTTGATCTTTCCGACATCCTCCCTAAAATTCAGTCCATACAAGTGCTGAAAAGTGTGGGGGCCAGTACACACCCCTGACAAACTCCAGTAACAACTGGAAATAAGTCAGAGATGGTACCACCACACTTCACAGCACTCTCAGTACCGGAGTAGAGTTCAGACATCAGATCGATCAGTTTTAGTGGCACCCCACGAAGACCAAGAATCCTCCAGAGGGCATCCCGATTCACTGAATCGAACGCTTTACAGAGATCAACATAGGCTACAAAGTAGCCCCTGCTGAAACTCTCGTCTGCGTTTGGTGAGGACCCGAAGGGCAAGTATACCGTCAATCATTGACCTCTTTGGTGTAAAGCCTGACTGCTCTGGACGCTGGTGCTCAAGCAGATGGTGGCGAACCCTCTCAATAATTATCCGAGCAAAGACCGTGCCCGGCATTGAGAGCAGCATCACCCCTCGGTAGTTGTTGCAGTCTTGGCGATCACCCTTCCCTTTCCAGAGAGGGACAACAAGGCCCCTCTTCCACTCAGTTGGGATGATGCCTGTGTTCCAGGCAGAGCACAGAGCTGCATGCAATGACATGAGTGCAGCATTTCCACCAGCCTTGAGAAGTTTAGCATGGATGCCACAGATCCCTGGAGCTTTACCCCATTTCAACCATTTCACCGCAGCCTGTGTTTCTACAAGCGAAGGTGGACCACAATTGATTGGAGGGTCAGCAACAGGGATTGTAACACCATTGCCGTCCAATTCGACAGCTGGGGGATCAGCCTGGTACAACCGCTCAAAGTAACCGGCCCAGCGGGCCTTCACTTCAGACTCCTCTGTTAAGAGCCTACCACTCTCTGCTCTAACTGCATTGCTCCGAGGGATGGGCTTGGATGAACGCAATGCGCGAATTCCCCTGTAAGCGGGACGAGAATCACCTGTCCACAGGTGATGCTCTACCCCCTCACAGATTCCTCGCACATAGGCCTCCTTGTCCACCCTTAGTGCACGTATAGTTTTACGCCTCAGCTCCCTGAACAGCTCAGCTCTGCCATTCAGCCTGGCCCTCCGACTCTGGTCAATGGTATCCAGTGTCCCTTGATAAAAAAATTCTTCTTTGCCCTGCGGTGAGTTCCAAGACATCCACCGGCAACATCAAGGACGGTGGTCTTGAAGGTAATCCATAACTCTTCAGGACCCCCCAAAGCACCCATACACCCCAAATGTCCACTCAGCCTGTTCCCAAACTCCTCAGCTACTCTCTCATCCTTGAGCTTGCCAACATCCAGCCTAGGCTGGGATAGTACCATTCTCCTGGATTTAAGGTGCAGCTTTAGAGTTGCTACAACAAGCCGGTGGTCAGTATTGAGGAACTGATTACTCCGGTAGACCCTGCAGTTCTGGATCATCCTCCAACGACCGTCAATGAGGACATGGTCAATCTCCTTTCTCATACCACCAGCGTTGGAATACCAAGTCCAGCGATGAGCTTGTGAGCGCTGAAACCATGAACCAGCCACCCTAAGTCCATGACTTCTTGCAAAGTCAAGGAACTTAGTGCTGTTCTGTTTCATAGTTCCTGACCCATGGGGACCAACACATGTCTCATAACCATCCCTATATGTTCCAGTCAATGCATTGAAATCCCCTAAGACTAGAAGTGTATCTCGTCTGGGGCACTGATCAACCACAGACTCGAGCATGGCGTAGAATGTGTCCTTCACAGTGAGATCACTCGCCTCAGTCGGAGCATAGACAGAGACCAGGGAAATGACACTGAAGGAGTCACGAATCCTTAGTCTCATAATACGCTCGTTGACCGGTGTTCCCTCAATTATCATTAGGGTCAGCTTATTGGACACAGCTGCAGCAACTCCTTGAGTATGGTAGCCATCAGAGCGACCAGACCAATAGTAGGTGTAACCACCCACCATTATCTCGCCGCAATCCGGTCTCCGAACCTCAGAGAGTGCTGCAATACCGATGTCCAAACGCTTGAGCTCAGATGATAACAGAGACAGGTGATCATCCTCTCTTAGGGATAGGACATTCCATGCACTGTATTATGCTGCAGAGAGGGGAAGGGTTAGATGGGTGGGGGAGAGAGAGAGAAGGGTGGAGAGAGAGAGAGAGAGAGAGAGAGAGAGAGAGAGAGAGAGAGAGAGAGAGAGAGAGAGAGAGAGAGAGAGAGAGAGAGAGAGAGAGAGAGAGAGAGAGAGAGAGAGAGAGAGACGGGTGGGGGGGGGGGGGGGTGAGGATATGGAAAGAGGGAGAGAGAGAGGAGGGAGGGGAGTGAGGAGGGTGGGGGAAGGTAAGGCAGCATGAAGTGCGAGGAAGACTACTCTTGATTCATACTCTCCATCAAAATGATTCTGCATCGAATAACAGTGAAGATGGAAACAAAATAAAATCTGAAATCCATTTTCCGTTTGTCATACTATAAATACTTTGGAGGCCAGAGAAAGTGAGAGAGATGTGAGGGAGGGTGTTGCAGAGTGAAGATGAGAGAGAGAGGAGAGAGGAGAGAGGTGATTTAGTCGAGAGGAAATGTTTTGCTTCATGAACAACGCACACACACACACACTCACACACTCACACACTCACACACTCACACACTCACACACTCACACACACACACACACACACACTCACACACGCACACACGCACACACGCACACACGCACACACGCACACACACGCACTATATCAGTGCTTGGCCACTATAGGCAATTTTTCGGGAATCGGCAGTTTGGAGTCAGTATGATTACTGACTACAGTACGTACTGAATACAACCCAAAAACCTTGATGAGCTTTCACCCTTGTTTTGGGGAAATTTCAAGGAACAAATTATAAAACGTTGCATTATAGACATTTCAGAGAGATATGCATAAACATTAATCTTTCTAAACATCTGGCAATCGTCGTGACGAGTGGAACAAAATTAGCTCAGTCATTTAGAAAACAAGTCAATATGGCAAACTGCTCGGAAATCGGGTGTTATTGGTTCACAAGTCAGTAAGTGACCACTATATTCGTTATGGGTGTGTGTCTGTCTGTCTGTCTGTCTGTCCCGAGCATAGCTCCGTGAGTTTTAATCCGATTCTGATAAAATTTGGGGAGGAGGTTTATATCATGATCTAGTCTGTTTTCCTGAGAATGGGCATGCTGCGCCCATTATGGGTGGAGCCACGCCCATAAAAACGTGTTTTTAGGGGGAAGCCAATTTGAAGTTACATCTTCTCCGAGGGGGTTTGTCGAATCTGGCAGGGGTTTCAGTATTTGGTTCGCCCAATGGCACCTGCATAGCCCCACAGAGCTCGATTTTTCATTTTCGTCCCAAGGTCAAGGTCACGAACTTAGAAAATGTCAAAAAAATCAATAAATTGGGCATCGAGCTCCTCGGGTTTTCAACTGTTTCGAATGAAAGTTGGTATGCAAGTAGTGCTCTTCGAGTACTACAACTTTCATCATTTACGTTTTTCCCAATTTCCGTCAGTTTGCCCGTGGTGTCCCCTCGAAGGTCAAAAAATAAGAAAGGAGAACTGTGTACATTGCTCGTGAACCATCGCCGTCTCCAGACTTGTCAAATATATTTTGCTTTGAAACTCACAAAGAGAAACCATACAAGTAGAGGTACATTCAAAGTTCATCGCCCCCATGCCAAATATATAAATAACAAATCCTCCAGCACATGACATTGCCGGGATGCATTCGGTGCCCGGCGATACCACCATGCAGCACATGGAGATAGAATTTGGAGGGAGCAGTGCCCAATAATTCATTGATTAATTGCAGAATTAAAAGAAATGAATAATCATCATAAAATAATTGATTCTCAAGCAATTGCCGAATAGCATGCCTAAACCACCACTGTTTCATCTGAATCTGTAACTTTTTTGAAAATTTAGTTACTCATCGAAAAATGAAAAATTAATTGATTCATTGATAAATCAAAAAGACCTTTGTTGCCAAATCACTTGGTCACTGCTATGTCCAAATATCAGTTTCCAAGCTCAAAAGGTGCCTAAAAAATCTCCCAGATGAGAAAGAATATAAATAAGGAATTGAAAAATCGACAATAATTCAGTAATTAATCACTTAATTAATTATCAGAAAATGAAATACTGTTTTTGCCAAAGCATATCTTCACTTTTGTCCCCAAATTTCAGCTTCCTTGCTCAAAGGATGGCTGGGATATTGCCTGGACAAACAAGAAAACAAATAAGTAGCAGTACATTCAAAATACACCGCCACCATGCCAAATAAATAAATTACAATCCTCCAGCACACGACATCGCTGGGGCACCTTCGGCTCCTAGCGATGCCTTCTTGCAGCACATGGATACGGAATTGGGAGGGAGCGGTGTACAATAATTAATTGCATAATATAAAAAATAATCGTAAAATAATTAATTTCTTAATCAATTGGCTAATAGCATACCTAAATCACTAATGTTTCATCTGAATCGGTAACTTTTTGAAAAATGAAATCATTAATTGATTAATCAGTCAATCAAAAGTACCTTTTATAGTCGAGTCACTTATTCACTGTCGTGTCCAAATATCACCTTCCTACCGAAAAAGGTGCCTGAGATATTGCCAGGATGAGGAATAAAATAAATAAGTACTGTAATTAATAAATCGATAATAATTATATAATTAATTAATCAATTAATCAAAAATAAAAAATTGGGTTTTTTTTTTTGCCAAAGCACATCTTCACTTTTGTCCCCAAATTTCAACTTCCTAGCTCAAAGAATGGCTGATATATCGCCTGGACAAACAATAAAGAAAATAATTAAAGGATTTATTGATTCATCAATTAAGTGAAAAATACCCTTGATAGCCAAATCACTTGTTCACTGTCGTGTCTAAATATCAGCTTCCGAGCTCAAAAGGTGCCTGAGATATTCTCCAGATGAGAAATGAAGTAAATAAATAATGAATAAATCGATAATAATTCAATAATTGATTAATCAAAAAATACAAAATAACATTTTTTGCCAGAGAACATCTTCACTTTTCCCCAAATTTCAGCTTCCAAGATGAAAGGATGGCTGAGATATCACCCTGAAAGCAAGAAAGAAAATAATTAATCCATTAATTGATAAATCAAAAAAATCAGAAATACTCTTTATAGCCAAATCACTTGTTCACTTCCATGTCCAAATATCAGCTTCTGAGCTCAAAAGGTGCCTGAGATATTGTCCAGATGAGAAATGAAATAAATCGATAATAGTTAAGTAATTAATCAATGAGTTGATTAATCAAAAAAAATTTTGTCAAGGCACATCTTCACCTTTGTCCCCAAATTTCAGCTTCCGAGCTCAAAAGATGGCTGAGATATCAGTCGGAAAGCAAGAAAGAAAATAATTCATAAATTGATTGATTGATCAATTAATTAAAATACCCTTTATAGCCAAATCACTTAGTCACTGTCATATCCAAATATTCACTTCCAAGCTCCAAAGAAGCCTGAGGTATTGCCAGGATGGGAAATAAAATAAATAAGTAATTAATAAATCGATAATAATTAAGTCATTAATCAATTGATTGATTAATCAGAAAATAAGTTTTTGCCAAAGCACATCTTCGCTTTTGTCCCCAAATTTCAGCTTCCTCGATCAAAGGATGGCTGAGATATCACCCGAACAAACAAACAAACAAACAAACAAATAAAATTGCTCGTTGAGCAAGGAATTGCCGGAATAACTTTGTCATATCTCCATGATCTCTGAAAAAACAAAAACCTGGAAATCAATTTGGTTCTTATAAGTCGATAGTGCTACTAGAGCCCGGTGTTGGCGCAGTGGTTAGGGCAGCGACTTGGAATCCAAAAGGTCCTGAGTTCAAGCCCCGTTTGGCCACTGAATTAATACACCAGGGGGTTGACTCAGCCTGCCATCCTTCCGAGGTCGGTGAAATGAGTACCAGTATACTGGGCCGGTGTATACCCCGGTTAAAATAGGTGTACCATATCCCTGTGTCGTAAGAGGCGACCAGGGTTGCGTCAGGAAGGGCATCCGGCGTAATACATGTGCCAAATCACTATGCGGATCATACACATGATCCGCTGTGGTGACCCCTAATGGGAGCAGCCGAAAGAAGAAGAAGAAGAAGAAGAAGAAGAAGAAGAAGAAGAAGAAGATAAGTCGATAGTGCTACTGTTTAATGAGTTATAGCACTTAGTTTGGTCATGATCATAACTTGGAAGTCAATCAGACTTGAAATGGCGTTTTTATCGCAATTTGAAAGTTTTGACCCGACCCCCCCCCCCCGACATTCGACCTCCGACCGCTAAGAAGGGTGTTGGTGTGACACCACAATGAGATATATGGTTGGATGCAGTATTGGAAGATGCACATTTTGGATTTGGTTTGAAGTCGATACGACCATTTTAGCGGACGTTATTGCGAAAATAAGAATTTCAGTTTTTCGGTGACCTTGACTTTGACCTTTGATCTAGATTCACCAAAAACGACAAGTGTCTAAGTTGGACCATGGCCGACGTCTGTATCTAGTTTGGTCATGATCGTTGAAATGGTGTGGCTGCTACAGGGTAAACAAACACACAAACAGACAGACAGACACACAGAATGACGCACACAACCGACCAACATAATTGCCGAAATCCAAAGGATTCTGGCGATTAACAAACCAAAGGAGTGAAAACCGAGTACTCCCTTCCTTTGGCACCCGGTGATGGTGTCATGCATCGCCTGGATATGGAATTGTGAAGGAGCGGTGTACAACAAGTGGATGTACATTCAAAGTACACCGTCCTCATGCTAAATAAATAAATAAATCCTCCAGCACACGACATTGCCGCCATGCAACACGTAGAGACGGAATTTGGAGGGAGCGGCGTGCTTCTGAGGTAAATATGTATAAATGATACTTACTCACCATGCAGCATGTGGAGACTGATTTGGAGTGAGCGGGGTACAATAATTGATTGATTCATTGATTAAGTGCTTGATTAAAATAAATAATAATTGTAAAAGAATTGATTTCTCAATCAATTGCCTAATAACATACCTAAACCACCACTGTTTCATCCGAATGTGTAACTCTTTGAAAATTAAATAATTCATCGAAAAATGAATAATTAATTGATTAATCAAAAATACCCAAATCACTTGTTCACTGTCGTGTCCAACTATCAGTTTCCAAGCTCAAAGGGTGCCCGAGATATTGACCAGATGAGAAATAATATATAAAAGGAATTAATAAATTGATAGTAATTAAGTAATGAATCAATTAATTGATTAATCAAAAAATATAAAATACTGTTTTTGCCAAAGCACATCTTCACTTTTGTCCCCAAATTTCAGTGATACTGATGCTCTTCTGGGATATCCGAGGCCCACTTGTCGAGCCTTACATGCCCAGAGGGACCACAGTCACCAACCAGTGCATCATCCTGCGACCTCTTAAAAATCATCTGAAACCAGCAATCAAATCAAAACGTCGTGGACTACTCACTCCCGGTGTTTTGCTGCAGCATGACAATGATCGGCCCTATACTGCCCACACGACAGCTGCAACTATCGATGAATGCATTTTGAGTGTCCCCCTCATCCACCCGACTAGCCAGACCTCGCCCAGACCTAACAGCTCAGAATACCACATCTTTGGGCCACTTTTAGAGGCGCTTGGTGGAACCACTTTCCGATCAGATGAAGAGGTCCAAGAGGTGGTGCACGAATGCTTACACAAGTAGCCAAATTTTTTTTTCTGTAGGAGTCCAGGCCTGAGTAAAGCGCTGGAAAAAAGTTGTATTGAACGCAATGGAGATTGTGTTGAAAAATTACAGTTGTTGCACACGTGCATACAATAAACAATTTGTGAAAAATGTTTTAAGGTTACTTATTAACTGGTGTGTGTGTGTGTGTGTGTGTGTGTGTGTGTGTGTGTGTGTGTGTGTGTGTGTGTGTGTGTGTGTGTGTGTGTGTGTGTGTGTGTGTGTGTGTATATGTGTGTGTGTGTGTGTGTGTGTGTGTGTGTGTGTGTGTGTGTGTGTTTTTTTTTTTTTCACGTGCTGTTCATGCATATACTGTTGGACCTTGCTATTCGTGAGGGATACATTCTTGAAAAATGCTGCGAATGTCAGGGAATCCTTTTTTTTAAACATGGTCAAGACTCATGGAAGAATAAGAACACAGAATGGATCAGGACACAACATAACATAAGAAACAGCGTAACATCACAAATCAGCAACTGGAAAATGTCCCATGATTAGGTTCATGTATGTGACTACAAATGTCAGGTTAAAATAGAAATTTTCTGGTTATTTAAACCATACATGCACCAGAAAATATTGAGGTATCAAAGCTTGAAATATGTTATGAAGTCCTGAAAATACACAACATATGATTATACAAAACAATGTGCAGTAACTTATAGAGAGTTATCGTAACAATTTGATAATCACTCATCCACACTGATTATCATCAGTGATAATCCACACTCAGTGGCATCATGTATTTTTCTAGAATGCTGTTTGCTTTTTATTTTCCTCAAGTTTTTTTCTTGTACTTGTCTTTATATTACCTTTTCCCTTTATTGCCTTCACCACTGCAAGTGGACGGAGGTTGTTTTCACTCCTGTTTGTCTGTTTGTGTGTTTTCCTGTTTTTTTGTATTTGAGCAGCAGATCTCATAAATTTCTGAACAGATTGGGATAAAACTAGGTGGACAGGTTGAATGTGTAATGAGGATGAGTTTGTTAGATTTTTGTGAAGATCTCGATCCGTATGCTAGAATTTTTAAAGTGATTCTTCACCATTGAGAGATGGAGCCAAAAAGGATATGTATCACGATATCTCAAGAAGTTATGGATGGATTCAGACGAAACTTGGTGGATGATGTGGGTAGGTGACAATAACAAGCTGATTAGATTTTGCTGATTAGGTGACAACAATACTATAAACTTTCAATTTGGTATTTTTCTAGCAATTACATTGCATTACAGAGTGTCGTCCCTCAGGTAGACGTCACGCTGGGTGTCCTGTCTGCTCACATCAGCTGGTAGATGTTAAAGATCCCACAGTGTCTTTGAGGAAGAGTCGACAAGTTGTTTTGGCAGCAGCGAAGAAATGTCAAATTCTTGTGTTGAATAATTTTGATTAAGCGTTAGGTCAAGCCAGCCGATTCGTGAAAGACTGGGCAAAAACATTCCTTGGCAAAAGGCCACAAAACAATGGAATAATTTGGGCCTTTTAAAGACGTAGTAGATTCTTCCTTTCACTCTGATTTTCATTTTTTCTTTTGATTACATTAATGTGAGGTTTCGTCCTTTTCAGGTTGTTGTTTTTTTTGTGGGAATATTTGTATCAGTGTTGTAAATAATTCACGTGGGGTTTGCCATTATCTGTTCTTTTAAAATACCGTTATAAAATTATTGATATACCTGCAGAGTTGCATGATTAATAGTTTTATGAGCCAAACCCGCACTCAGTGCAAAGTTTCTAAAGTGAGGGTTCATTAGGACGTCAATATATCCAGTGTTCACAATGTGATTTATAGAATTTCTTTATATACAATGTTTCTTGTTACATTTTTTTGTGTCAAATACACCTTCTGAGGGAGTCAGCATCTGCAAAAGAGGGTTTTACATTGCAGACGCTGTTTTCTCAGAGTGGCATTACACCTCTCAGCGGTGACGGTCTGTCGACGACAGACGAAATCACGTCAGCGAATGACCGATGATGTCATGACGTCATTACGCCTCTCAGCGGTGACGTCACACGTCGCTATGCAAACGGATATAAAAATTAGAAAATCGCCAAAAATTTCCAAACCTGTCCGTCTGGTGCTATCTCACATAGCCAATGCTGTACATTAGACCATAGAGCACCCGCATACCAAAAGTGGTGACAATCCATCCAGCAGTTTCTGAAGGGATACGTCCACAAAATATGGCTTAGCGTATTAATATAATAATTCCTATCCCTATTGAGTAAAATCATGACTTAAAAATAACCAGAATTGCAAAAGTTTCTCAAAAACATTTTCCTATCATATTACTGTTCAAACTTTATACAATCAGGATATGCCAGATGTTAACATGAAACAAAAGTCACATTGCCAAATCTTACTATGCCTGACTATCACCTTAATTTCAAATGAATAATTTCATGGAATCTGCAAGTAATTTTTGTTATGCCTCCAAACGAAGTTGCCGGAGGCATGATGTTTTCAGGTTGTCCGTCCGGCTGTAGTTTTTTTTTAATGCAGGCTGCTGTGACTTATCCACAATTGGCCATAAAGCACGTGCAACACAAATGTGTTTTGGCCGTTCGTGGTCTATAAATGGCTGCTCCACATCTCGTGATCCCCATTTTGTGAAATTTTATATTGCTTATGGATTTGGCAGCATCTTTGATAAATTTAGAGGGACATTTTTTTGGCATTATTACTTGTTCAGCATAAAGCGAGCAGATTGATTCCAGGGTTTGTTGGACCAACCGATGAGCAGTGACTGAAGACACATAACTTTTTAACAATAGAAAGGAGGCTATAACAAGAGGACTTTGTAGAAATGTTTAATATAGTGAAGGGGATCAATAAAATAGAAGTGGGGCAGTTTTTTGTTTTGTTTCTTACCAGATGGACAGTGCCAGAACCAGTTGGAGAGTGAAAAAGAGAAGGGCTAGAATAGAAGCAAGTCAGGGGTATATTTTTTATTTCACATCAGGAGTTATTCACACATTGGATGATATAATGGGGATGTGGTAGAAACAGAGACAGTTGTTCTATTAAAACTGGATTTGGATAAACACCTTGAATCACTGGGCATTGAGGGGATATTATTAGGAATGGTTGGCAGCATAAGATTATCCAGGTGTGATTGAACTGTTATCTCAGTAAGTTTCAGATTTCCAATTATTATTTGTGTGTATCATGTCAAATTGGAAGTTTAATAAGCTGTTTTTTGTGTAGTTGGGAAAAATATTAATAATACGAGGATACAGGAATAGTGTTGGCTTAGCAAGATAGCCGAGAAGTACACCCACTCACCTCTAACTCGTCTAGCCTGGGTTCGAATCTCGACCCAGTTTTCAACTGTCATCCCAGTGTTTCACAGACAGGATGATTCGTCGTGTGTGTGCCGTCCCTCAGATGGATGTTAAACTGGGTTTCCCGACTGTCGGCATTAGTTGGTTGACGTTAAAGATCCCACGGTGTCCTTTGCAAAGAGGAGCCGAGCTATCACCGGCACCTTGAGCAAGTTGCACATTCCTACCCTAACTCCTCCTGGGAGGACGAAGGCAAGCACTCTAGTGTAATCCTTGTGATGGGGCTGCTTTGGCAGCACTTAACCTGCCTTCAGACAGAGCACCAGAAAGAAGACAGGAATAGTGTTGTGTCCCTGTATTGTCGGGAATGTGAAGATGACACAGGCTTGATGCTCCGAGTGGCGTCTTGTCTGGGTTTCCTTGTGTTTTTCATCGAGTGAGGGAATACTTAGCAAAGTTATAAATAATTGCAATATATAAATTGGGCCCTGCAGGAGAAATCAAAATCCACAAAAATTATTGAATCCATTAACCAATGTATTTTGAAATGAAATAAGGGCTTCCAAGGCATGGATTGCCCATTTCGGTGTGAGCTCATGTTGGATCGTGCATTTGCATCTCGACGACCATTTGAAGTTTGTTTTTCTCTTGTTTATTTTAACTTTTTACTTATTAATGCTTCGGTTGGCTCTCTGTCAGTGTATTCAGTGATCCTGTTGTCAAGGAAAGTAATATCATCGCTGTGTATAATTAGTTAAGGTTGATTTTCCAATTCATATCTCAATTCAAAGTTGATTTATTTAGTTTGTGCTGGAGTTGAAGTTAATCTATAATGTGAAACGATCTATTACGAGGTGCGGCGTAATCTATAGAATTCCATGTAAAATCCTAAGTATTTAACAGCTGCACATTTATTCACCAATATTTGTTGGTCCCTGTTCAAACCTGTTAACTTTTGAGAGGGAAGCTCAATACTGTGACTGCCTTTTGTGTTGGTTGTACCCTTCTGGAACTCGTCCATGTTTGTAGAATATATTGTATTACTGTATTAAACCAAAACATGCTGGCATATTCCTTGTAAATACAGTATTGGAAAATTCACTTGTGTGGCATTGTGCCAGTTTTGTGGACAAACATCTGTGCTTCGCTAAAGAGAGAAACCAAAACAAGAGTTCATGTAGCCAAGCAATATTCAAGGCTTTCGATGATGTCAACATTTCTTCTTCTTCTGAAACACGATGCAATTCTTTTTCCTGATGGCATTATGCTACTTTGTATAATTCGTGACATCAATCCCGTCCTGTTTAATTGAATGTACAACTTTTTATTTTTCTCTGACTTATCATAAGCCCCTTTTCACACTCCCAATACTCATCCCAAATGTAGCTAAGAACCGGATCTTGTAGATGGTGTGTGTGTGTGTGTGTGTGTGTGTGTGTGTGTGTGTGTGTGTGTGTGTGTGTGTGTGTGTGTGTGTGTGTGTGTGTGTGTGTGTGTGTGTGTGTGTGTGTGTGTGTGGTCGTATGGCAGCTTAGCTGCCGGGGTAGCTATAATTTCATGAAGCGTGACTGTGTCGCTGATGCAGTGCCCATCTACCAGTACACACACTGGAACTGGTACTCATTTCACCGAACTCGGAAGGATGACAGGCTGAGTCAACCCCCTGGTGTATTAATTCAGCGGCTGACAGGGCTTGAACTCAGGACCCTAGGATCCCAAGCCGACACCTGAACCACTGAGCCAACACCAGGCTAGGGTGGATGAACTCTCTCCGTTCACACTTCTGGGAAACAATTCGCCGAGTGAAGTGGAGAATACGCAGGAAGGAACATACACCAAGAGAAATACGTTTTTCAAATCATTGTCTTTACAACCGGAGCCGATTTGATTTCCCTTTCGGATTCTTGGCGCAGTGTTAAAAGCCAATCTTATTTGTCTCCAATTTGTTTCCTCTTCCCCAAAGAGCAACGCTGTGTGTTTGGATCCATTCACACTGGTAGTGCAGGTTGTCGTTGACACTTGACTTTTTCACTATTACTAAATTTAACCTGGATATCCACCCCTTTGATTTTGTACAACAACCTTAGTGGGGCGTTTTGTGAATGCAGATTTTGCATTTCTGTGGTTTCTTTTTTTAACCTCCGTCATTGTAGGTGAAGGAGGTTGTTTTCACCCCTGTTTGCCGGCTTGTTTGTTACTTACGAAATCTCAAGATTTCGTAAGTATATTGATGACTTCCGTCATCTGTTTGTGTGTGTGTGTGTGTGTGTGTGTGTGTGTGTGTGTGTGTGTGTGTGTGTGTGTGTGTGTGTGTGTGTGTGTGTGTGTGTGTGTGTGTGTGTGTGTGTGTGTGTGTGTAGGCACCATAACTCGAGAATGGAAGAAGCTACCAATGTCAAATTACACCACGTGATTCAGGAGGGTGATGGCTCGCGCTGATTAGATTTTGGTCAAAATCGGTCGAAGGTCAAGGTCACAGTGAGGTCAAACATTCGATTTTTTGATGGTTTGGTACAGAATCATCGTAGAAACTTCTGGTTTGCGTCGCTACCTTCTCTAGAGACAGCTTTTATTAGACAAGGTCAGAGGTCAAGTTGACGATTTCGTAAGTACCAGTCTATGACTGCTTGTTACTTACGAAATCTAAAGATTTCGTAAGTATATTGATGACTTCCGTTTCTGTTTGTTTGTGTGTTTGTTTGTTTGTAGGCACGATAACTCGAGAACAGAAGAAGCTACCAATGTCAAATTACACTACGTGATTCAGGAGGGCGATGGCTAGCGCTGATTAGATTTTGGTCAAAATCGGTCAAAGGTCAAGGTCACAGTGAGGTCAAACATAATTCCATAAATTCATGTGGAGAAATGGAGTATTTTTGCTTCGGTCGACGTTACGAGTTCGTTTTAACTTCGATTTTAATTTTGTCTTCGGTTTTTGCGATCGCTTAGGACGCTTAACACTCGGTTGTCAAAATTCTGGTAAAAATCGGATGTTTTGGAGACGTTTTAAGATTGTATAAAAAATATTTCACTCGAAGCGTCACGGGTCGTCCCATGATGCAGTGCGCTCGAGCAGACGCGTCGTTGAGTCACGTTAAGGTTTTCCGTGTGCGGGCTGACGGTTTTATCGATAAAGATGGTGTTTAAAAGTCATTTTTATCCCAATAACAGTTATCGTCGCATGCCTGACTCGCTAAGCCGTCGGATTATGTAAAGATTATTGGTGGATGGCCGAATATTACGGTTTTGTGACTGATAAAATAATTGCGTGGAGAAATGGAGATTTTTGCTTCGGTCGACGTTACGATTTTTGATGGTTTGGTACAGAATCATCGTAGAAACTTCTGGTTTGCGTCGCTACCTTCTCTCGAGACAGCTTTTATTAGACAAGATCAGAGGTCAAGTTGACGATTTTGTAAGTACCAGTCTATGACTGCTTGTTTGTTTGTTTGTCTCTGTACAGGATATCTCAGAAAGTTGTGGACAGATTCAGATGAAACTTGGTGGACATGTTGGGTGTGTAACCATGACAAATTGATTCGATTTTGGTGAAGATCCGAATCCGGATCTGGATACGAGCTTTATTTAATTTTTTTAAGTGATTCTTCACTATTGACAGATCGGGCCAAAAACTATATAGTACTGTATAGCATGATATTTATAAAATGTATTGGGCCCAATATGTTCTTGTGGATCAGACATTACGTGGCGGAGGTATGCGCTCTACCGAGTGCTCTTGTAGTTTAGTCCTGTTATGTTTGTTGTTTTTCTCTGTCGTATTTAACGTTCATTGTTTACCATGTGTTTTTTTATTTTATTTTTAATACAATGTTGAGGTTCGTATAAGAGATAACACACAGAACGCACACAAAGGGAGCAGGAGACGAGGGGTTGGAGAGGGAAGCACAAAACAGTGGGGAACAGACACATGAGGAGAACTGTGGAAGGGAGAGGGATGGGGTGAGGTACACAGGGTAAACAAGATGGACACTACAGGGAATTTCAGGAAGGGAAGCAGGGAATTTGAAGGAGGTGGGTTTGGGGTGGATTAACGGGGGTAGAAAGGATTGAGGTTTTGGATGGGGGAAGATATGCGGTGGTGGTGAACAGCTGTTTTGAAGATCTGGAGGGAAGAATGAGATTGAAGAGAATGTGGGAGTTTGTTCCAAAGGTGGGAAAAGAGAGGAATGAAAGAGTGAAGGTGAGCAGTGGTTCTTGATTTTGGTAGTTTTGCCAAAAGGGGGTTTCTGACAGACTTTGAGCGCTCTGCGGAGATTTGGGGGGTGGGGGGGGGGGACAGAAAGCAGACAGAGAGGGGGCGAGGCTGGGGAGGAGACTGTAGAAGACAGAAAGACCACTGACCTGCCTGTGGTGAGAGTGAGAGACCCAAAGACTCAGCCTCATCGCGGGAGATACCAATGATTCTAAATGCCTTGGTTCCCACAGCGTAAAGCCAAGAAAGGTGAGATGTAGGAGCACCAGCCCAGAGGGGACGGCAGTACTCCATCAGGAAGCACATGAAAGTATCATACATGGTCAGGAGCTCAGGTGTGCCAAGGAAGGACTTTGCATGATGGAAGATGCCCAGTCGACGACACGCTCTGGAGGCCAGCTTGGAAATGTAGCTTTCCCAGGAAAGATCATGGCAGATCATGAGACACAAAAGTTTGAATGAAAGGACTTCTTCAAGAGGATTGTTGAGAAACTAGATGGGGGGAGGGGGTTTGAGACGGTCCTTTCAGAGAGACATCGTAAGAGTGTGAGATTTGTCAGGGTTGAAAAACATGTTCCAAGTGTTTGACCAGCTTGTGATTTTATCCAGATCTGCAGAGAGTGAAGAGGCTGCTGCTTGCTAATCAGAGGGGTGAGAGATGGTTCGGCAGAGGGTGGAGTCATCAGCAAAGAGATAAAGAGGATTTTTCAGAGAGTCAAAGAGATCATTGATGAAAACCAGGAAAAGAGCAGGGCCCTGAACGCTACCTTGAGGAACTCCAGCCTGGACTGGAATAGGGGATGAGAGAACTCCATTAAGGGTCACATGTTGACTGTGACAGGAGAGGAAGTCTGTGAGCCATGAATGGAGATTGCTTTGGATACCATAGGAAGAGAGTTTGGTGAGCAGGGCAGGGTGCCAGTCCGTGTCAAAAGCACACGATATTGTTGCGGGGCCGGGTATCGGTGGCGAGCACGACCGCTAGAGGGAGCAGTAGAGTCGGCTCCACCGAACACCCGGATTCCAGGTCGTGACCCTCGGATAAGTCCGGAAGGCACGGGTCCCTTACAGGACCATGAATTGCCAATAATTCGACCGCGTGGGGTAGGGTCAATTGCCAAACTTCAATATACCTAATTACCCACGTGGCAAAGCTACCGGGGAATTCACACCCTCGACGGACCTCGAGCGGAACGAGCCGTTACCGTGCCAGAACCGTGTGTAACCCGAGCGGAGGTTCCCGAGGCCTGTTGGTCCAAATGAACAATTTACTGCCTCGCTATTTCTCAATGCACACCGTGCCAAGCCAATGAAAGAAACACAGAAATGAGCTGGAACATTTAAGAAAAGGGATATTTATTTAAAAATGGGCAGGGGAGCACGCAAGAAAGCAGAGTTAACCGTATCAAAGGAATCCAATTTACAATGAAAATAAAACACTTAAACAGCTCTACTTAACACACACACACACACACACACACACACAAAGAAATGGTGGCCGCAGCCTTTATTGATACCCCCAGCTCGGAGGGAAGATGAGCTGGAGGTAAGAGACTGGCTTGGACCTTCCCGCTTCGTGTGGTTCCCGACGATCTGGCCTGGCGGGACTCGAACCCACAACACGATTCCGCTCCAAGCACCAGGTACGGAGGATAGCGTCGGGCGCTGGCACGCTCCTCCGGCTCGCAGGCAGGCGATTCACGGCGGGAACACTCTGGCTCGCAGGCAGGCGATTCATGGCGGGAAGACTCTCTCAGCCTCAACCAACGAACGCTCCGACCCCCTCACTGGGTTGCCCCCACACAATTATATCCCTCCTTTTTGACAGGTGGGAGGGATCCGTCTTGTGTCCTTCCCCTCATTGGACAGGAGTGTCGGGCGATCTTCCGGCCGCCCGAGATTGGTTGGGGGGGTGCTCATGTCTCCGCCCCTCGACCAGGAAGTCGAGCAGCAACATGTGTTGGCTCCCCGTTGGCCGAGAGGTGGCAGACATGCTCGCACCCCTCCGATTGGCTGAGAGGGGTGTCATGCCCGTATTTGGAGCGAAATCCAAGACGCCAACGTCCGAAGAAACCCCGCCTGGCACATTGGACTCCGCCCACGTACGTGCCAACATGCATGTGTGCAATGGGTGATGATGAGGAAGAGAAGATGGGCGTGATTGTTGTAAAAAATTACCAGTAGCGCCCTCATGTAATTCCCATTCGACAGAAGGAGATGGATTCTAACTGTACACATACTTAACAAAATAAACTAAGCTTAGGGACTCTGGCTGTTTATGTGCACAAGGTTTCCAAATTCGCAACAATATATCTCGGGATATGGCTCTGATCTCATGTCTGGCATTGAGTACCTCCATAGATTGTTGGGAAAGCAGGAGCAGCATATCCAGGGTAGAGTGACTTTGTTTAAATCCAAATTGATGATCGGAAATCAGGCCATTGGAGAAGAGGAAGGATTTCATGTCTGAAGCGATGATGGATTCCATAACCTTGCTGATGATTGGGAGAAGGCTGATTGGTCTGTAGTTGCAGGGATCTGTTTTTGCACCATTGTTATGTAGAGTGGTAATGTTTGCAGATTTCCAAGTAGAAGGCAGATGTCCTTGAGCGAATGAGAGGGTGAATAGAACAGAGAGAGGGTGAGCAAGAGCGCAGGAGCAGGTTTTTCGGACACGTGGGCTGATGCCGTCTGGACCGGTTGCAGAATCTGAGTCGAGGTTTGACAGCAAGCTCTTCAACTTGTCAGAAGAAAAGGACATAGAGTCAAGGGACAATTGGGTGCGACTGGATAAGGTGGGTACAGAAATCGATGGGTTTGGGACATAATATTTAGAAGCAAACATGGAGTTTATGCATTCAGCCTCTTCACGTGTAGTGCCAGCTGTGTGGCCATTTGAGGTAAGGGAGGGGATGGAGGGGTAACATACACCAGAAACAGGCTTAACTGGACACCACCAGGATTTGGAGGAGGGAGACCTGGTGTATGGAGGAGGTACAACAAGCATTCACCAGCATTTATTGAGAAATTATGATTCAATAATGATGATCATGATGAGTGTTGTTCTTGTCCAATAATGTTGATTATGATGAGTGTTGTTCTTGTTGAATAATAATGATCATGATGAGTGTTGTTCTTGTTGAATAATAATGATCATATTGAATGTTGTTCTTGTCCAATAATAATGATCATGATGAGTGTTGTTCTTTTTGAATAATAATGATCATGATGAGTGTTGTTCTTGTTGAATAATGATGATTATGATGAATAATGATGATGAGTATTGGTATTCTTGTACATCCATTGGAAGATGCAAAAGGTTCTGAATTTGAGGAAAACTACTTGAGGCTACCCCAAAAAATTGTGGATGAAATTTGATTTTAAGGATATGAATTATTTTTGTATAAGTGGGCTTATCTCTAAAACACCTTTGGCTTCAACACCTTTAGGTAAAACCATAAAATCTGGTTTGTGAAGAATGAGAATCGAGGAAGGGAGTGTTGGGTTTAATGAGGGAGAGATGACATTAAGCATTCCAAAGGTTGATTGTGGATGTCAAGGGAGCGTCTATTAAATAATACCACAAATCTTACAGACACTCCCTTTCACAGTTTAAGCCATGGCCATTTATTTCCCAGCTATTCCTTTGAAATGGTTGAACCAATCTCGATGAAAATGTAAGTGTTGTTTGACCTTAGAAACTACCAGTAGTTACCGATTGGCAATAGCATGGTACGGTACTCGAATCTATACAGTTATGAATAAATTTTATTTTGTCCATGAATTTGTAATGGAATGTCCAATATTCATTCAAAGATGTTCAGAGTTTCATTCCATTCCCCACTGGTTATAACAATGTGCAATAAGGTAAAGAACACTCTTGCCATTCCCAGTTCTGTTCTATTATCTTCATTACCCCCATTAACCTTTCATCACCCAGCCGTCTGACTTGTTAGTTTCCGTGTTTCCTCCCCTCCTCCCTCTCCTCTTTTCCTATTTGTTCATTCCCTTGGTGTTCTTCCCAATGCCAGATTTGCCTGGCTCTTCTCCTGCATGAACCTCGCTCCTGTAAATAACTTTTCTTTTCAGCAATAGAAAGCTCTCAGATTTAATTTTGCCGAAGACTTTCAAATTACTAATTATATCCTGACCAAGATAATTATCCCAGCTCGAGAATCTATCTATCTGTCCCTAGATTTATCCATTTTTAGGGAATACGTATTTTACTGGGATTCTCTTTGAAATTCCATTTCTTGGTTCTTCATTATAGCCAACATTGCAGATTATCTTGCGAGTTCTCAACCTCCTTGAAGACGTAACACGGCACTCGCAACAAGTCGTGAAGGTGTTCCACGGTTGAGAATCAACACTGGACTGGTGACCTCAACACTGTTGCAAGGTTGCCATAGGTTAGGGCAGGAATTTGGAACTGA
>NC_140967.1:58826774-58831774 GCF_056783735.1 Eptatretus burgeri
CCATTAAGGTCCCAAAACACTATTGCCATATGTTTTCTGGTTGATCGTTGAATATTTTCATCTTTTTTTGGTGGTGGTGACCAAGAATGTCTCCACTAGCTTGCTTTGACTCTGACATGAATTGATGGACCCAAGTCTCATCACAAGTCATAATCTTCTTCAATGGAACATCTTTCTCCATCTGGTAGCATTCCAGATCTGTTGCAATGGCCACATAAGTCACCTTTTGATCGAACGTGACATCATTCGGTTCCCTTCTTCACGCCAACCCGATTGAATTCCAAGTGAGAATGTATGTTTCCACACTGACATCCAATTATTCTGCCATTTTATGTGCAGTATTTTGGCATTTCTCCAAAATTATCTGTTCAACATAGTTTCACGTTTGCTTGCGTGAGAGTTGTTGGTTGCTTCTGAGAATGCTGAAGATCACTAATCAATCTGGGCCTTTTTGAACTCGATGCACCTTTTAAGCGCACAATTCCGTGGAAGACACTTACCACCGAATTGTGCAGATTGTTTCCTGCAGATTTCATCTCGGTTAATGATCTTATTCAATAAACTTAATGATGCACCTCTGTTCTTCAGCCAACTTGAGCGTTAACCACCATCTTATTTTACCGAGAATGCTTTGGTCAGCATTGCTCTCACTTCCTGCATAACTTATTCAGGGAAGCAGTATAATTACACAAAATTTTACAAAGTTGAACTCTTATTTTTACTTGTCATACATGATTAAAAGTTCATGTAAACATTGAACCATCTTCGTACAGTATTCTATAGATGAACCGCAGTATCACTATTAACTTAATCCAACTGAACGTCCAACTGCTCTCTAATTAATTAACATTTACACTTTAATTTCTACCTCTGGAATGTAGACTGTGTGTGTTTCAAGATGACGTTATACCAGAATGGCGATTGTAGCCATACTCTTCTCTACATAAAAAAAAATTCAGAACAAGCTCAGCTATTGGAGCTCAGGAAGCTACGAGCTGAGCTCTCTTGCTGCTCTTCAATAGCCGAAATACCCTCATGCAGGTGTACCATCCAAATGATAATTGAGCTCGATTCCCATTAGCTTTCAAGATCTGTTGATGAACGTATGAAGCTAAAATATTAAAATTCGCTCATTGATGAAGAATGTAAAAAAATAGCCAGAACAAAAAGACAACATATATACAGGATGTTAAATTAATTTTACACCCGCTGGGACCCTGACCCCTTCCCGCATGTGTAACCAATTCCTCAGTCTCTTCAATCCCATTCCTCCCTTCAGGGCTTCAACACAGCCGTTCACCACCATCTCAGGTCACACCCCCCCCCCCAATCCTCAACCAGCATCTTCTCTACTCACATTAACCCTCCGCAAGCCCACTATTTTCTGGGATTCCAGGTTTTTTCCACTTCTGTGATTGTGAATTTGTGGCTGTATATACCTTGTCACCCCCCTGTGTCCTCCCCTAACTCTCATTCTTCTTCACCTCCCTTATTTCTCCAAGTTTCTCTCTGCTGTTTGTGTGTCTCCCTCCCTCCTCACTCTCCCTCTCTTTCTGCTGTTCTTTTCCTTTTGTCCTGATCCATTCTGTAGTCCAGCTCCTCCACGAGCCTTATCACTGTATGGAAAAATTTTTATTTCTTCAACCTTTATGTCTTCTGAAATCCTCACCTTTTTACTCTCCGCAAGTCGAAGCTAATCGCTCTCCTCCATTCATTCATCTCCCACTCCTCTCATGAATAGGACCGCCCTCCTGAGTCTGTTGTCTTGTTCTCTTCCCTCCGGGCTGAAAGTCTGCTGCCCACCACCATCTCAAGATCTCTCCCGTTTATACCACCGAGTAATTATACACCCGCTGGGACCCTGACCCCTTTCACCTCCAACCCCTCACCTCATGCTGTGGTGCATTGTTGCATTCTTGTCTAGCTGTTTCCCCTTCACCCCATTTCTTTGTTTAACTCTTTGTCCCCTGTTGTTCTGATCCTGCACTAGCCTCGAGGAGTGCATAATTATTTATTTATTTTGCAGGGAAATGTTATAAATCGTCATTGAGAAATGGAACGCAGCCACAGTCCCTCAATGATGCCTCCACTCCTCTGCAACTCTTCAACTGCCATCAGAAACTGAAATGTTAACCACCCAGAGACTGTCTGTCTTTAAACGCATGTTTAAAATCCTTATTTTGGTGACTGGTTAATTCGAACAATAATCATCTGTTCCTAAGCTAATTTCATCCAAATTTTCAATGTTGAACCTACAACGTGGAGGTGGTGGGGGAGGGGAAGGGGGCATAAGTTCCTGGCCTATCAAGGAAAAGTCAGAACCGGATGAAATTTGCTAGTAATGTAGTTCAAATTTATTGATGAACAATGAGAATTTATTGAATCTCTATCTCTTTTACCTTTTGCATGGTGGCTGAGTTTCCATAGGGCGCCTCCAGTTTTCTCAAATGGAGCACATTGACTATCAATACGTGATGAAATAATTTAATCTCAATGAAATGAAACCCAAGGAAATTCGGGCTGATAATGTGCAAGCATTAGTTGAAGATGCCCTGCACAGTTAAAGAACCGTCTGCTGAAATTAAGCATTGCAGACAGAGCGCAGAAGATGAGCCAAGATCACGACGATATATTGAGGTGACGTCGAATGCCGTTACCGCAGGCAGGTGTATCACCATTCGCCAATTAGCTTGTGTCCTTGGCGTAAGCAAAACATCATCGGTTGAACAGATCATTCATGAAAAGATAAAACATGAACAGGGTTTCGGCAAAATGGGTGTCCAGACATTTAACTCCAGAGCAGAAGACTCCCAGGATGCAAATTTTTGATTACGTCAACTTCTTGGTGAATTTCAATGTGATATACAGGCTTTCTTTGACCACATCATGACGCTGTATGAACCACGAGCACAGTACACCACTTTGATCCCAAATCAAAAAGACAAAGTAACCAGAGGAAAACCACAAGTTCTCCATCCCTAACCAACAAGGCCAAGACAGTTGCCTCCGGTTGGCATGGTCATGTCATTCGTTTTTTTGCGACCGTCATAGTGTAATTGTGGTGGACTAACTGTACAAAGGCACGACTATTAATGGTGAGTGTTGTGCAAATTAATTATGACAACTTTGGAAAAAAATGATGTACAAACATCACGGAAAGCTCACAAAAGGTGTCTGGCATCCCCGGGACAATGCATCTGCACAACATGCGCAGTGGATGCTGCGAAGAATTGCGGTTTACAAATTCTTTCTTTCACATCTCATTTATTCACCCCGTCTCGCTCACACAGACTTCTACCTCTTGGTAAGACCAAAGTCTGAGCTCAGGGGAAAATAAATTTGTGTCTAATGAGACCACCATGACTGCTGCGGAGAGCTTTTGGGGGCAGCAGGATGAACATCGGTCATTGTCGTTCTTATGCGGCACGTGGCTGCAGGTCAGTTCTTGCAGGGCATGGCAGTGTCATTGATGCAGTGCCCCTTGTAGTTTAGAACAGGAATTTGGAATTTGTTCAGGGTGCTGGTGATAGGTCACCGACTCTTCGCGAAGAACACAGTGCGATCTCTAACTTTCACCAACCAATGCTGGCAGACAGGACGGTGGACATCAGGTTCATGGCAGTCCAACAATGCTGGAGAGATGTTGCACAAAGTTAATTGACGTATAATGAGTTTTTACTCAAAATTCCAGGGTGTTGAGTTCTCGAGGGAATTCTGTTATTATGGAGAACTGTTAGTTCAGAATAATTTCCTTTAAAACAAAATTATTCTTCTCTGTAACTCCATTGCCTATTGCCATTCTGCTTGTTGGGAAGTACAGTGGCTGTTGTTCCAGAAGGCTCGGGCATTGTGGAATAGTTTACATTTTAAGCTCTTTGAAGCGCGAAACAATTTCGTCCGACAAAACCTCCACCAACAACGCCATCTGCATGACACATTCCATGTAAGTTGCTGTTCACTTAACTGTCACCAATGGTTTTTTTTCTCCTGCCAAGAAGAACAATTATAATCTTCCATTTTATGAGCACTCACTCCATCCTGCTCACTAAAAGTCATCTCCAAGGGCTGTACAGTGTACACTCAAGATGCTAACACTCTGACTTGACTGTGCATGCTCAATTTGCAGGTTGTGAGATAAAATAGGGAAGTATTTAAGGGAGGGGGCAAGACAAAATAGACAAGGGGAAATGAAAGAATAAGTGAGGAAGAAAGAATAAGTGACGGAGAAGAAAAGAGAAAAATAGCACAGGCAATAGAGTGGAGGCAAAGAGCGAGGTGGGGTAAGAAAAAAGTGAAAGCCAAAGAGATCTACAGAGGAAGCGGCATCGCTTTAAAGCATGCCACATGTTTCCTGAGACAGGAGAAAGGGAGAGGGAACTAAGGGAGGGTGACTGAGGGAAAATAGCGGCTTGGTTTGTTTGTCTTCATGGTGGCAATGCGCCCAGAGAGAAGATGGGAAACGGGCATTTCGACAAGGAGGATCTCTGTTTCTTTGGGTTTTTATGTCCTTGTTTTTGCACTTCCATATCATTTTTGTCCATCCCTGTTTGCTGAAGACAACCTTTGTCTCTGTGTTTTCCACAGGCCTTTCCTTATTGCTCTGAATCATTTCTCTCTCTGCATGTCTGTTTTTGCATTCATTTTTCTCTCTCTCTCTCTCTCTCTCTCTCTCTCTCTCTCTCTCTCTCTGTCTCTGTCTCTGTCTCTGTCTCTGTCTCTGTCTCTGTCTCTGTCTCTGTCTCTGTATCTCTCTCTCTCTCTCTCTCTCTCTGTCTCTCTGTCTCTCTGTCTCTCTGTCTGTCTGTCTCTCTGTCTCTCTGTCTCTCTGTCTCTCTGTCTCTCTGTCTCTCTGTCTCTCTGTCTGTGTCTCTCTCTCCTTCCCTCTCTCTCTCTCCTTCCCTCTCTCTCTCCTTCCCTCTCTCTCTCTCCTTCCCTCTCTCTCTCTCCTTCCCTCTCTCTCTCTCCTTCCCTCTCTCTCTCTCCTTCCCTCTGTCTCTCTC
>NC_140967.1:58841774-58871774 GCF_056783735.1 Eptatretus burgeri
TTTCTCTGCAGCCTACAGGACAAATGGAAGAGAAATCACTCTCTGCCACCCTCCGACCATCCTCAGTCCCAATGGGATGCCAACCCACAGGATTTATCCTCACTCTACTCTTTAAATGCTTAGCATCAAGTGAGGAAGCAGCACTTACAATATTTGAAGTTTTTAGTATGACTCAGCCAGGTTCAGAATCCAACCCTCCTTGACTTAAAACAGAGGCTCTAACCACAACACCACTGGGACGTGTTTTAGTGTGCTGTTTTACTTTGTTCGCCATTTGTCATACAGATATTGAACAAATACAAGTATTGCTCCTTACTTCATTGTATCAGCTAGTTCCTTTCATCCTTCCATTCTCTTCACAATATAAAACTAGAAGGGCACTCGGTTGAGTGCATACCTCCGCCACGTAACACCTGATCCAGTAGAACATCTCGGGTCCAATACATTTTTGAAATATCATGCTGTACAGTACGACATCATTTTTGGCCCTCTTTCTCAATGGTGAAGAATCACTTTAGAAATTAAATAATTCTCATATCTAGATCCGGATTCAGATCTTCACCAAAATCGAATCAATTCGTCCTTGCTACACACCCAGCATGTCCACCAAGTTTCATCCGAATCCGTCCACAACTTTTTTGATATATCGTGCTATATATCTGTTTCGCCCAATCTCTCAATTGTGAAGAATCACTTAAAAAAATTATCAGATCCGGATCCGGATTCGGATCTTCACCAAAATTGAATCAATTCTTCCTTGTCACACACCCAGCATGTCCACCAAGTTTCGTCCAAATCTGTGCATGACGTTTTGAGATATCGTGCTATAGATCCTTTTTGGCCCCATCTCTCAATGGTGAAGAATCACTGAAAAATTCTAGTAGTCGGATCCGGATCTTCCCCAAAATCTAATCAGTTCAACCTTGTCACACACCGAACCTGTCGACAAAATTTTATTTGGATCCGTCCACAACTTTTTGAAATATCCTGCTCTAACCCAAAGATATTTTTGGATATTTTTGATGGATATTTTTGCTCCTTACAGTGAGGAGCATGGAGCTGGTTTTCCATGCTGGTTTTCCATGATATTTTTGCTCCTTACAGTGAGGAGCATGGAGCTGGTTTTCCAAGCTGGTTTTCCATGACATTTTTGCTCCTTACAGTAAGGAGCATGGAGCTGGTTTTCCATGATATTTTTGCTCCTTACAGTGAGGAGCATGGAGCTGGTTTTCCATACTGGTTTTCCATGATATTTTTGCTCCTTACAGTGAGGAGCATGGAGCTGGTTTTCCATGATATTTTTGCTCCTTACAGTGAGGAGCATGGAGCTGGTTTTCCATACTGGTTTTCCATGATATTTTTGCTCCTTCCAGTAAGGAGCATGGAGCTGGTTTTCCATGCTGGTTTTCCATGATATTTTTGCTCCTTACAGTGAGGAGCATGGAGCTGGTTTTCCATGCTGGTTTTCCATGATATTTTTGCTCCTTCCAGTAAGGAGCATGGAGCTGGTTTTCCATGCTGGTTTTCCATGATATTTTTGGATTTTTTTTGATGGATATTTTTGCTCCTTACAGTGAGGAGCATGGAGCTGGTTTTCCATGCTGGTTTTCCATGATATTTTTGGATTTTTTTGATCGATATTTTTACTCCTTACAGTGAGGAGCATGGAGCTGGTTTTCCATGATATTTTTTAAATATCCTAAGATTTATTCGACTCACGGCTCACAAACTTCCTCTCCTGTCGCAGCCAACGTGTGGCCTTTAATAGAGTTCTCTCATCCCCTCTTCCTGTCCAGGCTGGAGTTCCTCAAGGCAGTGTTCTGGGCCCTGTTCTTTTTGTGGTTTTCATCAATGATCTCTCCCACTCTCTGGGCAATCCTCTTTATCTCTTGGCTGATGACTCCACACTCTGCCATACTATCTGTCATCCGTGCCATGCACACCGACAGACAAACAAACAAACAAACAAACAGAGAGACAGAAAGGGGTGAAAACATAACCTCCTCCTTCGGTGGCGGAGGGAACTAGAGTTACGATCAATGTTTGGTTTCGTAAAAGTGCATGATTTGTTTCATAAAATTTCATGACTAACCTTTGATACTTGTCCAATATAAATGATCATGAAATTGATACATTATTTTCAAATATTTAGTTCAAAATTTGAAGTGAATTGGAGTTGGAACTTCAGTAGATGGTAAGCATCAATTGAATCACATGCAACAAAACATGCTTGTCCAAGTCCTTCCGTCACAACACAGGAAAAATATTTACTCTTCGGTGGTTCAGCAATATCTTGCTTTTGTGGATCCGCAGTTGGTTATTTGTGGTTGGTCGGTCCAGAGGCATCATCAATAAATGTATGTTGGATTATTTTTTTAGTGATTTAATATCCTTCATTATAATTGTTTACGGAAAGATGTTTGGAGGCAGGAGAGCTCGAGGTAGATCAAGAATCAATTAGATGACCAAACTAAGCAGTGGACTAGACTGAGTTATGTGGAATGCTTGAGGCTAGTGGCCAGACGAATGGGTTGAAAATCCATGGCAGCGCATCTCCTGGATGGAAATGACACCTGACCTGACTTGACCTCACCTGCCCTTGTTCAGGGGAAAAAATGACTCGGCGCCACATGATGGGGATCACTTCTGGGGGAATCACAGTACAAACATTACACTGCGCTGGTTTTCCATGTTATTTCTTGTTCATGTTCTTAAAAGCATAAACCAATGGTGGTTGGTGCTTTATTTGCTCCTTTAATTGTAAAAAAAAAAAAAAATAGTCAGTGACTTGTAGATGACTAGACATAATACTAACCGGAAGGTCGAAAAAAATAGTCCTCGACCAACAGAGCTTCCAACATGCATGCAAACAGTTATATATTTGAGAAACTTTAATTTAAAAACTCGTGCAGAATACAGATGTACTCGTGAATTATTCTGAAAATGGTACGTTTGTATAAGCTATTACCATGGTAGACGTAAAGAGAAATAAATCCTTCTGCTGCTTCTTTGCAAGATCTGGATTTGGCGGATTGGGTGTAAAACTGTCATTTCATAAAGATATTGTTTTTTTTGGACGTCGGTACCGCTCCCACTGAAGGTGAACTAAGGTTATGTATTCACCCTTGTTTGTTTGTTGGGTCGCCGAAATAGGTGACCCTTATTGTCAGGAATTCTGTCTGTTTGTTTGGATGTTTGTTCGTTTATCATCAGCATAATTAGTAGTAAACGTGGGCGGAATTGGACCAAACTCGGGTGGTAGGTACGTACATCTTATGAACTAGTGCTTTGGAAATTGTGATGGTTGCTAGGGACGCTTTGGTTCCCTAGCAACAACGGAAAAACCTTCAAAATCGGTACCGTTCACGCGAAATCAATTCCGAAAGCCATTATCCCACGTAGGGTTATGAAATTTGGCACGAATGATTTACAGGTGATGCTCTATCAAATATATTCCGGTTTTTGTGATATATGGAATACTTTACCCGCAGCGCCCCCTACAATTAGGGTATGCACGAAAATTGGCGAAAATTGAAGGCCCCCTAGCAATCAGGTGAGTGCATTGATACAAATGAAACTTTGCAGGTTCATGGTAATGAGTACTACAACTTTGCCTCAAGACATATTGACCGATTTCGCTTAGGTCAGGGGTCAAAGTTCAATTAGTGCAAAAATCAATAATATGCGAGAGCTGGAGGTGCCTTCACGCCAAATGCTACTCCTCCTAGGGTTATGGTCGGATGGTCATGAAAATTCACACTAATTGTCTGGAATACATTGTGCAAAAACAATCGAGCCGGATTTTCGATTTAGATCTTTGTTCACCCACAGCACCCCTCGAACTTTAGGGATTTCCGATTTCAAACCGCATTTTCGGTACTTTTCATTCAAATGGATACCGAGTAGTTATCAGTAGATGGAACTGGATAAGATTTGATATGCATAATCTTAAGGTGATTCCCTATCCGCTATATGACATCCATTTTGCTCTATATCTTATAGTTTCCATGCTCGGCGACCTATCGTCGAGCGATTCAAGGTTATGTATTCACCTAACGGTGAATACGAAAAAAAGAAGAAGATCTGGATCCAGATCCAATAATTTTTTTCAGTGATTCTTCACAATTAAGTGATTGGGCTAAACCAATATATATCAAACAAATTGTCTCAAAAAGTTACAGATGGATTCTGATGAAACTTGGTGGGCAGTTTGGGTGTATGACAAGGACGAATTAATTCAATATGGGTGAAGATCTGGATCCAGATATGAGAATTAAAATTATATTTAATTGATTCTTCACCATTGAAAGATGTGGCCAAAAACTATTTCGAGCATGATATTTCAAAAAGTTCTCGATGGTTTATGACAAAACGAGGTGAATGAGTTGGTTAAGTAACAGAACAAGCTGATTCGATTTTTGGTTATTGAAGGTCCGGATCCAGATCTGGTCTGTCAGTGGATACAAAATGTAAACTGCTTAACCTGGCGGAGGGACGCGCTATACCGAGTGCCGTTCCTAGTTAAGTGAAGCTTTTGAGCTTATATACATGATATGTTTTCAATTGGTGCCAAGGAGACAAGATGAGTGGAGGTGAAAACTAGATGGGATAGTCAACTGTTGTTTTTTAATGCCCCCACTCAGATTTGAACAGCCAAAACTATTGTTTGAATGTTTTGGTTGTTGTTTGTTGTATTTCTTCCTCCACCACTTTTAAGGGGTGGGATTGGGGAGGGTGAATGATGTATGAAAATAGAGAACAAGTATGAATAAGGGATGACCTGTGTAGAAGAGGAACCACCATCTTGAAGACCTGGTGGAAGAATGGGATTGAACAGACTCAGGAAATTGGTTCTACAGGCAGGAGAAAAAGAGGAACAAATTGGTGGAAGTGAGCAGTAAGCCCAGATTTAGGAGTTTCACCCAAAATGGGTCACTGACAGACCACGTACGTCATGGAGAAACATAGGGGTGGAGGGTGTGAGTGGGGAACAACACGGGGAAAGGGCAGAGCCTGTAAGGCCAGAAAGGCGGTAGAGGACAGAGAGGTCACTGACCTGCAAGTGATGCAGCACTAACAGGCCCAGAGATTCAGCATAATTGCAGGAGATTACATTGATTTGGAGGGCCTTGGTCTTCACGATATCATAAAAGAAATAAGAGCAGGTAAGGTACATTATGCTTTTGCAGTTTTACCGGTGATTCATTGACATGAAGCAGGTCACGTGGTTCACAGGTCACACGCTGCCGAATTTCTGGGTATTTGACGCTGTCTGGGTATATGACGCTGTCTGGAAACCCGTCTGCTAAGATTGGTCATTGTTAGACAATAAAGATCCCACTATGTCTTTCGCGAATTTATTTCTTCCGTTTTTAATTATTTAATTTTCCCCCCAATTTTCAATCGTTTAATTTTTCAAATTTTCAATTATTTGTTTGTTTGTTTTTCATTTTTCAATGATTTCTTTTTCAAAAAATTTGAATTTTTAAATAGTTTTTTTTTATTGTTCAATGGAGTTATTTAAATATTTTTCAATTTTCAATTATTTTATTTTTTGATTATCTAATTTTTTTATTTTCATCATGAAGCAGAATTTCAAGTGCTACCAAATGGCTAATATTACGGGTTAGCTCTACCAGGAACCATCAGTGAGCTCCGATCGCAGCCCTCTAGCCCTTGGCAAAAGACTGCCCTAGCAGCACTGACACTGTCAAGAATATGATACGAATAGCAATGATGATCACACGCGTGATCAGTTCTGTGAAGGAGTAAGTAAGTAAGAAAGAGATAATTTTGTGATGATGAGGTTACTACACAATCACTTTTCACATTGGTTTTATATATACATATATATGTGCTGATAAAGGAGAGGGGTATAACACTGTGATGTAACAAATTGGATGGATGCACAGTTTGATGAAGATGCAACAAAACTATTTTATGAATAATTATCATTCATAATTTACGCCCAAAAAAGTGTGCATTGATTTTATTTGTTATCAAAGCTACCTACAGGAATCCTGTTAAATAATTACTTCCTTCCTTCAGATAGAAATACCTCCTGTATTATTTGGTGCCATATGCGATGCATGATGATGGGACTGCAGTAAAGGCGTGAAACCACGAACAATGCAAAAGTCGTTTGAATTTCAGTCTCCTCAACCATCAGGCAAATAAAACCAATTTTTGTGGGGGGTTTTTTCATTTGATATATATATATATATATATATATATATATATATATATATATATATATATATATATATATATATATATATATATATATCTCAACAATTACAACCACTGCCATTCGGAATATTTAAACCTCATAACTTTTAGAGATGCTGATACAATGTCTTTACCACGACACCATTGCTCCTTCTTTAATTGCTGTTAAGGCCTAAGTCACATTTGCTCTACGGCGAGGATACGGCGGCCGTACGCCCTCTGAATTGACAGAAACGTGCGACGGCCGCAGAGTTTCTGAGGTGGCCTCAGGGTGGCCTTGCGCTGTCTGGCTATATTTTACAGGCCGTAAGGTCGCCGTGGAATTATAGCGCGGAGTTATAACTTTTTTTTCATTTCTACGTTCGCCGTAGCAATTCAACAAGCCGAAACAAAAGAACTGGTAAAAAAAAAGAACCCACCCACCATCTGTCTGGCCGCACGTTCGCCTTAGGGCCCCCCTGCGGTCGCCTTGGGGCCCCCCTGCGGGCACCTTGCGTCTGCCTTGAAAATTCTATGGCCGCCGCAGGGGCGCCCTGAGGTCACCGTGCGACATCAAATCAAAGACCGTACGGCACCCCCACGTTTTCGGTCTCCACAATTTATAAATACGCCGTGCGGCTCCCCGAAAAATAAAAACATATGTGACTGCTACATTGTGTGACCGTGGAAATACTGCGGCCGCCCTATAATTGCTAGTGGCCGTAGATTTTGGAGATCCCACGCCCGCCGTGGCAAATATGACTTCGGCCTAAGTGACATATATAAACTATAAGTGGCTGCAAAAGCATAATCCTGTCCTCTTATTACAACCTGGATGCAGTCAATCATACTATGCTGCACTGTAACCTGTGGCTGTGCTTGTGGATAAGCAAGGAATCGTGATTAAAGTTGTAAAATTCACAAAGCTTTAATTTTACGACAGCAAATCATTTTGCCTTTTTTTGGGCTTGCAGGATAGCCCAGAGGTATGCGCACTCGCCTCTGAACTTTCGAGCCTGGGTTTGAATCTCGGCCCAGCTATAAACTGTCATCGTGTTTCGCAGGCAGGACGAGGCATCAATGTGTGTCCGTCCCTCAGATGGATGTTAAACTGGGTATCCCGTCTGCCAGCATAAGTTGGCGGATGTTAAAAATCCCAAGATGTTCTTCCTGAAATGTGGGCAAGCTATCACCAGCATCCAGCCAAATTCCAAATTCCTGCTTCGACCAATTGGTGGTACCGCATGAGTGGCACTGTCATGCCCTTGATAACACATGCTGCATGCTGCATACGAAGGACAACAATGGCCTGTTTTGCGGTGTTCCCATCTAACCCATGGCTCGTGATGCTGGGTACCTCACATATCAATAAATCCCGTATGCTGCGTTGATTTCCCCATGAATGTGCTTGTTTGTTCATTCCATGCTCATGTCTCTGTAATCGACATAAAAATACACTCACGTCTATCAATGTCTTTGTCTCTACAAACTCTACTATAAGGCTTTGATCACTGTGTGGGGAAAAAAAGAAAAAATACATTTGCAGGATATCTGATTATGATGTGCAATTTCCTTTTTTTTAATCACTGATCTAGGTTCATGGAGGAGCTTAAATATATACACATGACGAGATAAATTTCGCATTGTTATGGGACAAAACCCACCACTAACAAACGATAAATTTTAATTTGAAGTGAATAAATTGGGATTATAGTCTATGTAGATGATGCTGCCCTATTTGTGAGAGACCCTGTCCACTGGCCGGCTGTGTTCAACAGCGTTGAATCGGTTGCTAAAAGCCGAGTAGGCCTCAAGCCATCATGGAAGAAAAAAAAACAAGGTACAGAATGTACCATTGGATCCTCCCCCCTTCCGGTACCTATCTCCGGTGTAGATGTGGAGTCGGTGGACCACTCCACCTACCTGGGCTCCAACATTCATTCATCTGGATACTGCAGCCCTGACGGGCAAGGCTGGCTCTGTCATGGGGCAACTAGACGCTGTCTGTAAACCGCACCATCTTAGTTCACAAACAAAGCTTCACATTTACAGAACATACGTCCTACCTGTTCTCCTCTATGGTTGTCAAACCTGGACACTTTTGAAAAAGGACCAGGACACCCTACAAGCTTTCCATATGTGATGTCAATGCTGCATCCTTTGGGTTCAATGGGATGACTGAGTCTCAAACAGGACCACTTGCGAGATCACTAAACTTGGCCTGATCACACTCGATATTGCAACGAGACGCTGTTCCCTGTTTGGACATGTCTGCCGCTTAAGCAAACACGTACTCAGCCCATTTGTCCCTGGAATTTGCCATGAACCTTTACCATGGTCACTGACCCGATCAAACCTGCCACCGTTACAAACTCTCTTGGTTACGCCAGTCGGCCAAGGAAATTGTCCTGAGCCCACATGAATGTTGGCAGAAGGCGAAAGACCAACAGTTATGGGGGTCGCTGCACCCCTTTGTTGGTGTGTGGATTTGTAGTTGTAGTAGTAGGAGTAGTCATAGTAGTTATTTGGTCCTTAATGATGTCCTGTGAGCTCTGTGTTCCACATGATTGGCTGTTTCATTTAATTCATTCATTTGATAATGACGTTATAACTTTGGCTGAAATCAATCCAATTTTAATAACACTTTTTAATTTTACAATAAAATGTCATTATTACATGATATTTTATCCATTTATGAGAAAGAAACAAAAACAATCCTTATTACACCTCTTCGTGTGTGGTTATGCATTGGTCACTGGGTGACCAATGCATAACCAAGAAGTATTCAAAATGATCCTCTTATCTATCTTGTTACCTTTCAGGTAGGAAACAATGTCCACTCAAGTTTGTTGACTTCACTTTACATTTATGTTATTTTGGCTGTTCAACATTCCCCTCTAATTCCTTGGCAGATGGTGCTGGTATCACACGCTTGTGTATACAAGGTTGAGGCTCATGGAAGAGCAAGAGCAGAATGAAAGGGAATGCATTGGAAAGTGGGAAGCACAACAGCAGAGTAGACGTGAGAGTGAAAGCGAGATCAAAGAGAGGTGGAGAAGGACACATGGCGGTGAACAAGCTGAATGAAACACAGCAAGAAGAGGGAGGGGAAGGTGGGGATGAAACAGAAAAGGAACAAACCAACCAACAACTAACAAAGAAAAAGAGGTGAGGAGAGAGAGAGAAGGAGGGGGGGTGAAATCAGAATAACCTGGAAAAAGGGAGTGATTGGGAATGGGGTCACTTGGAGTAGAAGAGATCATGGTAATGGATGTGGGATGACCCGAGATAGTGGTGAACGGTTGTCTTGAAGCCATGGAGGGAAGATTGGCACTGAACAGACTGGGTAAGTTGGTTCCACAGGTGAGAAAAAAGAGGAACAAATGAGTGGAGGTGAGCAGTGAGCCTGATTGAAATCCCATTCACTCTGTTCATTTGTCCATTTTCTCCTGATGTCCTTGTAATCCATGTAAAGGTTCATTGCTGCCTCTCAATTATCCGGCATCCTCTAAGTTCTCAAGCTCCCCCATTAGCTTTATACGTTATGGAGACAAACGTTACTCATGCTCTCCCACCATGTAACAGCCACCTCACTCTGTCCATTCCTCGTTTACCCTACTTGCCCTGCCTGTTCTTGCCTTTCATGTAGGGCTGACTCTGCTTTTGAGGATTCAGGACTTCCCCAACAATTTTGTTTTTTTCAAAATCAATTCTTTAACTTAGTCACATTCAAGTTACATACACTGCACATTATTACCAAAATTATTGGAATAATAAGGATGCGTTCCTCAAGAAGCCCTCACCTGCTCGGTGCTCACCCTCCCCAAGTCCACACTGGTTACCCACCTGCTTTCATCTCCGTATTCTCCCGCCCGTGGCATCGTCATCCTCATATCAGGCTTTTCAAATATGTTGCCCATAACTAGCTCATGTGCTCAACTGTGCACATCCACGATTTCTTCAACACACCGACTCTTTCTCATTCCTTCCCATTTTATTCCTCTCCACGTGATTGGTACCCATTTTTTCTTCTTTTCCTCCTTGTGTATATCCAACCCCATTCCCTGCCCCCCCCCCCAAGCACCCCACAATAACCTTTGGTCATCTTTAACTCTGCTGCTTGTCATTTAGCTTCCCCATGCACTGAGACCCTTATATAAATGTAATATTACGGACTAAGGTTATTAATACACAACCATTTACTAATTTTGTAACAGGCTGTTGAACCGCCTTTGTCAGGAAACACAGCTCGGATTCCGACACAAACATTATTTGTTTTTTTTTACCAGGTTTTGGGAGATAATTGGGTGTTTTCGAGGCCATTCATCCATCATTCTGAGAAAGTGCAAGGTCAGTGGTGGATTGTTGTCTGTTGACTCTGGCCAGCCTCAGGCAGCATTCCAAGACATCCCAGGATAGATAAATTGAGATAGGTCAGGGCTCTATGTTGTTCACTGCAAATTTTTTAACATTGTTACCCTCAAACCAATTCCCAATGGAGACGACAGTTTGGCAAGGTCATGCTGGTAGATGTAAAGGCCGCCCTCACTGTATTATTGCGTCAAAGGCAGTCGTGCAGCAATGTCCAAAATTTCACAATAATATGCAAGCACACGAAACTTTGCTGTGAGGGGGAAAAATATGCACTGTAGTCGTGTTGAGAGGTGGTTAGTCTGGTTTAGCCATGCCATTGATTTCTAGATGTGTTAATCCTTACTATATCTCATGGACCGGTGTTTATGTGTTTGTTTGTCACACTACTACTTCTACAGTTCTGGGCTGATTCCATCCATACTTGCTACATTGGATCAGCGTGACCCCAATTGATGTATAGGTGTGTTTTCATCTTTGTCTGTGGTCTTGGGGGTGAGGGGGGAAGGAGGGAACGCAAATTCTCGATGTGAATGTGTATCATGTTGCGCCACCTCCAGGAGGGTATTACAAGTCTCCACCATTTACAATACAGTATTCCTGTTTTTTCTCAAAGTTCACCATCCTCGAAGTGAAGTCAGCCATCTGTTTTTACCTCTGCCACTGAAGGTGGATGGAGGTAATGTTTTCACCCCTACCTGTCTGTCTGTCTGTGTGTTTGTTTGTTTGTGACCAGGATATCTCAAAAAGTTGTGAACGGATTCAGACAAAATTTGGTGGAGAGCTTGGTTATGTGACACTGCCAAAATGATTCGATTTTGGTGATGATCCGAATCTGTATCTGGATCTGAGACTTTTTAAAGTGATTCCTCACCATTGAGGGATAGGGCTAAAACCGATATATAGTTATGGACGGATTTGGACGAAACTTGGTGGATGAGTTGGGTAGGTGACAAGAACAAGCTGATTAATTTTAGTTCCGGTCTGAATCCAGATGCGACCTATCAGTGGGATATAAAATGTAAACGAATCAGCCTTGCGGAGGTGTGCGCTCTACCGAATGCCTTTCTAGTTTACATATGCAAATATGGTGGAATGTTTTCGTCCCTCCACCCTCCCCTTACGCTCTCACACCAACTCCCATATCCATCATACATGCCCCTACCTTCTCTCAAACTACCTTTCCCTTCTCTCCTTCGTTACTCTTTCTACACTCTCATTGTTCAATATTTCAGTTCCTTTCTCATCTCATCTCGCTCTCTCTTTCCCTCTCCCTCTTCTTTGTCTTGCTTTCTCTCTCTCCTGTCATTCTTACTTCACTTCCTTTTCTCAAGTTTAATTATTTAATTTCAATTGAGATAATTAACCCCCCACACGCCATCTTATTACAGTGCATAATAAATGGATGGCCCATAATACCATAATGGAACGAGAGGTTACGTGCCCAGGAAAGGGAATAGGTAGCCAGAACAAAGTGACATTGGGTGCTTAATTAACATGGCAAAGCCTGATGGTATCAAATTTATGTTCAAGGTCACTCTTTTCTACCAACAATGTCATATCTGTTTAATTTTGAAGGTGTATTTGAAAAGGGTCTACCCGGAAATTGCTGATTATGAATGCCGTGTTGCTGAGGCTGGTTTGCTACGGATTTATCGCCTTGCATTAAAAAAGAAATACCATCATGAAAAATGTATTACCGTTCATGCATTCAGATAATAATCTATCTTTGATATTCATGTGATGCTTCTTAATTTGCTTGAAATTGCCTTTTGAGTTCTCTAATGGAATAGCATGACACATTATCGAGTGAAATCAGTTAAGGATATTCATCGGTCCAGGCTTCGGTCACAGTACAAGTTACAGTACAAATTAGCGTACACATCTTTAAGTTTGGATTAAATTATGGTATAGTGCTGTATAACTCTATCTATTGTGCCGGTTGTTTTTTTTTTTTTTTTACAGTCAGGACAATTGGCATTGTTATTCCCACGCTTTTTGAAAAAAAATGGGGAAATCTTTTTTTTCGGTTTTTTTTTTTTTTATTTTTTTATCAAAAAGTGGGGGAATAACAATCCTGTGACAATCTGGCTTAAAGCACTATGTACCAGAATGCCATGAAGTCATCGTGCATGGGAAATGCTTTGAAAAAGTGTATTTTTGACTGGGCGAACACAATACGAGATTTAAGTAAATGTAGATACCATCAGTGGAATTGTCAGACGTTGTTCGTTGTGCCGACAGAGTTTGGTTACGATGCGCGAAGCGGTGAACGGACAGATAGGGAACAAGACAGACGGACACCTTCGTATAATTTATTTTGTTTGAGGAAACAACATTTGCTTTCCAAAAATTTTCCCTCTCTCTTTATGTTTGCAGATCTTGAACTTTGTTGTTGTATTTGGTGCTATCTACGGAGCCCATAATACGTTTTTGTTATGGCCACGGAAGCCAAGGCTTGTGTGTGACAAAGGCATATTCAGCCTTGGCTCACCACACTTTCAGAATCTGACATTGGCATTGTGCTGTGAGTTGCAAGTTTTTATTCTTGCTGTTAAAACAGCTTAATAACAATGTGTGTGTGTGTGTGTGTGTGTGTGTGTGTGTGTGTGTGTGTGTGTGTGTGTGTGTGTGTGTGTGTGTGTGTGTGTGTGTGTGTGTGTGTGTGTGTGTGTGTGTGTGTGTGTGTGTGTGTGTGCGTAAGCACGGAATGCTCTGCACAATCTGAAAACTTTGTTTAGAGATAAATAAATCTTGACAAAGGAGCATAAGATATATATATATATATATATATATATATATATATATATATATATATATATATATATATATATATATATGTTTTGTTTGTTTGTTTTTTTGTATGCCTAGTCGGGGCTCGTGGAAGAGCGAGTACACTGAACGGATCAGGGCATAACAGACAAAAACAGGATGCAAAACATGCATACATAGAGAAGGAAACTCCAAGGAGGAAAAACTGGAAAATTAGAAGGGATTTTGGTGGGGTTAATGAGGGTAGAAAACATCATGATTTTGGATTGGGGACAATCTGAGATGGCTGAGCAGCAGTTTTGAAGACCTGGAAGGAAGAATGACATCGGAGAGGATGTGGAAGGTGGTTCCATAGGTGGGAAAGAGAGGAACAAATGAGTGGAGGTGAGCAGTGTTCCTGGATTTGGTTGGTTTTACCAGAAGGGGGTTGATGGTGGACTATATGTGAGCCCTGCAGAAACCTGTGGGGTGGGACAAAACACGGAAAGAGCAGAGGGTGCAAGATCAGAAAGGAGGTGGTAGAAGACAGAGACCACCGACCTATCTGTGATGGTGGGGTGAGTAGACTCAGGATCAATGCGGGAGATTCCAATAATCTTGAAAGCCTTGCTCTCCACGGCATCAAGCTGGGCAAGATGTCAGGCAGGGGTTTCAGCCCAGAGGAAAGAGCGGTACTCCATCAAGCTGTGGATGAAGGCCTTGAAGGTAGATAGTTGTTCATGTGTGCCAAGAAGGACTTTGCACAACGGAGAATGCCCAGTCGGCGCCTGGCTTTGGAGGCCAACGTTGAAATGTGGTTTGTTAATAAGTTAATAGCTTCAAAAAGTGGCTCCGTGCCCACATCGTGCAAGAAGAAAAATAAGTGCAAGTTCAGTGTCAACAGTAGATACCTAATCACTGTGCATTGAATATATGAAAATCGACAACGAAAGAGGCCTATGTTAAACAACACCGCTCAGTAATTGGGAAACAGAGATACAAAGAAAAGCATGATCGCTTTGACATGGAATACCGGTGATAAGCTTCTCAGGCCTTAGTTCATCCAAAACATGTTTTTTTTTTTCTTGGACTTGAACTTCAAAATACAATAACAACACGATGTAAGAAAGAGCTTCCTTTTACCTGGAATTTACCTTTCAAATTGGATTTCAACATTCAGTCTGCTAACATCTTTCTTCCTTTCTCAAATTTCCTCTTCATTTCTCTTTGATTGGGATATATATATATATATATATATATATATATATATATATATATATATATATATATATATATATATATATATATATATATATATATATGCCCACCATCCTCGGAGTGAACCTATGCCCATAATCTCTTCCATGAGCCAATGCTAAATAATGAGCATCCATTCTGTCTGCCGCCAGCCACCCACACAATGCAGAGCAACCTAACAGTGGCCATTAATCACGTTCTTTCTTGCTCTTTGCCGACTCAGAGGAACAAAGGGCGGCCATGTCATGTCAGGCTGACCCGGCACTATGCAGATGTCGCCTCAGAGTTGAGGAGGCGAGAGGGTCGGCAGGAGTGAACAGCTATTGTTTTCTCAGCTGGATAGTGGCATGAGGTTAATGACGAAAGGGCAAGTTAGGTCAGAGGCCGAGAGATACAGGATGCTTCCATTCCCATAATCTCTTTCTCTCATCGCTCTCCCTGATATCTTTGTCTCTTCCACATCATGTCATCACATCTCGAGCTTCATTCTCTTTATTCTTAAATCCAGATGCTCACCTTTGCCTCCATCTGTATAGTACCATTTGCTTTCCTGTAATTATGACAATCAAAGTGTAATTTATTGTAATTACAAGCAAAGATCAAGTATCACTTTATGGGGGCCCAAAGGGGAGCCTTTTGACACAACAAATCTGATGCATATTCAGGGTTAGGGGCCTGCATCATACCTCGTCCTTACCCTTACACTTTTTTCATCCAAGCTAAATTATCTTGTTACTCGGGGGGGGGGGGGGAAATCTGTGCTTTAGAAAGCACATTTTCTTATCTTTATTTTACAGGGCCATGTTTTCAGCAAAGCCATTATCGGTACTTTAACTTTAAGTTTGTAATATTCAGTGATTTGAGAATTTGTGACTCAAGACTCTTATGATGACCTCAGTTGAGTAAATCTGCAATCGTAATAATAATGATAATAACTTGAAAGGCACTCGGTCGAGCACATACCTCCACCATGTAATGCTTGATCCACGAGAACATATTGGTCCCATTATATTTTTGAGATGTTGTGCTATTTTTCATTTTTGGCCCTATCTCTCAAAGGTGAAGAATCACTTTAAAAATTATCAGATCCGAATCTGGATTTTGATCTTCACCAAAATCGAATCAATTTATCCTTGTCACACACCCAACGTGTCCACCAATTTCATCGAAATCTATCCATAACGTTTTGAGATATCCTGCACACAAACAGACAAACAAGAAGAAGACGTCATGCAGAACACAACACTTGCAAAATCCATAAAACAAATTTGACCTAAAAAATAATTGGTGGTTGAATTCAATGACCAAATGTGCAACTCCTCTTCAAATTTCAAGTGAATCAGATGAAAATTGACAATTTTAGAATTTCGGCCTATGTTGACCTTTTGGCCGATGCAGACCTACAAAATAATTAGCTACTTGAATTCATTGACCTGAAATATATATCCTCTTCAAATTTTAAGTCATTAGGATGAAAATTGAGGATTTTACAATTACTGCCTTAGTTGTTGACTTCGGGCCTATGTTGACCTTTCGGTCCATGTTGAACTCAAAAACTAATTGTCTGGTTGAATTCAGTGACATTAAAATATGTCCTCTTAAAATTTCAAGTTGATCAGATGAAAATTGAGGATTATAGAAATACCACCTTCGTGGTTGACCTTGGGCCTCTGTTGACCTTTGTTCGATGTTGACCTCAAGAATAATTGGCTGGTTGAATTCAGTGACCTGGAATATAAATCCTCTTCAAATGTCAAGTCACTCGGATGGAAATTGAAGATTTTTGAAATCTCACCCAAGTTGTTGACCTTTGGCCTTTGTTGACCTTTTGACCTCAAAAACAATAGCCTTCTTCCTTATGACAAACTCTACCATGTGGTGAAGTTTCGTGAAGATCTGTTTAAAATTGTGACCTATAGGCGACAAACAGACAGACATGCAGACAGAAGAACAAAATCGACTAACCGAACGAAGTACATGAAAGATCTTCGATTTTGCAAGGAACAAACAGAAAGTGGTGAAAACATCACCTCCTTCACTTTTGGTGGTGGAGGTAATAACAACACCAAAAACAACAACAACAACAATAATAATCATAGTCTCAGCCGTTTATAAAATATTCTCTGAACCTTTAAGCCGCCACTTGGGCTCTGTACGGACCCCAAAGTGCTGTTCCTGTTGATTTTTCTGTAACTAATGTTTCGTCATTTTTCTCCTTCTTTGATATCCTTGCACAGTATTGTCTCAATTCAAGTGACAATATTAACAGTTTTTGCGTGAAAATATTTTGGAGTGATAAGTGATGGAAGTTAGAAACAACGTTCCCCTGGCTACTGGGGTCTCACCAGATCCCAAGCAAAATGAAGTGATTTCTTTCTTTTCGGTACAATGAAAGTCATGCTGACCAGCCCCCAAAAAGATGGAAACCTGTCACTGATGTTGATCTGAAATCATTTGTAGGACTCTTGTTTCTCGCAGGTGTGTTTAAGAGCAACCGTGAACAGCTCGATGAACGTTGATCTCTTGGAACTGGCAGACCTATGTTCAGGGCAACAATGCGCCGAAAAAGGTTTCAACAAATCTTATTCTCCTTCATATTCGACAATTCAAACGCATGAAACACATGGCGGGAAGATGATAAACTTGTGGCCTTCAGAGACATTTACAAGATGTTTATTGCTGCCCTGGATAAATATTACATACTTGGCCCTTCTGTTACTGTGGATGAGCAGTTGGTACCATTCAGAGGTCGCTGTCCGTTTCATCGGTGCATGGCCAGTAAACCAGCTAAATACGGCATCAAGGTTTGGTGGAACTGTGACAGTGAGAGAAGCTATCCACTGATTGGCCTGGTGTACCCCGGTAAGCCTCTGAATGGAGCCCGGGAGCCGGGAGGTGGACCAGGGTGCAAGGGTGGTGAAGGATCTCGTATCCCCTTGGTACAAAACGGGCAGAAATGTAACTACAGACAATTTCTTCATCAGTGTTCCATTTGCAATTTAACTTCTGCAGAAAAATGCTCCACTGGTCAGGACTTTGAGAAGCAATAACTCTGACATTCCTCCTCGAATGAAAAAGTGTCCTCGTCAATGGAGGCGTCAACATTTGGATTTAGTGAAAACCTCACAAATGTGTCGTATGTTCCAAATAAAAACGAAAGCGCCATCTGCCTCTCAACCCTTCGTCATGAAAAGGATGTGCCTGCCGAAGGTAATCCCAAACAAGCCTGAAATAGTGTTGTACGACAATAAAACAAAGGGTGGAGTCGATAACTTGGACCATTGGACAGGATCGGTGTGTGACAAGGACGAACTGATTAGATTTTGGTGAAGATCCGGATCCCGATGACTGGAGTTATTTCAGTGATTCTTCACAATTGAGAGATTGGACCAAAAATTGATATACAGCACGATATCTCAAAAAGTTATGCACGGATTCGGACGAAACTTGGTGGACACGTTGGGTGTGTGACAGTAAAGAATTGATTCAATTTTGGTGAAGATCCGAATCCGGATCTGATAATTTTTTAAGTGATTCTTCACCATTGAGAGATGGGGCTAAAGTTATTTATTTTACGACATCTCAAAAAGTTGTGGACGGATTCGGATGAAACTGTGTGACGAGGACGAATTGATTTGATTTTGGTAAAGATCCGAATCCGGATCTGGATACGAGCATTATTTAATTTGTAACATGATTCTTCACCATTGAGAGAGAGGGCCAAAAACGATATAGTACTGTTTAGCATGATATTTTTAAAATGTATCGGACCCGATATGTTCTCGTGGATCAGGCGTTACATGGCGGAGGTGTGCGCTCCACCAATTGCCCTTCTAGTTGAATATGTTTCATTAAAGAGAATTTGGGTTGACTATGTTTGAAGAGTTGTCATAAAAGTCGCCATGCCAAAATGATGCCTTCTTTGTTCCCTTTACTTGTTAATTTTTCACAATTAAATGGCGGGGTCGCAACAGACCCCAGGTGACAAACAAGAGTTTTTTTTTTCCATAACGTGGCAACTTAAATTTGAAAACTTTATACAGTCTAAGTTACCCTGTCTTTTAATTTTTTTCAACAAATATTTCAAACCGTTGTGTCCCAATTACCAAGTGATTGATATTTACATCTAATCAAAGTGAGGAAGAGTCAGAAACTTCACATGGAAATCCATGATATTTCATGAAGAATGCTGATTTATTTTCCCACTAGGGTAAAAGGAAATAAAATATGGAACTCTTTCAAAAGTCGATGCTCCTCGGACAAAGAAATGTATTTTCTCGATGGACTTGGAGGGTTGAAGTTTCACCTTTACCAATTATCGAGTGCATGATGTTGAGGAGAATTACATAGCTTTTTTAATGTCAGTGAAGACCTGAGCAATGTGTCTGACTATAGGAATCCAATCTCGAGACTTATCTGCAAGACAATGGAACTGGGACTGAGAATCTGACTCATCTTACTAATTAATCGACCATGTCACTGATATTTTGTTTCGCTACCAGTTTTGTTTTAAGAATTGTTTTGCTATTTATACATGAGGGCCAGTCAATATGTAACCTTAAAATGGCGATATAAATTTTAGAATGTAATGTGTGTGGTTGTAGACGACATTTATTATATCGATGGGTAAGAGTCATGTTTTGCCTGTTTTAGATCTGGCAACATTGAATGTATGATGTCACTGGGATTCACACCCTTGCTTCCCAGGAAACGGATGACGATAGCATAGCAAACGGACTCCCTTCTAAGGGAGCAACCATCTTGGAACTGCTCTACTGATAAACTAAGCCGGGGTAAAAGTTAAACCACCGACCTCCGAGACTAGGAGTGCTATTTGCAATATTTTATACTCAACAAAGTTGCATGCCTCCAAATTGAGCATGACATCGAACTTTTCCTAGAACTATAATGGTACTGGGTAGAGCACATACCTCACATAGGCTGAACAATTTATGTTTTCTATCCCACTGATAGGCCAGATCTGCATCCTGACCTTGTTATCCTAGGGGCCTGAGTTCAAATCCTGCTTGGCGATTGAATTAATATCAGGTTGGGTTAACTCAGCCTGTCTTTCTTCTGAGGTTGGCAAAATGAGTGCCAGCTTGCCTGGATGATTCAGTGATTTGAGAATCTTGTGTTGGAGCAGTGACCTGTCCAGGATAGTGCCCAATAGCCCAGGAGACTGCTTTGGCAGCACTGATGCTATGTAAAGAGTATGGTCCCAATTGATGGATGGATGGATGGATGTTTCAATCTGATATGTTGAAAAATTCCTGAAGTTTGCTAATAATAAAATCACAAAAATGTCCCATTTGATTATAATGGGGTGAAATTGTTGTCATAGACAGTTTCTCTTTGCCACGTGGACTTTTTTTTATTCCACGTAGAACATTTTGCTATTCTGCCACGAACCAAGATGAGCAAAACCGTAAGAAGAAAAAAAGACAAATTTAAATAAGTAATTATATTTTGCACCCTCTTCGCTTGGTTCTGAGGTGGTTAACCAATAGGGGGCCTTTTCATGATGACTGGCAACCCTCAAGACTTCAACTCGAGAGTTCACTGTCCACCCGTGTTTTTCGGTTTTATTTACAGTTTATATAGTAACGTAAGAAAGTTCCTGTGCACCATAAAAACTTACACAAAATGATACTGACATGTGCCCTAGCTATTTATTGGTCAGCCAACATGTGCCTGGACATCTTCCCCAGTTTAACCCATGAATATCCGGAATTCATACGTGCACACTGTGCGCTGCACAAACAAATTGCCATGCACATGTGCTCAGTGACATGGCAGTGCTACATGTGGTACTGAACAAATTGCAATGCATCGCGAGTCGATGAACCATCCCAGCTGTGAAAAATATTCTTATTGATGTCGAAACGTGATGCCACACCTTCCCAAAAATGAACGTCGACATGCTATTGGCATGCTTGAGACAGGAATGCAACAACCCGTCATGTTGAAGACATTATCAACAAACTGACAACATCAGAGAATGTCCATGTTCTGGGCGACCATGTGTGATGTCACGTCGGCAGGATAACCATATTCGGTTGGTGCAACTTAGGAATCGGTTCCAGAAAGCAAGTTTGACAGCTCATAGCATCCCTGGCTTGCGACCAATCAGTGCCAGAACTGTCAGAAATTGCTTACGCGAGCATAACATCTGACCACGATGCCCAGCAATATGTACGATTTGGTTGCCACGTCATCGACATGCACGCCGAGCTTGGTGTAGACAACGTCTGAGGTTCATGTGACAAGATTGGGCTGCTATCCGCTTTACAGATGAGTCGAGGTTCCATCTTGACAGTAGTGATGGCCATTGTCGCGTTTATCGATGGAAGGGGAACATTACGTTGATGCATGTGTTGTGCAACGTTCGTCGTTCGGCAGTGGAAGCGTGATGGCATGGAGAGACATCACAGAACCCAGCTTGCGGTCATTAATGGCAATTTGACAGGTATTCGGTACTGTGATGAAGTTCTCCATCCTCACGTCCTCCCGTTCCTGCAGATTCATGGACGTCACATCACATTTCAGCAGGGTAACATGCACCCTCACGTCGCACGAGTGGTCACTGACTTCATCAAACAATTGAAGATTCTCACACTTCCCTGACCAGCTATTTCACCTGATCTTTTCCCCACATAACATGTGTGGGATGAAGTTGAATGACAACAGCGCCGTCTTCAAAACTAGCCGGCGACATAAGCCCAACTGCGGTCAGGCCTTGGTACAGATCTAGAATGACATCACTCAATCTTTCTTCAACCATCTTGTGTCCTCAATGAGGTGCCTGCCATTGCCAAGCTTGTGTCAACGCAAATGGTAGTCACACCAGATATTGAGCTGTTAACTGACATTTCACCGCATCTCTCTTCGAGCCTCCGGAGGACATGTCTTGCACACGTGTTGACATTCTCATGTCAATTTCATGTTTATCAAACACTAAATGTTGATATGACCAAATAATGTGATGTGTTTGTTAACATTTCTCATTTCGCATCATTGGAGATAATGCACAGAAACTTTTTCCCGTTAGTATATATAGATATCAGGTGAATTGGTTGACAATTAACGATTTATATGACCTTGACCTTTGACCTATTGACACCAAAAACAATAGGCTTCCAGATTGTCTCTACCCCAACCAGATGGTGAAGTTTTGTGAAGATCAGAGTAAAAATGTGATGTGTAGGCGATTGGCACACACACACAAACAGACAGACAGAACAACAGATCAGACCAACCAATATACTGTTGTTGTGAATGTTCAATTTCACAAGTAACAAACAGACAGGGGTGAAAACATCATGTCCGTCCACCTTCGGTGGTGGAGGTAATAAAAGCAACTCAATCTTGGCAAGAAGTCATTCGATGAACTCCTTTCGCCGCAGAACCATTCTTTTTGGTAGCATTCACCAACTCATGATTGCACTGGGTCAAGGATAAAGAATACTTTCGATGGACTGGCTGCACCACTGGATGAAAGTTTCAGATTCAATTTTCCCAACTTATAAAAACATCCGATGTTGAACGCGTACTCAATCATTTCTCGGATCTGCATTTACCGATGTTGTTCAAACTTCGCACGCAGATAACGAATGACGGCTTCAATAAGCACGTCATTTTTTTTTCGAGATCACATCCAAGATGGCTGACTGGCATGCGTTTTGTTACTTAAATTTGTTCCCAACCATTTATCATACATGCGTGGTCCGATTTTGTTCAAACGTGGCACAAGCACAGCACACGATGGCATACACCTGCACTTATCTTTATTTTGCAATCTGATCAAGGATTGCTGACTGGTAGACTAGCAGCCATTTTATTTGTAAATAAATGTGGGATAGCCCTTTAACTCTGCACAGCAAAATTACTGAAACAATGGGGGCTATGACATTTTATGTCTTTTTGTCCTTGCTCACCAAGTCACTGCGATGGCTGCTCCTAACTTCATACTCAGACAAGAGAATCTGAGTGAGTGAGTATTTTTAATTGTGTGGAACCTACGCTGGAATATACGTTTTTATCCATAGCTTTACTCTTACAAGTGTGTTTGTCAAGGAACACTTTGTTGTAAGAATCGGGATGGTTTAAGTCTATGTTTATTAACTAACCATCCATCAGGGTGATTTAGCATGAGTAGTTATGCAACGCATTTGAATGACAGTGCATCAGTTGCATCAGCAAGTTTAAGCTAGTTTTAATTGTTCACAATATTCACATCTAGTCAAAGTGAGCCCATGATCAGAATCCATGTAGTTTTCATGCTCTGCCATGTTATCACATTATAAGCTTGATTGCTGCCTCAATTGCTGGAATGACATGTTACGTATTTGTATTCACTGAGTTTGTTGATTGGAGTTCGTATGGACATTCATAACTTAAAATTCCTTGACATGGTTATGAAATGCTACAGAGCTGATTTGCGCTGTTTACCTGTGATTGTTTGGATTGACAACGTATAACGAAGTTAGGTTAGTGACATGAAAGAGTCATGTTCAATTACCACGGTGTTTCACACATCATTTTATGATTGCTGGGATTCAAATTGAATTTCCACAGACTTATGCATCTGTCTAAATCAAGTATTTAAAGAGATGTGTAATTGTTGTTTTGAGTGGTTTGTTGGTGAGGTTGGTATTACGTTGCTGTATTGCCCTCACTAGTGTGTTTGACTCCCATAGCTTCTCAGAAATCTAGCCTGGATATGAGAGACACCATCATTTATTTTTGCACATGCTCGCATGCGCATGCACGCACACGCACCACTGTGGCGTCATAATGACTTGGACCTGCAAAGGTTGACACCTCAAGTCGGTCCACAAATTGTTGTTTTGCTTTGCATTGTACTGTCCAACCAATTGATCAATCGATTTACTATATTGCTCCTATTATTTATAAGCAAAATATTAAAGCACTTTATAATATATTACAGACTATTCAATAATGTAGTTACACCATCCATATTTATCATCGAGTTAAAAAATTATAGGAGCTCCACACCAACAGTTTTGTGGTTTTCGACCATCTGGAATGTCTAAGATAGTTTTGAATCTAAAGTTAGTACTCGTTCATACACATCCAATCCCTTCATGTCACAAATTAAATGTTTGAAATTTAAGTATCTATATTTCATAAACAAACAAAAGATCCATCCATCCATCAGTACCATACTCTGTGCAGAGCATTGGTGCTGCCGAAGCAGTCTCCTTGGCTATTGGGCACAATCCTGGACAGGTCACCACTCCGACACAGGATGCCAGCAAGCTGGCACTCATTTTGCTGACCTCAGAAGGATGACAGGCAGAGTCAACCCCACCTGGTATTAATTCAACAGCCAAGCAGGATTTGAACTCAGGATCTTAGGATCCCAAGTCCACCACCCTAACCATTAAGCCAACACTAGGCATCAACAAAGGATATTATACAATTTTAATTTCAATGATGGCTTTATTCCTTCAGATTGGACAATTGTTGCAACCTCTTGGAGAAAATTATCTTTAAATGAGCCTCCATAAAGTATGTTGTGATCAATGTAATTGCACAAAGAAATGTTGACATTCGAAAGTGGGAGTAGGTCTTGTGTTTCTCTTTTTTTTCCTTTCTTCTCATGTAGTCCTGCAACACTGCCTGGCTTAAGAAGAGAGTACTGAGGCCGGAATAATAACATTTGGCATCATAGCTAAGACTGACCACAGGGATGTCATCATCATGAAACAATGCGATGACAAGCCCAAAAGTGAGGGCGGTTGGCATATGCCGCCATTTTTCAAGATGGACGTCACCCAGGAATTGAAAAGCCAAATCTTGTGTAATAGAGCTTGTAGGATGACAATTTCAGTGTTAAATATCATGCTTTCACAGTCGATGAGTCCAACAAAAGTGTTAGAAAAACAGTCAGATGAATGTTTATGCATGCCATCATGGCTGACCAACTTGGTGACCATGTACAGTAAACCCTCAAATATCACGGGGCTCAGGTTCCTGGATAATGCCACGATAGTTAAAACCATGATAGTGGAAACCAAGGGCCAATGGGAAAAGGGGAGTTTGGTTCCTGGGCTTCAAAAAAATTATTGAGGAAGGTCAGCGGCAGCCAGAAATAAACACATCACAATTGAAATAATCATGTAAAATATGTATAATGCATGTTAACATTAAAATGAACATGCAAATACAATAAATTCGGGATAAAACAAGAAAAAAAGATATAAAATGTCATAGCCCCTGTTGTTTTAGTAATGTTGCTGGATGGAGTTAAAGGGTTAGCCCATATTTATGTACAATTAAAATGGTTTACCAGTCGGCCATCTTTGATGAGATCACAAAATGTATTGAGGGGCATGTGTATACCATCATGTACTATGCTTGTGCCAAGTTTGACCAACATCGGTAAATGCATGTCCGAGAAATGATTGAGGACGTGTTCAATGTCGGGGTTTTTTTTAATAAGGAAAATGACTGCCAGTCAGCCATCTTGGATCTGATCCTGAAAAACACTGGTGTGCTTACTTAAGCCATCATTCATTATCTCTGTGCCAAGTTTGAACAACATCGGTAAATGCATGTCTGAGAAATGGTTGAGGACGTGTTCGACACGAGGTTTTTTTTTTTACAACTAAAATGGCTCTCAGTCGGCCATCTTTCATCGCATCGCAAAACAAAATGATGTGCATATGTATGCCGTCATGTGTTGTCTTTGTGCCAAATCCGAATAAAATCAGTCCATGCATATCCGAGATATGGTTGCGGATGCATGCACGCATGGACACGAAAATCGAGGCCAAATCCATGGGCCGCCGTTTCTGACAAAGCCCAACAGGGGCTAATAAACAAGAACAGAAAACTTTTACTTTTTAAACTTTTTTACAAAATAGCGAGTTGGGTGAGAGCAAACATATTAAGTCCTCTGCCATAAATAGAAAACACAAGACAGCTCAGAGATTATGATGGTGATGATGCTATGTGGGAGTGTGGAGGTTAGAAAGATGTGGATGTAAAACTTGTGATGGCTGTTGGATCATCAGGAGCACGACAAAGTCACCTGCTGCATTGCCACATAGGTGAAGGGTAAGACGATCCTGAGCCACCTTGACCCGGAGCAGATCATTCCTGCTTGGACAGGAAGATACGAGATGGCATCCTCTTCCAGAATAATTCAGTCTCTTCAGCGTTAAAAACCTGCTCCGGCATAAATCCCTTTGCCTTGATTCGTTATATGAGCTGCGGTGGGTAGTTTTTCGCAGCATCATGGTCGGCGACGGTTGAACTGGAGCCTTCGGCCCGGGTGCCTCATGGACACGTTGGTAAACCTGCAGTGGTTTCTCCAATATCACCGGTGCACTCAAAGAGGTAAATCGCAATGGTTTCTCCTGTACACTGATCCACTCAAAGGGGGTAAATCTGCACTTTCACCTTTTGCCAATGTATCTAACAACTGGATCACAAGAACTGTAATATAAGAATAATTAGAATATAATAACAATTCCTATCTGATTACTACAATTAACAGTGTGCGAAAAACAATAAAAGGCTCGTAATGGGAGGTAATCATACACGCGACGCAAACAGTGACTCCTCTCAGCTCACAAACTGCGATTGGCCGAAATGAAATACCGTGCTAACTAAATCGGAACACAATAGGTTTCCCACAATTGGTCGAAACCCGCGATAGTAGAACCTGTGATATTTGAGGGTTTTGCTGTATACCACTCTGCTTATACACATTCCTCTTTCTGGCCCAGGCTGGAGTATTGTGTTTTTATATTCAGTCTATATTTTAACAGAAATTATCCTTTGTGTTTTCAGATATTTAAAGAATAGAAAAGCAGAAAGTATTGGTTGGGATGGCCACAGAGTTTGATGCGTCAGTGTGTAAAAGACGGCGATTTGAAATATTTGATATTGTCAACTGCATATTTTGCTCCAAGCCGTTCACAACATTTCGCCGACCTCGGAAGGATGACAGGCTGAGTCAACCCCCTGGTGTATTAATTCAGCGGCCGACAGGGCTTGAACTCAGGACCCGAGGATCCCAAGCCACCACCCTAACCACTGAGCCAACACCAGGCTATCTCAGTGGGGAAGAATCACTTTTAAAATTCTAGTCCAGAAATCCCTTTAAAAATTCTAAAAATCCAGAAAGCTATCAGGCCAAGAGATTCAAGAGGTGGCTTGCCAGTGAATGACCAGAGTTATCGCTTATCCTCCAACGACGAATGTCGAACCTTGTTTGCTCATGTACCATTTCTGCTGGGGAAGCTTTGCACACAAACTGATCTAGCTATTGAATGGAGTAGCGGATGATATGATGAGGCAGATGCCAGGAGAAACGTCGACGAGGTCACAGGGAACAACATTATTCACTAAGCAGTGAACATTTTGTGAAGAAGATCGTCACAGATACGCAAGCTGGATGTTGAATCCCATTCCTGTACAGAAATGTCTCCAGATAAACTGAGGGCATCTCAAGAAGATTCAGATTCACGTCTTGTTTTACAGATTTATAGTCAAGTATAAAGAACCAATCCAGAGCAAAATGAGGAGGTGAGGGGGATATTGTTTTCCACATCCAGCCAGAAATTTCCACACCTTCAAACTGGAAACAGTTCCTTTCCAGAGGGGAAAACAATGCCAATCTTGCTCAGTTTTACACACGGTAGAAAATGCAGTCGCTTTATTGAGTGACAAGGAGATACGACATATCAGTGGTGGGTAGTGGAACAAGGCTGTGCAGAACACAAAGGATATCCGGATGGAAATTGAGTGTTTGGCTTCAAATCGTGAGGCGGCAGACACCCGGATTGTGGTGCACGTCAAAACTGCTGCAGATAAGGGTGCAGAACACATTGTGGTAAGCAGTCCCGACACCGATGTCCTCATGTTGCTTTGACCTCACAATGCCAGTATTGTTTCTGGAGAAAATTTTCTTCTCACTGGTAGGAAAGGGAAACATGCTGATCTCACCAGATATATCCCTATCCACAAAATGTACCACAAATTGGAAAACAGAGAACATGACATTATGTTGCCGGGTTACTGTCTTACAGGTTATGATACTGTGAATTCCTTCATGGGGCACGGAAAGCGTATGGAGTTCCGTTTGATGATGCGGAAACCTGAGAAATTACAGGCTCTGTCCAATTTGTGGAAAGGTTTGACTCTCCAAAAAGATGAAAAGGCAGCCGCCAAACAATTCGGCGGGGCTCGACTGCACAACAAAGCAGACTGTGAGTCTGAATTCCCTCAGGTGTGACAAAACAAGTCAAACAATCCCACCTGTGAAGACGCTATGTCCGTCATAAAGCTTTTATGTGCACCTTCAACAGTGTATGTATCAGTTAGGAATATGGCGAGAGGCTGTCATTAACATGCAAGTCATTGGACCCCACAAAGCTTTGCTATGAAAAGAGAGTGGATGGGGCATCTGTACTGTATTGCCAAAGTTGATGAACCAGCCTGCTGCTGCCCCAGAGCTGTTAAATGACTGAGTGTGCAATTGCCCGCCAGACTCCTGTGGTTCGCAATGCGCGTGCCTTGAAAACGACCAGCCTTTTACGGCAGCATGTGACTGTGAAGGTCTGTGCCCAGTCGACACAACAGAATAATCTACTGCATGTGGAAATCCTCTGACACATGCTGCACTTTATGTCAGCGAGTCCGACAGTGAATCAGACGATGTGTAGTTTAAGCACGTAAGGGCAGAGTTATCTGACGAAGCAATGCAACCAATGTACAATGAAAGCACTTAACAATTCTACTTAGACAAGACAGGCCCGCACACAGACACGCACACCCAAAAAAAGAAATGAACCGCCGGTCTTTATTGAAGGTTTCCAGCTTGAGGGAAGATGAGCTGGAGATCAGAGCTATCTTGGACCTGTCCACCTCGTGTGGTCTTCGACGTTCTGGATCGGTGGGACTTGAACCCGCAACAACGATGTCACTCCAAGTACCAGGGACGGAGGATGAAGGACGGATGCCAACCAGCGCGAGGGAGGACAGGGCAGCGAGCGCCAGCAGGCAAGGCGAGGTGATCCGAAAACGATCCGGCAGGCAAACCTCAACTGCCCCCAGTCGGATCGCGCCGATCAATTATTCACTCTCCGGCCAGGGGGGAGGGGACTCCCTCTCGTAACCCACCCCCCCCCTTACTGGACGGTTTTGGCTCGCGATCCGCTCGTTGCCCCTGTGATTGGCCAACAGGGGTGCCAAGTCCGCTGATTGGACCCGGGTGGGGGGGGGCATGGCGGGCGTCATGGCGGACCTCCCCTCAAACAGGAAGATGAGTAATATTGTCCTGCATTGGCTCCCATTGGCCGAACGACGGCAAACTCGCTCGCATCTCTCTGATTGGTCGAGAGAGACGCCAAGTCCTTCATTGAACTCCGCCCACCGCGAGCGTTATGGTGTTAGGATGGAGCGAGGTGAAGGTGTTGTTGAAACGAAGATATAAAAGAAAACCCTAACTCTCAAAATAACTCCGCAGCGCACGAACATTTAATCCCCATTAGACAAGGGACGGGACCCTTATATTACTAGAAACACCTACTTACCAATATAACTGATCTATAGGACCTGGCTGTTGTGCGCTCATGGTTTCCAGATTCGCAACAATATCTCAATAAATGAAAGATTACAATTCTAGCGATGTGAAGAAATGTTTCTATTCCGGTTTGTGTTTTCAAAAAACAATGCCATTATTAGCCTCATGATGCGGGACTCATACCTACAGTCTATCCCTTTTGTCAAAAGAAAGTCATCGACATATTACATATGCCATTGGTGTAAGTTGAGAAATATTGATTTGAAAAAAGGAAGATAACCAATAAAGGTAGGAAAGCAAAGATACATTAGGGAAGTTGGAGAAGGGGATTACAAGGTAAAGAAAATTGGAGGAGAGAGGAATAAGGATAGGGGAAAGAAGTGTGATGTATTAACCAGCCTCAATGGTGTAAATGGTAAGACTGTCCACTCTGAGTCTGGGAGATCAGCAGTTTGAAACCCCAGGTGAGTCACACCAAAGACTTAAAAATTGTACATTCTGCTTCCCTGCTTGACACTCAGCATTTGAAAAGGATAAAGCATGGACAAACACCCATAAGTTGGCAATCATAGTTGAGGCTTTGATAAGCCTAATGGCATCCTCCAGTGTTTCTTGGAAGGGAACTCTAATTATTATGAGTCATATTGGAGGGGGTGGGGTGATGGTTAAAGATCATGTCATTTTTTTGTACGTATTATGTCTGTGAACCCAAATGTATCAGCAAAACATCCACCAGCAAAAGAAAGCATATAACCTCTGGGCTAAATTAATGGATGACCTCTGGCCTAAATGAGAGTCACAACTTTTTGAGGTATTAATTTCAGCACAGGCTGCGTGCCAGGAAAGCACAGTTA
>NC_140967.1:58876774-58901774 GCF_056783735.1 Eptatretus burgeri
TGAACGAAAAGATGGATGCGAATACACAACAAATGAACGGAATGGAAACAAACATGAAGGAGGAAATGAAAAAGCTACGGGGTGAGACGCAGAACATGGGCCGATGCCTGCAGGCGGGCATGAAGGCCGTGACCAGGGAGATAGAAATGGCGACTCCACGTGTAGGAGCAAACGAGCTGGAAGGGGGTGCAACGGCTGACAGGCCCGCGGTGGAGGCGGGTAAAAAAATAATTTGGGGGGCGTGTTGGGCGAGGGTCGTGACAGAGGAATCGACGGTGACCAAAAGGGAAAAATTAAATGGGGAGACCAAAACGTGTGAGACGAGACACGAGGTGACGACAACAGAAACTCATAAATGTATAGAGACACGGGAGATAGAAAAAATAGAGGAAAGGCTACACGATGAAGACGGGGTAAGTGACGCGCACACACACATGGAGGTAGTGGAGGATAATGGGGGTGAGCTCGCGGAGCGTGTGGAGACCCAGTGCGAGCACCTGGGTGGCCTTCTCCAGGAACGAGGGGAGGGAGTGTGCCCCCTTGAGGCGAGTCACGACCAGGTGAGTTCGGTCGTGCTTTGCGAGGTTGGGGGGAGGAGTGCTGCGAACGGGTGCACGGAGAGCTTGGGGGGTATAGAGGCCCCGGAGACCCTTGTGGGGACACGAATCCCCAGTGTAGTTGTCCCTGTGTGTGTGGTGCAAGGTGTGAGTGCGTCCCCGTGTGTGGAAGCGACCCCGTGTGTGAGTGGTGAGGTGGCGATTGTGCCAGAGTACGTGCTTCCCAGCACGCCGTGTGTGGAAGAGGGCGTGTGTGTGAGTGAGGGACGGTGTGTGGATCAGGCACCGCGGGTGAGTGCCCCCGCGTGTGTGGATGAGGCACGGAGTGTGGATGAGGCACAGCGGTTGAGTGCCCCCGCGTGTGTGAGTAGTATGGTTTGTGTGAGTAGTGAGGCACGCGTGAGTGAACGGCCGTATGCAAGGGAGACCGTGTGTGTGAGAGAGCGGTATGTGAGGGAGATGTCGGTTAGCATGCGGGAGCACGCAGCCGCGTCTCCCGGTGTGAATGTGATGGAGTGGACTGTGTGCGTCGTAACACGCAGGTGTGCGTGGGTTGAATGGCGACGACGACGACGACAGAAGAAAGAAAGCCGGGTAGCGGCTGTAGTTGTTTCGGGGACCGTGCCGGGTTCACCCAGCAGTGAGCACGAGGTCCGTGCTGTGCAACGCACGAGACCACCACGTGCTCGCTTGCGAGGGTGAAGTCCCGGTCCGGAAACGCACGCGGTGGATTTGCCGATCCCGCGGACGGACAAAGTTTAGGCAGGATTATGGATTTGGACCGGACGGGTTCTCCACGCGATCGTGTGTGTTAAGCTCCAACGGGCAAAGCACATGTGTTCGCGTGGGGAACCCCTCGAGACGTGGGGCTTGTGTTTTTTTTTATGCGCACGGTGACGCCATGGCTGCACGTGGGGTTGGAATCCGGCAGGAGGGGTATCTCTGCCGGATGGTACCGTCCAAGGAGGGACGAGGAACACGTGCAGCTGCATGACGTCACGGGCAGGTGCAAAGTGCGCGAGTTGCCGCGCTGGCGCTGCGCATGTAAAGAAAAAAAAAAAAAAGAACAAGCCTCACTTTCGGGTACACAGGATTCCTGGGCAAGGGGTGGAAGACCCCCTTTCCCTGGGCACAGGATGGAAACTAGTTAGGGGGAAGGGTTAGCTTAGTTAGACCGACTTCATGGGGCAGGGGTAAGTCCTCATGGAGTCCGTGGAATGGATTAGGTGGAGGGATTTAGTGAGCTTTAGGTTGGGAAATTGATTTTTGGGACATTCGAGGACAGTGACAGACTTGTGAATGTGTAGAGGGGACTTAGTTTAGCTACGTAGCGTTAAAAGGAACGTGCTGTAGTTTAAGGGACGACGTGTGAGCACGAGTTAGTTAGGGGATGTAGTTAGAAGGATGGCAGAGTTCAGCGGTGTGTGTGTTGAAGAGTTGGTGAGTGAAGTGGAAGCATGTGCTTGGTGAGTGAGTGAGGCCAGCGGGTCTGTGTGAGTGGAGCGAATGGGAAATGCATGGTGCGATGAGTGATTGGGGGGAGGAGTGACTCCCGCCCAAGGGACCCCGGGGTCAGTATAAAGTAAGTTAGCTGGGTTAGTTAAATTGAAAAATGGAGGTCGTTTTGCTGTTGGTGGGAATGTAGGCTCGAAACCCATTTGGAGGGGTGCAGGAGCCCTGTTGACGGGCTTGGGAGCGTGGCTGCGAAAGGTGAGTATCGCTGAGTGGGTACCCCGGGCACCAGGCTAGTCGGCCGCGGTAGGCCATGGGCCCATGGGGGGCCGGGATAGAGCAGTGGGCACGGGTGCGCCTGCTTGGTGCAGGGGCCCGGGGCGCCATTAGCCGCGTGGGCAGTGTTGTGGGCACGGGTGACCCTCGGAAAGGGGCCCGGGAGGCCGGCCTGCCACGTGTGCGTTTCAGGGGAGGTGCCATGGGGGGCACTCCCCGGTGTTAGGGAGCTGGTAGGCTCGGAGGCAGTGTAGTGCCCGGGGGTGCCATAGCGGGAGATTCGGCAGAGGGTCGTGCCTGCCAAAAGGGGGCCACGTGTCCCAGCCATGAGACCGTGTGAGGGCACGGAGAGAAAATTGGGGGGCGAGGCCCGAAATTGTGAGGACACCAACATAGGCGACGGGAATCTGGGTTGTTAGAACCAATAGTTTAAGCGAGAGGCGCTTGTTGAAAGCCCCGGGGTAGTTTAACTGTTAAACGGATAGGGTAGATTAGGAGATGTACCCCTCCGCACCATCCATCCCCTCGCTCTCATTGTGGGCCGCTGGACCCACTTTGGGTTAGATCGCCGAACTCTGGGGAGGCCATTCTGAGGCTTCGTTGGGCCTCGACACAGGACGTTAGCTCTCCCTTATTCCCCTCCGGGAAGGGAACGTAGGGGTTGGGAGTAGGCTAGGTGACAGGATAGGTTAGCCGAACAAGGACGATAAAGGGGGTTAGGGGACGATTTATAGTGGGGAAGTAAAAGAAAAAAATAATAATAAAAAAAATTAAGGGGGCTAAATTGAGGTTTGACAAATTAAGGGAGTGGGTATGTACAGTGACAGGCAAAGGCGATAGGTTGGGAGGGAGACAGGTAGGTAGGTCCGAGCCCGCCTTCCAAGTGGCCAGCACCACCGCACTCCCTCCACCAACCTCCACTGAACGGCAAAGGCTGGCCAACTTCATCGGCTGGCCGTGTTTTGCTGCAAGGCAGAGGCCGGCTAACTTCATCGGCAGCTGTTGTTGTGCTGCAAGGCCTGTACCAGCCAGTTCATCTGCTGGCTGTTTTCTTCAAGGCCTGTGCCGGCCAGTTCATCTGCGGGCTGTGTTTGCCTGCAGCGGCCTTCTTCTGCGGGCTGTGTTTGCCTGCTGCCTTTGCCATGCCATGCCCACTGCCCATGTTCACCAGCCCCGTTCAATTTTTGCTTTCCCCCCCCTGTTCATTGCCATGTGCGCCAGGATCAAGGCAACAGTTTGCAAGCTGCAAGAACTGCCCTGTTGGCAGCTACAACACGGGCCTGCAGTGGCGGCCCGTGCACAGTGTTTGTGTTCATCCCTCCATTCGTTGTGTACATTGCGTGTGCCACTTGAGCTGGCACGGAGACTGCATTTGTGCAGCCCATGCACCGTTGTGGTTCACTGCGTTCAGTTCAAACCATTCATCCATCCATTCGTTGTGTTCATTGCGTGTGCCACTTGAGCTGGCACGGAGACTGCGTTTGTGCAGCCCATGCACCGTTGTGGTTCACTGCGTTCAGTTCAAAAGGGAAGGCCTTGGACTGCGTGTGAGCAGCCAGCCACGTTCCCTGTCACCTGCATTGTTTGAGCCAGAGACTGCATGCGAGCAGCCTGGCTCCCTGCTAACTGTTTTCTTTTGCAGAGTTCAGTGATCCTGGGCCATGGTTTAGTGTAAAATTTGTAAGTTAAGGTTAAGATGTACTGTAAATATGAGTGTGCCCCCGGCATGTCTGTCTAGCGCCGGCAATTTTATTTAAGTCGTCCGTGTGAGTGAGTTTGTTTAGGTAGTTACGCAGCCCTCAGGTTATTTATTTTGGGGACACGAATACCATGAATGTCGCACTCAGGGATCCGTAGGTAAAATGTACTAGGGGAAAACTACACATGATGGCACACGAAAATTTGACGACTCGGGACGAGTCTGTAAAAAGGGGAGGGGGTAGTGTTGTGGTTACCAAATTCGCAAACCACCATTCAGGTCCCTTAGGTGAGATATCTCGGTAAGTGCATGTGTAGTTAGGCCCAAACCCGTTGTCTAGTGGGAATACATGTCATTTATGCGTGCTGCGACTCTTCAGGATAGCCGTTTTTCTTTTACTATCTTTAATTTGGACCAACCGCCATTGTTACCACCACCGACCACCACATCAACCACCCACCGCCACGACCTTCACGTCACACCTCGCAACCGTCGCATCGCCACCGTTCTTGCGCCGCTTGTGGGTACCGGTGTTGGACTCGTGCAGGGCGCGCGCCGAACAGCGTGTACAAAACCACGGATTTTCCACTTCAAAAACGGATCAAAAACGACACACGCCCACTTTTGTTCCGTCCAATCGGTGAGCGAGGGGCGATTTGGCCCCGCCCCCAGGGCGTTGGAGGGCGATCGATATATGCAAATTTATGGATCAAAAAGCATTCACGCCCACTTTTTCTCGGGCCAATGGGGAGCGAGGTGAAAGGTCGAAGGGAGGGGGTCAAAGATGAGAAGGCGAAGCCACGGGGCTTATATAAGCGACCGCGTTCGTCAGTCAAGTGGAACAGAGAGTTAAGACTTCGCGGGCGGTGGAGTTGGGAAAAAGGAGCTGGTCGCCGTCGTGTGCGTTGGAGTCGGAGCGGAGGGGACGGAGCTGTGGAGAGGCGGCGAGGGCAGACGAGAGGGTGCTCGCGTCGTGCAGGGAGCTGCACCCCAGGGAGGCCGACAGCGCGACCTGGCCGAGGTGGAGACGCTCGTCGCGGGACTCGAGGCAGAGTAGGAATCCTCTATAACCCGAGCATCAGCAACCCCCTCCTGTTTCCCCCCGCGCTGAGATAGTGCGACCAAGGGGGCCCCTTTCCCACCCCCTACCAGACACTGCCCGCGAGTCCCGCGGAGTTGAGGCACCATCGCCGCTCCGCGTCTCATCACCAGACGGGTAGGCCCGACCCGGTCTCGGCCTCAGGCCCGCCTCATCCTTGAGGGTTCTTTTTCTTGGTTTTGGGTATGTGTTGTCGGCGCCGTCTGTGAAGTAAAATTGTATAAGTGTTGCCGTGTGCTCGCGTAATCAGTATTAGATCTGCATTGTCGCATTTGCTTTTTGTGTAAATTGCATTGTGTTTTTCTTTTCTATGTGCTTTTGGTGGAATTGAATATGTGTGCTTCCCGTGTGCCGTGAATAAATGTGCTTTGTGTTGAACTGTTTCCCGCTTCGCTTCGTCATTTCTTTCTTTGAATCCTCATCTTGCTTCACGTAAAGGGTTGGTAGTGGGCTGAATACGCCCGATAATTAATCGAACCGTCGAGGTCGACGAATAACACCGCTCGGTTATCCCGATAGTACGGAACGGGTCGCTTAAGTAGCCCGTGTCCGAAGTCGACCTGCGGCGAGGTGCGATCGCCCGGTCTACCCTCCGTGTGGGTACTTAGGTAGGTCGAATTTGGCGAGCAACCCTATCCCACGCGGGGGCTGATTGGCTCGATCGCGGTGAGACCGAAAGGTCCACCCGTGACTGGTTCCCGGCGTTAGTCCGAGAGGGTCACGACTGGATTGTCCGTCCGGTGGGCGACGTGCCGCGATTCGAGTTACGTGGCCGTCAGCACGCCGGCGGGCGCGAATCCGTAACAATATGTATATATGTATATATATGTATATATATATATGTATATATATATATGTATATATATATATATATATATATATATATATATATATATATATATATATATATGTGTATATATGATTTATATATGTATATATATATATGATTTATATATGTATATATATATATATCTGATTTATATATGTATATATATATATGTATATATATATATATATCTGATTTATATATGTATATATATATATATATATATATATATATATATATATATATATATATATATATATATCTCTTCTCTTCTTCTTCTTCTTTCGGCTGCTCCCGTTCGGGGTCGCCACAGCGGATCATCCGTATGATCCGCATCGTGATTTGGCACATGTTTTACGCCGGATGCCCTTCCTGACGCAACCCTGGTCGCCTCTTACGACACAGGGATATGGTACACCTATTTTAACCGGGGTATACACCGGCCCAGTATACTGGTACTCATTTTGCCGACCTCGGAAGGATGACAGGCTGAGTTAACCCCCTGGTGTATTAATTCAGTGGCCCAACAGGGCTTGAACTCAGGACCTTTTGGATCCCAAGCCGCTGCCCTAACCACTGCGCCAACACCAGGCTATATGTGTGTGTGTGTGTATGTATATATATATATATATATATATATATATATATATATATATATATATATATATATATATATATATATATATATATATATATATATATATATATATATATATATATATATATATATATATATATATATATATATATATATATATATATATATATATTTGAATATAAATTCAAAATATCAAGTATTCTCAAAATCTATTTTTGACATATCCACTCTCTTTAAACCTTCACAATATTTTCCCCCTGCGGGTTCCTTTATGTATGTATAGATATTTTATGGGCATTTTACTCTTTCAGCCTTGTTCACAGGGTGTCCATAAAGTCCTTGTGCAACTTTGAATTTTTGCAAAATGTGATGTACACATGATATAAACAAACTGTAAATGGTGCATGAAAGCATAATTCATAATGTTTTACTCAATGCAGTGGAATTTTTTTAGGCTTCAACATAATCACCATCTTTAGTGATACATCATTCAATCAGATTTTCCAACGTGTTGAAAAAATTCTCCATTTGCTGCTGAGTAATTTTATCAATTGCATTTATGACTGTAGCTCTAAGTTCATCCAAATAATGTAGTTTTGATGAGTAAATAACAGTTTTGCATAGCCCCAAAAAATGTAGTCCAATGGGGACAGGTCAAGTGAACGAAGTGGCCAAGCTATTGGTCCACATCTATTGATCCACTTGGCTGGGAAAACATCATTCAAGAACCGCCGCACTTTTGAAGCATAGTGGCAGGGAGCCGAGTCTTGCTGGTTTGAACAAGGTGATATGTGAAAAATGTAACCGTCACAGTTCGGGAACCAAATGCGGTAGTGGTTGACAATTTTCCACTGATGTAGAAGCCTCATCACAAAATGTCAACTTCTCAAGAAACCCAGGGGGGTTGTGCATTTAACAACATTAATAACAATATTAACATGAACAAAACTGTATGAACTCGATGATGTTCATAGAATACTTACCCTGCGCAGTCAATTGTTTTTGGAGATATAGAGGTGCAACATTTTTTTGGTTTTTCCAAGATGGTGCATGTACCACATGACCTACAACATCATGATTATCATTGCAATATTCTGCAGGAGGAGGCGCTCTTATGATGAAAATTTAGTGTCCATCAGATCAACAGATGCTGAGAAAAAAAAATCGTAATTATCGGATAAGTGTTGTACTTGTCAGATTATGACATAATTAAAGTACCAATGACATCATCATTAACATATCTTATTCCCCAAGAGGAGTCCTTGACAATAAGCCATGATGTATTTTTTTTTCCAATTTTTTCCATGGAGTGGTTTCGGAAATATGGAGGTGAAACTTTTTTCAATTTTTCCAAGATGGCACCTTACCACGTGACCTATGACATAATTATCATTTTAAAAATTCAACAGGAGGATCACTCATATTCTGAAAATTTTGTGTCCATCAGACTAACAGAGTTGCAAAGGAAAAATGTTTTCATGCTGATCAGATCAAGTGTTGTACTTGTCGAATTATGACGTCATAATGAAAGCACCGATTACATTATTATCAGCAAATCTTATTCCCCATTGGGAGTACTTGACGATGAGCCATGGTTCAATTTTTTTTTCCATTGAGGGGTTTGGGAGATATACAGGTGAAACATTTTTCCAAGATGGCGTCTGTACCACGTGACATATGACGTCATTATGAATAAATATTTTTACAGGCAGAGGCACTCCTATGGTAAAAATTCGTGTCCATCAGACCAACAGTTGCCGAGAAAATGAATTTTGAAAATGCAGACACACGTGCATGTACGCAACCGAATGCCAAGCCCTGCTTTTCGCTTCACGAGCGCAGGGTGATTACACTTTCATGCGCCATTTACTCCTTGTTTCTATCATGTGTACACCACAAGTTGTAAAAGTTCACAGTTGCACAAGGACTTTATGGATACCCTATATAATTCTGGTCATAGACAATGGGATAGGTGAACAATGATTATATCTGTGGCTGCATGTAAAAAGTCCATCTCTAACATGGAAAACGTTTTTCCTTTGTTCAAGTGTTTAACAGGTTTTTTTTTTTTTTGGTTGTGTGTATGCACGTTGTCCTGTGTTGATGGGATTTCGATATGCTCTGGTTTTTTTTTCGGCGTGGGTTCTCCTAAGTGTGAATGTATCAAGCGTGTTAAGTGAACAATCACCAAATTGTCCTGAGAAAATCAAACCGTTGTCCCTCCTACATTGTTCAGAGGGTTGGCTTGTATGTTGTGTACCTTCTCACCTTACTTCCCTTCCCCCGCACTATTCCACTTCCCCTTCCCATTCCCACCTTCACGTCCCCCTACCTCCCCAGATCTTTCCCTCTACCTGTCTCCCCACCACCTACCAACACCACCACGTGTTACACTTCCCACATGAGAGAGCACTGCTTTGTACAAGAGTGCTGGGAGGAGACTTAGCACAGGTGAGGTGGACTGCCTTTTCCTGGGCTTCGTTAAAGAGAAAAAATGTTTTTACCTGAATTTTTCCAGACTACTTTCAAAACAATGTACAGTATATGCTTTCTGCTGAAAAAAAAACCGCCTTTATTTATTTATTTATTTATTTCAAGGTTGCGTAAATGCTCGGCCACAGACTCGTTGATCAATCTTTGTAGTTCACTGGGCAGGTAAATCTATGCGAAACACACAGATCTTGATCTTGAACACACAGATCAAGGAAATATATTAGTGGAAGAAAAATAATTAAATACAAACAGTTCACACTGAACTACTATATTGTAGTCGTTTTGAAGATTTCTCTTTTTTTCTTTCTTTCATTTTTACTCTGGTTGCTAATTCCTAAAACTATCGGCAGGAGGTGCAATGAGTCATCGGAGTGAAAACACCTTGAGGTTAACTCAGAAAATGCATCGGCAGTTGTGTTGTTCCTTCCTGATAGGTGCAGTGTGACCACTCCTTGGCTTTTTCACAAGATCATGGCTATTCGTTGTTCACCTTGGCGTCTTGGTTTTTTATAGGTTTTCTTGGCGTGTAGGCTTTCTATTATCATCGCTTTTCCGAAACCTTTTGAATTCTTGGCTTTTTTCATTGGCTCACCTTGGCATTTGTGAAAATTAGGAGTGGTCACACTGGATAGGTGTAGTCGGTAGTCGCCACCATCTGTTAGGTGAATCCAGCATCTTGGAGTGGTCATGTTCAGTCCGTGGCTCGTGCCGCGCCCTCACACCTCCCTTCCACCTCGGTTTTACACTTTACACTCGGTTGTCTGGTCATTTTCAATCTTTTACATAAAATATGGTCACTTGCAAGTCCCATTGAGGAAGCACTATATTTATAACTTTTAAGGGTTTTTCTTTTGTATTGACATGCTTATTCCTTCATTTACATTCTTACTGTTTATCTCGGAATAACTTGTATAAAATGGCTCGTAAATGCAGCGAAGAGGGTCTTACAGCCCTTGGAGTCGCTTAAGGGGACGGACCTGCAGCCCTCTGGTTACCTTAGGTTACCCACCACTGATTTACAGTGGAAAGGTCAATTACATATAGATCATTAAGATATTATTTTTGTTGATAATGTCAATGATAACTGGAACAACAGTGTAGGGTAACCTTAATGAGGTATTGGAGTTTGAAAATGATCTGCAAGTGCAGCAGTTATCGTGATTGTAATTTTATTTTACATTAAATGGATTGCCATCTGAACAAGTGAGAGCAAAGCCAGATTCAAATACCATCTACTGTATGTTTGTCTGTGAGTCCTCGTGTCCTTTGTAGTAACCCATATATAAAAGTACAATGATGTCTACTAATGTCTTTATCCTCAATGTGATACACGTACAAGCTCGTCCATGAGCCTTAGATCATTATTATAAAAAAAAAAAATCAATTTCATAATGATTGTTGTGTGAAGGTTAACCAGTTATTGGATACAGCTGCCATTATTTCCACTCGTACTTGGATTACCCTTATTGCTTTGTTTTCAGTGACATTCTAATTCTCTCTTCCTGTCCATCATTATGCTAATCATATTCATGCACTGGGAAATACATTTATCTTTGCTGGCCTTTCCTACTTTTGTCCTTGAGAAGAAAAATAACTTTTTATCTCAGCCACCGAATGTGGACGGAGGTTATGTTTTCACCCCTGTCTGTCTGTCTGTCTGTCCGTGAACAGGATATCTCAAAAAGTTGTTGACTAATTTGGACGAAATTTAGTGGAGAGGTTGGGTGTGTAAAAAGAACAAGCTGATTAGATTTTAGTTCAAATCCGTACATGGCTGCATTTTGTTATTCCCCTTTTTCTGGAACCGCTTGTCAGATTGACACGAACTTTTTTTACCAGAAGAGCGACGACTCATGTAGAATGGTCTAATGATAATTATGACGTCATAGGTCAGGTGGTGTGGCAACCATGTTGGAAAAAAAGGAAAAACTTTTGACCTCTGTATCTCTGAAACTGCTTCATTGAAAAAAATTAAACTTGGCACATGACAAGTACTCCTCATGTGGAATAAATGTAATGTTTTTTATGATGTCATATGTGCACTCATTGTGACATCATAATTGCATCCGTAGAACACCACATCCATTCAGTATGAAAAATTTTGAGGGTCATCTCGGGATAAATTGGTCAACAGAAAAAATTGATGATGTCATCGGTCATGTGGTTTGGCAGCCATACATATGTGTGTGTGTATATATATATATATATATATATATATATATATATATATATATATATATATATATATATATATATATATATATATATACCTTCAAAAATCTCCAAAACAGCTGAATAGATCGAGGCAAAACTTTACATGGTGATTGCCTATCCATGAGGAGCAAAAGGTTCCCACCCTGTGATGTCATAGGTCTCATGGTTTGGGAACCATATTGGATTTATCCTGAAACCCTTTAAAATCTGATTCTCCAGATCAAGGGGAAACTTGTATTGGCAGCCATATTGGGTTGAATATAAATCTATATATTACTAAAACTCTCATCTTGTATATATTATTGTGGTTGATGAAATTCGCAAACCACCATTCAGGTCCCTTAGGTGAGATATCTCTGTAAGTATATGTGTAGTAGCCCAAACCCGTTGTTTAGAGGGAATGAATGTCATTCATTCGGGCTGCGACCCTTCTCGATAGCCGTTTTTCTTTTACTATCTTTATTTTGGACCAGCCGCCATTACTACCACCACCAACCACGTCTCAACAGCCATCACACAACAACCACCAACCGCAACGCCGCTTCACAACCACAGCCACGACCCTTGCCGTCACATCTCGCTCTCGCAACCATCGCATCACCGCCATTCCCGCGCCGCTTGTGGACATCGATCCTGGACTCGTGCAGGGCGCGCGCTGAGCGGCGGGTGCAAAAACACCAGCCTTTCCGAAGAAATCGGATCAAAAACGATTCACGCCCACTTCTGTTCCGTCCTATCAGCGAGCATGGGGCGATTTGGCCCCGCCTCCAGGTGCGTCGGAGTATAATCGCTATATGCAGATTCGCGGATCAAAAAGCATTCACGCCCACTTTTCCTCTGTCCAATGGGGAGCCAGCCAGAGGTAAAGGGTCGAAGGTGAAGGAGCGAAGCCACGGGGGCTATAAAGGGCCGCGTTCGCTCGCCAAAAAGGCAGTTGAGTTGGGAAGAGTCGGAGCAGTTGAGTTGGAAAGAGTCAGTCAAGGAGAGTTGAGAAGAGAAGAGTCAGAGAAAGCAGTTGGACGGAGCTGTGGAGAGTGGGAGAGTTGGAGAGGTGGCGGCGGCGAAGGCAGTCGAGAGGGCGCTCGTGTCAGAGTCGGGGAGCTGCGGAGAGGGGAGGCCGGTAACGCGACCGAGGTCGTGGTGGAGACGCTCGTCGCGGGACCCGAGCCAGTGAGATATCCTCATCCCCCCGAGCATCAACAACCCCCTCCTGTTTCCCCCCGCGCTGAGATAGTGTGAGAAGGGGGCCCCGTTCCCACCCCATTCCAGACACTGTCCGCGAGGCCCGCGGAGTCGGGACGCCACCGCCATTTTGCGGCTCATCACCAGACGGGTAGGCTCGACGCGGTCTCAGTCCCAGGCCCGTCTGCCCCCTCATAGTGGAGGGTGGTCCCTTTTTCTTTTGCTTTGAGTATATGTGTTGTCGGCGCCGTCTGTGAAGTAAAACTGTATAAGTGTTGCCGTGTGCTCGGTAGTCGGTGGTAGATCTGCATTGTGTTTTGCTTTTACATTTGCTTTTTGTGCATTATTGTGTGTTTCTTCTTCTTTTACATTTGCTTTTGGTGTATAATTGTATATGTGTGCTTTCCGTTTGCCGCGGAATAAATGTGCTTTATGTTGAACTGTTTTTCCCGTTTCGCTTCGTCTTTTCCTTTATTGAATCTCCATCTTACTTCACGTAAAGGGTTGGTCGTGGGCTAAATACGCCCGAGAATTAATCGGAACCGTCGAGGCCGACGATAACACCGCTCGGTTATCCCGATAGTACGGAACGGGTCGCTTAAAGTGGCCCGTGTCCGAAGTCGACCTGCGGCGAGGTGCGATCGCCCGGTCTACCCTCCGTGTGGGTACTTAGGTAGGTCGAATTTGGCGAGCAACCCTATCCCACGCGGGGGGCCGATTGGCACGATCGTGTTGAGGCCGAAAGGCCCACCCGTGACTAGTTCCCGGCGTTAGTCCGAGAGGGTCACGACGGGATTGTCCGTCCGGTTGGCGACGTGCCGCGATTCGAGTTACGTGGCCGCTCGCACGCCGGCGGGCGCGAATCCGCAACAATATGTATGTCTGTATGTATATTCCCGAAATACAGCCAAAACGGTACACGATAGCGCCAAAATTTTAGGGCCACCTTACTCACCATTCTCCTGCAGTGTGCAGAATCAAGTTTCGTTCAAATCGGGCAATGAAAATTTTTTTTTTAAAAATCAATTCCCAATTCAGTCAAGTACTCTTCGGGATTATTTAATGAATGCAAACAACCTCAGCAGTATAGTTTGCTGGAGCTATCTTTTTTTTTTCTTGAAATGATTTATTTTAAAATCTCAAACATTTCGTATAGACAAAGAACGATTTATTTTTAAGCATAAAATAAACATCGCCATTTTGATCTAATGCTTCCGTGTTCATTAATAAACAAAATTGTGTTTAGAAGATTATGCACAATAATTTATTCAACTTTCTTTTCTCCGTTTTTTTTTTCACATTGATGCGCAATATGAAGTTTCGTTGAAATCGGGCAACAAAAAAAAATTATAAAAAAATCAATTCACGATTCCGTCAAGTACTCTTCGGGATTATTTGATCAATGCAAACAACCTCAGCGGTATAGTTCGCTGGATCTATCTTTTTTTTTGTTAATTATTTTTTTATCAACCGCTGTCATAATGCCAACCCAACGGGTTCACGGGTCGTCTAGTCTTTTTTTAATCTTTCTCTTGAGCCGCTTCATCAATCGACATATAGCTAAGCCTCGTGTTAGCTCAGTGGTTAGGGTGGCGGCTTGGGATCCTAGGGTCCTGAGTTCAAGCCCCGTCGGCCGCTGAATTAATACACCAGGGTGTTGACTCAGCCTGTTCATCCTTCCGAGGTCGGCAAAATGAGTACCAGTTTCAGTGTGTGTACTGGTAGAGGGGCACCGCATCAGCGACACAGTCGCGCTTCAAGAAATGATAGCTACCATGGCAGCGAATCTGCCATATGACCACCAATCGATGTGAAACTTCAAAATTATAATCCAGTAGCACTGGGGAATATATATTTATATATATATATATATATATATATATATATATATATATATATATATATATACATGTATATATACATGTATATATATATATACAGTATATATACATGTATATATATATATATATATATATATATATATATGTATATATATATATACATATATACATACACATATATATATATATATATATATATATATATATATATATATATATATATATATTTTAAATTTCAACTTGATTGGACGCATGGTCTGGTAGGCAGAATTTTTTTTAATTTTCTTTTGATCGAGGTTCATTTTTATTTTTTCAATAATGCTCACTTGTCTGTGCCTGGATGGGTTTGTGGGTAGAGGAGTAGCAGCTGAAATGTGAATCCTATCCAGGTTCCTCCTGATGACTTCATCTTTGCTTTTTGCTTGTTTTTGGATTCTTTCTGATGCAGGACTGTACCTGTTTGGTCTTCCATTTGATTTGAATTGAATTTATTTTAATCCCATTCTGAATTCAATCGAATAACAATAAACGTCGTGGGTCAGGGTCAGGTGTCCGATAAAAGTGGGGTTGCATCAAAGTGGGACGTCTTGGTACTCGGTCATCACTACCAGCAGTTATAAAGTGGCAGTTCTAGGTATGTCTCTCATTAATGATGTAACACACCAAGACACAAACACTACACAAAACTACACAAACACCACACAAAACAAGTCCTGTTGAGGGTCTGCAATCTCTGATTGCTCTTTCTTGTTTATTTTGTCTTTGTTTGTTTCCTCGTTTCCTCCACTTATTATGAGTACTACTTGTATTTTTTTTTCCTTCTACCTCCATCTTTTCGGGTCTTTGTGGTTTTCGCACCCGAGCATTCATGATTTCCTTCGATTTTAATGACCTTGTAGGTAGTTTATTATTAACTGGCATGTATTTGTTGTGTCGATGAAACTTTCAGGCAGAAGCAGTCCTGACCAAATGTGGTGGTGTTACATACCGTATTTTCACGACTATAAGGCGCATATAAACGTCTTAGATTTTTGTCAAAATGTGCGACGCGCCCTATAGTGCAGTGCGCCCTTTGTGTGTATAAAAGAACAGGTATGTGCGGTATGCAGAACATTGCTGTTTTAACAACCCCGAAAATGGCAAAGAGACACGCTTATGAAGCTCAGTTTAAACTGAAGGCGATCAGCTATGCGGAGGAACATGGGAATCGAGCCGCGGCGAGGAATTTCCAGATCAACGAGTCGATGGTTCGAAAGTGGAGGAAGCTGGAAAACGAGCTGCGACAGGTGAAGAAGACGCAGCTGAGTTTCCGTGGAAACAAGGCGAGGTGGCCAGAGTTGGAGGAAAGACTTGAGCAGTGGATCGTTGAGCAAAGAGCAAGTGGGAGGAGCGTTTCGACGGTCACGATCCGACTGAAGGCAGTATCGATAGCGGAGGAAATGAAAATCGAACATTTCCACGGAGGTCCGTCTTGGTGCTTTCGCTTCATGAAACGGTGCCATTTTTCCATCCGGACCAGGACTACGATAGCGCAGCAACGTCCGGCGGATTATCAAGAAATGATGGAAAACTTCCGCTCCTACTGCAGCAAGCACATCTGCGACAAACGGATCCAGCCGAGCCATCGGCGTGAACCGGCCGTTCAAAGTGAGGCTGCGAGCGGCGTGGGAGCGGTGGATGACCGAAGGAGAGCACAGCTTCACAAAGGGTGGAAGGCAGTGCCGGGCGAGGTACGCCACAGTTTGCCACTGGATTGTTGATGCCTGGGCTAACGTGTCTGCTGGCACTGTTGTCCGAGCTTTCGCTAAAGCCGGCATCATTTCGGAGGAGCCGCACGGTGCAGAAAGTGACTCTGACGGCGAGGAAGGTGGACCTGCTAGGTTGGGTTTAGCGCAGTTCGATTCCGAAACAGAGGATGAGGATTTCGATGGATTTGATTAAAGACTATTACCGGTATTTGATTGTTTTAGTATTTTTGTAACTAATACTTTAATAAAGCACAACCAAACTCAATTTTGCTCCCGATCTATTTTTAAATACGCACATTTGTGTGCTTGTGTGAGTGTGTTGTTGTACGGCGGACGTACGTAGTAGAGGATATTCATATAAAACCTGCCCTACTGGCACCCTGCCCTACTCACCAAACTCTCTGCCCATGGTATTCAAGGCCATCTCCACTCATGGCTCGCAGACTTCCTCTCCTGTCGCAGTCAACGTGTGGCCCTAAATGGAGTTCTTTCATCCCCTCTTCCTGTGCAGGCTGGAGTTCCTCAAGGTAGCGTTCTGGGCCCTGTTCTTTTTCTGGTTTTCATCAATGATCTCTCGGACTCTCTGGAAAATCCTCTATTTCTCTTTGCCGATGACTCAACCCTCTGCCGTACCATCTGTCATCCCTCAGACCGGCAAGCAGCAGCTTCTTCGCTCACTGCAGATCTGGATAAAATCACAAACTGGTCCAACACGTGGAACATGTCTTTCAATCCAGACAAATCTCACACTCTCACTATGTCTCTTCGAAAGGACCGTTTACAAACCCCCCGCATCCACTTTCTCAACAATCCTCTGGAAGAAGTCTTTTCTTTCAAGCTTCTGGGTCTCACTATCTGCCATGACCTTTCCTGGGAAAGTCACATTTCCAACCTTGCCTCAAAAGCCAGTCGCCGACTGGGAATCCTCCGTCGTGCAAAGTCCTTCCTCGGCCCTCTTGAGCTCCTGACCACTTACAAAGCTTTTGTCCGTAGCCTGATGGAGTACTGCTCTCCCCTCTGGGCTGGTGCTCCTGCCTCCCACCTTTCTCGACTTCACGCTGTCGAAACCAGGGCTTTTAAGATCATTGGCATCTCCCGCAATGAAGCTGAGTCTTTGGGCCTCTCACTCAATCACCGCAGGTTGGTCGGTGGTCTTTCTGTCTTCTACCGACTCCTCTCCAGCCTTGCCCCCCTGCTCTCTCTGCGATTTGTCCCAACCACATTTCCACAGGGCGCTCAAGGTCCGCCAACAACCCCCTTCTGGTAAAACTACCAAAATCACGAATCACTGCTCATCTTCACTCTTTCATTCCTCTTTTTTTCCCGCCTTTGGAATAAACTTCCTCACTCTATTCTTTCCCATTCTTCCCTTCAGGCTTTCAAAACAGCTGTTCACCACCACCTCTTATCTTCCCCCATGCAAATCCTCGATCTTTTCTACCCCGATAATCCACCCAAAGCCCACTTCCTTCAATTCTCCTGCTTTCCTTCCTGAAAGTCCCTTTAATGTCCATCTTCCCCTCGCCATGTTCCCGTCCCATCCCCATCCCACTCCCTTCCACAGTTCACCTAATGTGTCTGTTCCCCACTGTTTTGTCCCTTCCACTCCCGCCCCTCTTGTCTCATGCCTCCTTGCTGTGAGTTGTGTGTTAGCTCTCATACGAGCCTCGACCAAGGTATACAAAAAAAAAAAAAAAAAAAAAAAAAAAAAAAACCCGCGCCCTATCGTGAGGAGCGCCTTATGTGTGTGTCAAATACAGGAACGGCACACACAACTGAGACTGCGCCTTTTGGCACGGTGCGCCTTTTGGTCGTGAAAATACGGTATATATATATATATATATATATATATATATATATATATATATATATATATATATATATATATATATTGTTACGGTAATTCGCATTACACCATGAAGGGCCCGTAGGTGAGATATCTCTTTAAGTACATGTGTAGTTAGCCCAAACCCGTTGTATAGAAGGAATTTATGTGATTCATCCGGGCTGCGACGCTTTGAGTCAGTCATTTTTCTGTTCTATCTTTATTTTGAACCAACCACGCCTCAACCGCCATCACACAACAACCACCTTAACCACCACACCAGCCATCGTCACCAACTACAACCACGCTCCAACCCTCAGACAACAACAACCACGCCACCGCCACCATCTACGCTCCCACATCATCGCATCACCGCCATTCCCAAATGGCACCATAACCATCGAACCACCACCGAAAACCCTCCACCACCTTCACCTCTCTCCTTCTACGGCCATTCCCGCACCACCTGTGGACGCTGAACGTCGGGCTGTCTCGGGCCCGTTCAGCGATTGGTGCCAAACGCACCGAGCCGCGAGCGCAAATGGCGGCCTTTCCGAGGGGAAAACTCGGATCAAAAACGCGACACGCCCACTTTTCCTCTGTCCAATTAGCGAGCGTGGGGCGGCTTGGCCCCGCCTCCAGGCGCGTGTGCATGAAGTCGATATATGCAAATTCTAGGATCAGGGGAGATTCACGCCCCCGTTTCCTCTGACCAATGGGCGAGCGTGGCTCCGCCCCCGAGGTCATTCTGATCCGAATATTTGCATATTAGCTGCTCCTGCCAGCCTATAAGAAGGCGAGCGCAAGGCGAATGAAGTCAGTTAGGTTCTGGAGTCGCCGAGAGAGTTTTGGAAAAGAGAGTCGGGTCGGTCGGGTGAGGAGAGTGCGGAACGGAGAAGAGTCGCGGTGGAACTGCAAGCAAGGGAGCTCGGGTCCGAGGCGAGAAGGACGGTGGTCGGCGACGAGGTTACGGTGTGGGGAATCGCTCGTCTCATCGCGGGACCCAAGCCAGACAGCCATCTCCCTCCCCCAGGGCATCAACAATTCCCCCTTTCCCCCGCGCTGAGATAGTGCAAAAGGGAGCCCCGTTCCCACCCCATTCCAAACGTCGTGCCAACGAAACCCGCCAAGGAGCACGGAGTCGGGGCACAGCCACGCGGCCACATTTGCGGCTCGCCCGCCAACGCGTCACGAGGACGTGTGTTGGACCCCCCCCCCCCCGGTCTCGCGGACCCTCCAGGTCACGCGCACATTTGGCCTACAGGCCTGTCTGCCCCCTTGTCTATGAGGGTGGCTTCTTTTCTTTGCTTTTGCATAAATGTGTGTTGGCGCCGTCTGTAAAGTAAAGCTGTATAAGTGTTGCCGTGTGTGCGCGTAGTCGGTATTAACTCTGCGTCGTTGTTGCTTTTTTTTGTTTGTCTTAATTGCTATATGTGCATTTTGACTGTATGGCTGGATATACGTGCTTTCCGTGTGCGGGGAAATAAATGTGCATTGTGTGAACTGTTTTCCCGTTTTGCTTCGTCTTTTCTCCAATTGACTCTCCATCCTGCTTCACGTAAAGGGTTCGTAGTGGGTGCAAAACGCCCGGTAAATAATCTGAACCGTCGAGGTCGACGATAACACCGCTCGGTTATCCCGATAGTACGGAACGGGCCGCCAAAGCGGCTCGTGTCCGGAGTCGACCTGCGGCGAGGTACGATCGCCCGGTTTACCATCCGCGTGGGTACTTAGGTAGGTCGAGTTTAGCGAACAACCCGATCCTACGCGGGTGGCCGATTGGCACGATTGTGGTGAGGTCGAAAGGCGCACCCGTGACTGGCTCCGGGCGATAGTTCCCGGAGGGTCACGACTGAATTGTCCGTCCGGTGGGCGACGTGCCGCGATCCGAGTTACGTGGCCGTCCGCACGCCGGCGGGCGCGAATTCGCAACAATATATATATATATATATATATATATATATATATATATATATATATATATATATATATATATATATATATATATATATATATATATATATATATACTTGTATTATTATACTCATACGGATGTACCATACTCTCTTGGAGAGCATCAGTGCTGCCGAAGCAGTTTCTTGGCAAGTGTAATACTGGGTGGTTTGCCATTGCCTTCCCAGCAGTTGCTACGGCAGGAATTTGGAATTTGTTCATGGTGCTGGCGATAACTTGCCAACTCTTCATAATGGACATCATTGGATCTTTAACATCCAACAACTAATGCCAACAGATTGGACGCCCAATTTAACGTCCATCTGAAGGATGCCACGTACACTGATGAATCACTCGGCTTGTGAAACAGCAGTGGCAGCTTATCGCAAGCTTGTGATATATATACATATATATATATATATATATATATATATATATATATATATATATATATATATATATATGTATATACATACATATATATATATATATATATATATATATATATATATATATATATATACATATATATATATATATTTATATATATATATATATATATATACATATATATATACAGTAGACTAGGCGTAAGTCGGCAGCGTGTCACTCGTCACTTCGCCGAAGTCGGCAGCGTCAAAAAGTCCCGAATTTATCTCATGTTAAATCCCTTTGAATAAAGGGTCATCCCTCTCTAAGTCGTCACTTCGTCTAAGTCGTCAGATGTTGTCCATTCCCACGTAATGGAAACTCAAGTAAATTACCACTCCTAACTCGTCACACGGAACTGCTGCCTCGTGAGAAGCCCGATTTCATGGAATCGTGATGCTCGCTCATTGGTTTACACCGCCAGTGATAGGCTATTTATAACTGCGTACACACACGTTGATCGCACTGCGGGCAGGACAATGGCGACTAAGCGTAAGCTTACAACTAAAACCTACCAAGAAAAATACGACATTCTCCAGTTTTGTGAGGCAAATCCACTGATGAAGAAAACAGACATAGCTGAGAAGTTGGACATCAAACGGCAGACATTGAACGATATCTTGAAGAATAAGGGCAAGATATTTGGACAAGTGGAGAAGATCGTGAGGCCGGTGGGAAGTGTGAAATGCGTGAAATGTGTGTCCTTTGAAGATGTCGATGACGCGCTCATCATCTGGTTTCGGCAAATGTTGGCTCAGCCAAATATTCGGTTTCGGCCGATTCGGCCAAATATTCGGCCGATACTGTCTTTCGGTGGAGGATTGCCCAGCCAACATCATGGAATACAATGACCGGTTTGAATCCTTTCTCATGCACCAGATGCCCAAGAGTTTGAGGCATTCAAACATAACGGATTACTTCGCGAAGAAGTAAAGGATCGATCGAGCTTAGTGTTGAAGTCCGATCATGGTTTTATCTTGGCTTGTTTTGTACATTACTGCACTCACTTACACATAGGCATTGAGTGGTAATCATCACCACGATGACTGTGTCATGTAATTTGTCACCATACCATCACCGATGGTATACGAGTTGTCTTACAGAGTTGTTCATTATCTTTACTTTTGATAAACTGATTCATGAATTCCATCTTTGCTTGATCACTTTCCAACTCACCAACTCACCCCCACCTATGCCCCGAGGATTGTGTTTTCCTTTTGGTACAATAGCCGGCTCTCACACATATGTGTCCAGGCCACGCGCGACTTCATCCTTCACTCCACAGTCATCATGAATGTTCGCATACGCGTAAGTCGTCACATTTCTAAGTCGTCACTTTTTTTTTCGGTCCCGATGGTGACGACTTACGCCTAGTCTACTGTATATATATATATATATATATATATATATATATATATATATATATATATATATATATATATATATATATATATATATATATATATATATATGATAATTCATGATAATTATGCACTTTACACCACTCTTCTTGGTCGTGGTCTTTGGTGATGTCATGTGGAGACCTCTCCACTTGTCCTTGTTAGTTATTATTTGATTTTTTTTAAATTATATTGAGACTTCGATCTAGCTATTGTCTAGTATCAAATATTTGTCTTGTTAATAAAACCAAAATGATTGTTTAAGACTCGTGTGTATGTATCTTTTGCTCACCCGTGTCACTCATGCAGACAAGCTTTTTGATTGTTCTCCATGATGTGGGTTCACAGCCTGTTGAGAACCTCTCTTCGGCTGCCATTATAATGCCTCTTTGTCCTGTTTCGCGTTGATCAAGCATCTTAAGTTTCACCTATAATCGCTTCACTCATGACCGTAAACCTTTCTCAGTCTCCACTCTCAAAGTCCTACATGCGTAGACACCATTTAGTGTCTTGCCATTTATGTCACCTGTCTCGCTTTCCCCGTTTCCAGCTTAATTTCCTTTCGGTACATTTCACTTGCACGACTCTTCCGTTACCGTATGGCATGAGTACTCTTCTTTTATTTCACCCTAGTTTTACAAGAGATTAAGAATTCTATGAAAGTTGAAGTTAGTATTACATTTTTGAAGCAGAATACTGGCTTATCCTATTCGTCATGCAGCTTTCTATGCCGGCATGGCAGCGGGGGTCAGGTCTCATACGGTTTGAAGCAAGGGCATTCTGATCAGTGACGTAATGCAATACTCTGGACTGAGACATGTATATGGGTGTAAAGAGGGCTTTTGTTGAGGTCATCGAAATACTGTACTGTATAAACTTGTAAGTCAGCTTTCCTTCATGATATTTTTCAAAGGTTCGGCTGTCTTTCTTCCTCCCTTCGCCTTTGTCTGCCCTCCCCTTCGTTCACCCTCTCCATCCTTCCCTTTTCTTTTCCCTCCTCTCTTCCTCACAAACCCTTCTGTCCCCCACCCCCATCTCTCTCTCTCTCTCTCTCTCTCTCTCTCTCTCTCTCTCTCTCTCTCTCTCTCTCTCTCTCTCTCTCTCTCTCTCTCTCTCTCTCTCTCTCTCTCTCTCTCTCTCTCTCTCTCTCTCTCTCTCTCTCTCTCTCTCTCTCTCTCTCTCTCTCTCTCTCTCTCTCTCTCTCTCTCTCTCTCTCTCTCTCTCTCTCTCTCTCTCTCTCTCTCTCTCTCTCTCTCTCTCTCTCTCTCTCTCTCTCTCTCTCTCTCTCTCTCTCTCTCTCTCTCTCTCTCTCTCTCTCTCTCACAGCTCTATCCTTGTGGCTGGTTGCTTATAGTACTGTTTAGATCGTGCTGTTTTCAGGCTCTCTTTTTCATATCACCTGGAAAACGTTCAAGGCTCTCATTTAAGGGGGATTATGCGTCCCAACAATACACTGTTGGGCTATGATAATTCAACAATGAAGAACTGCCAAAAAAGGGGTCTTTAAACCAACCATAGATTCCTTGCTGACTTTGATTTTCATTCGCACCAATGCTGCGGAATCAAAACGTTGAGAGAACATTGCATTTTACAATATTCAATCCCCAGTGACAGAGAAATTGCATCATTTAAATGGGTGATTCTCCAACTGAGGATGTTGTCTCTGTAAGAATCCATTTTAGAATACCGATTCAAAACCTTTTTCTTTTTACTTGCGGAAGAATATAACGAAGATATAATTTCGTCTAACTGCATTTATCTGAATATTCTTTCCGTCACATTAACTTCCGTTAAGGTCTTTGAAACTGTGTCTTTCTCCCCTCCAGCGTATTCCTCTGTCTGTGTCTCTGTCTCTCTCTCTCTCTCTGTCTCTCTCTCTCTCTCTCTCTCTCTCTCTCTCTCTCTCTCTCTCTCTCTCTGTCTCTCTCTCTCTCTCTCTCTCTCTCTCTCTCTCTCTCTCTCTCTCTCTCTCTCTCTCTCTCTCTCTCTCTCTCTCTCTCTCTCTCTCTCTCTCTCCCCCCCCCTCTGTCTCTGTCGACAACCAGCCTTCCCCATCTCTTCACCCTCTCATGCACTCCCCCTTCATTCTCATCCCAAGCTCATTGCGGTTATTGCCAGTGGCGCCGGCGCAGCGCGTCCCAGTGGGAGGAGGAGAAGGAGGGAGGAGAGAGCAAAGAGAGAGAGAGAAAGAGAGAAAAAGAGGGAGGAGATAGAGAGAGCGACAGAGAGAGGGAAGCAAAAGCAAAAAGGAAAGAGAGGGACAGCGACGATAGGAAAAGTGGCGCTCAAGCAAGGCGGCAGAGGGCAGGCAAGGAACAAGCTTCTGTTTTTTGTCTGCAATCGAGCCAGTTTGTTTGTCCAGGTAGGCAGACATGGTGTGTTTTTATTTTCTACAAGACTCAACCATACTGTCTCCATCTCTCTGTGTTGCTGTCCTATTGTCAACACCTGAGCTGCTGCATGCATATTTGTCTTATTGTCTTTCTGTTTTGTCTGCAACGCTTTTTTCTGTTTAACTATCTTTCAAAGGTTACGCGTCTCTCTTTATATGCCTCTCTTCCTGCTTTTCTCCTTCTCCTTCACTTCATTGGCCTCCATCTTCGCTGTCTTTTTCCGCATCCTTTTCTCTATCTTGTTCATCCATATATTCTTCCCTTGCTGTATCTCCATTCTCTGAGACTCTACCACTCCCTTGCTTTCAGCTGCTTCTTAAATTTTTTTCCTTTGTGTCATTGCTGTTGTCAATGTCATAACTTCATGACCAGGATGGTGTCGGTATAAATGTTGAAACCCAGTGTCCATCTTCATAACAATATGCTTCTCCTCAAGGTGGATTGGACCTGCTGCCATGCCACACCGGTCGCCAGGTGACCGACGAATGAGGCACTTTCGTTTTGCTGTCGCAGTAATGATGCTAATGACTTGTAACCAACCACATTTCATGCCCCCCCCCCTTTCCCTTGTGTAATGTACATTCTGTCTCTGTCACTGCATGTACCACTGTGCATTGTGGTGTCTTACCTTCGACATATCAGCTAGTGTGTGTGTGTGTGTGTGTGTGTGTGTGTGTGTGTGTGTGTGTGTGTGTGTGTGTGTGTGTGTGTGTGTGTGTGTGTGTGTGTGTGTGTGTGTGTGTGTGTGTGTGTGTGTGTGTGTGTGTGTGTGTGTGTGTTCTATAAAGCTTAATTCAGCACTGGAATTATTCTCTTTCTCTCCTGTCTATCCTTTCTCTCCTCCTTAGCCAAAGGCGCTTGCCCGACCCGGCCACTCCACTCTATTTATACCGAACTCTCCAGCATGTCCCAGCCTGCCAAACATGCTTTGCTCGGCAGCCTTTGCCTCTCTGTCTCTCTCTCTCTCTCTCTCTCTCTCTCTCTCTCTCTCTCTCTCTCTCTCTCTCTCTCTCTC
>NC_140967.1:58909274-58979274 GCF_056783735.1 Eptatretus burgeri
TAGCTTTGCAACTTCATTTACAATGGAACCGAAACACAACGTGCACAAATGTGCATTTTACGGATCCATTCCAAGTGTTATAAAGCTTTCTGTCATTTATGGCTACTTTTGCCTAGCAGATGGCGGTAACCTTATATAGGCAGGTTCTTCCCTCGGTGTCCTGTCAGCCACTTGCGGTTCATACACAGAGATCCCTTTCCGAGCCAGATAAGTGTCATTTGCATTCCAATATATCTGAACGCAGTGTTCTTGGAACTGCTCAACCTGCCAGGGTGCTTTTTGCTCGGAAATGTACTGGCAACCTTTTTCTCTTTTCTGTATTTGTAGTTTCTGGCCAGTTTCCTGAGAATCAACCTGAGGATTTCTGGGTCTGTGAAGAGTTGTGAACTTGCTTGCGAGTACAACTCGAGAGTTCATTGAACGCGATGCCCTGCACACGGTGTTGCTTCAGTTTTACTTCAATTTGAATGAAATAATGATTCTCAGGATCATTTCAAAATAATACAAAGTTTAGTGCACCACCCCATTCAACCTTTATTTAAATTGAAGGACTGAAAATCTGGAGGTTTTTGCAAGTATTATGACAGGGGATTTGTGTTCTGTAGTGTTCAAGTATAAAATAAAAATTTAAATAAAATAAATATTGTAAACGTCATATAAATTAATTAATTCCAGGTTTTACCGCCATTTTCTGCAGTGTATGTTACATCACCCGACCAAACACGTTACATTATTTACTCTTGACTGTTGTTTGTGTCCATTATGACATCATTAAAAACAGTAGGTTTCCTGTTTGTGTCCATTATGACATCATTAAAAACGGTAGGTTTCCTGTTGTTTGTGTCCATTATGACATCATTAAAAACAGTAGGTTTCCTGTTTAGAATGATTTTCAATTTTGTGTGATTGCCAGGCAGGCAGAGTAAAAAAATATGATCTCACTCCTCTCTGCACACGTGTGATTGGGACAAATTTAGAGCCAATATACAGTAAAATGAAAGACTTGTCTTCCTATTAATTCCTGATTCGTGTTCAAAATATAACATTCTATTTAAATAAATTGTTCCTGAATCAAACTGATGACAGACAGATGATGAACGGACAGACATGAGCCAATTGCTTAACCCCGCTTTTCACTTTGTGTGCGTGGGGTAATTAACGAGGTTTTGACGGAGTTCGTTCATATGCAACAATTTATTTGTTTTCATATACCCTGATCATGGTGTATGTGAAAAGCCTGTTGTTGGCCTCACAGTTAAGGTGGTTGGTTTAACATCTTAGGGTCTTGAGTTTGAGCCCCTGTCTCCTATTGAATTAACACCAGGTGGGATTGACTCAGCCTGTCATCCTACTGAGGTCGGCAAAAATGAGTACCAGTGTACTGCTTATAGAGGGGCACTGCATCACTGACACAGCTGCATCCTCACAAAATGATGCAACTAGCAGCTGCAGGCTGCACACAATAGCAAGCTATGATGTAGGTATGTGCTCTTTTAAGTGAAGCAAACATTCCATTCAAAGACTGAGAATTACTAGATCTTCTTCCTCTCATCCTACATACTCTCCCATGTCCAAATCCATTGTGGACCATACTCTGTACAGAACATCAGTGCTCCCAAAGCAGTCTCCTAGGCTATTGGGCACACTCCTGGACAGGTCACCACTCAAACACAGGATACTCAAATGGCTCAATCATCCCAGCAAGCTGGTGCTCATTTTGACAACCTCAGAAGGATGACAGGCTGAGTCAACCACACCTGGTATTGATTCAACAGCTGAGCAGGATTTGAACTCAGGACCCAAGGATCCCAAGCTCACTACCCTAACCATTAAGCTAACACCAGGCTTATACTATGTCCTTTTAGTTAGTATGTGGTGGCTCATCGAGCATGTAAGATTGGCTCAAATCTTATTGAGAATTACTAAATCTGACCAGTGAATGTCATTTTTTCAGTTTACAGCCTCATGTGAAAAAAATCCACAAGGAAAACAATATTTGGAACTTGTCTTATCCATGATTGGCTGTGACATACACTTGTGACAAGACGCTCAGGATTAGTTTTGGCCAAAGCAATTGCACAGACAAAAGGGTAATTATAGGGAAATCCACTAAATTGTGATTACTAATTATTATTGTTCCCTCCATTTTTGCATGTAAAGATGTAAAATTAAATTCTTCATGATCAGATCTAGAGTTTACAAGTGCTTGGGTTTACAAGTTTGAAAGTTTTAAAAGAAGATTTTTCCTTCACATTTTAGTTTTTTTTTTTTTTAAAACATTGCTGGCTTTTTGGAAAATGAATTCAAACATTGAAAACATTGTTTTCACTATTGAGCTCCAAATCTTTCGTGCAGAGCTGCTTGGAGTATGGCTCCCCACTCTGTGCTGGTACTCCTGATTCCCACCCAACTCCTATTTAGGTAATTGAAAACAAGGCCTTCCGCATCATTGGAATCTCAAGACAGGAAGTGGATTGCAAAGGTTACTCTTCCACGGGCGGGAAGTTTTTGGCCTCTATTTTATGCAAGTTTACGTCTGGCCTTGCTCCTCCTACCCGCTCCTACCTTTGTCCTCCCCAAATCACTCCAGTCACACACGTTCTTCAAGAAACCCTTTCTTACTCACCCTCCTAAAGTCCAGGCTGTTTTTCCTCCTGCAATCATTCGCCCCCTTATCCCCCCCGATCGTGGAACCATCTCCTTGTGCCCATTTGTTTTTGGGGGGTTCTTTTCTTGACAAGAGGCTCATCAAAGAGCAAGATTTGTTTGACACTGGGGAGCAGGGCAACAATTTGGCACAACCATCGTCTCATTTTTGTCACTTCCGTCTTTCATATACAATACCCATCACTACCTCATGCACACCCAGGTCGAAAAACCAGTTAAAACCAGTACACATTTTCAACTGGTCTCTATTGGTTCTAATTGGTCTTTAACTGGTCTCTATTGGTTTCAACTGGTACCAGTTAAATTCAGTCAGAATTCCAATTTCCCAGTTGAAAAAACCAGTAGCTCATATTTGTACCAGTTAAAGTCTTACTGGTTCCAGTTGATACCAGTTGCAATGTACTGGTCCCAGTTGATACCAGTTGCAATGTACTGGTCTCCCAGTTGATACCATTTACAATGTACTGGTCCCAGTTGATACCAGTTAGTTAAATACATGTATTTCAACTGGTAATATATCACTCTATTCCAATTTCCATATTAAAACCAGTAAGAAACCAACTGGCTTTACTGGTACCAGCTGGCTACTGGTTTTCAACTGGTACCAGTTGACCAGTAAGCTACTGGTCTTTACTGGTTTTTTGACCTGGGCATACACATCCATGATATCTACTACACACGCCGATTATTTCCCACTCAGCCTGTCTTCCTTCTGTGGTCGGCAAAATGAGTCCGAGCTTGCTGGGATGTTTGAGCCATTTGAGTATCCTGCGTCGGAATGGTGACCCATCCAGGATCGTGCTCAATAGCCCAGGAGACTGCTTTGGCAGCACCGACACTCTCTGTACAAACTATGTTCCCATGATTGGATTGGATTGAATGTTCTTACTCATTCTGATGTTTCCTCCTTATGTTCGTCCTCTCCATCTTCCATTCCCTTTGGAAGTTTGTAAAGCTCCTGCCCATCGTCGTTTAGCTTCAACATGTGCCAAGACCCTCGTTTAAAAAGCACGTTTACCACTAGTCAACAGTAAATATAAATACACAGGTGAAGGTTGATCAGTTTGAGCGTGGTGTTGTGGTTACTGCAGCTTATCCGCTTTATAGGGTGGTGTCAGGTCATCAAGGAGTACTTTTGTTTAAACAATTGAGAAGCTTGGGTTGTTCATTCTAATGAATGATACCGTTGTTTTGGCTCTCAAAATATTTCCAGAACGTGTTATGTTATGCAAGTAGAATGTTATTGCAGTGAGTGAACGATGAGTGAATGAGGTGTGGCGGCAGAGTGAAGTGACGACTGTGAATGGTGAAGATTGGGGGTGGGAATGAATCGAGTGCTCAACCCTGGGGCCTTGGCAAGCTGCCAACATTTGCACCTGCCAGTTACACCTGCCCATGTTCCCAAGGTTTCATGCCCTGTCTTTGTTTCTGTCCCTGTCTCTTTATTCTGGTGTGCTTTGAAGCTTTAGGGACACATTTTTTACATTAACCTGCTTTGCTTCAAGAGATTTGCAACTCCATTTGTAATATCTCAATTTCCGTCTTTATCCTTCTTTACCTTCTCTTCTCTTTTTCTCCCTCTCTTTCTCTTCTTTATCAGTTTCACTTCTTTTATTTAACTTGTTGCTTCTTCTTTTTTGTTCTCTGCAAATAAAGGTACGAGTCCTTCAATGTGCACCCTTAGCATCTTGGAGTCCTTCCGCCTAAAGAGCTGCGAAGCCATGCTCTTTTTGCATTGAGCGTGTATCAACCATTATGTTAGGTTACGAGGCCTTACGGAAGTTAAATAAATAAATGTGAGGAGTTCTCTGTCTCTTATAAACCCACATATTATCACAAGCTACTATTTTACACTTCCATGTTTCTTTCCTTCATTTCGTCCTGTTTTCCCAACTTTTTTTCAAATGTGGCCGACAGAGCACCAGGTGTGTCCTCACGTCCCTCTTCCACTTCCTTCTTGATCCTCTCTCTCTCTCTCATTTCATTTTCTGACACCTGTGTTGGCTGTAACTAGGTATGGATGGACTAATATTCTTGCTTATGACTAAGAAATGCCGGTGAGGTCTTTCTCCAGCCTTTCCAAATGGATACTTTGAAATGAAAGTCAGCATGAGCATTTTAACCGAGATATTCGTCTTTCCCATGCTTAAACAACATTATTTTACAGTAGTCGAGAAAGGCAGTCAGTTTTATGAAAAACAGACAATTCGATGCCCACTTTCATTGAACAACCTCCAGATACCTGTGTATGGACATTGCGTTTGCTACAACCTGAGGTTTGTGGTTGATGTACACCACCCTTCTGCTGGTTTCATGTATTGTCATGTTGGCTATTCTCTATGAGGTTTGACCAGAATATTAAAGAATGGGCATGTTTTTTTGTTGTTGTTGTTGGTTGTGGTGGTGGTAGTTTTTTTTTTTCCAAGCTCTTTGAATGTCGGAGAGCCATGATATAAGTGACTGCTATTAAAATCTTGGAGTCAATCTCTTGGCTCGATATATTTCAATGGTACGCTCGAATGGTATAAAAACTGTCGTGATCAGGAATGTCGTGATCGGCAAGATCACAGGAGTTCCACCACAGTTATACTGGAGCATGAAAACGACTTTTAACCCACTTGTTTGGGGGGGTCGGTGGAATTATCTCAATATCAGATTGAACTCTTGACATCTCAACTTTAAGTTATGCATTCCATGGCATGACCCACCATTAGGTTTAAGTATCTTGTGTTTTTATTTTTACATGCTGCTTCTTTGCTTGACGTTCAGCATTTGAAGGGATAAGAGTACGGGCAAGCCCCATCGGTTGGTATATATGGGAAGGAGGAAATGTCCTGATAAGTGCAGTGAGAATGGTGGCACCATTGTTATCATATCCCTGGTACCCAGAGTACCCCGAGAAGTGACGGCATTTCCTCCAAGCTCAGTGGCTGTGTTTGTCTTGTCTAACAGTCCTGTATTTGCCATGTCTCATGTATTTGGCTGTATCACTATATGTCCATGTGTGTGTGTGCAGCAGCTCCACCATATGAGCAAAAAAAAGAAAAATAGAAGTGATTCATGTATGAAACAACAGTTGGTTGGGGGTGGTGTGTGGGGGGGAGGAGATTGACACATCTCTACATTACTTTCACAAAGATTGAGGGTGGGGTGTTAGGGTAAATTGAATATAAGAAGTGAATCGCGCAAAATTGGAATGTAAAGGCAGAGTATGGGAACTGGGGTGGAAAGGGGGGCTTGGGGGGGGTAAAGGATTGGAGGAGAAAAGTAGGACTTGGGGAAGGGTTGAAAGGAGCAAAGAGTAACACACGTACGATGGGTTGGAGGGATCCCTGTTGCTGGTTATGTTATTATCCTGGAACATTCTGTACACATTCAGATGAAGGCAAATGGTGCATTACAAAATTAATTACATCCCCAAGTTATATGACATCAGTGCAGGTGAACATTCCAACCATTTCCATGAGTTGCAGGTCACGTGTGCTCAATCCACACCATTGAAATGCACAACGAATAAGCTCACAGCTCATTGTACATCTGAAAACAAATATTCTCTCCTCTGACATTTGGATCATCCAAACGTGTCTGCTGCTTGTCAAACAAACATTACCTCTTTCTTTGGTCTTCGTCCAGAAAACCCATGTGCAGGCAGTTAAAGTAATCTCCTGAGATTTTTGACCATTCCAGAAACACCACGGCAGCTACATTTTTTGGGGATATATTTGCCATTACCATGTCAAGGAGCAAGGTAGTTATTCGTTTCAATACCTCTGCTTCAGTGGTTGTGGGTTCCATCGATTGTCGGTCAAATCATACGGAAATGGCAATGCCAGAGTGGGCAAACTCGGCGATTCTATGACAACTACGTTTTCCATCAATGAAACTGCATGTATTTTTTATTTATTTAATTTTTGTTGGTAATACTACTTTGGGTAGTTATGTTTGTAAAACCAAACTTGGCCTTGAAAGTAAGTATCTTGACATGGATTTCTTATAACCACTCCTCTCACATGTTATTGACCAGGTATTTATTTGCATGGTAGGGGCTGACAGGATGGCCAACAGGTACGCACTCTTGCCTCTAAGCCGTCTTGCTTGGGTTTGAATCCTGACCTGCGGATAAACTGTCACCCCTGTGTTTCACAGGCAGGGAGATTCATCAATGCGCGCGCCGTCCCTCGGATGAACGTTAAACAGGCGTCTCGTCTGCCGGCATTAGTTTATGGATGTTTAAAGACCCTGAGGTGTCCTTCACGAAGAGTAGGCGAGCTACCGCCAGCACCATGAACAAGTTACAAATTCCTGCCCTAACTACTGCTGGGAGAGTGATGGCAAACCACATGGCATGACCCCAAGCCCAGGAACTGCTTTGGCGGAACCAATGCCTTGTAACACACGGTGTGGTACATCAGATTGGATTTGTACGGTGATGTCTCGTGCATTATTGATATACTGTAAATTTCATCTACCATCATGAGAATGGTCATAGGCACGTAGGTGTGCCATGATCGTCGCTGTAGAGATAAAGGCCCTGTTCCGCATGCTAATCGGCAATCATGGCCAGACGGACGACTTCATGCTCGGGGTTTTTAACGATTTTTGTCTCTGAAACACCGTTTAAAATGTTCGGCTCTGAAATCGATCGATTCTCCAGTTGAAGGGTCGATTTTGTAATTCAACGGGAAGTATGCGTTGAAGCATTATGCCATCAACTTTTGGTTAATTAAAGAATGATCTCTCCGCTCGCTCACCCCAACCCTTCGGAGCCCACATTTCCATCCTCCGTCTTTCTTCGTTCCATCGGTTCTGGACGTTACCTCTTGGAGACTGTGGATGTCACAACCCTCTCCCTGTAATTGCACTGATCTCTGGAAACGAATGAAGACGACGTGAAAAAATAACCTGATTGTCCTTGTATCCTCACAATTGCGACTACAACACAAATTTATTTATCACTCAACGACAAAATAGTCAATTTGTTTAAACGACGTTAGGCGTCATCCACGTCTATTTGTTCGCAGGTTTTCATGTTGCCTTCCAGACTTTACCCATTAGCTGATATATTTTCGCTTACCAATAAGCCCTCTATGTCTGCCTCATCTACTTTGTTATTGTTTGCTCGTTCATCCCTTGTCTGACTGCTTATCCTTGCATGACTGCCTGTATGTTGGTTTTGCACTCTCTGTTGTGTTAGTTTTCTACGAACCTCGACACGTCTAAATAAGAAGATGATGAAGTCTGACATTTTCTCTGCAGGGTGTCGCCACCGGGCCACAATCCAGCTGGCCTTCTCAGGAACCCCGGGGGCTTCTGGAGGGCTACAGCCCGAGCCCGAGCCCTCCAGCATCCAGCACCAGCAGTCCAGAGTCTCCCAGGGGAGTCAGGCCTGGATCCAGTACTTCCTGGGAGAGTGAGTCATTTATACTGTCCCATGTGAATTGCAACTGCATTTGATGGCGTCATGTTGCACCATATGATAACCGCAGCACCACACTTCAAAGCATATTGTCATGCGGCATTGCTCTGTCACTGTTATATTCAACAATGCATTAATCACTTCAACACAATGCCATACACCTTGCGATACCAAGTTCTCAATCATTGCCTTAATCACATGATATTGCAATATTGCACGTCGATGATTTGTCGGGCTACGTGGCACCACATCACGATTTCTTGCTGCAACCTTTCTTGGCTTGTTTGAATTTATTTCATAAATCTTCACAACGAAGGAATGTTACAACTGCACACTTCGTTTTACCATGGCTCACTGGTCTTCGCACCTTTCCTAAAACTGTTCGAGGTTGTCCATTTCGGTTGAAGATGAGACGGATGTCAGCAGTGGGGATCGAATCATGACGGGAATTTGGAAAGCCACAGCTGCCTGGTATACCTTGATAGAGGCATGCCGGCCGGTGGCTTTGTACCACCTCAGGCTCGAGCCACTTTACTTCCTGCAATTCTCCATGTCATGACAAGCAGCGCCCAAAGATAAATGCAAAGCCGCATGTCCCTAAACCTTTCCTGTTTCTACACTTCACAGATCCATTGAGCTCCCATCGTTTTAGCTTTTTCATTTGATAATAATTAGTACTATTAATATCCCCAAATTTTAGAGGTTGTTTACTTTCTATGACTCTTTTTTTAGTAAGATTTTTAGTCTGTTTTGTGGGACAATTGAGGTCAGCTACAGTCATGGTATGTAGCTCGAGAACATAGGAGGCAGAAATCCATGGAATTGTATGAGGGTACTGGCACACAATGGCCTGTTTACAAAATATACCCTGGAATGTTTCCACAAATGAGTGTTAGGAGACAGGACAGGTGGTCTCATGTTCCTTCCCAATAACAATGTACTCTGTAATGCAACACTCTACCCATGAAACACACTGATCATAGTTTATAGTCTGTTCTTATTCCTTTGAAAATGGAACTCAGGTTAGACAATGCAGAGTTAAGTGTGCTACAACTGAGCTTTGCTGCTATAGAGGTCAAGGTTGGGGCAGAGTCAGGAGCAGTGTGAGCTTTAGAGGTTCGAACATCCATTTGATATGAAGAAGAAAGTGGGCCATTATTAGCTCCGCCACCGAAGGTGGAAGGAGGTTATGCTTTGACTCCTGTCTGTTTGTTTGTTTGTGAGCAAGATATCTCAAAAAGTTGTGAACGGATTCAGATTAAATTTGGTGGACAGGTTTGGTGTGGGACAAGGATGAACTGATTAAATTTTGGTGAAGATCTGGATCAGGATCTGGATACCAGAATTTTTTTAAAGTGTTTCTTCCTCATTGAGAGATCGGGCTTAGCCAATATGTAGCACGATATCTCAAAAAGTTGTTGACTGATTCGGACGAAACTCGGTGGACAGGTTTTTTTGTTTGTTTTTTTTTGTATACGTTGTCGAGGCTCGTGTGAGAGCTAACACACACCGCACAGCAAGGGGGCATGGGACAAGAGGGGCAGGAGTGGAAAGGACAAAACAGTGGGGAACAGAGACATTAGGAGATCTGTGGAAGGGAGAGGGATGGAGCGGGGAACATGGGGAATAGAAGATGGACATTACAGGGACTTTCAGGAAGGAAAGCAGGGAATTTGAAGAAAGTGGGCTTGGGTGGATTATCGGGGGTAGAAAAGATCGAGGATTTGGATGGGGGATGATAAGAGGTGGTGGTAAACAGCTGTTTTGAAAGCCTGGAGGGAAGAATGGGAATGAATAGAGTGAGGGAGTTTATTCCAAAGGCGGGAAAAAAAGAGGAATGAAAGAGTTAAGGTGAGCAGTGATTCGTGATTTTGGTAGTTTTACCAGAAGGGGGTTGTTGGTGGACCTTGAGCGCCCTGCGGAAATGTGGTGGGGACAAATCGCAGAGAGAGCAGGGGGGCGAGGCTGGAGAGGAGACGGGAGAAGACAGAAAGACCACCGACCAGCTTGCCGTGAGAGAGTGAGAGGCCCGAAGACTCAGCCTCATTGCGGGAGATGAAAATGATCCTTAATGCCCTGGTTTCCACAGCATGAAGCCGAGAACGGTGGGAGGCAGGAGCACCAGCCCAGAGGGGAGAGCAGTACTCCATCAGGCTGCAGATGAAAGCTTCGTAAGTGGTCAGGAGCTCAGGTGGGCCGAGGAAAGACTTTGCACGACGGAGGATTCCCAGTCGGCGACTGGCTTTGGAGGCGAGGTTTGAAATGTGGCTTTCCCAGGAAAAGTCATGGCAGATAGTAAGACCCAGAAGCTTGAAAGAAAGGACTTCTTCCAGAGGATTGTTGAGAAAGTGGATGGGGGGGGGGGGTTGGGTTCTAAACGGTCCTTTCGAAGAGACATAGTGAGAGTGTGAGATTTGTCTGGATTGAAAGGCATGTTCCACATGTTGGACCAGTTTGTGATTTTATCCAGATCTGCAGTGAGAGAAGAAGCTGCTGCTTGCCGGTCTAGGGGATGACCGATGGTACGGCAGAGGGTGGAGTCATCAGCAAAGAGATATAGAGGATTTTCCAGAGAGTCGGAGAGATCATTGATGAAAACTAGAAAAAGAACAGGGCCCAGAACGCTACCTTGAGGAACTCCAGCCTGGAAAAGAAGATAGGATGAAAGAACTCCATTTAGTGCCACACGTTGACTGCGACAGGAGAGGAAGTCTGCGAGCCATGAGTGGAGATGGCCTTGGATACCATGGGAAGAGAGTTTGGTGAGCAGGGCAGGGTGCCAGACTGTGTCAAAAGCACGTGATATATCCAGGGATACGGCTCGGATTTCCTGTCTGGCATTGAGGACCTCCATCCATTGTTGGCAGAGCAGAAGCAGTATATCCAGGGTAGAGTGACCTGGTCTGAAACCAAATTGATGATCATAAATCAAGCCATTGGAGAAGAGGAAGGATTTCATGTCTGAAGCGATGATGGATTCCATAACCTTGCTGATGATTGGGGGAAGGCTGATTGGTCTGCAGTTGCAGGGATCTGTTTTTGCACCTTTTTTATGCAGGGCAGTGATGTTTGCTGATTTCCAAGCAGATGGCAGATGACCTTGAGCAAATGAGAGGGTGAATAGAACAGAGAGAGGGTGAGCAAGAGCAGAAGAGCAGACTTTGAGGACACGTGGGAAGATGCCGTCTGGCCCGGTTGCAGAGTCTGAGTTGAGGTTTGAAAGCAAACTCTCCACCTTGTTAGGAGAAAAGGACACAGAGTTCAGGGACAGTTGGGTGCAACTGAGTAAGGTGGGTAGAGAAAGCGACGGGTTTTGGACACAAGATTTAGGTGCAAACACTGAGTTTAGGCATTAAGCTTTTTCACGTGTGGTATCTGCAGTGCAGCCATTTGAGGTAAGGGAGGGGATGGAGGGGGAACATACACCTGAAACAGATTTGATTAGATGCCACCAGTATTTTGAGGAGGGAGAGAGGTTTGAGAGTTCAGACTTGAGATTAGAAAGATGTTGTTTTCTGGCTCTCCTGAGGGTAGATACACACTTGTTCCGAGCTTTATGGAAGGAACTGAGATTACCCTCAGTTGGGTTTTCTTTCCATGAGGCAAAGGCAAGTTTTTTTCAGGACAACTGCCTCACCACAAGCTTCAGTGAACCAAGGGCAGGAGGAAGGGTAGGACAACTGAAGACGAGAGGAGATAAATCTGTGCATGAGGGAGAGCAAGTTTCTTTGAAAGAATTCCCAGGATGAGTTGATGTTGGAGAAAGTAGCGATAAGAGACCAGTCTATAAGTTTGATGGCTGCTTGGAGACCCTGCCAGTCGGCTTGAGTGAAACGCCAGACTCGACGGCGGTGAGGTGGTTCTCTGATAATGGCCAGAGAGATGTCCACTTTGACAAGGACGTGGTCAGAAGAACCGATTGGAGCGGAGGAAGAGCAGCAGATATTGTCAGGGAAACTTGCCAAAATCAGATCCAGAAGAGATGGAGGACCATTGGTTGAGATCCGGGTCGGGAAGTTGACTGATGGAGTCAGTCCCAATGAGTAGCAGAAATCCTTTGCTGAGATGCCATGACAGGTGAGAGAGGTACCCACACCGAGCCAACTGGCGTGATGACAATTGAAGTCGCCACATATGAGGAAGAGAGAGTTTGGATGAGAAGATAGAAGTTGGTCCATGTTTTCGGATAGTGGGGTGTAGATGGAGTGAAGGAAGGTTGGGTGTGTGACAAGGAAGAGTGAATTAAATTTTGGTGACGATCCGGACACTTTAATTTTTTGAGTGATTCTTTACCATTGATGGGGCTAAACAGATATATAACACGATATCACAAAAGGTTGTGGACGGTTCAGACGAAACTTGGTGGACAGGTTGGGTGTGTCATGAGGAATAATTGTTTCGATTTTGGTGAAGATCCGAATCCAGATCTGGATACGATAATTATTTAATTTTTAAAGTGATTCTTCACCATTGAGAGATAGGACCAAAAACCATATAGTACTGTTTAGCATGATATTTCCAAAATGTATTGGGCCCGATATGTTCGACTGAATGAGACATTACATGGTGGAGGTATGCACTCTACTGAGTGCTCTTCTAGTTTTTAGTGCTGTTTTGATTGCCTTTTACATCACATGTCATTGTAAGGTTTGAAACCCATAAGCATTTTGGGTCTACTTTTCACAAGCAAGCTTACATTATCAGAGGTTTCAGGGTATCTAGAGTTGTGAAAAGGAAGCCTTTCTTTCCTGGGGTAATTGAAACCGAGCCACAAGCCAATGCATTTTCATGTGCTAGCTTGTCCTCACTAATTTCTGTCATATCCATCTGGCTTCGCCCTCCATCTTATTCATCTTTTGCACGATTCACTTTGACTCAGCCATTTTGACTTCCTGATGGCATTACGTCCAATACCGTATTCTCCAAGATCGGTGATGATATAAACTTTTGCAAATCCACCCCTCTTTAGGTGGTGGGTCATTGGACGATGTTATAGAGATCTTTATTCATCCCTTTAAGTGTATCTACCCTCATTCGGTCACGCACCTCCTCTCCCCTTATTGTTGACTTCTGTCTCTCTGCACTAACCTTATTGAATCAGTGGCCTGCATGTGATAGGAACTGATAACATTCCTTTAAAATAACTGGCCATCATGTGTTTTTTAACGTCATTTGATTCTCCTTTGTGTCGTCTGTAAAAATATGCAGTATTTTATAACTGCTGAGATTTAACTTTCCCTTCATGAATCGATTAATTTTGATGAAATTAATTGCAATCATTTGTTTTGTACATGAACTAACTTGTGTGTTTCAAAACCTATTCACATTTGGGGCTCAATTTTGCAAATAGCCATACTCGCAAAAGATGAGGTTATGCAGAACGTGTGAAATCGAGGGGTGGGGTGGATTTCACATTTACACAATACAGGAGAAAATCAACAATCAGTAAAAGAACCTTACTAAAGTAAAGAAGCTATATGCTACTTACAGGTACGACCCAGATCGGTGCTCATCGTTTCTTATTTAATCCATCCGTGGGCTTTGCTTCTTCCATATACATCACATCTTTTTACAGCTGAACATTTGCACGATCATGACAATTTGAGGGTGCATTTATTAGCCTCGCCGAAGGAGAGGGTATTGCGTTTGGGTCTGTGTGTTTGTTACTTGCAAAAATCGAACATTTTTCAAGTACATTGGTTTGTGTTTAGTCGATTTTGTTATTCTGTTGAGTGGTCGCTAGACTTCCGTTACTCTCAGGTTTTCCGTCTGTCTGTTTGTATGTAATGGACAGCTCTGGAGGCCAGAGGAGTCAACCGATTTTGATGAAACTTGACTGGTAGGTTTACACCAGAATCTAGTTGTATGCTTTTGAGCACCGTTGCTATGGACCCAAACGTTGCCTGGCAACGGGACTTTGAAATTTTTGAAAAGAATCCGAAAATATTTATATTTTTTTTTTTTTTCGAAAATCATAAATCGGCTTCTCCGCTTTTATGCGCACCATAATCAACCTCTTTGTCAAAAAAATTCAGCCCGATCCGTCAAAGACTGTATGACTAGTATGCAATTATATAGCGACCACCCATGTCGCCTACCGGCTTGTCTGTCTGTCTGTCTGTTTGTCGCATACAGGTCACAATTTTAAACTGATCTACACGAAACTTCACCACATGGTAGAGTTTGTCATAAGGAATAAGCCTATTGTTTTAGAGGTCAAAAGGTCAACATAGGCCAAAGGTCAACAACTTAGGTGAGATTGCAAAAATCCTCAATTTTTATCCGATTGACTTGAAATTTGAAGAGGATTTATATTTCATGTCAACAAATTCAACTAGCAAATTATTTTTGCAGTCAACATGGACCAAAAGGTCACTATAGGCCAAAGGTCAACAACTAAGGTGGTATTTCTAAAATCCTCAATTTTCTTCTGATTGACTTGAAATTTGAAGCTCGGATATATATTTCAGGTCACTGAATTCAACGAGCCAATTATTCTTGAGGTCAACATGGACCAAAAGGTCAACATAGGCCCAAGGTCAACAACTAAGGTGGTATTACTAAAATCCTCAATTTTCTTCCCACTGACATGAAATTTGAACAGGAGTTGCATATTTCATCATAGAATTCAACCACAAATTATTTTTTGAGGTCAAATTTGTTTTATGGATATTGAAAGTATCGTGATCTGCATGAGGTCTTCTTCTTGTTTGTTTGTTTGTTTGTCCACACAGAACTTTCGTGTTTTTCTCCGCAACCGCTTGTCAGATTGAGACGAAATTTTCACTGTCAGTGTGACTACTCATGTAGAATGTTTTAATGATAATTATGATGTCATAGGTCACGTGGTGTGGTAGCCATGTTGGAAAAACAGAAAAAAAATTGCACCTCTGTATATTATCCTCTGTACCAGGGAAAAAATTGAAACATTGCACATAGCAAGTTCTCCTCATGGGGAATAAGTGTGATATATATTTTTAATGACGTCATAATTGCATATGTAGAACGCTATATCTGATCAGTATGAAACTTTTTGAGAGTCATATAGGGATAAAATAGTCCACAGAAAAAAAGTCACGTGACGTCATCAGTCACATGATTCGACAGCCTTTTTTTTTAAACCTTCAAAAATCTTCTTCTCTGAAGTGGCTGAACAGTGGAGGCGAAACTTTACATGTATGACCGCCTATCCATGAGGAACAAAGGGGTCACAATTATGATGTCATAGGTCACATGGTTTGTCAGCCATATTGGATTTACCCTAAAACCTATAAAAAAAATCCATCTTCTCCAGAATGGCTGGACAGATCGAGAAGAAACTTCAAACAAATATTCCCCTAGCCATGTGTGCACAAGTTTGTTTATGAGTAATTGATAGGTCACTTGGTTTGGCAGCCATATTGGGTTGAAGAAAAATATTAAATAATGTCTTCTTTGGAACCACGAAATCAATTGACATGAAACTTCACGATTATGATCTAGTAGTGATGGGGAATACATGTTTTAAATTTCAACTTGATCGGACGCATGGGCTGACCAGAATTTTTTTAATTTTTTTTGATCAGGGTTCTTTTTGATTTTTTGAGATATATATATATATATATATATATATATATATATATATATATATATATATATATATATATTTTTTGTTGTTGTTGTTGTTGTTGTTATTGTTTGTTTGTTTGTTGTTTTGTCCTAAGAGGTTTCACTTGGCTGTGCATGGATGAGTTTCAGGGTAGAGGAGTAGCAGCTGAAATGCGAATCCTATCCAGGTTCCTCATGATGACTTCATCTTTGCTTTTTGGTCTTTCATGTTCCTTCTGATTAGTCCAATGCAGGACTATACCTATTTGGTCTTCCATTTGATTTGAATTGAATTTTTTAAATCCCATTCTAAATTCTATTGAATAATAATAAAAGATGTCGGGTCAGGGTCACGTGTCCAATCAAAGCGGGACATCTTGGTACCCGGTCATCATGGCCAGCAGTTATAAACTAGCAGCTCTAATTATGTCTCTTATTAATTATGTAACACACCAGTACACAAACACCACACAAAACTAAACAAACACCATACAAGAGTCCTGGTGAGGGTCTGCAATTTCTGATTGCTATTTTTTTGCTTACATTACACACAGGAATGGCAAATTATTTCACAACCTCCCCCACCCCCCCCCCCTGCCCCATAGACCTTCTCCTCACCCCCCATGATAACCTTCCCTTCTCATTACTTCCATCTCCCCACAAGCTCCCATCTCTTTTCCTCCTACCATCATCCACAAGACCATAACCTTAACCCTCATTTTCTCCCCTCCTCTTTTCCTGAATTTAACCAAACTGCTCCCTCCCTCATTTCCATGTTTAATATAATCCTCCCCCCTCCCCCCTCCTACGTGAATGTTTGAACAAAATATCGGTTAATTCTCATTTGCCATCCTATAATTTATCCTATAAGTACATGCTTTCGTACATGCTGATGACTTGGATGAATGACTCTGATTATGACAATGAAAACATAAGCAATAATATAAAAAAGTAATTACTGCAATATAACAATTAATTGTTTTTGATTATAATGTGTATCGTATTTTATTGTGACTATATTATAATTGACACAGAATAATAAAGATGTGAAATCAGCTATTCAGTTCTTATTCCTGTGAACAATAATGAGGATGTATAATATTAATAATAATTAAATATTATTATTATTACATATATATTATATATATATATATATGGTATATATATATATATATATATATATATATATATATATATATATATATATATATATATATACATATACCATATATATATATATATATATATATATATATATATATATATACATATATATATATATATATGTACATATATATATACATATATATATATATATATATATATATATATATATATATATATATATATATATATATATATATATATATATATATATGACAGAGATGGCTGTCCGTTTGTCTGTTCGCACTTTCTGCTGATTGTTTTGTGGGTCTTGGTGCAATGTGATTGGATCTTGCCAAGATTGAATAATGTATTGTGTAGGCTTATTAAAAGCTGATGTTTGAAATCTGATTCCATATTTGACGTTTTGGAACTCATGCCCCAAATAATTGTGGAAAAATCTCGAGTTAAATCGGAATAAAATTTTGGAAAATACTTTTTTTTTCTTCTAACCTGATATAATTAAATAATATGCTCCGTGGTTACACCACCCAAGGACACCAGTGGCGATCTTGTCAATTTGCATTCTACTTTTTGTGTCAACTTTTGCTGCTCCCATGAACGTCATTGTCTGTTCTGTGTTCTTGCTCTTCCACGAGCCCTGATGATGAAAATTTTTAAATATAATAAAACACTAGTATTCTGTTATTATGCATATTTCTCATTTTCACGTCTCTTGAGTGGGAACTTCAAAAGCTTTGACTCTTTTGGCTCCAAATGTGAGAACGCAAAATGGTGTTTACCCAGAAATCTTGGATTAATACCTTCAAAACGTGCATATTCACTTGCTACCATACAACTGTCCAACAATACAGCCAAGTTAAGTGGGCGTGAAAATCCAGAATCCCCAGAACTTGAACAGGTATTTGATACAGCACGGAGGCAAAAGAGATGGTCAGAACAAGCCTTTCGATCTCGTGAGCAGGTACAGAACAAGCTTCAAATGAAAGTCACTGGGAAGTGGGAAGGAAGGGTGTTGGTTGTGATGGGACTTGAAATGCCCATTTACACTGGGGAGGGGTGGGGTAGGAGGAGGTGTTAATAGAGAAGAAAAGTGGTGAGGCAGGAGTCTGGAGGGAGAATGGGTGGGGTGGGAGTCTGGAGGGAGTGCACGGGAGGAGGCAATGGGAAGAGTGGGATGAGGGAGTGGTATGGATTGGAGAAGGGTTGGGAAGGGGTGGGTGGGAGCCTGGAGGTAGGAAGGGGTGGGGTGGGAGTCCAGAAGTAGGGGCGTGGGTGAGAGGACGGAGGGAAGGGATGGGAGGCGGGATCCAGTAATGCCAGGTACTTTTGCTTGTCAATATATATATATATATATATATATATATATATATATATATATATATATATATATATATATATATATATATATATATATATATATATATATACACACGACCACGGGTACCGAGACACCAGCTTGTCACTCAAGGGGATTAATCCCCGGTTGTCCTCGGTAGAGCTGGACCTGGGGCCACCGCTCACAATTAACGTTGTGGTATTGTGGGTTGTTTTAAAACCACAAATGCCACCCAGTTAACCACGAGTTCCAGTGTGTCCACCGTCAAATTATTCCGTTTAACTGGAGGTCACGTGGTTACCTGAGCGGGGAACACACCCTCGGCAAAGCACCAATGTTATCTGATTAGATTTTAATTAGGGCGGCCGAGCGTTTTAACCGCCGGTGCGTGCCGACGATTTTTTGGTCAAATCTGTGGTAATTACCTCCCAGTCTATCTCGGTTCGGACAATGCTCGACCAATGGAAGGAAAGGACAAACACGGACAGGTTGGAAATCGACAAATGATTTATTAATAATAAAATGAATAAACAAAAAAACTTTTTATTTTCTTAGGTAAATAAAGAACGAATTTCAAAGCAAAATCAATAAAAATGCCAGGAAAGAGACAAAGAGCAGATGCTTATCGGGGGTTGACTTACTTACAGTTAAACACAGACAAGGGTACCCAGCAGATCATTCGGGGGGGGGGGGGAATCGTCTCGCTCACCAGAAAGTCGTCTGTGAAGTGAAAACGTCCTGAAATACGTGCGTGCGTGTCACGTCTGTCGCCAGCACCCAGCTTTGCAGTGCACCCTCTCGCGAACCGCCTTGAACGCCAGTCGAAGTCTGGAGGGCACCGGGATCGTCTGTCGCGGGTTTAGACCCTGGTGTTGTTGGTGACTGACCCGTTCCTCACTTGTTGGCGGCGCTGATCACACCCACACGCGCACCACATGCTCGCTTCTTTCTCCTCTTTTGCACGCTTACACCCACTTCTTGCTTGTTTCTCAAGCTTATTTCTCGTTCTGTTCTCCCTCCCTGGCTTTCTTTCGCCCCGCTTTATTTTGCCTCCGCTTTCCTCTCGCTTTCCTCTCTCCCGCTTTTCTCCTCACGGAACGTACCTCCCGTTCGTTTTATATCTCCGGGCCGTCTCCGCGGGTGCAGTCCGGCCCAAGCTCACCCCACCCCACTTGCACACGGTTACTATGACGACCAGTGCGCTCTCCAAAAAGGCGGGCGTCGGAGGTCGCAAAAGAATGTTGCTGAGGAGGAATGAGGGCAGGCTTCAGAGCTCGTGAAAGAAATGTTGCTGAGGAAATATAAGGGCGGGTTTCAGAGCTCATGAAAGAATGTTGCTGAGGAAAAATGAGGGTGGGCTTCAGAGTTCGTGAAAGAAATGTTATGTGTGTACATGTGTCTGTCGTAAAGAAAAAAAGCTCCCCGTAAGAGAGGGGATCTATCCTTTACCCTTCTCAACGCATCACATTTAAGATCCCATTAGACATGGGGATGGGGCTAATCTGAACATGTATTAAAGGAAATAACTGTCTAAGGACCTGGATATGTGGATGCATTCATCAGACCGGATTCTGAAATCCGTAACAATATAATGGAGCAAGTGTTTGTTTGTATGTCTGCTCTATACCCATTGGTTGGACAGCTGGTGTGACTCCACCCACAATTGTAACATGAAAAAAAAGAATATCATACATCCACCATTTTGGTTAACCAAAGACATCTTTGGAAGTGTCATATTAACAATCACCATGCCTTCCCTATAAGTTTCCTTTTCAGTGTAAAACAACCTCAGTAACTGTTATAAGGATCATCAAATATAGCAAGGTTAGAGCCGGTCAATGTCATGGGTCTTGTGAAGGTGAAAGTACATATAGGCCTGAGGCTTCAGGTCTCTGGTGTCAGCCTATAAGCCAGTGCAATTGGAACTATCCAGGCTTTAGAACCACGATGTATTATACATGCACATAAGCAGTACGCCTGTTTTTGCTTCATGTACGTAACCAGGGTCGTTTTTATTTTCGGGAGCAATTTTGGCAGTGGTCTGTTACCTGCACCACCTATATAAAGGGATATGTTAGAGGAATGTGGTGCACACTTGGAACAAGATCGCCCGTCATGCCGGTACTCCTCTAATAATGATAATAATAGCAAAAGCAATTACTTTGTGTTAGTTTAAGTGTAGTTATTTGCAATCAACTAAATGATTAACCAAAGACAAAAATCTAAATTACTTGCCAGTTTAAATCCACAACTCCAAATATAAACAGGTTATGTACTGCATGTAACATGACCTTTGTGTCATACACCACAACCACAGTACACCACTTTGATAACTTGCTAATAATGTCCTTGTATTGCATTTGATAGTTGTGATTATATCTCAAAACTTTCTAATTTATTTTTATTATTATATGGTTCTATGGCATTTTACAAATTCCTTAATTCATTTAACTATGTGTCGAAAATCCAATGCATAGCTGGGCCCTGTGGATCTAATGAAAAACTCCCAAAAAGAACCGTTTATACATTTCTCACTGAAGGCTCATCATGGGACCTCGATGGATCTGCTGAGCCTACGGCCAAACACAGCCACAGATGGAAAATAATCCCCGTGAGGCATTGTAGCCGAACGTGTTCTACCAAAGAAAGCTTCAACTCCTTCAATGTGCATAATTTCCCTCTTTGTATCAAGTGTTCAAATCTGCACTGTTTCAATCTCCAAAGTAGAAGTTCCAATGCGACACATTTTATCACACTGTGGTCTGTGGAGCCTCATGTGAACCTGATTTTACACCTTTACCAACCCTTCTCGTGGGGCAACTTTGCTAAATATAGCATAACAATTGTGCATTTTGTGAGGAAGGCACCAAATTTGGCACACTAGTAGCCTATCATATTATGAACAGATTTCGATATTGGGCCATCTCAAATTCAGCCGCTGATGGCTGTGGCAGCCATTTTCCACTACCATCAAAAATTTTGAGATGGCCCAATATCCAAATCTGTTCATAATATGATAGGCTACTAGTGTGCCAAATTTGGTGCCTTCCTCACAAAATGCACAATTGTTGTGCTTAGTTGCCCCACTATTCTTCCATCTCCTCCCACTCAGCGACTCTCCAGTCATTCAAACTGCCTCATTGAACTAACGTGACCATTTTGAACAATCGATTTGATATTGAGCATCAAATCAAACCTTACATGCATGCCAAGTGCTCTTGCTTATCCGAAAATGTTCAGGATTCTCCAGTACTAAATTAAAAAAAAAAAAAATTATGATGTGCATTTATTTTTATGATGTGCAAGGTCACGTGACCTTTGCGGAGTCTTTTGACCACTACTTGAGATAGGTGGCAGTTCATGATCCTAACTTGCAACGGCTTCTTTCTTTGATCAAAGCCCTTATCTTTTCCACACGAGAGCCGACGTTGTTTTTATTCCCAACCATCCTCCCTTGAGACTCGACGTGCATTGACATAATGACGAGAGTAATGCCATGAGTGAATGACTGAGTCGACACCTTCAGAGTAAAAACATTAATTAGACTTTTCTCTCAGCTTATACATTTAGCAGGTGAGGTTAATGACCAGTTAGAGCAATGATCTCCACACTTTTTCTATTTTCCCAACAATGACACAATTCATTTTTTAGATTTCGTAAGAAAATTGATGACTTCCGTCATCTGTTTGTGTGTTTGTTTGTTTGTGTGTTTGTGTGTTTGTTTGGAGGCATGATAACTCGAGAACGGAAGAAGCTTCCAATGTCAAATTACACCACGTGATTCAGGAGGGTGATGGATCGCGCTGATTAGATTTTAGTCAAAATCGGTCAAAGGTCAAGGTCACAGTGAGGTCAAACATTCGATTTTTGACGGTTTGGTACAGATAACTCGAGAACGGAAGAAGCTTCCAATGTCAAATTACACCACGTGATTCAGGAGGGTGATGGCTCGCGCTGATTAGATTTTGGTCAAAGTCGGTCAAAGGTCAAGGTCAGAGTGAGGTCAAACATTCGATTTTTGATGGTTTGGTACAGATAACTCGAGAACGGAAGAAGCTTCCAATGTCAAATTACACCACGTGATTCAGGAGGGTGATGGCTCGCGCTGATTAGATTTTGGTCAAAATCGGTCAAAGGTCAAGGTCACAGTGAGGTCAAACATTCGATTTTTGATGGTTTGGTACAGAATCATCGTAGAAACTTCTGGTTTGCGTCGCTACCTTCTCTCGAGACAGCTTTTATTAGACAAGGTCAGAGGTCAAGTTGTCGATTTCGTAAGTACCAGTCTATGACTGCTTGTTTATTTATTTATTTATTTATTATTTCCTTTTACCATTCAAAAAATAAATTACGGAATACAAACAACCGACAATGTGTTGGACGACATGTCCTATTGGTTCTCGTGTATCTATTGTAATATCCACCATTCATCATTGCCCTTATTTAAAGGACTGTTGCATCCATACCCTTGGCTTTGAATGCGATGTATCAAATACATCGGTGATCCCTGTAAATGTTGCTTGGGACGTCTGCTTGTTGGTAGATGTTTGTTTTTCCAATTTTTACCTCTGCCACCAAAGGTGGACAGAGGTTACGCTTTCACCTCTTGTCTGTTTGTTTATCTGTCTGTCTGTCTGTCTGTCTATGAGCAGGATATCTCAAAAAATTATGGAACGAAACTTGGTGGACAAGTTGGGTGCATGATAAAGAAAGACGATTTGATTCGATTCTGATGAAGATCCAGATGTGGATCTGGATGCGAGAATTTTTTCAGTGATTCTTCACCATTGAGAGATGGCGCCAAAATGATATATAGCACGATATCTCAAGACGTCGTGGACGGATTATAACAAAACTTGGTGGATGAGTTGGTTAGGTTATGGGAACAAGCGGATTAGAATTTTGGTTCAGGTCTGGATGCAGGTCCGGCCTATCAGTGGGATACAAAACGTAAACTTGTCAGCCTGGGTGAGGTATGCGCTCTACCGAGTGCTGTTCTCTTCTTTACTTGCAAATATCCCTAAGATTGACCTTTCATCCTCCTCCCACTCCCTCCCCCTTCCCCCCCACATTTATTTTTCAATCTCTTTTGTGATGCCACAAATCCTTCTCACGTGTTTGTTTGTATTGGTGATTGTAGTACAAAGTGCTTTGAAATATACCGCTGTGCTTCGTTGCTCTTGACCCCCAAAGGGATGATCACACAAGCATACTTTTGCCATAAGCCACTATTTACAAATATGCCAAACATTTCATTTCTGGGATTACAATTTACGTTTGGGTCGTACAGCATTGCCCACAGGTAGCAGCACTTATCTCTGAGCTGTCGAGCTCGTGTTTGATTCTCGGCCCAACTTTTAACTGTCTGGTGCTCCGCAGGCCAAGCGTTGCATCACAAGGTGTGTGGTCCTTTGGATTGACGTGAAGCTGGGTGTCCTATCTGCTAGCATTAGTTGTTGGACATTTAAGATCCCACAGTGTCATTCGTGAAGAGTAGGCAAATTATCGCCATAACCCTGACCAAATTACAAATTCCTGCCACCTTCGGTCATACGGTAGGCCTGGCCAGCCGGTTCGTGAAATGCTTGGGCCAAACAAACTCTCCCCTGCCGACCCCGCAAGGAAGTGGGAATAATCAGGACAATCAGAGAAGTGGTGGATACATTTTGCAATTCGCTTAATTGCACTCCTTTGGAAACCAAATCCCCAAAAGTAAAAAATTAATTTCACACTTTTTGGTCCTCTTAGATTTATTTCCAGAGGGAGTCTTCACTGGCTGCAGGCAGCTTCACAGTTATCTGAATGGACCATACGTTGAACCCTTTTGATGTAGCTTCCGGCTGTCGAGAAAATGGACAAGCAAAGTGCCTTGGTGTTTGTGGCAAAGAGGCAGATTACCAGAATACAGAATTAATGTGGTTTTTATTACCTGGAACGAGCACTATAACTTTTGTTTATAACAATGACTCGTACATAACACCTTACCTTACTTGCTTTAGGATATCTGTTTTTTATTTATACATACGTACATACAAAATTGATATAGCTAAGGCTCATGGGGAAGCTTATATTATATCACAGGTTGGACAAGTATACAAGGAGGCATCAGCATACTTTCACACAAAGTACAAAGACATTGTGGACAATGAACGAATCAACGGAGTGCGGGGGTTTTGGACTTGGGATCCCAGCACCATGAGTATGTGCTCAGATATAGTCTTTCTGTCAATTGGGGACAATTTTTTTCATTAACCAGAGAGTCAACAATTCAGTTGTGATTGCTATAGTTGCCATTCGAACCAGCTGCTGAACTGGGCCTTCAGGGCTTGTCAATGTAATAATGAGATCAGTAGGTTGTGTCATGGACGCCTCACTGCACTGTACACCTCGCAAGACACAAAACTGTGGTTATGATTGCACAGCATGCTGGTATGATATGATAATAAGTATGGGATGACTGAAAAACTGCAGCTTTGTATAAAGACAGTTATGCGAGACCACTTAGCTGTTCTTCAAGAGTGGAATGCAGCTGTTCGAAGAGCCTGAAAAGGAAGGCTTTCACGAAAACGTCCCGAACCACATTTAGCAATCTGACAGATATTGGCAGCCATAAAATTCCAGGGTATTAGCAGTGAAGAAATTTGATGCCATTCAAAAGGACACGTTGGAAGGAGTACGGGAATCAATGCCCTGACTCCCTCACTGCAGATTTGTCTGCACTCCTCCCATCCCCTTTCCTTTTGATAAGAGGATAATGAGAGAGAGAGAGAGAGAGAGAGAGAGAGAGAGAGAGAGAGAGAGAGAGAGAGAGAGAGAGAGAGAGAGAGAGAGAGAGAGAGAGAGAGAGAGAGAGAGAGAGAGAGAGAGAGAGAGAGAGAGAGAGAGAGAGAGAGACAGAGACAGAGACAGAGACAGAGACAGAGACAGAGACAGAGACAGAGACAGAGACAGAGACAGAGATATTTTATTCCTTTTATAACAACCACTCCTCACCTTTCCTTTGGCTGTTTTTGCATGGATAGTCACCCTATAGGGAAGCAAGACAGAGAGAATATAGTAATGGACAATCGGGGACATAGGAAGAATGGGAGAGAGGGGAGAGAGAGAAAGTGATGAGAGAGAGACAGAGAGACAGAGAGACAGACAGAGAGAAACAGACACACACACTTTGTCTATCAGCTGTATTTATGTAGTCAAATGAACCTATTTGTGTATATATTCACCATTACTCCTGCTTGTACAATCTCTTTACAGATAAGGATATAGGAAAGGTGGAAGGTTAGAAAGAGATCTAAGAATAAGGTGGCATTGCGGGAAGGGAGCAGCAGATGGCTGCCGGCTGGGAGCAGGCTGCAGAGAGGCGAGATAATTAGCCATCGCGCCAATGTCCCCAGCACGCCAGCCGCCCAATGCCCCTGCACTCTCTCCCCGCCCCATCCCCTTTCCTGATCTCACCCTCCTCTCTGTCACCCAGCGCCGCAGTCTGGCTGTTTGCCAAGGCCATAGGAGGGCAGCCAGGCGAGGCGTGGAGGGCAGGGCAATGAAGCACCTGCTGTGCTTTGGCTCTTCCTCTCCATCTCTCTGTTTCTGTTTCTTCTCGATCTGCATCTCTGGTTATAATTGTAGTTCATCCCAGTCGGTTGTTTTTTTTTTTGTTTTTTTTTTCTTTGTTTGTGTTTCTAATTGCTTGTCTGAGTATCTGATTGGTGTTAAATGTTCTTGCAAATGCATACCACCATTGCAACACACACCACACACACACACACAAACACACACACACACACACACACTATATTCTTTCTTTCTGCATTGTAGAATTCTTGGGTTGAATACCGCTGAGTTCTTCCATTTATGTTTATGGAAATGTCAACATATATTGCTCAAACAAGCAAACACTAGGATGATAGTGCCCAGGTTTAAGAATGTGGTGACGCCATTTTGCACAAAGAAAATGGTGTGACAGCCATCCTTTTCTTTCTTCATAATACCAGAACATTTACAATTCAGTAATACCTCCTTCACATTCGTGGGTGTGTGCACACACCCGCACGTTCGCACATACACACACACATACACATACACACACACACACACACACACACACACACACACACACACACACACACACACACACACACACACACACACATTCTTGGCCTTTTCCTGACCCGAACATTTCATCTGAGCCCTCATTCCCTCCACACCCAAAGGCTCCCAAGCAGAGATAAACTTAAGCCTACCGCTCCCCTCCCCATTTCTTATTTGTTTCCTTCCTTCCTGTCTCTTGCCTCATGTAGATATGCCATTTCAACGCATATCTATCACCTTATACCTCCCTGCCATATCTTCCTTGAGTTCATCTATCTTTCTTCTCCTCTCACATTTCTTTGCAAATGGAGCCTGTTCTTCTCCTTTTCCTGACTTACAGTACGTTTGTGGGAATTGCGGTATGTAAAGACAAAATGCCAGGTGGGAAATGGTCGAAAAAAATTATAAAAGCAAAACTATGCTGTCATCTGCAATATCCTCCATTGACCTTGCATCCACCATTGTCACAAAGCACTGTAAGCTCCTCGAGAGTGTTCACTTCATTCTAACAATACGTTTACCTTGCTTTTCACAGCAATATGCAAGATGTTCTTACTCTGCCATCACACCGTCGCTTCCCACCCTTGTTGCTCTCTCCCAAAAGGTATGAATCACGAAAGTAAGGCTCTCCCAGCATTGACCACCCTCTCTGGTGGCCCTCGGAACATGGCAACTGTCAGCCCTCTGGCACCATCACCCCTGTCTTTGCCGAATGGATCTGCTGGATCTACCGCAGGAGGCGTCACCCCAACCACTGGCACAGCTGCTCGGGGAGCAGGTTTCGCCGCAGCTTTGCGCAAGTTGGCACGCCAGGCTGAGGACCCAGCTGGTACTACTGCAATGATTTGCTGTCTACCTGTTATTAGCCCTGGATCGAGTTAAGAAATTTTATCGTTTGTTTATGAATTTCGATGACATTACACATCCACACTTTATTAAAATAAAACAAATTCATATTTGAAAAAAAAGGGATTTTGAGGTCCAATCATTATCAACTTTTTTATTTCAAGTCTTTGCGTGGGAAAATTACCCCACACCAGTTATTTTATTTTTTAAATTCACAAATCTACACTAATGGCAGAGCTAAACGATAGAGGGCAGCAGGTTCACAGACTGACGGAGGATCAAAGGCAAACAAGGAAACAAATGCAAAATGGATGAACGACAGGAAGGAAAAAGGTGGGGAGAGGGGGTAAGAGGCAGTCTGCAAGAGTAGAAAAGAACATGGGTGGGTAAGGGTGAAAGGATGAGGTGATGATTGGGGAGGACTGTTGTAAGACCGGAAGGAAGGGCACAAGACAGACGCAGGGAGTCGATTCCACAGACGAGAGAGAGGGATGAAGAATTGCAGTCGAGTGTTCAGCTTAGATTTTGGAAGGGTAACCAGGTGTGACATTTTGAAACGATGACCTGAGCTGGATTGGGGGAGGACGGGCGGACGAGAAGACGGGAGGAGTGAGGCCAGCGGTGAGGCGATAGAAAACTGATAGTCCACAAACCTGCCTGCGGTGTGCCGGAGAAGCACACCTTGGGACTCGGCCTCCTACTGAGAGATTACAAAAACATGGGTAACTGAATGAATTCATTAAGCAGCAATTGCGACATCATTGAGTTTATCAGCAATTTATGTGGAGGATTGGCTATGGACCACAAGTTGCCCATGTTTTTTTTTCAATGATGTATTTTTTCATACAGGTACGTAAAGTGAAAAAGTTAAAGAATTATCAGATACAGCGATTCTTAGTTTTTCAAACTCGACTCTTATTTCACACGAGCAAGGTACGTGGCGTTGCCCGGTGCTCTTCTAATCCTGTTAGCAATTTGAAGAAATCAAATCTTGCCTTTTTTGTTGTTGTTTTTTGTGGGGGCCTAAAAACACTTCCTGACAACACCCACGGAGGAATGGGGTCAGAGATCATTTAATATTACCTTTCATGTAATATTAAAGATGTAATATATTAACATGAAATATAATATTAACATGTAATCATGTTTCATGTAATATTAATATTACCTTTCAAAGGCTTAGCACCATCAAGTGATTAAAAAAAATAAAAGGACCCCTTCCAAACCTCCTGTAATTCTGTGGATCACCATTTATGACTACCATAGTGACACACAGCTGCTTCGTGCAGAGGTTAGGGTTAGGGTGAGGGTTCCATGACACAAGCACAGTGAACACCGTCCTTCCACGAGTAGTTGCTTCTGATGTGCGGCAAGTCACTGCATGTGATGTCATTTGGTGAGTGCGCGAAGGCTAATAATGTTACTTTTTTTCACCCACAGACCACATTTTGGGAACCATTGCTCTACGTACAGCATTTTACATAAATTACGTAACTGAGAAATATATCGATTTAAACATGCTGAGAAAAGGAGTATGTTAAGGTGGGAAATTTATGATCGGATAATAATCGGAAAAGTAAATAATTGAACCACCTGAACCTTTGTTTCTGTCATCTCAGTGACATGGGCTTGTACAGGTGTGATAAATGCTTTGAATTCAGACTTTTCAGCTTTCTCAGCAGTCAACATCAGGACCCATAGCTCAGGTAAAATCTTTATTTGGACTTTATTTGGAGAGTGTGTCATTAATTAAGCAAAACCTTTTGTTGAGTAATCCGATCTCATCTTTGTTGAGTGTTATTTGTCTTAACCAAGGTATACACAGTAAACATTGGCAGAAATGGACAAAAACACGCAGACTCGACCTCAGAATAAATTGCGAATAAACTCACCCACAAGCTTGTCACTCTCAACCTCACCCACAAGCTTGTCACACCTACCGTTTAACATCCTGGTTTCTGCTGACCTCCTTACTTTACAACGCACCTGCATTCATCGTGGCTTTCTTTGCTGCTGCTCCTCTTCTTTTTCCAAAAGTCACATGTTAAATGATCTACGTTAACGTGCATGTTGCGTTTCCCGCTCCCCTCCTTTCTAATCCACCATGCTATTGTCCACTCTCCGCAAGCTGCAGATGCTGTCCGACAAGTTCGCATAGTTCTGCCCCCTAAAGGAAATGCTTGGGGATAGCAGGTTAGGGTTGACGTTTGTGTCTGCGTTGCTAGTCCATCATTACAATGACGATTGAGCAACTTTCGAAGAAGGGCACTCAACCTTAATGTGAATATATGTTAGACACTGCAGTTTCCAGTCATCGAACCACCCTTTGAGCATTACTCAAGATCGGTATACTGGTGGAATAGGAGTGACTACCAGGGATAAACAGGACAGGAGGAAGGATTTTCAAATTTGGTTGGAATATTGGCACTTAATGGAATACCTGTTCTTAAATTTTTTTTTTACAAATCCATCATGAAACCTTTAATCTCACCAAGCAAATGCTTGCAGACAGAACAGTCGACTTAACATCTCCCACTAAAGAGTGGCATACTATATCAACACCCTGCTTGTGAAACACTAGGATTACAACTGAATAGCATCGTCGTCGGATGCAATTCCTCGAGGAATTGAACCCAGGAACAAACAGCTCAGACGCACACTTGCAACCATTGAGTCATCCTGTCATTCCATGGTCTAATTATACATTTTTTAGAATCAAACCGAGGATTAGAATACCAGCTGCCAACTGACCTATGCTGTCGCTGAATTGTTTATGTTATGTAATTACAATCCCTCATTCTTCCCTTCTCTCCCTGGCCCCATGACTAGGTTCTTCTGCCAGCTCTGATTCACCAATTCCATCTCCGGCAGCAACAGCCAACAACAACTCTCCCACTGGAACCCCCAATCGGGTATCGGGTCAACCACCTACTTGCACCTCAAACCCAACTGGCTCGCACCCGGGGGTGCTGCTGCACCCGTCAGCTCCTGTTCCCACTCTCACCCCGACACCAGTGGCAGCTCCACCCGTTGTCACCATCGCACCGACGCAAGCTGTTAACGGGGCCTGGCGTGCCGAGGGGCGGCAGGTAAAGCCGATAATGCAACGATAATTATTTTGACAACATAAGAATAAATGCTCGCTTATTTGTGGGCTGTCACAGCTTTTCTTACTCTTGAAAATCATCCACAACATGTAAGGAACAACAAAAGATGGCCTCAACCAGGGTGAAAATGGCGAGGCATCCTGAAAATTTTTTGGAATTTCATTTATAAGCACCTGAAACATTGTTACTTTGCAGTTTACATGCCATTACATTTTACTTTACTGTGTATGGGATTACACTGATTAACGAGTGGCATTGTTAGACATGACAAAGGGGGGAATAGAGATATGCAGTGCGAAAACACTGCGATTTGCACACGTATGTCACAACGATCAGGGATTTGTCGACATGTTAACAGCATGGTGTTTTATGTGATAAATGGATTTTGTTTTTCATCAACATTGACAATCTCAGCTTGTTTCTTTCTTTCTTTTTTTAGACTTTGTATTGTGTGCAACTATTATGGAAACAATTATCATGACTATAAGAACACTCCAAGACAATTGTAATATTATGTAAGCCAAAAGAGAAAGGTTGTGACTTCCCTTCTTTCCCCCTGTCACTTCCTCATTTGAGGTATGCATTATACTTCATTCCAAAATAATCATATCCTCGTTACCTCCACCACCGAAGGTGGACAGAGGTTATGTTTTTACCCCTGTTTGTCTGTTTGTCTGTCTGTGAACACGATATCTCGAAAAGTTGTGCACGGATTCGGACGAAACTCGGTTGACATGTTGGGTGTGTGATAAGGACAAAACAATTAGATTTTGGTGAAGATCCGGATCCGGATTCGGATACTAGAATTTTTTAAGTGGTTTTTCACCATTGATAGAGCCAAAAACTATATTATGGCACGTTATCTCAAAAAAGTTGCAGACGGATTTGGACGAAACTTGATACACAGGTTGGGTGTATGAAGAGTACCAATTGGTTAAGGTCCAGCCTATCAGTTGGATACAAAATGTAAAATGTTCAGCCTGGCAGAGGTATGCTCTGTCTCTCTCTCTCTCTCTCTCTCTCTCTCTCTCTCTCTCTCTCTCTCTCTCTCTCTCTCTCTCTCTCTCTCTCTCTCTCTCTCTCTCTGTCTCTGTCTCTGTCTCTGTCTCTGTCTCTGTCTCTGTCTCTGTCTCTGTCTCTGTCTCTGTCTCTGTCTCTGTCTCTGTCTCTGTCTCTGTCTCTGTCTCTGTCTCTGTCTCTGTCTGTCTCTCTCTCTCTCTCTCTCTCTCTCTCTCTCTCTCTCTCTCTCTCTCTCTCTCTCTCTCTCTCTCTCTCTCTCTCTCTCTCTCTCTCTCTCTCTCTCTCTCTCTCTCTCTCTCTCTCTCTCTCTCTCTCTCTCTCTCTCTCTCTCTCTCTCTCTCTCTCTCTCTCTCTCTTTCTGATTCCCCTCCCCCTACCCTTCCACTTCACATTGCATACATCATATGTAAATGGACCCAATTGTAGTCAATCTCTTTTAACTCTACTCAATTCCATGTTCACTTTCTCTGCATCTATTCCCAGTCTGGCTCTTCGAGGCCGCAGTCAGCAGGCCGTGAAGGTACATTGCTGGCTACACCCGAAGTCTTGACCAAGCGAGAGAAGACAGGATCAGGAGGTGGACCCCCTCAACCGCATGGTCACCACCTCCATCATCACCCCCATGTTCCACCTGGCCTTTACCCCCTGCACGTCCAGGATCCGACGCGTCTTGCCCTGCTTGAGTGAGTTACATAAGTATGAGGAAAAGGGAAACGTTCAGCAAATAGCAGAGATGATAAAATCAAGAATACTCATTGTGGAAAGTTGGGACTCGTTTATCTTCAATATAAATTTGCAAACGATGGTTCGGAAGGATACCGTGTGGATGACTCCTAAAATTCACTAACAGGGGGAAAAATCAAAATGTTTTTCACCTGAATAAATTTCACAGAGCCAAAAACATGCTTACAACACCGACAACATCAGGAACCGCCCACTGTTGGGAATAATGTGTGACACTGGTGAGAAACCACATTAACTGGATCGATGGCGTCATGGTGAGAGCACATACGCACTGAGCCTGGGAGGATGGCGGTACGAACCGTGGCCGAGTCGTACCAAAGACTTTTAAAATGGCACATGCTGCTTCCTTGCTTGACGCCCATCATTTTTAAAAGGATAGAGCACAGACAAACAGCCATAGGTTGGCAACCATTGCATAGGCTTGATGGGCCAAGAGGCTTCCTCCTGCATTGTAGTTCCTTGGAAGGGAATTCATAGTATTAACAAATTTGCCGAGTTTCGTTCACATTCGAGCAGAAAACATTTTGACTTCCTTTTCTCAATCACCATTGCTCAAACCAATATCTCCCTTAACTCGATGCACAACACAACACATCATTGCATTAGTTAGAGGTGGTACACAGCGCTGCCCAGCCAGGTGAGCTTTTTCCATGGTCAGGGGTGGTGGGGTGGGGGTCGGGATTTGTTGGACATTGAAAGCTATGGAGTTGTTGGACTCATGCTGGATATCTTTTCGCTGTGGGCCGATGGCAGCACTGCCTACCTCCACATCCTAATATGCACTTTATAGCAGCGTTTGGTGTCCTCAAAACGGACTTCAAGGCCAGTGTGTAGTGGCTTAAAACCATTCCCAGATTCTCAAGTACCTCCAACCAAAAGTTGGGGCCTCGAGGTGCTTTAGTTCGGCCTTGAAAGAGTAACGTACAAATGCACAAACATTTGAAACTATTTACAAGATTTTGTGATGAAATGCTTATGCTATTGAAAATTATAATGATGATAATAATTAGAATCAAAACAGTGTGTCAAAAATTATTCACCCTGACAAGTCAAACTCAACCCGCTCAACCTCTAAGTGTCCATAAATTGCCACGCTCTGTCAGACAGGCAGCTGATAAACGCTTGGACTTACACCTGCAGTTTACAGAGGGAGGTCAGGCCTTAAGCCCGCAGTCTCTAAGGGTTCACAAATGACTGCCAGCTGCTCGGCCGTCGGGAGTGGCAACATCTGCTCCTGGCCAACGCAGTCGTGCAGAAACGCCTTAATGATGCATCAGAGCGGTGGAGCGGCTAATTGTGAAGGGAATTAATCCAATATGAGGTGATTGTTGTGAGATAGCAAATAAATTGGCAGATTTTCATGGATTTTCAGCATCATTTGGTGAATTGCCTCTGCTTTCTCATAGGTTTCCCTTAGTGTTTGGTTATCTTCCTTTTGAAAAGCGAGGTTTATGGCTGTTTTTATCATGATATAAAGCTTATCGAGGTTCTTGGATGTAACATGTTACATGTCGGATGAGGACATCAGTTTACCTTCACAAGAATTACAATGACATTGAGAGTACAAATGAATAGGTCAACACGATGTACGGGATTTGAACGCAGAACCGCAGCACGTTTTTAATTATTAATTCCCGACAAGAGTAGTTGATGTGCATAGCATCGGCTCTCGAGAAACGTAGGAGCAGTAGAAACAGAATCTTGATGTTAATGTACCGTTTCTCTTTATTGAGCGTCAGTGCTGCCGAAGCAGTTTCTTGGCAAGGGTTATACTGGGTGGTTTGCCATTGCCTTCCCAGCATTGTTTGGCTGTGTTCTATCCTTTTAAATGCTGAGTGTCAAGTAAGGAAGCAGCATGTGCCATTGTTAAAGTCTTTGGTATGGCTCGGCCAGGGTTTGAACCACCGACCTCCCAGACTCGGAGAGGATGCTCGAACCATTATGCCACCAAGTCTGGTAGAAACAGTATATAAGTTTAAATTTGAATTTGATATGTGCCTAGAAGCATCGGGGGTGGAGGGCTACTTGGATATTGGCAGAAATAGTACCGTAGCTGAGGTATTGATCGGTTATTGGATACCTGTATCGTGATTGCGATGTCGGTGCCTACACCACTGTTCTCCTCTCCGTTCCTCCAACCCCTATCCAAGTGAATTTAACTTGATAAACTGTTGGAGTGAATTAATGTGGTGTTGATGTCGGCCAGGCTTGATGGGCCAAATGGCCTTGTGGGTCAAAGTTGTATCCTTGTGGGTCAAAGTTGTATCCTTGTGTATGACACCATAACGAGCCATTCGTGCTCAGGTGGGAACATCAAATAGGTGAACCCCAGGCTTTCTTTTCAGTTGCTCAACATCTTATTTATTTAACAACTTTGTTTCCTTCATTACAATATTTTGCTTTTGCACATACCTTACATTCTCTAATTACATTGTTTTAATTCATTAATTTCTTAGATAATTTACAAGCTGTTATCTTAACAGAATAGCTTTATGAGCAATTTTATTTAATAGGTGACAGCTGTGTTACTAATTCAGATTTATTTTAATTCTTCGGAGGTTGGGGGAGGAGGGGTTGTAATACCTATTGTAAAGAAAGTGTTTTTTTTTTTTTTTTTTTTTTTTCTCTCTCTCTCTCTCTCTCTCTCTCTCTCTCTCTCTCTCTCTCTCTCTCTCTCTCTCTCTCTCTCTCTCTCTCTCTCTCTCTCTCTCTCTCTCTCTCTCTCTCTCTCTCTCTCTCTCTCTCTCTCTCTCTCTCTCTCTCTCTCTCTCTCTCTCTCTCTCTCTCTCTCTCTCTCTCTCTCTCTCTCTCTCTCTCTCTCTCTCTCTCTCTCTCTCTCTCTCTCTCTCTCTCTCTCTCTCTCTCTCTCTCTCTCTCTCTCTCTCTCTCTCTCTCTCTCTCTCTCTCTCTCTCTCTCTCTCTCTCTCTCTCTCTCTCTCTCTCTCTCTCTCTCTCTCATATTATTGCAAATATATTTTTAATAACTTTTTACGAAAGAGAGAAAATGTTTTGCAGCTTTTTACTGCAGCTTTAATATTTTATTGGCGGTGTCGAAATGATACAAGGTATTTAACTTGTGTTTCATCCCTCACTTTTTATGCGATTATTTCAGCAAAAATCATCTTTCATGCTGTCTGTTTTAAAGTGTTTACAACAGTGGTTCCCAGCCTATGGTCCGCGGACCGCTAGAGGTCCGCAAGGCCATCAGGGGGAAGTCCTCCACAGGGCAATGAAAGTGACATTAGCCTCCGTGTATTGCCCCTTTCGTCAAATCCTATATCCTGGGCCCGATATTCATTGTCTAAAACTGCAGAAAGTATTGTGCTATTAAGTTCAATAAATTACAAGAATGTGGATGGTGAATTGGAAGGGGGGGTGAGCTTCATATGATATATTTAATAAAAGGGGATGAAAAGAGATTTGAGAATAATATTTGAGCGAAGGAAGGAAAGTATGGAGGTTATGGAGAAAATGGAAGCCAGGGCACATGGAGAGTGGGGGAAAGGGGGTTGAGGGGAGGGGGAGAAGAGAGAGAGTAGAAGGAAATTCAAATAAAGGAAGAGGAGGGAAGGGTGTTGTAGAGAACCTCTCAAGAATTGGTGGGAGGGAGGGTTAAATAGTTTGGTGTATGTAATATGTAGATATATGGGTGCTTGTGCTGTTTCTTCATGCTGCACAAATGTCTCGCTGGAACGTGCCAACTCGGTGTGCTTATTTGACACGTGTCAGAATTGGAAGGAACGGTTTAGCCCTGGTCGGGCAGGGAAGCAATTGTGGTGCATGATCTCAGATTGTTTTGTCATAACATTTTCCCATGATGACTCTGGCACAGTAGAAGAGCTTGTGACCTCAGACATGTCTTACCTGACCAAGAAGGGAAAATGGCGGATGTCAACACAAAAATTAGCACTGCTCGTGCAGAATGAGGAGACAGAAACCATCAATCATCACTGCAAATTGCTGACCACCTTTCCAAGTTCAAAACCAGCAGAGGTTCATCCAAAGTCACACATTGGATTATGTATGAAGTCATTGATGTCATTCATTTAACCCTGACAGTGCCATCATTGATGTGTTGTTATATTCTGCTTCATTTATCGATAGCGTAGCCCTCAAATGCATAATATTTGCATACTTGTGTTTGTACAGGATGTGTCTTTATGGACACAAGATGTTCATAAAGTCCTCGTGAAACTTAAAACTTTTATAACTTATGATGTACACATGATAGAAACAAACTATGAATGGCACATCAAAGCATAATTCACCGTGTTTTGTTAATGTTAATGGTGTTATTAATGTTGTTGTTATTGATGTTGTTAAATGCACAATTCCCAAGGGTTTCTTGATGAGTTGACATTTTTTGATGAGATTACTTCTACATCGGTGATAAAGTCAACCACCACAATTACCGCATTTAGTTCACGAGAAAAGACGACTAAAACTTACACATTCCACCTTGTGCCAGTAAGACGAGGCTCCCTGCCACCATGCTTCGGATGGGCGAAGGTTCTTCAATGATGTTCACCCAGACAAGTGGATCGGTAGACGTGGACCAATTGCTTGCCCACCTCATTCTCCTGACCTGTCCCCATTGGATGACATTTTATGGAGCTATGTAAAACTGTTCTTTACTCATCAAAACCACATCCTTTGGATGAACTTACAGTTGGGCTGTGATCACAAATGCATTTCATGAAATTACTCAGCAGCAACTGGAGAATGTTTTCAACAAGTTGCAAAATCGGAATGAACAATGTACAAAAGATGGTGGTAATGTTGAAGCCAAAAATTTTAATTGCATTGAGTAATAAGTTGATGAGATGCTCTCATGCACCATTTATAGTTTGTTTCTACCATGTGTACATCAAAAGTTATAAAAGTTCAAAGTTGCACAAGGACTTTATGGACACTATATATGTGTGTGTGTGTATATATATATATATATATATATATATATATATATATATATATATATATATATATATATATATATATATATATATATATATATATATATATATCCTGGTGTTGGCGCAGTGGTTAGGGCAGCGGCTTGGGATCCAAAAGGTCCGGAGTTCAAGCCCCGTTCGGCCACTGAATTAATACACCAGGGGGTTGACTCAGCCTGTCATCCTTCCGAGGTCGGCGAAATGAGTACCAGAGTACTGGGCCGGTGTATACCCCGGTTAAAATAGGTGTACCATATCCCTGTGTCGTAAGAGGCGACCAGGGTTGCGTCAGGAAGGGCATCCGGCGTAAAACATGTGCCAAATCACTCTGCGGATCATACGGATGATCCGCTGTGGCGACCCCTAACGGGAGCAGCCGAAAGAAGAAGAAGAAGAAGAAGATATATATATATATATATATATATATATATATATATATATATATATATATATATATATATATATATATATATATACAGCTCTGGAAAAAATTAAGAGACCATTGCAAAATTATCAGTTTTTCTGGTTTTACTATTTTTAGGTATGTATTTGAGTAAAATGAACATTTTTGTTTTATTCTATAAACTACTGACAACATTTCTCCCAAATTCCGAATAATAATATTGTCATTTAGAGCATTTATTTGCAGAAAATGACAACTGGTCAAAATAACAACAACAATTCAGTGTTTTCAGACCTCAAATAATACAAACAAAACAAGTTCATATTCATTTTTAAACAACACAAAACTAATGTTTTAACCTAGGAAGAGTTCAGAAATCAATATTTTGTGGAATAACCCTGATTTTCAATCACAGCTTCCATGCATCTTGGCATGCTCTCCACCAGTCTTTCACATTGCTGTTGCGTGACTTTATGCCACTCCTGGCGCAAAAATTCAAGCAGCTCAGCTTTGTTTGATGGCTTGTGACCATCCATCTTCCTCTTGATCACATTCCAGAGGTTTTCAATGGGGTTCAGGTCTGGAGATTGGGCTGGTCATGACAGGGTCTTGATCTGATGGTACTCCATCCACACCTTGATTGACCTGGCTGTGTGGCATGGAGCATTCTCCTGCTGGAAAAACCAATCCTCAGAGTTGGGGTACATTGTCAGAGCAGAAGGAAGCAAGTGTTCTTCCAGGACAACCTTGTACGTGGCTTGATTCATGAGTCCTTCACAAAGACAAATCTGCCTAATTCCAGCCTTGCTGAAGCACCTCCAGATCATCACCGATCCTCCACCAAATTTCACAGTGGGTGCGAGACACTGTGGCTTGTAGGCCTCTCCAGGTCTCCGTCTAACCATTAGACGACCAGGTGTTGGGCAAAGCTGAAAATTGGACTCATCAGAGAAGATGACCTTACTATGGTCCAATTCTTATGGTCTTTTGCAAACCTCAGCCTGGCTCTTCTTTGCTTCTCATTGATGAAGGGCTTTTTTCTAGCTTTGCACGACTTCAGCCCTGCCCCGAGGAGCCTGTTTCGAACCGTCCTCGACATGCACTTCACCCCAGCTGCTGTTTGCCATTATTTTTGAAGGTCACTTGATGTCATCCTATGGTTGTTGAGTGACATTCGAATGAGTTGGTGGTCATCCCGGTCAATGGAAAGTCGTTTTCGCCCTCTGCCAGTCTGTAGCTTTGTTGTCCCCAATGTCTGCTGCTTGACCTTGTTCTTATGAACCGCCATCTTTGAAATTTTAAGGATGGAAGCAACGTGACGCTCACTGTATCCCTCTGCCAGTAATGCCAGAATTGAACCCTTCTTTTCCTCACTCAAAACTTTTCTTTTCAACTCTTTCGCCATGGTCAATAGTTATTTTTTTGATTCCAATTACTTTTGAGGTCCTACTAGCACTGTTTTTGCCATCCAGCTGGTCCTATTGCAAGAGGATAGTGATGACCAGAGCATTGGTTTTTATACTTTTCCTTGTTAAATAAGATTCGGTTCAGGTGATCATTTAATCAGTACCTCACTAAGTAGAATGAGGTGTGACCTGTGTTGGAATTCAACAGACACTGAAATGGAATGGATGCCATTAATGTGGAGATGCTGATTGAAAAATTTTTTGGAGTGGTCTCTTATTTTTTTCTGGAGCTAAATATATATATATATATATATATATATATATATATATATATATATATATATATATATATATATACTGTATATACCATCCTTTGATTACATTGGTAAATATGGTGGCAATTTTGACCCCTCAATGCCTCTTCCCCCACCTCCTGCCTACTACTGAACCTCCGTCCTTTCCCCACCACAACCCTGTACACACTGTTTCAAACCTCCTCCATACTACCCAATTTTTGTGTTAGCATCTGGAGGCCAAACAGAAAGTGCGGCATTTGTTTCTGATAACAGTAGAGTACGAGGTAGTTTGGTATGGGAAGTCTATGAAAGAAGGTCATTGAAAAAAAAGTCGTTAATAAAATAAAACATTTCATCGATCACAAGGAGGATGTGGGGGGGGGAGGGGGTGGTACCCACAAAATAATGACACATTTACAATTGATTATGTGGTTTTAACATAGATGATCAAATATGAATCAAATATGAAAAATATTATTTGGAGATTTGTTTCTCATGAACAACATGGTTAATTTGACCATCATACTGCCTTTTTGCTTCCTCCATTTTACTGTCCCTTCAATAAGTAAGGGATGAGTAAAACCACGCCTTAACAGAATGCACCAAACTGTAATTTTCTTTTTTTTCACCGTGCACCGGAACTTTGGGAATTATAGTGGATTTTCAGTCTCAAAAGGAAATGATCAGTCTGTTTACAACCACAACATAATTACTTTGAAGTAATTTCTTGCTTTTAGAAAAGTAAAAGTTCAAATGTAAATGTCCCAAAATATTTGAATGTACCTTCATTCTTGAGCTTGCATTTTGGATGTGAGTGTAGCTCATTGGCATCGCTGACTTTGACCCTGAATCACCAACCCAGGGGCGAACTGAGCAGTCGGATATGCAGACACCGACTGAGGGCCCCGGTCATCAAGGGGCCCGTGCTCAAAGAAAAAAAAAGTTCACATTTTCAGAAATAGGAGATTAAGACGATTTTAGAATGTATATTCAAACATAGTACAGGGTGTCCTTTAAAATGAAATTTAAATGAAAATCCACAACACGCATTTCACCTTTTCTTGTGGAGCCATCATAAATCAATCTGAAACACAAAATATACTTTAACCTCATAAACTTAGATATATGATGTGGTAACTGTCCAACTTTCAACATCAAATTTATACGTACAAAGTTATAAAGCTTCAAAATTGTTTCATTTCAATGTGTTCACCCTGTATAGCAATTGTTGAGGGTTGAAAATCAATTTCAATTGATTCCCCAAAAAATGCAGTTAAGACATTTATTGCTGTTAAACATTTTACCTGCTTTAAACAAGCAACATTCACCGCTGTTAAAGCTACAGTTTCAAACTTTACAGGAAACGGTTATTGACCATAAATGTGTGTTACAGAAAAACTGGGTTTGTAAAAAACATATGAACCATCTTCACACGTATTTTTTGCTAATATTGTGGAAAATAGTGTTTACTAAACGAAGGTGAGAATTGACTTGGTCGGTTCGAACGCCCCACTATCTCCTTTATTTTAGATCACATGGCTAAAGTGACCATTTGTTTTTCTCGGCAAAATCTTCGGGTAAATTACATGGAGAAATAATTTTGTCCGTGTGTGTAATTTATTACATTCTGTTTCAGACCATTTGCCTGGAACATTTCATGATGCTTTGGACCCTAATGTATGCACTGTACTCTGCAATATGAGGTGCACCACTTTATCGTTCATAAACTACAGTGTAGTTCTTTTTAATTCACTGTCTCATTCATTATTCTGCATATTTATAGACAAATGTTTGTTTTCGGAAACTTTTATTTCGCACTGAGTGCCATTCAAAAATTTTACCTCGGAGGCACAAAGGCCGCTTTTGCCTGAGGGCCCAAAATACCGTCAGTCCGCTCCTGCACTAATGCCCCTTCCAACACCCCCTGCCAAGGGTGACTCTTACACAGAGCAAGGAATCCGTAATTCACACTTTGAACTAGCGGGACGCTGCATGGTTGGAGCAGAAGAGGAGAGGGATCACAACAAAGTTATATGTATTGGTTAGCATGTTGCAGTATTATGTTGGACCGCCGGTAGGTCATGTGATCAAATCTAACACCTGCACTCTACCCAAATTAGCGATGGACAGTCAAAAGAGACTATACATCATCTGCCGGGAGAGTTCTAACAGTCTTTGCTTCAGCTGTCTGCAGACAGAAAACTCTAACGAGGATCTGGCACGACAACCGTTATCAGTTAAAAGCTTAGATGTTGTGAGATTTGTGAGTAAGCATCAGTAAATGCCTGTAAATGAACAATTAAAATTGACAGTTACATGTTATAAGTTTCTTTTTGCACGGATCGGTAAATTGTAATATAAACTGCTTGATGCAATGAACTAATTTTGACAGTATATGGCAGTATCGTACTGTAAACTGCTTGGTGAGATTCGTGTCGATGGTGGAACGTTCTCAGACGATGGTCGAGAATCGCATTTGTTGGAAGGCATGGGATTGTTCTGTGTTACTATTTAAACCTGAGGTGTAGAGAGTAGGTGACATGTGACGAGAAGTGCGTTTTGATCGTCCCGTGCTCAATTTAACTCTGACTAGCATAACCCGCGCTCTGCGCGACATGTTGGGGTGAGTGTGTTTGAGAAAGGAACTGATGCAGAGTATCAGTAGTAATTTTACTTTAATGCAGTAAGTGGAATACGATGTTCAAAGTACTTCTTCATACACAATGTTTTGGGTTATCGCATTACAAATGCAGTAACCGTTTTTTGCACGATTTCACTGTTTCAGAACCATTTAATTTACTTCTTTTTTGTACCATGCACCTCATATGGTCTTTGAGATAATGTAAGCCGAATATCACATTACTCGAGCGCAGAACAAATTCGAAGATAGCGCGACACGAAACCACAAACTCGGAAATAATATATAAGATGAGTGAACGAGGTGTTAATGTCCAGAGCGAGCAAACTCAGAAGGAAGATGTCTCACTTCAAAGTTGTGGAAGGAGGTGCAGGATAACAGAAATCATCAGACAGAACAAGTGCAAGTACAGGCTCAAAGTCCACAAAGGTGTCTTACACAGTATCTACACAACTGACATGACTGAGGTGAAGCAAATCATCGTTCCAACCAAGTATCGAGAGGCCGTGATGAAAATGGCACACAAATCTATTGTTGGAGGTCATCTTGGAGCGAAAAAGACAACTGACAGAATCATGAGTAACTTCCATTGGTCAGGGATAACTCGTGACGTCAGCAGATTCTGCAAGTTCTGAGACATCCGCCAAAGGACCAACCCCAAAGGGAGGGTTTCCAAGAACCATTGGGAACCATGCCGTTGATTGAAGAGCCCTTTCACAGAGTGGCTGTGGACCTGATTGAACCGTTGTCCCCAGTGCGGACCAGATGCTCCAATGGCAAGGACCACATGAAGTCCAGGAAGTTATCAACCGGATGGATTACATGATCTGTGTCAAAGGCAAGACCACAATTTCCCATGCCAACCTGTTGAACTTGTATCATGAGAGAGCTGACAATGCAGCTGATATCACATTACAGCCGGATGTGGCCGATATGGCGGTCATTGACTCCAAGCTGCATGGTGATGAAGAATGTGTCTTGGCGAATGAAGACTTGCTGTAAATGAGACCCAGGGCTGACGGAGAGACATGCGAGGACGTCAACATCCGTGAGGATCTGTCAGCAAGGCAGAGGGAAAAGGGTCAGAAGATAAGCTAACCTGCGTCAGAAACCCCCCAGTACCGCTGACCAAAAGACAGGTTAGATAATTCCTGAGGTTGGCGGGGTACTATAGAAGGTTCATACCAAATCACGCAGATGAAGTTGTGCCCCTCACTGACCTCACCAAAAATGGTCAGCCCAACCACATTCCATGGGAGGCACCCCAAAAGAGAGCATCTGAAAGGATCAAGAACCTTCTTTGCAAGGCCCCCATACTACGAATGCCGCACTTTGCCAGAACATTCATCATGCAAGCGGATGCATCTGATGTCAGAATCGGAGCGGTGTTGTTGCAGGAGTATGAGGACGGAGTCTTTCCTGTGATGTGTGCCAGAGAGAAACTTCTGCCCCTGGAAAGGAACTACTCGGCGATAGAACGTGAATGTCTCGCAATAGTGTTTGCTGTAAAGAAACTCCAGAACTGCATCTGCGGACGATAGTTCATCAAACAGACTGATCATCAGCCCCTGTCGTACAAACAAAAGTGCAAGATTGACAGTGCGCGGATAATGCGGTAGCCGTTGTTCCTCCAGAATTATCGGTTTTGTATTCAGGCGATTAAGGGATCCGAGAATGTGGGAGCTGATTGTATGAGTCGACTGTGATTGTTTCTTTTTGGTTTGTTTTACACCCTCTAATTTTAACTGACTTGTAATAAAATAAAACAAAAAGTGTTTGCAATCATATTTTTCGATAGGTGGGGCTTATTGTCATTTAAAAGCAGGATGTTGTGACATTTGTGAGTAAACATCAGTAAGTGCCTGTAAATGAACAATTAAAATTGACGGTCACATGTTATAACTTTTGTGTTTAGCACGGATCGGTAAATATTGTAGTATAAGCTGTTTGATGTAATGAGCTATTTTTGACTGTATACGGCAGTATTGTACTGTAAAACTGCCTGGTGAGATTTGTGTAGATGCTGGAACGTTCTCAGATGAAACTTCCAGTATGGACTAGAATCGCATTTGCTGGAAGGCACGGGATCATTCTGTGTTACGATATAAACCTGCGAGAGCGAGGTGCAGAGAGGCAGGTGACATGTGACGAGAAGTGCGTTTTGATCGCCTTGTGCTCGATTTAACATTGATGAGTGAACGATGTGTTGATGTCCAGAGCGATTGTTGATGCATGGAGCCGATCACAATCAGGCTGATTAAAACTCATTAAGTTTGTGTTTCGGGAAAGAATTCCTTTGAGCTCTTGAGATCATCCTTGTGAATGGACCAGCGTGTGAGAGAGAGAACACCACAACAAGACAATCATTCAACAACCTTGGTGGACCAGGTGAACACGCGTGAGTTGAGCCGCCAGAACAGAGACACTAGGCGGAAATAACCCAATGCGGGAATCGGAGTTGGACATTGCATGTCATGGTGAACTTCCTCATTTGACTTTGTATCTGTTGATTTGAAATACAAGTTTCCAAAACGTCACGCTGTTGATGTGGTCATTGTAATGTCACTCGGAAGTCACAGACACCAACTGACAAATATCCGTTCGAGTGTTAGCTGACCTGTACGTTCGTTCATGACCCTGGGTTGCAGTCATTGTACAACACGCTCGGTTCAGTACTATGAACAACATACGTACACCAAGCAGAAGGAAACCCCCAAAGATGCGCATATCACCCACATTCCCTGACAAGTCGGTTCATCCATCAAATAAGATGGGCCGAGTGATTGCACCCAAACGGACACAGCTGTGCTTTTAAAATGCCATCCTATCGAGGATTCATGCCAATTCCAAAGAGCCGTGAGTTTTACTCGTGCTGTGGTTTTAACGCCAAATGAACTGAGCACGTTACCAGACCAACACGCCGATGGTGAGAATAGGTTTAATAAATAATGAAAGGGTTGGGGGAGAACATGGAAGAGAGAGAGAGAGTACGTATTTCAGTGATATACAGTTACTATGTAATTATAAAAACTCTCGCACGCACAATAACTTGTTTGGCTTATCACATTAACTTACTATTTCATGCAGTAAGTATTTAGACATATAAGTCATGGGACACAAAATTTAAACCTCTTATCATGACGCTTGCATGGGGCCGGTGCTGTAGCTCGAGAGAGCAGCTGTAACAGCATAGATTGGGTGGGAAGAGGCGATCTGGCGGATCGTGTCCGACTTCGTCATGACTCTGAGACCGCGCGTCTCCTCAGCGCTGCAGAACTCCATCGTAGTAGTTCGGTCTTATGCCCTGAGCTGCTCTCTGTCTCGCCTCTCCAAGCTCCAACTGAACCGCCTCTGCAACTCAACCGCCTCTGCAACTTGTCTCGTGGTGCTGTGAACGGACCCCAACTTCTGTCTGTAACTCCAACTTCAACTCCCACCCTCGGTCTGAGCTCTTGCTTATCTTGGATATAATTATCTCGCGACCGTGTGCCCAGTTGGCTCTCCCCTTGATCCAACTCCTGCCGTGACATGCCCAACATTGCCATGATGTCAGGCGCTTCCTTGGTTCAGCGCACAGTCGCGGAATGTCCTGGTCGCGCTTGGATGGGATCCGCTCGTTTTCTGTAGAGTGGCTTTCTGCAGTTCATGATAAGAAAACATATGGACAGATAACAAAGGAATGATTTAAGGCATCAAGAAGGGGAGGGAGGAGAGTGGGGTTTTGGACCCATACAGAGGGAAAGGGAATCATGATTATCAGCTCCTATTAGATTCTTTGACATGTGACGTCTTTTTCATGCAGATACCATACTCTCATGCAAGACATGTACTAATGGCATTAGCCGGGGTGGTAGAAGTAATGTAGAAATTAGTAGAAACAAAGGACATTAATACTAATAGCTATATTATTCCCATTACCTCCTATCACGTTCCCACAATAATATTATCTATTAGGTAATTTGATGTACTTGTTTTTATATTCATTGTAAGAATGGGATTGGTACTATGCAGAGCGTCAGTTCCGCCGAAGCAGTTTCTTGGCTAGGATTACAATCCTGGACACGTCGGGGATTGCAACATAGATCACAGATCATCCACCATCTATAAAAAGCGTCTGTTCCGCTGAAGCAGTTTCTTGGCGAGGATTACAATCCTGGACGTGTCACCTTTCCAACACAGTTTGCACATAGAACAGAAGTAAACTGATCGATAAAGTTAAAAGGGTTATCTGGCTTAGAAATGTGACAGCTTCTTAAATACCATTATCACAATTCCATTGAAATAAACTCTTGAAATTGCAGAAATTAATTATTATTCTAGCTTGATTTTACACGAGTTCCCCGACAAGTACCTTTGACGCAAGAGGAGACCTCGAGGCCCATCAAAGGCTGCACGATTAGTTCCGACCTACTGTTCTTTGTCCATGCTGTATCCTTTTCAAATTCGGAGCATCAAGCAAAGAAGCAGCACATACCATTTTTAGCTCGCCTGTTCGAAGAACAGAGAGCTATATCGATACCCCCGGCGTGAGCGTCAGCATGAGCGTGAGCGTGAGCGTGAAAATGTTAAAGTTTTTGGTGCAAGTTATTTTTTCCTTTCTAATGTTTTTATCTCCCACACTATTTTTTATACGCCTGATATATATATATATATATATATATATATATATATATATATATATATATATATATATATATATATATATATCGGGGCGTATAATGTGATACCTGCCGTCCGTCCGTCCGTCCGTCCGTCTGTCTGTCTGTCTGTCCGTCCGTCCGTTCCTGTCCGCACTCTAACTCCCAAAGTTTTCAACTTTCACATTTCATATTTGGTACATAGGCAAAGACTGTGGAAACGGTGTGTCGCGACATACGTTCGTCATCTAAAGTGGTTGCCATGGCAACCAGGATGCTGTTTTCCATGTAGTAGCACAATTCTGTATATACCTTCTTGTTCGGGCGGATATTGTGCTCACTTGCGCTCTTGTTACTGATTACAATATACAAATACATATATTGCTTTAAAATTATTTGGATCAGACTTCACCGCAATGCTTTATAAAAATATCAATTATGAGACGAGTCTTTTAAAAACGATAAATGTATAAACAGGCGAGCATTGGGTGGCTTTGACACCAACTCTGGTTAAAGTCTTTGGTATGACTCGACGAGGATCAGGTTTGAAGCTCCGACCTCCCCGACTCAGAGTAGACGCTCTAACCATTACGCCACCGAGTCTGGTTCAAATTTGGAAACTACTGCAATTAAAATATTGATATGTTTGAACAATTGTATTTCATTTGTACACCTCCCTCCTCATTGTGTATGTCATAAACAGATTATTGTCATAAACTATGTTGAAAAGTGTAGGTTTATAATTCCACTGCCGGCTTGTGAGGGGTAAGCCCATAATCTTTGTGAGACCACTGGCATGGCTGAGATAATTGTGATGCAATAAAATCCATCTCGTATTAATTTTCAGAAAAGCAGAAGCCATTAGTGGTTGTTTGATGTGCCAAATAGGATTCTGATTAACACTACAGTGAAGAACATTCAGAGGGAAGGGCCTTTGATTGGATGATTAAAGAAAACAAATGACTTGCACAAGTAAAAGGGGAGTACTACATATTATTGACTGAACGACTGTGTGTTTCTCTGAATCCTTTCCGCTTGTCAAGCATTGTTATTTCCCTCGCCAGAGGAGAGGGTATTGCATTTGGGACCGTCTGTATGTTTGTCTGTATGTTTGTCTGTATGTTTGTCCGCACAGACGTGAGTAGGTGTATTAATTACATTAAACCACTATTTTCCTTTAGACCCCTTGAGACTGTAAAGACACCCTAAAACCACTCAAGAACCCTAATATCCCCAAGACCCCCGAGATAGACCCTTTATAACCCTTTAAGACTCTTTAGACCCCTGTAACCCTTTAGAACTATAAGACCCCTAAGACCCTTGTGACCATTTAGATAGGAACCCTAAGACCCTTGAGAATGCTGAGACGCTATAGACCCCGTTACACCCTTTAGAACCCTTAGACCCTGTAGATCCTTTTAGAACCCAAAGACCAAATATACCCTGTCAGACTCTTTAGGACCCTAAAGACTCCTTTGACTCCTTTCTCCCCTTTGACCCTTTTACCTTCACACCTCTCAGTCCTTTTACGACCCTTTAGACCCTTTTTAGACAGTTTAAGACTCTATAGACATTAAATTACACACTTTAAAACCCTTCGACCTTTGAAGACACTTCAGACCATTTCGACACTTTAGACCTTTTCAGCCCTTTTAACCTTTTCACACCTTTCGAACTTTTCAGACCTTTGACCTTTACAACGAGACCATTATTTGGACCTTTTATTTGCAACCATTGACTTTTCCTTTAGTACATCCATCCATTTATTTGCCACACAGAATACACCACGTAAAGCAAGTCCTGGCAAGGGTCTGTATTCTCTGATTGCTCTTTCTAATTATAATTGCATTTATTTTCCTGACAGGATACCAGCTTTGGTGGCTTGTTGTATTACCATTTAACTCTGTAGGAAGTGTTATTAAAACTTAATTAAATCAATCAAGCGCTCCCGGTACTCTTTACAGAGCAGTGGTGCTTCTGAAGCAGCTCTGGTTGTGCTGGGTGGTTTGTCATTTCCTTCCAACAGTCAGGATAGGAATTTGCAAGTTGTTTGTGGTGCCCGCAACAACTCACCTATTCTTTGTAAAATAAGCCTGGTGTTGGCTTCACGGTTCGGGTGGCTGGCTTTGGATCTAGGGTCCTGAGTTTGAGCTCCATTTTCTGCTGAATTAACACCAGGTGGGGTTGCCTCAGCCTGTCATCCTTCCGGGGAGAGCGAAATTAGCACCGGTATACTGGTAATAGGGGCACTGCATTAGCGGCATATCCGTGTCCCTAACTAATGATGCAACCAGCAGCCACAAGGCTGCACATGAGAGTGTGTCTTTGTAAAATATACCATATAGGATCTTTAACATCCACCATTGACTGGTGCTGGCAGACAGGTCCTCTGGCTTAACATCCTGACGAGGAACAGTGCACTTGTCGGATGAATTGCCCTGCCTGCGAAACACCAGGATGACAGTCTATAGCTGTGCTGAGATTCAAGCACAGGCTAGACAGCTCAGAGGCGAAAAAAAAACAAACAAAAAAACACTGGTGCACTCTTCATTAATAGGACATGTTATTTCAATGGTAAAATAAATAATCCAGCAGTCGATAAAATCACAGAATAGCTTTACAGATATAGTATCTCGGAAAAAGACTGTGTACCTTTCTACAAATTACATGGACATCAGGTAATGGTGGCGAAGTCCACACGCTATTTGGCACTTCTACTTGTGGTGATGTTATAGGGCAAGTGATCAGAAGAAAATGCCACTACAAACAGATCTACTTTAACTTTGGAAAAGCAGAAGCAGCAACAAACTATATAAATTGCCTGGTTGAGGTGGACTGATCACCGGCTACAAAATTAGCGTATCACATGGATCAGGGATGCGGGTAAAAGTATATTTAATTTATTGTTTATAGATTACCTAATCGACGTTGGGAAAGAATGTCTAGGTTTGATCAATTGGCAACGACCTGGATCACCTCCTGCCTTTTGAGTCTCAAATAATGTCTCCTTAGATACTCTGTAATAGACACCTGTCCTCTGTAGGAATCATGGTCTCAACCACAGCCTCACTTCTGGATTACGCCCAGATGATCCCATACGAGGATTCAGGCCATACCATGGTGCCTGCACGGGGGACATAAGGCTTTCCGGGATTCAACCTCCACAAACCCATGGTCCCCTAGGATTTGAACCTTCAACCCTTGCTGCCTTCTACCACCCTGGCTTTTTGACACACCCAGCTTTCCAGTATCCACAATTCCGGTGAGATGGTGATGATGGTACTGTCTTTTATAGGGGCTGCAAAATGAAGTTACAGAATGCGTTAGAAATCTCAGATTGATGTTCAAATTGGGGTTTGGGGTTCAGTTTGGAAATAGACTCGGGATTATTTAAGTGTTGAACATATTATCTGTGCTATTGGTGTACATCCAGCAATGCAAAAGTTTGGGTTATTACAATGATATTTATACTCTAAGGTTATTTTCATCAAATTATCAGTGGTAACAATCATAATATGTATTCATCATTGTAAATTAACAACCTTTATAAATGAGCATGAAACAAACTGCTTGAGTAAATAACAAGAACAGTCATTTTATAGTCTCAGTCAATACTCTGTGTCCACCCTTTGCCTTCTTGAGTGCCATTACTCTTTTACCCATGCTTCTTGTATACCACGGAAACACTCTTACAGGAATACTTTACCAAATATCCTGCAGTACATTCCACAGCTCTGTGAAGTTAGTTGGGCTCCTCTTTTGTTCTTCTCTGTTTCGAGGTCATCCCATATGGCCTCGATTGGACTTATATCCCATCTCAAGGGTGGCCATTCTAACACTTGGACCACATCAGCTGTAACCTTGTTCTCCAAATGCAGTTTTCCGATATTGGAAGTGTGTTTTAAATCATTATCTTGTTGGAAAATGAATCCTCTTCCAATTAAATTATTTCTGTTAGAAACTGCATTGTGCTGCAGTATGTGCTTGTACTTCTCTTTTGTTTGTATCCCATTGATTTTAACAAGTTTTCCTCCACCAAAAGTTGAGATATAACCAGGGTTTCACATAACTGGTACTCAGGTACTCATGCACGATTAAAAAAAACTAAATGCGTTCTTCAAAGAAAAAGCTCAAAAGCATACGAGCACAACAGAGGCTTTTGATGGAAGGTTTTCTCAGCTGGTGTAGGTAGCATTCTTCTGTGCTAGTTCTGATAAATGATCCTGTGATTTCAAAATTTAAGTGTACAAAATTAAGTTTATAAATGTTAACATAATTTATAAGTTATATTGTAAGTTTATAACTTACAAGAATAATAAAAAAATTAAGGATTGAAGGAAAATGCACGAGTAAGGAGGAAGAAGAGGAGGTTTAGGAGCATCCAGAACAAACAAAAAAAGCAGCTTGCGAGTGTCTCATCTGGAGTGGATGTTCTGAGAGAACACTTACAGAGGAGTGAGATGCATTCTAAGCTGAGAAGTGCCTTAAAAATTGGAGTGGGGCTTAGGAAAGCAGACGAGCACGCTCGAAGCTGACATTTTTTCGTGAGTACCAGACCATTTCTGCTGGTACTCATTGGAGAACCTAATTTTTTTAAATTCTGTGAATCCCTGGTTATAACCCTAGATAGTCACAGAGACTCTTCCATGCTTAACAGTAGGCAGCAAGCATTGTGTGACGTAACGTTCTCATGGGTCTTTGGCATACGAACTGGCATCTCTTCGATCCAAAAAGTTCAAACTTTGATTCAACAGACAATAATATCCGATTCCATTGTTCAGTCACCCAATGTTGGTGTGCCTCACAAATTTCATTCTTTTCACTTTATTCTTTGATCTCAGCAGTGGTTTCTTTTCAGCAATTCTACCAGGAGATCTGTTGCAATCAGCCTTCTGCCCACTGTGCTGGACGAGATGTTAATGTTCAGGCCTGCTCTCATTTCATTTGTCAGATGCTGACTTGATTTCCTTCTATCATGTAAGCTGACCAACTCCAAGTGCTTGTCTTGCCTTGGAAAGGTTCTTCTGGATCTTCCTGGTCTTCTCTTATCTTGTACCAAGGCAGTTTTATTTCAGGCATTACAAAGTGTACCTCACACTATTGTAAGAGATCTTCAGCTTTTCAGTGATTTTCTTCATGTGTGACCTTCTTCTCGCAGAGTTTGGATCTTCACACGCTGTTCTGTTGAAAGTTGCTTCCTTGGTGCCACTCTCAACCCACTCATAGACTTTTCAAGCAAGGAAAGAAGCTGATGAAAACGAATTTCACATAATCACTAATTTTCAACTTTTATTGTGGTTTCTTGTAATTCACATTCATGTAACTGTTGTTGATTACTTCAATAATTTATTATTACGGTATTTATTTTATAAAATCCACAAACTGTTCCCTGCATATTTGCTTTGTGCTCATCGGATATTACAAGCACATGATAATATAATATGCATTGCAAAAATAAAACTTTTCCATTTATTAATTTATTTCATATACTTCTGTACTTAAAGGTACAGTAACTGTGATATTAAATTGGCTTTCACAGAAATTTTAATTATCTATCTTTATTGCATAATTCTAACTTACCACAAATGTTTCATGGGGAACAGCATGACAAAAGTGAAAATAACCCAAACTTTTGCACAGTGCTGTAGGTCATAGATGTTGGGACTTGACATGGATTTTTACTCGTAACTTGTTCCTGAAGCATAGTCTGTTGCTGAAAATTGTTAGTCTTATGTTATTCATCGGTGTTATTTCTGTTTCTTACCTTTTCCACATATCTCACCTCCCAGACTGGATGATCCCTACTGCTTGTCTACTCTCCAGCCATCATACTACCCCTTGGCACCTTTACATCCCTCTGCTGTTCCATTCCCTCTTCCTGGAATTCATTATTCTCCAGAGCTCCTCTCAGGGCTGCCTGCCACCATTGCTGCTGAGAGGTCATTTAGTGCTGATTATATTCAGTGTTGCTATTTTCTAGCTGAGAAAAACTATTTTCTGGTCTTGTGTGTTTTTACTTTTCCTCATGTAAACAATTCCTTGTGCTTGTCCTAATGCTTCCAAGCACAAAAATAGCATTTTAGAGTGTTGAAAACAATGTGATGTCATCAATGAGCATTAGATTATAGAAGCAAGGCATGCTTCTAATGGGTTTTTTTTGTTGTTGCTGTTTCTCTCTCTCTCTCTCTCTCTCTCTCTCTCTCTCTCTCTCTCTCTCTCTCTCTCTCTCTCTCTCTCTCTCTCTCTCTCTCTCTCTCTCTCTCTCTCTCTCTCTCTCTCTCTCTCTCTCTCTCTCTCTCTCTCTCTCTCTCTCTCTCTCTCTCTCTCTCTCTCTCTCTCTCTCTCTCTCTCTCTCTCTCTCTCTCTCTCTCTCTCTCTCTCTCTCTCTCTCTCTCTCTCTCTCTCTCTCTCTCTCTCTCTCTCTCTCTCTCTCTCTCTCTCTCTGTACCTCTCTGTACCTCTCTGTACCTCGCTGTACCTCGCTGTACCTCGCTGTACCTCGCTGTACCTCTCTCCACCTCTCTCCACCTCTCTCTCTCTTTCTGTACCTCTCTGTACCTCTCTCCACCTCTCTCTCTCTCTGTACCTCGCTGTACCTCGCTGTACCTCTCTCCACCTCTCTCTCTCTCTTTCTGTACCTCTCTGTACCTCTCTCCACCTCTCTCTCTCCGTACCTCTCTGTACCTCTCTGTACCTCTCTCCACCTCTCTGTACCTCTCTCTCTCTCTCTCTCTCTCTCTCTCTCTCTCTCTCTCTCTCTCTCTCTCTCTCTCTCTCTCTCTCTCTCTCTCTCTCTCTCTCTCTCTCTCTCTCTCTCTCTCTCTCTCTCTCTCTCTCTCTCTCTCTCTCTCTCTTTCTCTCTACTCTTCTCTATTTCTGCCTCGCTCTCTGTCTTTCTCTCCCGCTGTCCACCTCTCTATCTCTCCCTCTCTCACCTATCTCTATCTCTCCCTCTCTCACCTATCTCTATCTCTCCTCCCCCCTTGTTTCTTCCCTCTTTCTCTCCCGCTTGCTTATTCCTGTCTTTTTTTTCCTTTTTGTTTTCTAGTTTTCTTTCCACACGCTTCTTTTCTCACATCTATTATTTCATTTTGTCTGATCATGGCATGATTATATTTGGTTGCAGCTTTTAATAAATTGATGCATGGAACTGAATCCACAGCCTGATGATATTTTTCTTTTCTCGAGACAGGATGCAAGCTGAGGAACAGCAGAGGCAGCGAGAGCGTGAGGAGCGTGAGAGGTACATAGATCGGGATCGCGATCGGGATCGTGATCGAGATCGGGATAGAATGCGCCTGCGGGAAGCCGAGAATGATGCTGGAAACGGGGAACGAGAAAGCGAGGCCCGGGCACCTCCAGTTCGTGCATCACCACAGCAACAGCAACACCAACAGCCACAGAAACAACATCTGCAACAACAACAGCAACAGCAGCATCAACAGCAGCATCAACAGCAGCATCAACAGCAGCATCAACAGCAGCATCAACATCAGCATCAACCGCAGCATCAACCGCAGCATCAACAGCAGCATCAACAGCAGCAACAACAGCAGCAGCAACAGCAACAGCAGCAACTACAACAGCAACAACTTCACCAACGTGATGAGCTTTCTGGTGAGCGAGCAAGAGATCGAGGTCCGCAATCTGAAGTTTCACAGGGGCGAGGAGTTCGTGGTAAGCAGTCTCTTTGAATCAGAGTTGTAGTTGAATCTTACACTAAACAAGTGTTTACGTCATTGATGAACAGTATGTACACATGTTACAGGTCTGTGCTATTGTGACAAAAATCCTTTTTTTTTTTAATTTTTTTGATGAACATTGATGAGTTAGGGGATTGCGTCACACTGACAATAACGTGTACAGAAAGTGTCTGAACAACCACCGGCAGACAGAAGCAATGAATGCGAGAGTGCAACAAGGATGCATGTGGGATTCAACATGAAGGGCCAATGGATAGATAATTTGAAAATCTGTGAGGAAAAGCAAGACTGAACAAGATTTGTGTCAATGGGAGTCTTGTGGGATTGCCAGACATGTATCTTGCAGTTGTAACGAGCAGTTTATAATGCTATGTGATTCCACATGCACATCTCCGTCAAAGATATTGCCAGTCTGTCGTGTAAGTAAATAAGCATCCATGAAGAAGGAAGGTCTTGCACGCCATCACCATCTACATACTGACACAGGAAAAGCATAACTAAGGATCTCCCAACAACATCTTGCTGCGGAGAACCAACTTGGAGATATAGTCACCTCCGGGCGGGCTAAGCGATGGAGATAATTAAATGGGCCTCTGTTAATCCTCTGCAAACCACCATTGATGCATACAATTACATTTGGCTTTATTCAGAAGCTTCTTATATCTGATCTATGACCGGACGTGAGTGAAGAATAAAATTTATGACGTTCATAACCCATACCAAGAAAATATGTACATTAACAGGTGCGTGGATGATACGGGTATATAGGCTGTAACGGCAGTGGGCTTTAACAGCACCATGTGTAGTTAATGATGGTATTTTTGTTCAGAATGAATGCAAGAGGTGAGACTATTGGCTCTACGAGTGACATTCCCGTTACCTTCGCCGAAGGAAATGGTATTGCATTTGGGTCCATTTGTTTGTTTGCACAGAACTTTAGTGTTTTTTTCTCTGCAACCACTTGTCAGATTGAGAAAATTTTCACCATAGGAGCGACTACTCAAGTAGAATGTTTTATTGATAATGATGGCACCGTAGGTCACGTGGTGTGGCAGCTATGTTGGAAAAATTGAAAAACTTTGGACCTCTGTATGTCTAAAACCGCACCAAGGAAACAATTGAAACTTGGCATGCAGCAAGTACTCCTCATGGGGAATGTGTTTTTTTTTACATCATATGTGCCTTTTTTATGACGTGGTAATGCACATGTACAACGCTACATCTGATCAGTATGAAAATTATTGAGGGTCATCGAGGAATAAAATGGTCCACAGAAAAAAAAATTGATGACATCATTGGTCACGTGATTCGACAGCCATATTGTTTTATTGTTTTTTTAAACCTTCAAAAATCTTCTTTTCTGAAGTGGCTGAACAGATCAAGGCAAAACTTTACATGTATGACCGCCTATCCATGAGGAAGAAAAGGTTCATGCATATGATGTCATGCGTCACATGGATTGGCAGCTATATTGGATTTACCATAAAACCGAGAAAAAATCTTCTCCAAAACGGCTGGACAGATTGAGAGGAAACTTTACACAAATGTTCCCCAAGCCATGGGTGTACAAATTTGTTAAGGAATAATTGATAGGTCACATGGTTTGGCAGCCATATTGGATTGAAGAAAAATATTAAATAATGTTTTCTCTGTAACTGCTTAATCAATCGATATGAAACTTCACAATTATCATCCGGTAGTGATGGGGAATGTAGATTTTAAATTTCAATTTGATTGGATGCATCGTCTGGCTGCCAGAATTATTTAAATTTTTTGATCTGGTTTCTTCTTTTATTTTATTTTTTTACTTTTTTTTTGAATAAGGTTAACTTAGCTGTGCCTGGATGGGTTTGAGGGTAGAGGAGTAGCATCTGAAATGTGAATCCTATCCAGGTTCCTCCTGATGACTTCATCTTTGCTTTTTGCTTGTCCGGGTTGCTCTGATGACTCCAATGCAGGACTGCACCTATTTTGTCTTCCATTTGATTTGAATTGAATTTATTTTATTCCCATTCTGAATTCAATTGAATGATGATTTAAAAAAAACTTCTGACTTGCGGCCGATACTTCTGCGGGAGGTGTTCGGGAGGGTTTTGGGTTGGCTGCAGAATCTGACCTGTGTTTTCTTCTTCTTTTATTTTTACCATGTGTGTGCTTGTAAACCGAAAATGTAGACACACAGGACTTTCGCTCATTTTCCATATAATGAACTAGGTTTCGCACTTATTCTAATTAGCTCCATTATGAGGATGATCTTTGCAGCATAAGGGCAGAGTTGGTAATTAATTGTAAACAAGTCAGTCATTATCATTCTGACAGGATGGTGCAGAGGTAGCACACTTACCTTTGAGCTGTCTAGTCTTGGTTTGATTCCAGCCCTGACTTTAAACTGTCGGATTGATGCTTCGTCGGATTGATGCACCGTACCTCGGATTGATGCTAACAGGGAACACGTCTGCTGGCATTGACTGCTGGACATTAAAGTTCCCACAGAGTCTTGCGATGAAGTGTAGGTGAGCAAACACCAGCATCCTGAACAAATTTTAAGTTCCAAAAAACCAATAGCATCAACAGCACAGTTGTGCTCCTGAGAAATTGTACTAGCAGCATCCATGTACATCCTAGGATCCCAAGTTCAAATCATTCCCCCTTGGCTGTTGAATTAACACCAGGTGGGGTTGACTCTGCCTGTCATCCTTCCGAAGTCAGCAAAATGAGTGCCAGCTTGCTGGTGTCCTATGTTGGCGTGGCGACCTGTCTAGGATTGTGCCCAATAGCCAAGGAGACTGCTTAGGCAGCACCAACGCTCTGCACAGAGTATGATCCCAATGGATGGATGGATCCATGTACTGCATACAAAATAAGAAGACCCCATAATTAAGTTTTCATGAACCATGACATTGTCTTCACAATTTCAAAAGGTTCTCCATTCAAAAGGCCACATCAAACCAGTAGCTTCTGGAATAATGCAGCCAGCAGCTGGTGGGACACTCGTGACGAAGGAACTATTGGTGAATGAAACAGAATGAAGTGGATTCACAACTCACGGGAAAATAGTATTACGTATTTGCTGAACGACGGAGAAGGAATGAAGGTGATAACTTGACCTTAGATGCTGAACTCAGGTTAATTCTAATTTTGAAACATTCACCACTTGTGAACACGTCTGTCAAGATTATAGGCTCAACCACCACCACCAACACCACAACATTTTCTTCTGGTGTGAGGACTATTGATTGGCTTGAAATCAATTTTGTTTGATGTATTCAGATTGAGGTTGTCTGAGGAGCTCAGCGTGAACGTTGGATTGAGGCAGGGAAGTTCACTCAGTCCTCCACCGTTTATTATGGGGATGGAGATGGTGAGCAGGAGGGTCAGCAAGGGAGGCATTCTGAGAGAGGGAGGCCGGGTTGTCTGTTTTTTTGTTTTTTTTCAAAATTATGTTTTCAGGCTGTCCGGCCGGCTGTCCGGCCGTCTGTTCGTGCGTGCATCTGTGCATGCGTCCCTGATAGGTTTTCGTTACCGCGATAACTTAAGTACGGCTGAAAGGATCCAAGTCAAACTTGTGCCATTCTAGTTATACATAACATGATGTTTTTTATGGAAAATACCCCACCCCCACCTCTTTAATACTTTGAATATAACAGATATGTGGATGGATATTCTCATTGTGTTCCAAGAAGGCAATAATCACAAGTTCTTCCTCGTCCGAATCGCTTTTCGTTCCTGCAGTCGTGCAAATATCGGTCATTTTATCACACTGTCACAACATCTTCATTCGTCGTGTTTATGCATCATTTTTTTCATCATGCTTGAAGTTGAGCAATTCGAGGTTGTGAAAAATTATTTTTCGATTGTGACGGTTTCACTAAATTGGTGCACTGGTGATCACCTGACTTCATCTCATCATCCTTTGTTAGGTACTCTGTATAAATGTGAGGAAATTGGAAGATATCTCAACTTTTTATGAGCTTTAAATTAGCTTTCAACTTTAAATTGGTCATGTGTTTTTCCTGAAAGATCGTTTGGCATAAAGTCAAAGAGAAAATTGTCCAGATGGGTCCTTGAACAGATTCATGCAAACAATTGGATCTATAGTAATACAATTGGATCTATACAACGGAAAACACATACCTACAGTGAAACCAATGGAAAGCCGTTATAAAGTTGTCTGTATTATCATCACTGTATTCCCTCTCGACAGAGCGGATTCGAGATTCACCCGGTGCAGAAATCAAGCCCGTCCCTCTTCCTGCCTACCTGTCGCATCCTCATGCAAATGGTCTGGCATTACCTCCCCTCACATCAGTGCACGGTGACCGGGAAGTGGGGGCATCACGAGGCATGGTCATCGAAAGGCCAGAGAGGGCCTCTTTCACACAGCCGGTCAATCACATCGCTGCAAGCGGGCGAAAGGATCCATGCAGGTACAGGCCTGCTGATTCAACTACTTTTGCTGTGGATTTTGAAACATTGAGTAAAGGAAGTGATTCTTAAATTCTCTTTCTGCTTTTTGAGGTTTCTCCATATAATATTGTGCTTTATGTGCCTGGTGTTGGCTTAATGGTTAGGGTGGTGGGCTTGAGATCCTAGGATCCTGAGTTCAAATCTCACTCTACTGTTGAATTAATACCAGGTGGGGTTGACTCTGCCTGTCATCCTTCCGAAGTCGGCAAAATGAGTGCCAGCTTGCTGGTATCCTGTGTCGGAGTGGTGACCCCTCCAGGATTGTACCCAATAGCCAAGGAGACTGCTTAGGCAGCACCAATGCTCTGCACAGAGTATGGTCCCAATGGATGGATGGATTGTATTTTAAATGATTAGATTATGTATTTCATTTGGGGTGAGGTAATATTCAACTTCCATGGTGTTTCCTGCTTTGCAGGCTCCAAAGAAATGGACCAGATGCTGTAAGTATTGATAAGTCACCTCTGTCAGCTACCCCTGTGCCTGCTTCATCTCCAACAGCCTATTGGAACCCGGCACGCGAAGCTGAGATGGGACGAGGTCCACCCACAATCCCTCGACCCACACAGCCACCGCCTTTCCGACCTACTGGGCTCTGGGTACCACCATTTGAGAAAGACAGCATTGGCAATGGTCTTGGAGGTGGTACAGGACAAAGATATGTCAGCAGCAAGGCCCCAAGTTTGTCACCTAGGCATTCGCCTCCACCAACATCGATGACAACAGCATCTCGTAATTCGACACACTTTCTGTCAGAGCTAGAACGATCTGCCAGACAATTTCTTGAGTGTCAGGGATCCCGTTTGGAATTATCAGCTTGGAGGAGATCACCAGAGCGTGATGGTAGCGGAAGTAGTGGCATAGTCACTTCTGTTCCCATAGCAACCAGGCCTTTCAGCACCGGCCGGTTGGATAACAGGCCGAGAGTGCCCTTGGTGGCCGATGGATTGGTGTTCGATGAGCTGCGCCAAAGATACCGTGTGGCTGTCAGTAAGCTCGATGTGGCTGAACGACGGAGGAAGAATGAAGGTGAGAACTTGACCTGATTCAAATAGCAATGTCTTCCCAGTAAACATAGCATGATGCTATTCTAGAAACATAAAAATAGTTCACTGAATGTCCAACATATACTGTAACGTTTTGGTCATGTCCAACATTTTAAAAGCCTGAAAATGGCACGGTATTCATAATCTCCCAATTATTTGCAAGAGGAGGTCTAGCCATCAGGTGGTGGGATAGCTCAGTTTATAGCATGCTTGACATTTAGCTGTCCATTCTCAGTTTGCTCTCCAACAAGTTTGCTTTTAAATAAAAAAAAAACATTATCATGAATTTCCAAAGTGGCACGTAGTATTTCAGAGCACCTGGTCCTTCAGACAGGTACATAAAGCCAGCTGTCCCCACATGCATTTAGGTCGTGGACCGTAAATATGCGACCGTCTATCAAAAAGAGGAGGTCAATGTGTGCCGGTACCCTGGGGAAAAGGATGACAATGCACAGATGCACCATCAGGAAAAGGGCTCAAGATGAAAGGGACATAGGGCTTTGTCAGGTGGAGTAAAACTCAGAGGTAGAAATTACAGGGCCATGAGGTACAGGTGGGCAGCAGACTTGACCTCTTGGAGTAACTCAGGAAGAACTTTCCACATTTAAGAGAAGAGGAGGATGAATGAATTGAGGTGAACACCGAGTTTCGGTACCATGTAAAGTGTTTCTGGTCGAATGCATGGGATCATACGGCCAGTGGTTGGGCAGATCGGTGAGAGGGCAGGAGGAGCGATACGATGACAGAGCCAGTAAGGCTACTAACCTGCCAGCGGTGAACAAGAAGCAGACCCTGAGACTTGGTTTTCTGTTACGAGATGGCATTGACAGGGAGGACCTTAGACTCCACAGCCTCATAGGGGAGGGGGAGAGGGGGGTGGTGATGGAGAATGAAATGAGAAGCAGCAACATAAGTCGACATTGGAGAGTTCCATGACACTTTTGATGAAGGTCTTGCATACCATTGGTTAAGGGATATTATAAATTGACGGCAGAGAAAGTACTTGAAGAATTTCTTCAGGAATTTCAGAACCTATTAAATGTGACGTACATTGACATCATGGCGATGGCGTTCCATCGACCTGATGAACTCCAGAAGACGTAGGAAAAGGTGATGATAAGTCACTCTTACACAGGCTGTTGTATCTCCGTGGAAGTTCAGATCAAGTTGAGGAGTGATAACGGAACTCCATTGCCGGTCAACTCCTTCCAGAGGGATGTCCTATCAACCAAGTCAAATGGGGCCTTGTCAGCGATGTATGCCACATTTATTAGGCACAAAAATTCCCCATGAAGTTCTGCAAGAATGTGAAGGGTTTTTATGCCATAGATGATCCCGAGACCTGCTTGGGATAAAAACAGATTGCTGGGGGCAGTGGAAGTGGGTGAATACGGTTCAGAAGAACATCAGCAAATACTTTCCCAGCAACTTAGAGCAGGGGTGATCGGATGATAACTACTGCAATTAGAGTGGAGGCCCTTGTCTTTGTAGATAGGAATTATTATTATTATAATCATATACGCATCGTCGAGGCTTGTGAATGAGCTAGTACACTGAACGGATCAGGACGTAACAGACAAAACAGGACACAAAACACACATACATGGGGTGCACAAGTTGGACACTGAGAATACATGGGGTGGATACGATGGATACAGAGGGAAACTCCAATGAGGGAAAATTGGAAGGAAGAGGGATTTGGGTGGAGTTAATGAGGGTATAAAAGATGGTTTTGGATTGGGGACGATCTGAGATGGTGGTGAACAGCTGTTCACCATTGTTATGCCATTCCGCCACTTTGCTGGATCATGCCCAGAAATCCAGACTTGAAAGAAAAGGCAGTGGAATACCTCGCAGATTGGAGTCTCAGCACATTTCAGCAGGTCAGTGGTAATGTCGTCACACCCAGCGGCTCGACCGTTTGTGACTTTCGTCACTGTACAATGGATGTCAGACAGGGATGGAGGGTCCACACAGATGGTGACGTCATTGCCAGCTGTGGGGTCCCCTTCCTCCAGGTCAGGACAGTATGGAGCAGGAGGGGAGTTAATCGCCTGCTCAAAACGTTCCATCCAGCAGTTGAGGGTTTCCTCGTTGTTGTTGCAGGGTGTCCTGCTTTATTTGAGATTGAAATCCTGGTTTTGTATTTCAACTCCAACGCATGCTCCAACGATTGACCGAAAGGCAGGTCTAAGATCATTTTGATGGATACCTTTCTCAGATTCATTGGCCAGGTGATCGGACCAAGAGTCAAAGTCTTTCCGAGCCTTCGCCCAATTTCGCCCAATAGACCCTATAAGGCACATTCTTTCTGGGATGTCTCCTTGAAGACATGCTTGCTTCTTCATATCAATAATGGCCAGGGTATCGGTCGACAACCAGATGAGATTAGGCAATGGAGAAAGAAGGTAGAAACCAAACTGGAAACGTACAGAGTGAAAAGGTCGCTGGAGAAGGTTGTGAGGTATGGGAGAGTGAATGGAAAAGTACAATGTGGGGATGAAGAGGATTTTTTTTAATCATAAGTTGGAGGTTGTGGAGGAGGTGAACAAGAGAATATATTTGAGGGTGTGGGATGGCTGGAGAGTGAAGATGGGAATTGAGAAGAGCAGAATAAAAGATGGATAATACAGGCAGGCGATGTGTCCGACTGCATCACACAAAAGCAGATAAACAAAGTTGTAACTTTCAGGCACAGTAATGGACACATTAACATCTTACAATGTCTTAACGAAGCGTACCAACAAGCAAACACAATTCATCTAATCGATAGAACTTAGCTTTAAGGAAGAGTGCAGGATACGCCATTCATTTGCTTCAAATCGGAAACCGGAAAGAGCATTTTAATCCATAGAAGATGGCTCGGCGACATTGCCAACGTTTGTGGGGTGCATGACGATCTCGTGCCAAAAGGTCTCCTCCCTGTGTCTACACTCCTTGAATATCCTTGATTATCATGACAGTGCCCTTTCTTTACCCGTTAACATAAGATATCCCACAATGCTTATTTATTTATTTATTTTGCACGAGTATGCCAATGTGCTTGGGCAGCTTGACCAGATTCCAAATTCTTGCCCTAACCTACAGCACCCTACGACCTGTCACCTGTCCTGTCACCTGTCCTGGGTTAGTTTTCAGCCACAAAAACTGCTTCGGCACAAACGATGCTCTCAAATCATATGTACGGTCGTATATGGTTGGTAGCTCGAGGAGTTGAGTGTCGTGATATCAGTACCTTGTGAGCTGCCTTGGCAGGTTGTACATGTAGCAAATGCTTCTTTTACTTATCCGAGGGGACCAGCATTCTTCTTTCCTTGAGGCACTTATCATGAAGGAAACTTGGGTGTGTAGGACATCAGGCAGTGAGGTTTTTCAATCCTTGGTTTATAGCCATCCTCATTCCTGATACAAGTTGAATACAGTTAATGCAAGAAGATACAAAGAGGATCTGATACAGATAAAAAGGCTCTTTTGTATTAGAGAGATCAAGGTTCGTTCGTGTAAGTGTTCGACAACAGAGGGCCGAAAGTCATTGTACTGACAACAGGGAGGGGGGGGGGTTAATGAGCAGGCAAAGAACAAAATGAAGAATAGATCAGTGTGAGCGGGGAGCAGGATCAACAAGGATAGATATTATGTTTAAGGATGTAGGGAAAACGTGCAGGTATCATATGCTTGGCCCAAGTATCCACGTCCTCAGCACTTCCACTTAACCCAAGTGTGCAAGAGCACACACATGCTGATATATGATTGGACGGGAAAAGGTGAAAAGACACACAATACGATCGCTCAGTTGGTAATGAGCTTGCCATTGAACTGTCTTGGCATTTGATGCCTGATAGTTTGACCTCACTAAAAAGAAACTGACATTCTGATATGGCGCCAGCAGCAGCGCTGTCATCTTACAGTACGTCATGCTTTGGACGTAAAGATAAAGTCCCAGTTTTTATTTCGGTTTGGACATTAAAGATCCCTCCGTAGAGTAGACCATTGTGTGTTGGTACCCTGGATAAATTTTCTTGGAGTTAGTTGTGCAATTAGCATTACCTGCAGCAGGTGGGGATGGCAGGATAGCCTAGGCGCCAGAAGTATGCACGCGAGCTTCTGAGCTGTCTAGCCGAGGTTTGAATCCCGACCCAGTTATAAGCTCTCATCCTGGTGTTTCACAGGTGATTCATCAATATGTGTGCCGTCCCTCGGATGGACTTTAAACTGGGCGTCCTGTATGCCAGGATTAGTTGGTGGATGTTAAAGATCCCACGGTATCCTTCACGAAGAGTAGGCGAGTTATCACCTGCACTCTGAACAAATTACAAACTCCTGCACTCTCAGTCAAGTATCGTGCATCAAAATGGTGATTGTAACTTCAGGATTGTAACTCGAGCCAAGAAACTGCTACAGCAGAACCATCTGTATAGAGCATGTTTGATGATGATGATGATGATGATGATGATGATGATGATGATGATGATGATGATGCAGGTAGGAGTGCAGGACTGTGGATGTGGGACAGGCATAATGGATTATATGGCTTCCTCATGTACCTAAGTTTAATTGTGCTGTCATGTTAGAGATATTATCAAAACAGAGGGGGAAAAAGGGTATTAAAGGCAAATTGTTATAGGAATGCCACCCCATTATCATTTGAAAATATACTGCACCAGTTTATCGTCACGTGTTCATAGTTGAGATGAAATTGTTGTCATGTTCTACCAATCTGAAAGTACCACACCATTACAAAGCCTATTAATAAAACGAAATCATACAATTCCCAATGATAATCGTGTGAATCCAGTAATGTTGGCTGATAAAAACCCTTGACTGAAATACGACAAACCTGCAGGAATCTGTTTGGCTGGTGAGGGATATCGCATGTGATATACAAGACTTAATGATACAGGGAACAGCCACTTGGTAGAGCATGTACCTCCCTCCGCCAGATTGATTAGTTTACGTTTTTTTTTATCCCACCGATAGGCCGGATCTGGATTCGGACTTGAACTAAAATCTAATTGGCTTCCTCTTGTCATTGAGCCAACTAATCCACCAAGTTTCGTCCGAATCTGTCCATAACTTTTTGAGACCGTGCTACATAACATGTCGGGTTGGCCCCGTCAGTCAATGGTGAAGAAATCAGAGTCAAAAAAAATTCTCAGATCTGGATCCAGATTCAGATCTTCATCAAAATCTAATCACTTCTTCCTTGTTACACACCCAACATGCCCACCAAATTTTGTACAAATCTGACTGCAACATTTTGAGATATTGTACTATATATCGTTTTTGGCCCTTCCTCTCAACGGTGAAAAATCAGTTTTAAAATTCTCGGATCCAGATCCGAATCCGGATCCAGATCTTCACCGATATTGAATCAGTTCATCGTCGTCACGTACCCAAGTTCCCCGCCAAATTTCATCCGAATCCGTGCACAACTTTTTGAGATATCCTGTTTACAAACAAAAAAAAAATGAAACAAACAAACGGACAGACAGACAGGGGTGAAAACATGACATCCATCCACCTTCGGTGGTGGAGGTAACAATGGCTTGACGTAGAAAGCTGAACCTCCGCAAAGGTGATGTCAAATATCTTGGAGAGTGTGTTTTGGATATGATTGATGATGGTCGAATGAAGATCTTGTCAACAACCTTGCTGGTAAATACAGGTGCGGTTGTTACTTCAAGAAAAGCAAAATACATATGATCAGTATGAAGAGGTGTCAACGAGCATGAAGCGCGGCTGCGAAAACCCCACTTCTGAGAAGGTGTAACCAAACTAAAAGGCTGAAACGAGATGAGCGAAGCTGGACGTGTATGTTCTTTATACACATGAATCCAAATTCAAAATGGTGGACAACAATCAACGGTTCTTCTCGGTGGAAAGAGAATGATGTCATTGTCAATCGACAACATCTACAGTGAAGCAGTTGAGGATCACGTCAGCCTGTGGTGTGGTTGCTCTTGATGGCACTGACTGTTGGCAAGTGTCGGCAGATTCTGTATACAAGTCATCCCCCCTTTCCCCCTTTTCCCCCTTTCTCCTCACTGCCGAAGGATATGAAGCCATAACAACACGAGTGTACCGATACAGACAGTGAGAAAGTCCAATGGTCACCAAGGAATTTGAATGGGAATTTGTCTTGCCTTTGGCTCAAGGAATTTTGAGATCGTTCTTCCGTTTCACAGGTAGCATTTTCGTGCCCATCCAAGGTTGCCCCCAGGAAGTCAGCTACAATTGTGAAGAGTGAAAATGGGATGTTCTTTTTGTGTAAACACAAGTTGGGGGCTCGTGCAGGAGCTAGAACACAGAACTAATGAGGACGTAACAGAACAAAATAAAAAGTAGAAAGAGAGGTTGGGGGGAGGGGGACGTACCAACGGCAGGGTTGAGGGACAGCATTGTGGGAGACTTGGAGAAATACGGGATTGCAGTGAGAATGAGGGCAAGGGGAGGATGCATGGGGTGGAGAAGATGAATACAGAAGCAAATTTCAGGATGGATTTCATGTTTTTATTTGTAAACAGCCTTTCATTCATGTTTGCAGGACTTGTGTGCATAAATATCAGCATGAATTTAGTCAATGGAGATTTTAAAAAAGGAGAAGAATGAAATCAGAGCAGTGATCAAATACCTCCATAAGAAAGGGTTTACCCAAAATGCAAAAGGACGTGGTGGCGATGACTTACCAGACGATCAGTGAGTGTAATGGTTGGAGCGTCCACTCTGAGAGTGGTAGGTCAGTCATTCAAACCCCGTCCGAGTTATACCAAAGGCTTTAAAAATGGTACGTGCTACTTCCTTGCTTGACAGTCAGCATATTTTAAAAGGATATAGCATGGACAAACAACCATAAGTTGGCAACTATTGTGCAGCCTTGATGGGCCGAATGGCCTCCTCCTGCGTTGAAGTTCTTTGGAAGGGAACTCGTTATTATAATGCTGGGGGACGATCCCTCGTCGTATGCCAACGTAAAACATAATAGCAGCTGAACCTTTGCGAGGGAAAGGCAGCACTGCAGATGAGTCAAAGTCAGTTGGCCCCAAGGAGACCACCACACCAGAAAAAAGTTGATGCAGTCCACAAGATTTTAATGAATGACAGAAGGACAAAAGATCAAGAGTCAGGCACACAGCTGGCACATTATGTATCAGCACTGGATCAGTGCACTCCATCTTCACTGAAATATTGGGCATGAATTAAGTTTTCAGCAAGATGGGTGGCCACAATGTTGACTGCTGAGCAGAAGAGAGCTCGGATTCACGTTTCCAGGGAGCTTCTTTAGCGGTTTCTAGAAAAAGCAGAAAACGTCATGAGTAGGATCGTGACTCGGACCAAGTCATGGGTTCACCGCTTTGATCCTGAGAGCAAACGACAGAGCATGTCATGGAAACGCACAAGTTATCCACCTCATGAGTTTCAAGAAGAAGGCTGGAAAGGTCACAGCCATTGTGTTCTGGAACAGTGAATGGGATAATGCTGACTTTAACCCAGACCGTCCAGGTCCAGGTTACACTGACCACAGCAACCAACTATTCACGAGACTTGGCTTCCATAGACTTCGACTTGTTCCCAAGCAAAAGGATGAGCTTCATGGGGAATTTTCTGACGACGTGATGACAGTGGCCGAGGAGTTTTGAACAATCAGGACAAGAACTTCGACAAGACAGGTGCAGTAGCTTAACTGCAACAATGCTGGGCCAATTGCATTGAACTCAAAAAGGGACTATGTTGAAAAACAAACAAACAACTGAAAGCAAATCATGGTTTTTTATGTCAGGGTAGAATCTTTATGAATGCCCCTTGTACCTCACATATAGATGGAGGCGTGTGCACACATGGATGGAAATCTAGGGCTGCAGGGGGTTAGGGAGGTGGGAAGAGGGGGAAAATTTGTTGTCGTCAAATTTGCGCGTTTTCGAATATTTAGTCGTGTAAAAATTCCGGCCAAGGAAATAACCATGCATTCTGCCTGGCAGGTTGCCGAGCTTGCACAGACTCCGAAAGTGATGGTGAGACAGGAGGGGATGAAATAGGGAGACAGGTGAGGGAGATGGCAGGTGGGCTTTCACCCCCTCCACAAGATAATCCTCAGGTATGTAGATTTCCAAACTCAATCGACTGCTTTTTCGCAAAATTGAACTCACCTTTCCTTTTTATCGGTTGCCCCACTATCTTTGATTCCAGCTCTTTCTTTTCCACTCTCTGCATCACTCCCAATGTTTTCCCCTTTCTCCCTCCCCCTCCCCCCTCAGAAACTCCACTTTCTCAGCTCCATGGGCTTGCTCACACTTGCTCAACGCCACGAGCATGATCGCGGGCGTGCTCGGAAACGGCGAAGACTCCACATGGAGTCAAGCCCACCATCCAGCCCTTCACCAATCCTTCCCTCTTTACCCCCCACTCACTCTCCCCTAACCATGGCCTTGAATACCTCAGCTTTCTCTCGTGAGCGCCTCAATGGTGAAGCAGGGTTTGCGGAAAAGGCAGACTTCCTCTTGGCACTGGGCCTGAGGCACGTGCCACCTGGTGCTGTCCGAGGTGGGGTTCTTGCACTCGTTACAATGTCAGCTGAGTAGCATGGAAAAAGGGAACACAATGTAGCAGAAAATGAGGACACAGTTTATGGTTTATTTGCTCGTAGGTTAATGAATACAAATCAGATATTTATGATCACACGTACCACCTGTTCATACATCAGAATATTACGTGTTGTTATATGACTGCACAATGAGATGTTCATACGATATATGTATCAAGAGTTATGTAACATCTTCATCAATATATATATATATATATATATATATATATATATATATATATATATATATATATATATATATATATATATATATGTATATACAAGCAGATTAATGAAAGCCAAACACTGAATGAAAGAGGGGGGATGATTCAAAGAATTAATTCTCATGTTCACGAACACTTTCTGCCACAATATACTTCTTATTCCCTTCACAGAGATGGAATGCACTCTGGAGCTCATTCAGGCGGTGAAAGAGAAGGCCGTGTTGCTTGAATCTCCTTTTAAGAACCCCGAACCAATGCTGTGGGCAGGCCTAGATCGTCCCCTTTCCAGTAAGTGTGCAGGTAACTAACTACGTGCCATAGATGTTCTTTTTGTGCTGAAGTATTCTGGGTGTTTAACTTAAGGCCCAACCCAAAGAGGCTGATGAATGTACGTATGTGTATGACAGAAGGTTTGACTCAACTTGAGACTTGTCAGAACATCGTTGAGTCCATATCATATCTCAGCGATATGGTTGCTGGCTGCTTCATGAGTTGGGTATAGCCTGGTGTTGGCTTTGCGGCAAAGGTGGCTGGCTTGGGACCTAAGGGTCCTGAGTTTGAGCTTCTAAAACTAAGCGCTTTGCTGTTTTGAAACAGCAAAGCGCTCACCTTGAGCAGGCCTTCTTGGGTTGCTTTGTGCAGCTTCTTCGACTCGAACAGTGTGGGAGGGGTTAATTGTTTATATAATCCTAGCCACCTGAGTTTAGTTGATTATGTGACAGCTGATTGGCTATTCCCTCCATTCACAGGTGAGAGATGTGGGTGGGTCTTTATTATTTATATATTGACTGCTTTTCATGTTTGCATATGGTACATGCTTGGGAGCCTCGTTGGTATGCATTGCTGTCTGCGCTGTCGCTGATGATTCACCAATATGCGATGAAACCGGTCCGGTAGCTGAGGAGGTGTGTAGCATTGGGATGCTCATGCATGTACTATGTGTAAACGTCTTTATAGCTGTGGAGGAACTCTGGGAAGGGTTTGAAACAGCATAGCGCTTACCTTGTGTCGGCCTTCTTGGGTTGCTTTATGCAGCTTCTTCGGCTCGAGGAGTGTGGGAGGGGTCAATTATTTATACTAGAAACACCCGCTCCCTACGGGAGCCATCCAAGGGGGTCATGCTATTATATTTATGCCTATTTTCCTTCAAGGGGTCCCACGATTACACACCCAAAAAATGGTTGCGATCAGTTCAGCCGTTTTTGTGGTGCCTGGGAACAGACGGTGAATTATAGTAAGATAATCCCAGCCACCTGGGTTTAGTTGATTCGGTGAGAGCTCATTGCTGTTCCCTCTATTCACAGGTAAGAGATGTGGGTGGGTCTATATATATACATACAGTATATATCTATGTCATGGAGTGTCTGTGGTTCAATAAATTATGATCATTGTTGTGAGGATTGGCTTTACATGAAAATTGTGTGTGTGTGTGTTTTTTTTATTTTTTTTTTTTTTCATTGTTTATTGTTAGAAATATTTTAGAAGCAGCTTTACCGAGAGTGTCATCCAATCAGTGCATCCAGTGAGAGATGATACGAGTAAGCCTCCAACAGACGAGTAAATGTAATATGCACTGCACTGTAGTTTGAAAGGGCTTGCACCAGGAATGCAAGAAATGAATCCTGCATGAGATGGGGTGAAGAACTGGAGAGCAGACATGAGGGACTACTTCTGATCTTAGACTTCTCCAGCACAATGTGGAAAGACTAAC
>NC_140967.1:58984274-59041774 GCF_056783735.1 Eptatretus burgeri
AGGATACCAAGAACTTTTTATTTTTTTTAATGTTATAAAGAGGATTATTTTTGTTAATGAGAAAAAGGAAGAAAAGGGATTCATACTGGTATCATACATATTTATTGTGGATTTGTGGTGCTGAAAAGGGCCGTTTGGGTTTGATGAAGCTTTTCAGCTAAACCCGAGGAATTCCTCGTAATTGCTTTCCTTGTCGAGGACGGCATGTAACTCCTTGTCCAAATCGGGGTAGAGAAAGTCCCCATTGCTGTCCATGTCACTGTCACCATCATTTGCAGGCTCCTTGGAGATGCAGCATTTCAGAAATGCTCGCTTGATGATGTCCAACGGTATCTCCTCCCACACCTTGATGATACAGCCGCGGATCATTGGAAGTTCGACCTTTCTCATCCCCCCGATGAACGCCAGCAGTCTTCCAGTCAACATAATGCTCAGCCAACATAGCGACAGGAGTAATGGTGAAAGTTCAACCAAGATGCCAATACTCCTCAGAATCCAGGTCGAAAATCCCGGCGGGAAACACATCACGAAATGCTTATTTCCAACTGATGAAAATACCAAGTCCGGGAAATGGAAAAGTTATTGTGTGGTGTATCCACCGAGATGCAGCTAATGTTCCTCGAAATCTGGGTCAAATACAAAGGCCTGCGAAGTAAGAAAAAGTTTGTCTGGTCGACGCGAGTAATCCACGGGAAGCAAGTTAGGAACCGCTGATGGAAATGAAGAAACACGAAGAGAACCAGGAAGAACGAAGAGAACCAAAGGAATGCAAAGGAACCGAGCAGCACGGGTACTTTTTAAAGCACCACCGCCCCACGTGGCTCCTCGCTCTCGTGAGATTCTTATTCTTCCTTTTAAATCCATTTCCTGCCCTCGTATAGAAAAGTACTCCGGGTTGATTGGTTGTTCCGAGCTTTAAACCACGCCCCACTATCCATCATTTGCTATCAGAGCGTCAGCATGTAAGGAACAACCGAACATGCTTGGTGGATTAATTCTGCCTGCACCGGATGTTCATGCAGAAAATGATGCATGTAAAAATATAGTCACCACTACAAGTCCTTAGTCTATCTGTTATGTCATTCAACAGACACAAAACAATGCGATTGATTGCAAGGCACAAGTCCATTTATTCCGCAGCACATAACGTTCACATATCTCCGACTCCGGTAAGACGGCGTCTCCCTCACGTTCAACATGCCCCTCCCCCTTGCCTCATCATCTTCCTCGCAATCTCTCAACATCCTGCAATTCAACAACAACAACAACTAAATATTTGGAAAGAATATAACACCTAAGAAAGAACACAACACTATCCACCACTGCTGAGCACGAACAATGACGTCGGCTGGAAACTTGTCTTCGGGCAGTGTCTTCCTCTTGAACACGACATACGAGGGAAGCTTGCCACACAAGCTTATTTGAGTTGGATGCTCCGTCATTGGACTCCAGCTATTGTGAATAATTATTCCTTTGATGTGAGACCAAGTGTTTTTCTTCTTCTTTTGTGTTTAGTGGTATTTTCAGAGCCGTGAGGCTCTATATACGTCACGCACCTAAACTCCGGACGTTTCCGAGCGTGACTTATTTAATTCCGCACATCTATATATAACTAAAACTCTCATCTTGTGTAGTTATGTATATATATATGTATGTATGTTCCCGAAATACAGCCAAAAACGGTACACGATAGCGCAAAAATTTTAGGGCCACCTTACTCACCATTCGCCTGCGGTGTGCAGTATCAAGTTTCGTTCAACTCGGGCAATGAAAAATTATTTAAAAATCAATTCCCGATTCAGTCAAGTACTCTTCGGGAGTATTTGATCAATGCAAACAACCTCAGCGGTATAGTTCGCTGGAGCCATCTTTTTTTTTCTTGAAATGATTTTCATCAACAGCTGTCACACCGGGAACCCAACGGGTTCACGGGTCGTCTTGTGGTTAATAAAACGCTGTACAAACTCTGAACCTGAACAGATTTTCAAAAATTAAACGGTGGAATTGAGTTTAACAGCTGTTCGAACTGCTACAGTAGTGTTCATTTAGAATACTAATACGTGCCCGTAAAATAATAGAATTAAATAAATAAATAAATATTCAAACCACGAGCAAGAAACAACAACCATGCAGGCTGTTTCTTCCCTCTCGTGTGCGCGTACGTGCGTGGCCTGAAAGTTCGCATTTCGCAGTTACGATTATTCGCAATTTAGTTTTAATGGCCAATTATTCAATTAGCACCAACGTATTTTGCCTTTTCGCAATGTCGTCGCAAGTAAAAACAAAAAGAGAAGAGTAGAGAGAGAGAAAAAAATTTACTTCCTGGTTCGGAGCACACCAGCTCACTCTGATGTTACCGAAATTTATGCACCGTCTAATATGAAAACGATCATAACTTGGGGCATTGTGTTTATCTATAAATGCGCATAAGGAATCAAGAAATTATTAGAATACACGAAGTCATCACTCTCCGGAAGCCCATACATTGTAACCCGTAATGGGGAACGCGGCTGAGGTTCCCTTCCCCCATCATCCACGCCCACGCAACAACGTGTCTTGTCATTGGTTTGGTAAATAAATGGCCATAACTTGGGAAGCACTTGTCCGATTAATATCAAACCTTGAAAAGGCACATCCTCAGGTCCCCAACAATATACCTGGCAAGTTTCAATTAGATCGGACCAGTGGTTGTCGAGAAACAGCGGTCACACACACACACACACACACACACACACACACACACACACACACACACACACACACAGATTTCTGGAGTTATAGATAGATAATTCAAATTCAGCATTGATCGTTTTTAAGACCAATGTTTTTTTTGCTATACCCATGTATTAACTGCACGCCCAACTTTACCCTTTTGTTGCTGATAAAAAAGTGCGGTTTATACACCGGAAAATACGGTATTTACTGGACAGAATTGAATACAAAGTAATCCCACTGATCAACTCTCCCAATCTGACCTCAAACCTCGACCCGCTCAACTTACACCGCAAAGTTGGCCCTCTTTCTCTTTTCTATAGATATTACTTCGGTTTCTGCTCCAGAGAACTTTCTGCTTGTGTACCTCCGTTAGCGACACCACAAAATACTGGACAAGTCACTACATCACATGATCATCGTGTAGCCGTTGGCAAATCAAGGGTGGGCCATTATGATGTTCGTTTTTGCCCCTTCATTGCCAAATTCTGGAACTTTTTACCTTCCCAGGTCTTTCTAAACACTTATGATCTTCCCCTTTTCAAAAAGCAGATTTTTCTTTCTTTTATTTAAGGCCTTTCCTCGACAAAAATTATATAGTTCGTGAATTGAGTCTTCAACATTGAAAAAAAAAATTCCTGCATGACGGAATGATGAAATTGCGTAACTCCAGAAATATGGCAGTAATGGTCTGCGATTGGCTTGTAACATTGTCCCAAAAAGCTTTCTCTTCTGCTTCAGTCTCGTAATTGTGAGCTGGCAATAATATTGCCAACCTTGTGGCTGACTAGTGATGAAAGGATTAGAAGACCCTCATCATTGACAGTGACTTAACTTGTGTTTGTTGACAATGAAACTGTAGCAAGTACTACCAGAGTAGAGAGAGAGAGAGAGCAACACGTGTACTTGGCAAGGTAACATCAGAATGGAGATAACAGATGAGCAGGCAGAAGACAAAACTGATGGTAGCTGGTTTGCTGGATGAAGATTGAAAGTCAATCTACATCAAAGGAGAAGCCACCGAGGCAGTGACTGATTCTTCAAGCGCATGGAGAAATGAAGGATGGAAAATATAGGATTTCCGGTGCCGAGAGTGTTTGGAGGGATACGCAGACCTGTGTTCAGGAAGAACAATCTTGCCATGAGGATGAAGAAACTCATTTTCCATGCCGTAGTGATTGTTGTAGGGAGTTGAAACATGCGCCAACAAGAGAGACACCTCCAGAAAGATTGATACCTTTCACAAGAGGTGCCTCAAAAGCATCTTAGGCATCACCACGGATAAACAGGGGACAGAACATACCAGCATTGTAAATGGAGAGGCTGTTTGGGTTGAAAGAGTCACAAGAGGATGCTATTGCAGCCAGGAGACTGCTGCTTAGACAATCTTACTGTTGGATAATTGCATACCAAACTACAACACCACTCGGTAGAGCGCATACCTCAGGCAGGCTAAACAGTTTACGTTTTCTATCCCGCTGATTGGCCGGATCCAGATTCGGATCTTCACCAAAATTAAATAAATTCGTCGGCATCACACACCCAACCTGTTCACAAAGTTGAGTCTGAATCCGTCCAAACCTTTTGAGATATCATGCGACATCTCGTTTTCGGCCCTGTACATCTCTCAATGGTGAAGAATCCCTTAAACACTTTGAGTGTTCAGATCCAGATCTCCACCAAAGTAGAATCAATTTGTCCTTGTGACATACCCAACCCGTCCACCAAATTTAGTCCAAATCTGACCATAATTTTTTGAGATATCGTGCTACATATCGTTTTTGACCCTATATATATATATCTCTCAATGGTGAAGAATCACTTAAAAAATTATCAGATCCGCGTCCAGATCTTCAATAAATTCTAATCAATTCATCGTTGTCACACGCCCAACCTTTCCACGAAGTTTTGGCCAAATCCGTCCACAACTTTTTGAGATATCCTGCTCACAGACAGACAGACAGACCGACATACATACATAGTATAGACAGGGGTGAAAACACAACCTTCGGTGGCAGAGGTAATTAGCTATTGTTTGGATAATTGCCACAGTGCTTCCTGGCACATGGAGCCAAGCTGAGATGGAAGGACAAAATGAGGCAAGACCTGAACAGCTTTAACTTTGATGAAAGTAGTTGATTTCCTGTTGCTCAGGAGAGAAGTCCCTGGAGATCAAAATGCAGAGAGGGGTTAGCTGGAATAAGAGAGTAGAGATGGACAGGTCTTCTCGATGCTACTGTAGCTATTGCTGCTGCTACCTACCAGGAAAGAATATACAACAATTGGCAATGCCAGTTACGCATGTGACATTTGCCAGAGATCTTTCATAAGAAAGCAAGACATTGTGAGACAAGTGTCAGACAATTCGCCAGTGTGGTGTGTGCACCTCGAAGATGGCCCACGATTTAGCTCAGTCTGTCTCTTCATGGTGGAGGGGGCATCACCCCCGAGAATGGCCTTCTTTCAAAGTTCAATCAAGATGCACGTCTGTATGCACATTTGAATGTGAATATTTGTGGATAAGGCGAGTAATGAGCAAGGAGAGCTGCATATAAGGTGAGGAATCTTATGGAATAGGAGGTGTATAACAAGGAAGAAGATGGTTGGAAGAGGATGATATATAAATTGGCTCATGAAGGGGAGGGGTAGGCGGGAGGGGGGTGATTAACGATGGTGGCAGGAGGTTAGTGACAGAGAGGGGGGCAGTATTGAAGGTATGGGAAGGATATTTCAAAGAGCTGTTGAACCATAGAGGAAGCAGCGGCGAGCTGGAGCTTCCGTGTTATGTCGAGGGGAAAGTGGAGGTAGTGGAGATCATGGAGGAGGAGGTGCAATGTTCAAGATCCAGGGAAGTGCAGAGGCATTACCCTCCGAAGTCATATCATGAAGGTAGTGGAGAAGATTCTGGAAAGGATTGTAAGGAAGAGTGTGGAGATGGAGATCAGCAAAGAGCAACAGGGGTTTAGAAAGGGTAGCGGGATGATGGATGGGATGTTCACGCTGAGACAGCTGGTGGAGAAGAGGTTGGAGGTGCAAGATAAAATGGCATTGGGATTTGTGAACCTGGAGAAGGCCTATGATATTGTCCCGAGAGAGATGGTGATGGCGACCCTGAGATGGATGGGAGTGGCCGAAGCAGAAGTGAGGTTGGTAGAAGAGATGTACAAGGGAACGAAGGGAAGAGTTTTGGTTGGTCCTCAGATGTCAGAGTTCAGCATGAAGATTGGTTCAAGGCAGGGAAGCTCTCTTAGCCCACTCATGTTTATCAGGATGATGGAGCTGGTAAGCAGGAGACTAAAAGGAAAGGTAGTATGTGGAGGATGTTTTATGCAGACAATCTGGCTGTTGTAGCGGAAAGTAGACGGGATATGTAGGAAGTACTGGGGGACTGGAAGAAGGCATTTGAGAAACATGGGCTAACGTTGAGTATGGAGAAGACTGAGTTGATGTGGTTCCAGCAGCAGAGAAAATAAATGAATATCAGGTTAGAGGGGAAGGAGATCAGACAGGGAAATAGGTTTGAGTATCTGGAGGGAACAGTGACCCGAGGATGGTTTGTCTGACATGGAGGTGCGGAGGACGATTCAGGTGAGTATGAATGCATGGAGGAGGGTGGAGGGAATGATGTCAGACAGAAAGATATCAAGGAAATTGAAAGTGAAAGTTTTGGTGCCTTATGTGACACTGGCCTACTGTGCAGTCCCAAAACGGTGGCACTGACAGAGAGACAACAATAGAGGTTGCAGGTCTGCGAGAACAACTGGGTCAGGAGGATTGTGAGAGTGAAGAGGATGGATGAACTGAGGGAGGAGATTGGTGTGTAAGTGAGCTCGATGGTGAGATTGGTAAAATGCTGGTTGAAGTGGGCTGGACACTTGTTGCGGATGGAGCAAGAGAGAATGGCAAAGAGAGTGGAGAGGTTGAGGGAGCAAGCAAGGTAGGAGGAAAAGAGATAGACCATGGTTGAGATGGGTGGATTGTGGGAGGAGGGATATCAATAAGGTGGGGTGGTTGGAGAGTGGAGAAAGATGGCTGAGGACAGAGAGAAGTGGAGGAGTATTGTGGTCGAGGCAGGGGCAGGATCTTTGTACCATTGGACCTCCCCATCTATAAAGAGAAGGAGAAGAAGAAGATGTGTGTGTGTGTGTGTGTGTGTGTGTGTGTGTGTGTGTGTGTGTGTGTGTGTGTGTGTGTGTGTGTGTGTGTGTGTGTGTGTGTGTGTGTGTGTGTGTGTGTGTGTGTGTGTGTGTGTACGTACGTACGTACTGTTGGACACTGCTATTTGCAGGGGATACATTACTGAAAAATGCCGCTAATGTTGGGGTCCATGAATGTTGGGGTATTGCTTAATAATTTTTTTTTTCGCTCTTACACAAGCCTCAACTTGGCATACAAAAATAAATAAGTAAATAAAAAAAATATGGTATGGACTCGTGGGACAGTGAACAAATTAGGATACAACATAACAAAGGGAACAGCAGGAGAAAGGGGAAACACCAACAACAGGGCGAGGGAGAAAGTTGGAGATGGACAAACAAGGGATGCAGGTAATGCTAATGGTGGAGGTGCACAAGCAGAAAAACACAAATCGTGGACAATGTGGATACAAAAGCAAAATCGTGTTTGACTAGTTTGGGATTTTTGTCAAAGTCCGAGGAGAGGGAAGAGGCTGCTGCTTGTCTGTCAGGAGGATGAGAAACGTCACGGCAGAGAGTGGAGTCATCAGCAAAGAGATAAATAGGATTTTCCAGAGTCAGAGAGATCATTGATGAAGATTCGAAATAATATGGGGCCTAGAACACTGCCTTGGGGCACTCCAGCCTTGACAGGAAGAGGAGATGAAAAGGTTCCGTTGAGAGCCACACGTTGTCTATGAGAGTGGAGGAAGTCAGTAATCCAAGAGTGGAGTTTGCCTTGGAATCCATAGGCAGACAGTTTGGAGAGCAAGGCAGGATGCCAGACTGTATCAAAAGCTTGAGATATGTCCAGAGAGATGGCCCTGATATCATGTCTGATATTGAGACCCTCCACCATTGTTGGGATAGTAGAAGCAGCATGTCGAAGGTAGAGTGACCAGGTCTGAATCCAAATTGATGATCTGAGATGAGGCTGTTGGAGAAAAGGAATGATTTTATGTCAACTGTGATGATGGATTCCATGTCCTTGCTGATGATTGGAAGTACGGGAAGCGAATTGCGCTGTAGTTAAGGGGATCTGGTTTTTGCACCTGTTCTTATGTAATGCTGTGATGTTGTCTGATTTCCATTTTCCCAGGTAAATATGGGAGACCAGTCCTCAGATGTTAAAAACAAATAAAATTTAAAAACGCGAATACGCTAAGCGCGAATGTCAAAGCAGGTCACACTTTATGACCCGCGAATACATGGGGTCTGGCATTATACACATCTGCAAGTACACTACAAAGTCACAACACGTGTGAAATTTCTTTTTTAGTAAGTTCAATATACCGTGTACGTCAAATGTTCACCAACTTTTGTCCCTACTTTGAATAGCGCTAGTTTTGCAGGCTTGCCTCGATCTGTCGTCTGGAAAACTTGTCAAATCGTTGTGTTGGGTACACACTCTGTTACGTCACTTAGGTTTCATTCTATCGGTTTTTCTTTTTCATTTAATCCCATTTTATTTCAGGAGTGCTCGATTGCTGAGCAGAAGCGTGCTCATCTCCGACCCCTATAGCTCTGCGTCGTACGAGTGACGGGATTGCATCCAACCAAAACCATTTTGAATGCTGCTTAAGCTCTACTTGGAAGATAATTCGCTCATAAATTTGTTGTGTTTAAATATGCAAAAGCATAAAAGCATTATAACGTCCATCTCAGTGTTGACATTTCACAAAGCAAGGATGATGCCATCTTTGAATTTCGACCCACTACTTTGTGTGCAATCACTTGGTTCTACAGACGTAACTCCGCGTTCTCTTGGTGCTTTTCATTGAAGATTTTTCGTTTTGGAGTTGGAAGGGAAAGTACAGATCGACGTTAATGTGGCATGCGATCCAACATGTAGATTGTAGAAACTTTCAGAATGACCAGCATGGGCCAGAATCACGGATTTTTAGCCAAAAGGGCAGCCACGTTAATTTTGCACGATTACAAAGTACAAAATTTTTTTTTTTTAAAGATTGCACCACATACAGGTGATAGTTTGGATTGAAAAACGCTGAAAGCTGAATAATCTTAATGATCATCATCTCTCCCACCCATGAGCATCGAGTTTATAAATTGCGAAGGGACCTTGACTCCTTTTGTACTGCTGACCTGGCTGAGGTGTCAGGTCTATGCCATGATCCCAAACATGCCCCAACAAGGGTCATTTTGGTCTGGGATACTTGATGGGTCACTGTTTGTGCTGATTCTTTGGTAAATTTGTTTAAGCTGTTAAATTTGCCCCGAGTAATACCGCTGAGGGGTTACTCCGCAGTCCAAAAGGTAGACTTTGGCCTGTTAGAAAGTCAAGGAGTCTTTTAAAGCAGGAATAATTTCTTTGTAGCTACCACACAGGACTTCATCACTTGCTTATCTTGATTTTTTAATATGTTGCCAGTCACCGTTAGCATTGTGAAAGAATCATGATTTACAATGTTGTTTTAATTTTTTTTTGCTAGGGTTGCTGAAACTTTCTGTCAACATGCACGGATGTGTTGAGGAAGTCCCTGTAACTCCAGGCTGCAGACCAGAAGACCAGCTCAAAAAACCTAAAGGCTTAAACAAAGCATTGGGGCAGATCCCATTTGACACTGCGTCTGTTCTCCAACCTCATTATGACACAGATGGTGTCAGGTCACCAATTTTAACAGGAACTTCAAAACCTGAAACGAACAAGTCAAATGAGAGGGAACGAGAGAGTGTAAACTCACCGCCACGTCTTGCTCTCAACTTGCCAGGACCAGATGTGGCAAAGCCTTTAGTTGAGCGGCCCAGAGGTGCAGACAGCACCGCATCTCGATCTTCAACTCAGCATGGGGGCACCTTTCCACAGCTGCGCAATGCACAATGGTCGCCTTCTGAGAGAGAAATGTCCGCGTGGGTTGCCACTCGTAGCGAAGGAAGCACAGCTAGCGGAGTTATTGTTTCAACACCATCAGAGCCTGTTCACACAAATGGTGCGACGCAGGACCGAAAGGAGGTGGAAAGCAGCCATCTTGACCGTCGGCCACAAGCATCCGTCATACAAGTTGTTGGTGGACCGAAGCGAGGCCAAGAAGTGACTGGTACAGATGGTAGTGGGCCTGAAGAGAATGGACTTGACAGTTGGGAGCGTGGAAAAGTGCGATGGCAAGGGGTCGAGGCCATTTTTGAAGCATACCAGCTCTACTTGGAAGGCAAGTACGATTACAATTTACAGAAGTTTATTTTTGTGTCACTGCACTTCAATGCAATGTTTACTGCATTCCTCTTGAAGCTTAAACAACTCGATTTTATGTTACACTGTAATGTGTTGGGAAGTCACTTTGCTTTTATGATTTGTGGATTTGTTGTTGTTTTCTTTGAGGAGCACAGAATTAACATCAGTTAAAACTTCAACGGAGAGCCATAAGGTATGGTGGATAGGTCTGGCATGATGACCTTGAGGTACATAATCTGAGCTCTCTAGCCTGGGTTTGAATGCCGATGCAGCTATAAACTGTCATCCCGCTATTTCGCTGGCAGGGAGATTGATGAATGTGTGTGCCGTCCCTCGGATGGAAGTTAAACTGGGTGTCCCATCTGCCGGCATTAGTTGGTCACTGTTAAAGTTCCCACTGTGTCCTTCATGAAGAGTGGGGGAGCTGTGGTCGGCACCATGAACAAATTACAAGTTCCTGCTCTAATCTACTGAGGGGCACTACATCAGCAGCACAGCTGCAGTTTACACAAGCTTGAAGTTGTGTGTACTGCTTCACCGCTGCCAGATCGTTTCATCTTAATGCAAATCCGTTTCACTACCTCCGCTACCGAAGGTGAAGGAGGTTGTGTTTTCACCCCTGTCTGTCTTTGTCTGTCTGTGTGCACGATATCTCAAAAAGTTGTGGACGGATTTGGACGACACTTGGTGGGCACGTTGGGTGTGTGACACGGAAGAATTGATTAAATTCTGGTGAAAATCCGAATCCGGATCCGGCTACTAGAGTTTTTAAAAGTGATTCTTCACCATTGAGAGATAGGGCGAAACTAATATATAGCACGATATCTCAAAAAGTTTTGTACGGATTCGGATGAAACTTGGACAGGTTGAGAGTGTGACAAGAACAAATTGATTAGATTTTCGTGAAGCTCAGAATCCAGATCTGGATACGAGAATTATTTAATTTAAAAGTAATTCTTCACCTTTGAGAGATGGGGCCAAAAACGATATATAGCATGATATTTCAAAAATGTAAGGGGCCCGATATGTTCTCGTGGATCAGGCATTGTGGGGCGGAGGCATGCGCTCTACCGAGTGCCCTTCTCGTGCAGTGTTTCTCAACCTTTTTTGTCCCACGCCCCACTTTGATTTTCAAGAAAATCGTACGCCCCACCATGATTGGAGACACTACAGTATATACTACATATTATGTATTCAAAAGGCTTTATTAAAACTTTCTTGCAAATTTTATTCAATTGCTACTCGCTTCAATGGGAGCCCTGCCCTTGACGCTGGCTGCAGATTTGTTTGATTCGAGGAACCAATTTTGTCAGTTTCAGCCTTAAATCACCACGTTTCGTGATTTCCAGTCGATTTCTCTTAGCTTGCAGCAAATCGGTAACAACACTAAATCCACATTTGACTAAATAAGATGATGGAAAATTTATCAATACTTCCCTTGTCAAAGTAGTCGAGTTTGGGTATTTCTTTTCGCTCTCCTCAGACAGCCACATCATGGTTCCTTTGATCTTGAAAACTTTTCACAGCCTCATCTTGTTGCAACTCGCATAACTCCTCTTGGTATTGCTCTGGTACTTCAGATAAATCCACCAGAAACGGCTGAATCAACCAAGAAGGGAACTCCGTTGCTTTCAAATCATGAAATCTGTCATGGAAGTCATGAACCAACAGTTTCAAGTGGTTCCCTTGACGAATTCAAGTGGTTCCCACAAGGAATTCCCCTTGACGAAAAGCGAGTCATAGTGACGTAACAGTGTTGAATTGATCAAGGGCACGCCGTACCTGCGGATTGGGTAACAAGGGCGCGGTGAAGCAGTTTTTAGTTATGACGCTATGAGGCATCAGTCGCAGCTTCAAACTTTTGAAATTTTGAAAGTTCAAAGCTATGAAAGCGATCATATATTAATTCATTAATTCTGAATCTTCATGCCCCACCAAAATATTGCCACGCCCCCCCCCCCCCCGGTGGGGCGTGCGCCCCACCTTGAGAAACACTGTTCTAGTGCTTGCTGTTTTTGTTCGATGCTTTACCATTTATCGTTCTCTTCATTTACTTGATCTTTTTTCCTGCAAAGCACCTTGATACATGTTTGTAAAAGGCACAATTTAAATAAATTATTATTGTTATTGTTATTACGACCGCTTCTTATCCGATCTTGTTCTGCGGACCCTCTCAACCTCTTGTCCTTTACGAGCCCGGCCAGGTCACATGCTCAACCATCATCCCGTATAACATGACCCTCCCAATCTCTAAGCTTACTGCCAACCTCCTCTTTTTTTCAACTTCTCTCAATTAAATTACCTCCCTGACCATCTTCATGTGTGCGCTGTCCCTCGGTGAGTTTCCTAGTCTCTTCCCTCCGATTTCTTTAGAATTGACATCTATCACCATGTCATACCATCCTACTTCCATACTCATGGTTTTTCTACCCTCCCTAGTTCTTGCCTTCAGTCCTCTTGCACTTTCTTTGTCCACATTTATCTACTTTTCTTTTCGGCTGATGTACCCTTTGCCATCCTGTCATTTCTGTATATCCCTTTTCATGTCGTGATTGTTCGTTCCTTGCCTGGTTGTGTCCCTTCTCCATCCATTTTCCTTCGTTTCATGATTACTGCATTGACCTATGACTACGTGATTCAGCTCTTTTCAGAAGTCGCAACTCCTGTCGGTTAAAATAAAAATAAAAAATTGGCCCTTTTGCAAAACTGCTGCCATAAAATTTATCGCTCATTCCACTGCTATACCGTGCCCCTTCACTCCTCAATTCCCTGCAGCCCTCTTGAGTGTTTTAACCCAATGTTCCAACATCCAAGCCATCATGTACAGCTGAGGGTGGATGGTGGGGGGGCGAGGGAGGTCAACACTGCGATCATGAGTGAGAGAAAGGGTGAAATTGTTTTACCTTGATTTCACGTGCAACGAAATATGAAAATCCTCACGAAGCTTTCTCAATGTGAAATGGGAAGGAGGTGGCTGACTCCAGAATGCCGGAATCACAAATATCTTATGCACTAAGGGATTAATACATCAATCATAAGGATGTAAAAGGGTCTATTATATAAAAGGACCAACAGAAGAAAAAGAAGAAGAAGAACCAGTCCTTTCACGTCTTCAGATGCACAGGCTTGCCAAGGAGGTTTTGCCTTGGATTGGAGGTACAATCCTGGACGAATTTCCACTCCAGGTCTCTGACACAAGATACCAGAATGGCTCATACTTCCCAGGAAGATGGTTTTCATTTTGCCGACCTCGAAAGGATGACAGGCTGAGTCAACCCATCTGATGTTATGTAATGGCATGGCAGGGGCTTGAACTCTGGACCCGAAGATCTTAAGCCAGCAACCTTAACCGTGGGGCCAACACCAGGTTACAAGGACCGACAAGGGTCCTTTAAATTTCCTACACAATTGCACTGTGAACTAGAAGGGCACTCAGTAGAGCGCATACTTCTGCCACGTAATGCCTGATCCACGAGAACATATCGGGCCCATTACATTTTTGAAATATCATGCTGTGCAGTGCTATATCGTTTTTGGCCCTATCTCTCAATGGTGAAGAATTACATTGAAAATTAAATAATTTTCGTATCCACATACGGATCCGGATCTTCACCAAAATCCAATCAGTTCGTCCTTGTCACACACCCAACCTGCCCACCAAATTTCAAATTTCAAAACTTTTTGAGATATCCTGCACACAGACAGACAAACAAACAAGAAGACGTCGTGCAGAGCACCATACTTGCAAAATCCATAAAACAAATTTGACATCAAAAATAATTGGTGGTTGAATTAAATGACCAAATATGCAACTCCTCTTCAAATTTCAAGTGAATCAGATGAAAATTGACAATTTTAGAAATTCGGACTATGTCAACCTTTTGGTCTATGTTGACCTCAAAAATGGTAGTTGAATTCAGTGACCTGACATGAAAATCCTCTTCAATTTTCAAGTCAATGGGATGAAAATTGAGGATTTTAGAAATACTACTTGAGTTGTTGACTTTTGGCCTATGTTGACCTTTTGGTCTGTGCTGACCTCAATAATAATTGGCTAGTTGAATTCAGTGACCTGAAATATAAACCCTCTTCAAATTACAAGTCAATCAGATGAAAATTGATGATTTGGGAAATATGACCAAAGTTGTTGACCTTTGGCCTACTTTGACCTTTTGACCTCAAAAACAACAGGCTTCTTCCTTCTGACAAACTCTACCATGTGGTGAAGTTTCGTGAAGATCTGTTTAAAATTGTGACCGGTAGGCGATAAATACAGACAGAATAACAAAATCGACTAACCAATATACTTAAAATCTTCGATTTTGTAAGTAACAGAGAGAAAGGGGTGAAAACATAACCTCCTTCACCTTCGGTGGCAGAGGTAATAACTAGTGCATTGTGTAATGCCACCGTTTTTAAGTGTAGGTATTGTGGAGGGGAGGGGTAGGGTTAATGGGGTGGGGGGTGGGGATTCAGTGGAGACTTTATGAACTTTGAGGAAGGGAATTGTGAAGGCTCTGGGAGTGCGTCTCAGGCAGCTGCGAGTATTAGCACGAATTCCTCGAAATTTGTGAGGAAGGAAAGTTGGGGAGCAGGGGGAGGGGGAGCGTTATTGCAATTCATTTATTTTGTCAAAATGGAAGATTGAGGTTCATGGAAGAGCGAGGTGACAGATTGTAGATTGGCAACATACTGACAGTGGAGCTACAGTTGGACACAACAACCAAAGGAATGGAGAGGAGGAGAGGAGGGGGACGAAACGCAGTAACCTCGAAAACTGTTGGGTTCGGTAGAGTGAACTGGGGTAGAAAATATCCCAGGTAGGGATGGGTGGGGGAGAGGGTGACATGAGATGGTGGTGCAGCACCTGATTGAAGCCCCGGAATTTTCAAACATTGACAGTTGGGAAATGGGTGAACGGATTTTCATGATGGCGGGCACCAATTATATTTTTCCCATCCTAAATGTTGTTGATTTCACTATTGCTGTGGTTATCAAGAGATTTGGAGGCAACAAACTCCTATGGAGCTTTAGTGTCCAAACATTATTTCCAAGTTGTTTTGAAATAACTGGAGAAATTGCAGGATGCATGGGGAGATACAATTATTCAATTCCCCACTTTTTGTGTAGCGGCATCACACCAGGATCGATCCGAACACAGGCACATTCTCATTTGATACATTGCACAGTTAGATTAGCCGTCTGAGGCAACAATAAACTAATTGGTAGAAAATATTGTATTACAAGAGTGGAAACTTAAAAAAAAAAAAAATTCTGGTATGGCTAAAAATAATTTGAACCCATTGTATTATTGTGTCAATACAGCGGTGTAATATCCATCAGGATGGTGCAGAGGTAGCACATTACCTGTGAGCTCTGTAGTCTGGGTTTGATCCCCTATCCGACGACAACCCGTCCAATCGGTGCTTTGCAGGTCGGGAGTCGAATCACAAAGTGCACCGTCCCTCGGATGGACGTTAAGCCGGGTGTCCCATCTGCTAGCATTAGCTGGTGGACGTTAAAGATCCCACGGTGTCCTTCGTGAAGAGTTGCTGAGTTATATCACCAGCACCCTAAATCAATTCACAAATTCCTGCCCTGGCTGATATGGAGCACTGCATCAGCGGCAAAACCATTCCCCAGCGATGATGCAACCAGGAACTACGTGCTGCACATGAATGAAGAAGCAGTCCAACACAGCACCACATACAATTAAATAGTTTTTATTGTCAAAGTTCAATACAACCAGACACAAATGAATGCTGCATATATATATATATATATATATATATATATAGTTGTTTTTTTTTTTTTTAAGAGATATTTTACATGACACCCTGCGGTACGATACCTTGATCTAACCTCTGGGAACACAGACAGCATGGGTACAGAACAACACCAAAAGCAGTGGGTAGATATGCAAGTGCTTGGACTGATAAATCATTGTATGGTAAAAATTGGTGTGGAGTGCTGTTCGATCAGAAAAAGAAGAAGATAAGCTCATTGCCTGAATAACTGGTGATGTATGTTTAAAAGCAACAAAATGGAAAATTATACCTTTCTACTACTTCTTTATTGGCCCCAGTTGTTCCCACTTTCTTGGAGGGTCGACCGGGGAAAGTGTTTGGCTCAGGTCTTTAACGAACCCACTGGCCAGGCCTCGTGTTTGACCGAGTTGGCGGGAGTGTGCAATTCGTTCAATGTGCCAGTGATAATTCTCTTCCAAATTTGCGAAAGACACTGTGGAATCATTAATGTCCACCAGCAACCAATCATCCAGATTAACGTTATTCCAATGGACAGGTCACACGTTGATGCTTTTACCCTGAGTGCGAAACACCAGGGTGACAATTTACAGCATGGTCGAGATTCGAACTCAGGACAGACGGTTCAAAGGCGACTGCGCACATCTCTCGGCAGTCCTGCCAGCCCCCAACTTTTACCTTAATTTTACAATTACTTGATGAAATCAAGCGAAACGTTTCTTGCATCAGTTAAAGTGGTTGCTGATGATGCATTTCTTTGTCCACAGAAACGGCAATGGAGAGACGTGCACTGGAAACTCACAAGGACACATTGGCTGCACAAAATGTGCAGCTGCACAGTCTGGCTGGCCAGCTGAGCACACGCCTAGCGGTACAAAACTCTTCATCGCTAAAGTGAAAGCCACGGCAACACACATCTCATAAATAGATGATGCAGTCAGTCACCTAGCTTTTGTGATCAAATTTCCATGCAGAAAGGATGGTTATATGATTAATTAGATCGATATGGCCCTGTAGATGTTCCTTCTGTTCGCCCCTCTCCACATCCTCGACATCAGCACAACATGACACAGAGAAGTCACTAAGTGGTTCCTAAACGGTTTGCTCGATGGTTATTACTTTTACACATGGAGGCATTAATCATTTTGTGCCACAGCCCATTCACTCACGACTAAGCACCTTAAAGCTAAAGATGTACAAACACCGGCAGCCTACCACCATTGAAGCACGTGTATAGTTATTTTTCAGGTTATACGAGATTTAATATTGTTGTGTCATATTCTTTTCCAGAAAACATTCCGAAAGAATGAAAAACATTTTGGTCGATCAATAAAAAGAACGCACGCATAAACACGCATCGAAAGAGATAAATAAAACACTGATGACTATGTATACACCATCACACCTTGATAACCTTTGTCTCAGGTGTGAAGTCCAACTCTTGCTTTTTTGGCACCTTCTGCAGACTTTCACTCATTTATTATATCTATTACACCTGGTCCCCTCTTTACACTCGAGATGCGTTCCTAAAAACCAGTGTGCAAATCGAAAAAGTGGAAATCGAAAGGAGTCTTTCGATATGAAATATCTTATTGTAATGGAGCAGATGTATATGGTTACTGTAGGTATGTATATTTGTGACTACAAATTTCAAATGTGACGATTTCAAATTCTTCAACAAATTCCACCATGTTGTTTGTACAGCATATATAAAGCTGACCTTAGAAGCACATTCATAGCTGTATTCATCGACACTAATTTTTTTTCCTTAAGGCCCAGTCACACCTTGTCGTTTTAGCCAGGAATGGCAACGTATAAAAATGCACGTAAAACGTTGGCGTACGCTGAAGTTTTGAGTTTTTTTTTTTAAGTTTTGGTCGTATTCATAACGTGTTGGGCGTATGCATATCGTATTAGTAACGGGCACAGAACGTTTCGTTGTGTTAAAGATTACTTATACCAATGAATGCTTCGCCTGTTGTCGGCGTTCACAACCTATGCCCAACGATAGTTTAACTTAGTCATAGTGCGCTGCACGTATCGCCGACGAACTCGTGGCGTTCTCTGTTAAAAACCTGCCGCACGCCGATTTAAATCATAACCACCTGAAAATTGGAAGTGTCAACATCGCAGTCACACCATGACGATTTAGCCAGCGCATGCCGACCTATGAAAAATGTGTTTAAAACGCTGGGACACGTCGAATACGGTATGGGTAAGTTGTGTATACGTTAGGAGCACGATGAAAAACAATGAAGTACACTGGCATATTACGTGGTATGTCTCGTACGCCGTGAAATTTCAAGCATACTGAAAATTTTACGACGTACTCGACGTATGGCTCACAAGTTCCGCATAAGTTCTCGGCACGCTCCGCAATCGTTTACACACGTCGGCCACACGTTACTTGTAAGTTACTCATAAGTTGAAACACGTCGAGGTAATGTTTAGCATACCCGAAACTTAATTTTTAACCAACGAGTAACGTGCTTTGAACCTATTAGTAGCGTGCTTTGAACCTATGTGTAACGTATCTCAAACGCATATTGGCGTATGTAGACGAATTTGATTGACGTCTTCCAGACGACCACAGAACTTACTGAACGTGTTTCCAACTTACAGCTACCGTATAATGGCATATTGGCAGCGTTTAGGGGAATGGGTATATACAAATGGGCTTCACAAGAGGAACCCGTCAGTGTTCCAGACTCCATGTTGAGTAGATGTCAATGTCAGTAGCAGTGGCAGTAGCAGTAGTAGTAGTAGTAGTAGTAGTTCGAGAGAATTGAGTGATGTTGATGCTAGTAGTAATAGTAGTTCGAGAGAATTTAGTGATGTCGATGTTATTAGTAGAAGTAGTAGTACTTCAAGAGAATTTAGTGTCGATGTTAGTAGTAGTAGTAGTTCGAGAGAATTTAGTGATGTCGATGTTAGTAGTAGTAGTAGTAGTAGTTCGAGAGAATTTAGTGATGTCGATGTTAGTATTGTAGTAGTAGTAGTAGTAGTAGTAGTAGTAGTTCGAGAGAATTTAGTGATGTCGATGTTAGTATTGTAGTAGTAGTAGTAGTAGTAGTAGTAGTAGTAGTAGTAGTAGTAGTAGTAGTAGTAGTTCGAGAGAATTTAGTGATGTCGATGTTATTAGTAGTAGTAGTAGTAGTAGTTCGAGAGAATTTAGTGATGTCTGTTGGTAGTAGTAGTAGTAGTTGTAGTAGTACTTTCAAGTAACGTGTTGCAAAGTGTGAACAACGTTCGTGTAGCGTGCTTACAAAACGTTACTCATAGGTTAGAAATAAGTTTCGGGTAAGCTAAACATTACCTCGCCGTGTTTCGACTTATGAGTAACTTACAAGTAACGTGTGTCAACGATCGCATAACGTGCCTACAACTTATGGCCAGCGTAGCGGAACGTGTGAGTCATACACCGGCATACGTCGTAAAATTTCAAGCATGAAAAAATTTGAGGAAAACCCAAAAGTTCAACGTTTAAAGCCAGCGTACTACCACTCATGGCAGTGTTTTTCAGCGTGGTCTTAACATATACAAAACGCACCCATAACGTATTCGACGTGTACCAGCGTTTTACACAAATTTTCCAAAAATCGGCATAAGCTGGCTAAAACGTCAAGGTGTGACTGGGCCTTTACTTTGACTTGATTAAATGGAGTCGTTTAATGTTACTTATACAATGCCCCAGCCAGGATAAAACGAACACCCCTGATTGTCCACAAACTTCGTTTGAACAATCTGTGATACCAACGATCAAATGGAATATTTCCATCAGTATTTGGTAGCATATCTTTTGGCATCATACAGAACCCATGAAGGCATCACATTTATGTGAGATGGTATTGATGAATAACTGGTGATGTTCGATGTCTGACAGACTCCTCTCGGTTTTGATAAACGTAGAGTAGATTTTGTTGCAGCTCTCGTTTGGCCGAGATCAGCTTTTCCACAACTCATGATCCATATCTTCCCAAGCATTTTGGATGGTGTTCACATCAGTGCTCTGTGGTACCCAGGAAAGAAGCTGGAGTCTACTCCGTCTCTTCCGGGTGAAGGTGGTTCTGGGTATATGACACCATCTTCCTGCAGTGGATGTGTTCCACACTGCAAAAGGCCTTGCCGATTTGCAAGAAAACCTCTTAACATTACCCAGCAAGGCATTTTACATTACAGAACACATTTACTGTCAGGAGAAGGTTCCACGTGCCATATGTCCAAAACCACTCTGCATGGACGAGACGGAGTGGGCTGCAGCTTCTTCCCTGGGTACCACAGGGTTTTGACATGAACATCATCAAACACGTTTGGGAACATGGATAGGGAACTGTGGAAAAGCTGACCTCTGCCATGTGATACGCAAGAGCGACAACAAAATCTACTTCACATTTGGCAAAATCTGGTTCAGATTGTCATACAGAATATCACATTATTCGATGTTTTCATGGGTTCAAGCACGGCATGATGCCAAAGGTCATGCTTCCATATTTTATTTATTTATTTTGTATACCATGTCGAGGCTCATCTAAGAGCTAATACACAGAAACATATAACAAGGCAGGAAACAACAGGGGCAGGAGAGGGAAGCACAAAATAGTGCGGAACAGAGACAATAGGATATCTGTGAAAGCGAGAGGGATTGGGCGGGGTACATAGGGTAAGCAAGACGGTACCACAGGTCAGGAAGGAAAACAGGGAATATGAAGGTGGGTATTGAGTGGATTAACGGGGGTAGAAAATATCGTGGTTTTGAATAGGGGAAGATATGAGGTGGTGGTGAACAGCTGTTTTGAAGACCTGGAGGGAGGAGTTGAATTTAAGAGTTTGTGGGAGTTTGTTCCAGAGGCAGGAAAAAAAAAGAGAGTGAAGGTGAGCAGTGATTCTTGATTTTGGCAGTTTCACCAGAGGGGGTTTTTGGCAGACCTTGAGCACACTGTGGAAATATAGGGGGAACAGATCACAGACAGAGGGGAGGGGGGGGCAAGGCCAGAGAGGAGATGGTAGAAGACAGAAAGACCACCCACCTGCTTCCAGTGAGAGACTGAGAGACTCAAAGACTCAGCTTCATCACTGGAGATACCAATGATCCTAAAAGCCTTGGTTTCCACAGCGTGAAGTCGAGCTAGGTGTGAGGCAGGATCACCACCCCAGAAGGGAAAGCATTACTCCATCAGACTGCAGATGAAAGCCTCATAAGTGGTTCGAAGCTCAGGTGTGCCAAGGAAGGAATTTGCACGACGTAGGAGGAGGCCAGCTTGGAGATGTGGCTTTCTCAGGAAAGTTTGTGGCAGACAGTGAGACCCAAAAGCTTGAATGAAAGGACTTGTTGAGAAAGTAGAGGGGGGAGGGGTTCCAGACGGTCCTTTCAGAGAGACATGGTTTGGTTGTGAGATTTGTCAGGATTGAAAGACATATTTCAAGTGTTTGACCAACTTGTGATGTTATTCAGGTCTGCAGAGAGTGAAGAGGCTGCTGCTTGCTGATCAGAGGGATGAGAGATGGTATGGCAGAGGGTGGAGTCATCAGCAAAGAGATAGAGGATTTTCCAGAGTCAGAGAGTCATTGATGAAAACCAGAAAAAGCACAGGGCCAAGAATGCTGCCTTGAGGAACTCCAGCCTGAATAGGAAGAGGAGATGAGAGAATTTCATTAAGAGCCACACGTTGACAGCGACAGGAGAGGAAGTCCGTGAACCATGAGTGGAGATTGCCTTGGATACCAAGATAATAATATATTGTCCGTTTAATTGTGTGTGTGTGTGTGTCAGAGATTGTTTTTCTTTTAACAAAATGTTTGTTTACCATCAGTTAGATGCTCATTTTATTTAAGCAGGGCACTCTATAAGCGAATGCAAGAAATAGTACAATTTTTGCAGAATGTATGTTACATATTTCTTCGGCTAAGAATTGACAACCAATTGAATTTTTTATATACCGGTAATGCCCCAATCATTTTCGTTGCTACCAAAATAAAATTGGCAGAATAGTTTAACAGAGACCTCAGGAATAGTATTGAGATGGTGCATTCTTTTGAGCTCTCTCATCTGGATTCATTTTCCAATGGGAGAGGATCCAACTATAACCCATCGTCCTGGTGCCTCGCAGGCAGAGTGTTAACTTTTGAAAGTATGTACTCCTTTCAAAGGAAATGTTCTATCAACTCATGTTTTCTTGCACACATTAAATATCCCATGCAGTACCTTTTGAAAAAGTAAACCATTGTGTGTGCCAGTCAAATCTATCCATGACCACGCTGCTTCCAGAGCGTCAGTTCACTCACAGCAGTGAACATTTGAGGCCAAGAACCATTCCTGGACAAGTCATCACCATCACAGAATACTCAGAGAGGGCAGGAACTTGGCCAGAGTACCTACACACAATGGCCTACTATTGAAATTGGCACCAGGGGATTTTTAATGCCCATCATCAGTTGCTATCAGATGGAACACCCAGCTCTACCTGGCCTCCAAAGGATGGCTGTCATTGATGGAATGCTCTGCCTGCGAAGTATGATGGTGACAGTTTGTAGTCAGGTCTAGAATTGAACCCAGGCTAGATACATGTTGAGAAAGTAAGCTATGTATAGAGGGCAGGTAAGCTATAGATGAGCTGTCCTGTTAGGGGAGCATGCCAGCATCCTGGCCAAACCCAGGCTTCACTGCCATTGGGAGAGCAGTATTGTATTTGCTTTGTGACAGCTAAAGTTTCCCCTAAACTCATACTTGATATAGAGTCAAACAATAAATAAAAACAAAAGGGCTTTACATACATTTTATATGATTCTAAAACCAGCGGTTGTTGTGGAATGTTTTTTTGTTTTTTTGAACCAACTCGGGAATGCACGACAATGTTGCACTATAATCTTGTGAATGCACATTTAACCTGGGTTAAGGATTCAATTTGCTAATGGCATTAGTACATTCATTTGCAGTAAACCTATTTGCAATATACATATTTTCCACTAACTCTTAACTGCATAGTATAGAAATCATCACACGCACAGGTCGTGAACTTTTTGATCCTCGTTCAATCACGTGGCTCACTCTCCTTTATTCAGGACCTCCTAAACTACCGACAGAGGCTCCAGAGCGAGCGGGAGGCACGATGGGAGGCCATCGAAGCCCTGCGTCGCCCACTCCAGCTCCCGGTCGCACTCCATACCTCACTAGTATCCGGGCATCGTGATGGGCGGCGGTAACGTGAGGGCATGGGGTGGGCTGGAGAACGCTGCACCTTCGGGCAGTTCCACGCTTCTCCTTCCACCACCTCCTGCTCCCCATTATCAATGAACATCACCAGTGAGATGCCCTCACCACCTTTGGATGCCTCATATTCCTCCTTGTCGCCAAGTTTTATTGTCAGGGAATTTTGAGGAAAGCTGGCATGGTTTCTCGCCATTTCCTAGTTTGTAAAATAATATTATATTAAAAAGAAATCCTGGTCGAAAAACTATTTGTACAAAAGCAGCAAGATGACCATTTCACTCGGTACCAGATGCTTTTCGTAGAAATGCAGCTGATATTAACATTTTCCCTGCTCAAAGCACTTGTTTTGCCGTTTCTCTACAGATACTGTAGTTAGTTAATCCCTCAAGCTGATCTCGTCAATTTGCCATTCAGAACGAGGGCGCCAAATAAGACAGGGATGACTGAGGAGGAAGATCAAAGATGTGATCAATGCAGCGGTGGCGACTACAAACGTTTATATTTATCATTTTCACCCCAAATGCAGACTTGTATTCAAAGAGGTTCTCACTTAAGCAGCTGCACATTAACATTCATAGCCCCTGCATCAGCAAATACACTGAGACCCATTTTGAGCCACATAAGGTGCTGGCATCACCAATGAAGTGGCACAATTGTTTGCCTAGGCCCTCGAATAATGGCACACGGAGCCATGACGCACATTTCCCCCTCCCACTCCGTGAAGCACAAACAATTGTTATACCCAACGTTGCACTGAAGAGGGAGTAGGGGCACCAACACCGTGTAAAGAAGAAAACTTTTTTGAAAAATTTTTTTTTTGAAGGCACAATGTGCCCATTACATTCAGGGCCTGTCCAGCTTAAACGCAGCAAAATTTAACTTCCTGTTTAACAATCGCAGCCACTCGAGCAACGAGACTGCACATCTTGCCCCACCCCCTTCTCCCCCCAGTGTCCACAACACCCTCGACAAGACAGTTTTTACACAACCGTCCTAATAACATCCGCAAGGTCATGGCAACATTCTGTGTCCTTTCTCGGCACTAAGTACAATATTTATATTTTGTCTGACTCCTGTCTATCTTTCTTGCTCATGTCAGATATTTTACTTTTCGATGAGCGGTAAAGTAAATTAGAGTTAGGGCTATTTATTATTATTGTTATCATTTCAGGAATAAAGTACTGTAATTGCTGTACATTTCAGGAATAAAGTACTGTAATTTTAATAAAGATTTCTACATGAAGTACAGTTTGCCATCTTCTGTTTGTTGTGTATAATGACCAAAGTCCTCCCTTCTTTCTCAATCCCAAGCCTGTGCTTCTCGCCATTGGGCATCCGACTCAAGTATCCCGAGAGACACCAACCTCACTGCACTGTTGCACGATTGCAGGTGGGGGCTTCAAATGAACAAAATCAAACTCTGTCATAAACAATAAAAACAAATCAAACTATTCCTCCACATTTCAGTGTAACTGCAGCAGTAAGCTAAAACGCAGTTAAATTTCAGAGTTCAACGGGGTTAAAGACAGTTCATGAATTTCAAGGTGATTCGGCTGCTGAGAGTCAAAAGGATATTGTCCGGTTGATAAAAGTCCATCACGGAAGCTAGTCCATTTTCAGTCTTGTGAGTCTGGGTGTCGATCCTCAGGCTGGCTGTTGGCACGTAATCGATGAAGTTGATTCAAAGCTTCAAGCAGGAATGGCCGGACGGTGTTTATCTCCATCAGAGTAAGATTTGTGAGCTAAACAAGGCCAGGGAGAGGGTGAGTGGGGGAGGGAGGGGGATCAACGAGGGACCGTTGAACAGCACAATATTGTTTGGTGAAGAGAGCAAAGAGATGGATTTTTTAAAAAAACTAGTGCAGGCCCGTACGTGCGTGGCCGTATGTGCAAAAGAAAAAAAATTGTGACGTCATTGCACCGTGTCCTGTCATTGGTTTGGTAAATAAATGGCCATAACTAGGGAACCACTTGTCCGATTAATATCAAACCTTGAAAAGGCACATCCTCAGGTCCCCAACAATATACCTGGCAAGTTTCAATTAGATCTGACCAGCGGTTGTCGAGAAACCGGTCGCAGACAGACAGACACACAGAGATTGCTGGAATTATAGACAGATTCATTAATTGGCAAAGAAGAACAATGTCATGAAATGAACGTAATCGTACCTGGGCATGCGATTCTTGCCGTTTGACAAAGTTGTCCATGGATAGCCTCAGCTTGGCCATTCGCGTGTCCCACAGATCCTTGAGGAGTGTGCGGACATCGTCCGCATTGGGAATATCATCTGGTGCTCTGAGGGCGGCACACATGCGATGAGATATGTAGTACCGATGCAAAGCGTGCTATTCAAGTCGACCGAATAGAATTTGATTTAATGCCATTTCGATCTCAGGGAAATTGAGCCCCCAAGGGGCTCCCGAGGGAAACAACTTTCAATAAAAATGTCATCTAAAGTTCAAGTTCCCGGTTACCATCCCATTCAACTTCCATCGAACAAAGATCAGTATCAGCCTCAAATATTTTGTTCGGAACTGCTATTTAGACAAAAGGTCTCAAAGATTACTCCAGTTCACCTAAATCAATTAGGGCTTGGAAAGTGTGGCGGGGGAGGGGGGGTGGCTCAGTTTATTTTCTTGGGCTCCATTAAACGACACTTTCTCACTCAAAAGGCAGTGAGCCATACGATTCGCAAGTATGGAAAAGGAAAATGTATCACACCGAGGCAGGAAAAGCCTTTCATGGAAAAACTGGTAACATATCCCACTGATTGCTCAGTTGCATAATCACAGTACAAACTTACTGGTGGAGGAGCATCTTGGATAGTTCCATGTAGTGAGGATTGGGCATCGGTGTGAAGATATCAGATTCTTGCTCCTGTTCCTTGATCTCCTGCAGCTTCTCTGTGCAGAGAATGACAAACAGCAAGCTCTGCATTCTTGGCATTTCAAATTGATGCAGAAGTGAGTCATTTCATGCCAACTCACCACTTAGCCCCACATTGACCATTTCGGACTTTGATGATAATACCTAAAAAAAAAAACACCTAAATGGGAAACAATTTCAGCCCCCAGTTCCAACTACTTTGGGGTTATCATTGATCATCAATTGACCAATGACAAGAGCGTTGATGCTGCCAAAAGAGTCTCATGGCACAGGTTATGCTGGGCGGTTTGCCGTCGCCTTCCCAGTCGTCGGTCAGGGCAGGAATTTGTAGTTATTTTTGAGTGCCGGTGATAGCTCGCCAACTCTTCATGAAGGATACCATGGGATCATCAACGTCCACTAATGCTGGCAGACAAGACGCTCAGTTGAACGTCCATTCGATGGATGGCAGATGCATTGATGGATCTGCGAAACACTGAGAATGACAATTTATAGTTGGGCCGAAATTCGAACGCAGCCGAGACAGCTCAAAGGCGAGTGAGCATACCTCCAAGTTATCCTATCAACCGAGACGTCAATTTTTTGCACTCACGGATCACGTCTGTTTCGGGAGGCTTGCATCTTGAACCCAGCCTGATGAAAATGTGTGAAGAATAAATTTTGAACCCTGAGGAATGTCATCCAAGCTTTGATAATCTGCCCTCAAAAAGTGTAGCTTCATCTTTTAAACTTTAAAGCTACATGCTTTCAAAATATCGATTTTGGCTTGTGCTATTGGACATTAAGGACTTGGGGGTCACTTTGTGCCTACAAGAGATCAGAGGAATTCCATATTATAGCATTTATGGAAGCCTTGTGTTGGCTTAACGGCTAAGGTGGCTGGCTTTAGATTGTATGGTCTTGAGTTTGAGCCCTTTCCATTGAATAACACCAGGTGGGTTGACTCAGCCTGTCATCCTTCCGAGGTCAGCAAAATGAGTACTAACTTACTCGAAACAGCAGCAAAAGGCTGCATACTAAATAAAAAATTTTTTAAACCATTTCGGTGGGTACATCCCAACAATAAGCATAATTCAATCAAATGTGTGTCACCCGATTACATGGGGCCATAACCACCAAACCACTTTGAGTTGGGGGAGGGGGGGGTTAAATTTGTTGTAACATCATTTTAGCCATAAAGATTTTTTTTGATTCTACTTTCATCAATATCTGAGATGGTCACCTGGATTCAGATTTGAGTGAATGACTGAGGTGGAAAGCATTGAGGTTGGCTATTTTATTTCCATTTGAGCACTTAGCTTATGACACTGGGATCCAGGGGCACTGCTGAAGAAGTGGAGCAGAGACACTCAGCTGGGTGAGGCATGTTGGGTCTGGTCCCTTTGAAAATAGTCTGGGGAAGAAGCTCCGGACGTAACCCAAAACGGAGTCCATTTTGTGAAACGGAATTCAACTTGGTGAAACGGAAACGGTAGCCTGGCGTTGGCTTGGTGGTTAGGGTGGTGGCTTGGGATCCTAGGGTCCTGAGTTCAAGCCCCTTTTTTCCACTGAATAAACACCAGGGGTTGACTCAGCCTGTCATCCTTCCGAGGTCAGCGAAATGAGTACCAGTGTACTGGTAATAGGGGCACTGCATCAGGGGCATATCTGCGCCCCTAACCAATGATGCCTAACCCCTAACCAATCAGCAGCCAAAAGGCTGCACACGAAGGGAAGGGGTATTAACGGATTTGTTAAAAATCTTGTATTGGTGTGGCGCAAGTATGATGGGCCGAATGGCTTCCTCCTGCGCATAATTTCCTTGTAAAAGGCACTTTTTTGAAACAGAATAATCACTATTCTAAGATTCATGATTGCCACCATTCTTGAATTTTTTGTTGTTGCTCAAACATATCACACTAACTTTCTCCGACAGAGCGAAAAAATTACCATTTTTATTCATGTCCTTGGAGAGTATGAGCACGTACGTCATCCTGGAAGAGATTGATGTAGATTTTCCTGCAATAATTAAGTCCCCTTTAAGTTTGTCTGGTGATCATTGGATTAAGATAACCAAGGATATTTTAGCAATGGGAAAATCAAGTTTCCAGGATCATTGGTTGGATAGAGGTGAGTACAAATTGGGGTTGACTGCAGATAAGAAAGACACTTACTGAGCAAACCATCGAGTGTGTGAATGAGAGTTTGACGTATGAAGTATGTGTGAAGTGGCTGTAAAGAACCACATGGAGAAAGAGGAGCAAAACATGTGGAGATCGAGAAGGGCACTGGGTGGACGACATACCTCCACCCTGTAATTCCTGATCCACAAGAACATATCTGGCCCAATACTTTTTTGAGATATTGTGCTATATAATCGGTTTAGCCCCTGTCTCTCAATGGTGAAGAATCACTTTAAAAATTATCAGATCCGGATCCGGATCTTCACCAAAATTGAATCAATACTTCCTTATCACACACCCAACCTGCCCACCAAATTTTATCCGGATCTGTCCATAACTTTTTGAGATATCCTTGCACACACACAGACAAACAACACAAGCAGTCATAGACTGGTACTTATGAAATCGTCAACTTGACCTCTGACCTTGTCTAATAAAAGCTGTCTCTCGAGAAGGTAGCGACGCAAACCAGAAGTTTCTACGATGATTCTGTACCAAACCATCAAAAATTGAACGTTTGACCTCACTGTGACCTTGACCTTTGACCGATTTTGACCAAAATCTAATCGGCACGAGCCATCACCCTCCTGAATCACGTGGTGTAATTTGACATTGGAAGCTTCTTCCGTTCTCGAGTTATCGTGCCTACAAACAAACACACAAACAAACACACAAACAGAGGACGGAAGTCATCAATACACTTACGAAATCTTTAGATTTCGTAAGTAATAATTGCCGAAATCCAAAAGATTCCGGCAATTAATGAAATTGCTCGTTGAGCAAGGAATTGGAGGAATAACTTTGTCATATCTCCATGATCTCTGAAAAAACAAAAACCTGGAAATCAATTTGGTTCTTACAAGTCGATAGTGCTACTGTTTAATGAGTTATAGCACTTAGTTTGGTCATGATCATAACTTGGAAGTCAATCGGACTTGAAATTGTGTTTTTATCGCCTGGTGTTGGCGCAGTGGTTCGGGCAATGGCTTGGGATCCAAAAGGTCCTGAGTTCAAACCCCGTTGGGCCACTGAATTAATACACCAGGAGGTTGACTCAGCCTGTCATCCTTCCGAGGTCGGCGAAGTGAGTACCAGTGTACTGGGCCGGTGTATACCCCAGTTAAAATAGGTGTACCATATCGCTGTGTCGTAAGAGGCGACCAGGGTTGCGTCAGGAAGGGCATCCGGCGTAAAAACTAAACCAAATCACTATGCGGATCATACGGATGATCCACTGTGGCGACCCCTAACAGGAGCAGCCGAAAGAAGAAGAGATCGCAATTTGAAAGTTTTGACCCGACCCCCCTGACATTCGACCCCTGACCGCTAAGGGTGTTGGTGTGACACCACAATGAGACACATGGTTGGATGCAGAATTGGAAGATGCACATTTTGGATTTGGTTTGAAGTCGATACGACCATTTTAGAGGACATTATTGCGAAAATAGGAATTTCGGTTTTTCGGTGACCTTGACCTCACCTTTGATCTAGATTCACCAAAAACGACAAGTGTCTAAGTTGGACCATGGCCGACGTCTGTACCCAGTTTGGTCATGATCGCGGAAATGGTGTGGCTGCTACAGGGTAAACAAACACACAAACAAACAGATAGTCAGCAGACACACAGACAGACAGACATAGAATGACACGCACAACCGACCAACATAATTGCCGAAATCCGAAGGATTCCAGCAATTAACAAACAAACAGAGAGGGGTGAAAACATAACCTCCTTCACCTTCGGTGGTGGAGGTAACTGGTGGAAAGTGAGTTTCATGAGATCCCACAACAATTACTTTTGTCATCAGTTCAGAGGAAATTAACTGTCAACTTTGTACCCATCCCACCCACAGCACATAGATTGTTTTTTTTGTTTTTTTTTCCCCTGGACCGCTCGTTGGGGAATTATCAAAAACCTATCGAGTAATCAGCTCTATTTAGGTTAAACTGGCCTGGAAAATGCAAGACATAGTTTGGGAAAAGTCTTGGAACTTCAGGTAGGCCAAAGGCTCCAACCCCTGTGATTGCAACCTGGTTATCAATTACAATACAATGGGGATTTGTCAAAATAGTCTCATGTCAAACTGAAAACCCAACTTGCACCAAGTTGTGCATGAAGGAAAAAGATGAAAAGGTGTGCAAAAAAAAAAAAAAAAAAAGTTAATCAAGGATATTTACTTATAGAAAATACCAACAAATATTAATAACCATTGTTTTCATGCCATGAGGCGCATAGGGCTGCCGAGGAAGTTTTCGTTTGGCTAAGAATTGCAGTCCAACCCACCTAGTGTTATTTCACCAGCACGACAGGGTCTCAAACTCAGGACCCTAAGATCTTAAGCCAGCCACCTTAACCATTAGCCAACACCAGGCAAACAAATATTGAAATACACTTTGTTGGAGAAAACTTGAAAGCACACTCACCTACATCCATCCACTCAGGAGCTTGTACTCTGCACTTCTGTCGCTGTTTCAAATTCAGCGCCAACCAGACAGGCACCTGGACAGGCAGCCCAGGGTTGAAAGGTCCCAAATCTCCCTGATGCACAGTGTGATAAAAAAAAAAAAAATCAAGAAGACCGGTCAAAACCAATATTTTTCTCAGTTGTTGGCCTCTAATAAATGGCAAATTATGATTAACTAACATTGCTCAGCAGTTGCCGTTATTATCTGTCCTCGTTCCAAAGTAGGGAAGCAGTTACGACAGGCACACACGTCGGCTCCGAGTCTGAGCAGTTCGATTCCTTCTCTGGCTGAGTCATACCAAGTCATACCACATTTTTCAACGTCCAGTATTTTGTCCTTTGACTTCAACACACTTACCTCAATTAGTCCTACGAACTGTCTGTGCCAATTTAATACAAGTTTTTAGATTGCTCCTTTAGTCATATTGGATATTTCAGTCACTTCCTCATCATTGGACAATTTTTTTTGTAATTTTTTTCTCCCCCCCCCCCAGGGGAGGGGGCATGGCCTTGGTTAAAAACACACAACATGAACCACACAACACCCCTTGATGAGACCCCCACCAACAGCACTCCGTACACATACACACAATCACACATTAATGCTCAAACTACCGAAAAGTCCCGTCAACATCCCCATACCCCTCCATCTCCATAACTTCCAGGTACAATCTTCTTCACTGAAAAAACATGTTTCTTCCTTTAAAGGTTCTTAATAACATGAAGAAAAGCTTCAAAAAAATGTATTTTAAAATACCTTCATCTCCTTACTACTCCATTAGCAACAACCCATTCATTCATTCTTCTCCTTCTTCATCAAAATCTCTTCCTTTTCTTTTTCACAAGGCTTTTTCCCCAAAACCTCTTCGCTCCTAAATGCTAAGTTCATGCAGCCTCCTCGTACCTACAACTATTTTCCTCCGTCCATTCAGCGGAAACAATATTACCACCCCACCCATGAAGTCTATTACCATTTATCCAGTTTGGGAATCCTGAGAAGTCCATTTTGCAGAGGTTGTGTGCACACAACAATCAATTCCCCTTCACGTCCATTCATGGTGTCAACCACCCACCCCACCCCCCCCCCCGCTTCACCCCCATCCCACCTCCCATCTGCTTCCACCTCGTCCCACATCCTCTCAGCTTCCCTCTCTTCCTCACCCTGCACCCTCCCAGCTTCACATCCTCCCAGCCTCCCCCACCCCACTACTTTCCACATTCCTGTCCCCTACCAGCAGCTCCTCCCCCATCTCTAACCGTGTGGACCCCAAACATCTGAGGCTTCCACTCCAACCTGACAGATCTTTCAATCCAAGCCACTGTCGACAAACCGGATGGACATAACCTGTTTAACAGAATCCTTACCCCCACCGGATGTCCCTGACTCCTTGAGAGTCTCTCCCTGCTATTGTCTCCTATTTGATAGACCTGAATCCCATGGCAGAGTCACACTGAACCATCAAGAATTCCATTTCTCACTGTTCTTACACCTCCCAAACCCCAGGAATACCTCTAGCTGTCACTTCCCCTCTCCTCCCACCCCATGTTTGTCTGTGTATTGTACCATCCTCCCAACAGTGACGATTCCATCTACATATCTCTCTCAGACGACATGGACCACTTGAACCACTCATCCCAACTCTCTCTTCCTCACATGTGGTGACTTCAATTGTCACCAAGCAAATTGACTGGGTATTGGTTCCTCTCTCACCAGCCATGGCATTTCAGCAAAGGACTTCTGTGACTCCATGGGTCTAACTCGATCTGTAAACTTACCCACCCAGATCTCTGTCAATGGAAAATCCTCCCTTTGGTTACGACCAACTTCCCTGCCAACGTCTCGTGCTCTTCCTCTGCTCCAATTGGTTCATCTGACCGTGTGCTCGTGAAGGTCAACATCTCTCGAGCCATTCTCAGAGAACAGCCAGCAGCCATTGCGCTTCAGGACCGGTTTCCTACATCTACCTCCCCCGATACTGTATCAACTCAACCCGAGAAAAACTCCTGACGACATGCGTCCGTGCAAGGCTTGTGCACCGGCACATTATTCCCGACCTCCCCGATCATCCATCCCTGCCAGTGAGTGGACTTTAAACTTTGTGGGATGACCTCATGTGAACATAGCAGGCTTGGTGATCAATTTAATGGAGTCTGAAATACAATCAGAGAGCCCACGCCATCTCGTTTAAGTGCTGAAAATTATGTTTGAAAGACGATTTGAGTGACAGATTTCACGCTGGTAACAACAGGTTAAAAGTGCCCGGGGAGCAGAACCAAGTCACTGCAAACACACAAACACACAGCGCATTACAAGAAGACCTCATTTGTCCTTCATGCATCATTTCGAAAGTTGCATATCACTTAACCCCGCTTTTCGCTTCGTGAGCAGGGTAGTTACTAATTAGTGTACTTTTACATGAGGGGCAATGGACAATCAACGTGGGTATAATCACATTCAAACTCTAAAAGTTACAACAGCACTGAGTGCTCAGATGGAAACGTCAAACAGGTGAACAACCAATAAAGATCCAGAACTTGTTTCGTTCGTTTGGAGGAAATGATCCCGGCGGTGTAAACGACTGCAGCCTCATGGTCGGTGTATTTACTCGTCCGGTCAGGTAACTGCTCTTACTCTCGAGCCGTCTCCTCCGAGTTCAGATGGCGAGTCACCCTGGTGCTACGCAGGTGCTGGGTATGACATCACAACATTGACCGTCCCTCGCATGGACGTTAACCTGGGTGTCCTCTCTGCGAGCCAACACCAGATGGTGGATGTTCAAGATCCCCGCGGTATCTTCGTTGGCATCGTGAACAAATTCCCGTCCAAATCAGCTGCAATCGAACACCAAGCCTGGCCGACCTGTTCGTGAAAGACTCGACTTGTAAATGTCCCCCCCAAACAGATCCCACAAGGTGGCAATAATTGGGGTCTCTGGAAGTACTAATCCGTATTGTATTGACGTCACAGCGATCACACTGCAGCCTCCAATTGAGGTCAGGCTACCTTAAAACAAGAAGTTGTTATAACCATGTTGTCTGAAAGCCAAGGTCAGCAATCGAACGCGAGAGCCGGGGGAGCCGAGGAAGCCTCGGAAGCCGGGGGAGCCTCGGAAGCCGGGGGAGTCGAGGAAGCCTCGGGAGCCGGGGGAGCCGAGGGAGCCGAGGAAGCCTCGGGAGCCGGGGGAGCCGAGGGAGCCGAGGAAGCCTCGGGAGCCGGGGGAGCCGAGGAAGCCGGGGGAGCCTCGGAAGCCGGGGGAGCCTCGGAAGCCGGGGGAGTCGAGGAAGCCGAGGAAGCCTAGGGAGCCGGGGGAGTCGAGGAAGCCTCGGGAGCTGGGGGAGTCGAAGCCGGGGGAGCCCGGGGAGCCGAGGAAACCGGGGAGTCGAGGAAGCCGGGGGAGCCGAGGAAGCCGGGGGAGCCGAGGAAGCCGGGGGAGTCGAAGCCGGGGGAGCCCGGGGAGCCGAGGAAACCGGGGGAGTCGAGGAAGCCCGAGGAAGCCTAGGGAGCCGGGGGAGTCGAGGAATCCTCGGGAGCCGGGGGAGTCGAAGCCGGGGGAGCCCGGGGAGCCGAGGAAACCGGGGGAGTCGAGGAAGCCGGGGGAGTCGAGGAAGCCGGGGGAGCCGAGGAAGCCGGGGGAGCCGAGGAAGCCGGGGGAGTCGAAGCCGGGGGAGCCCGGGGAGCCGAGGAAACCGGGGGAGTCGAGGAAGCCGGGGGAGTCGAGGAAGCCGGGGGAGTCGAGGGAGCCGCGGGAGTCGGGGGAGTCGAGGGAGCCCTTGAAGTCGAGGAAGTCGGGGGAGTCGAGGGAGCCCGGGAAGTCGAGGAAGTCGGGGGAGCCCGGGGAGCCGAGGAAACCGGGGAGTCGAGGAAGCCGGGGGAGCCGAGGAAGCCGGGGGAGCCGAGGAAGCCGGGGGAGTCGAAGCCGGGGGAGCCCGGGGAGCCGAGGAAACCGGGGGAGTCGAGGAAGCCGGGGGAGTCGAGGAAGCCTAGGGAGCCGGGGGAGTCGAGGAATCCTCGGGAGCCGGGGGAGTCGAAGCCGGGGGAGCCCGGGGAGCCGAGGAAACCGGGGGAGTCGAGGAAGCCGGGGGAGTCGAGGAAGCCTAGGGAGCCGGGGGAGTCGAGGAATCCTCGGGAGCCGGGGGAGTCGAAGCCGGGGGAGCCCGGGGAGCCGAGGAAACCGGGGGAGTCGAGGAAGCCGGGGGAGTCGAGGAAGCCGGGGGAGTCGAGGGAGCCGCGGGAGTCGGGGGAGTCGAGGGAGCCCTTGAAGTCGAGGAAGTCGGGGGAGTCGAGGGAGCCCGGGAAGTCGAGGAAGTCGGGGGAGCCGAGAAAGCCGATGGAGCCGATGTTTCGGTTTTATCGTTTATCGGTGAAAATCGCCCTCTCTCCTGTGGTAGTTTGGCCTAGTCGCCTCCATTACTAGTCTACACAACCACAAGCTGACAAGCCCGTATGAGCCTCCTACCCCGATGAGGTAGATCTTGTCGAGGGAGAAATTGGGAATTATTGACACAATCTCCTTCTCCGCGAGAAACTCCACTTCCGCGGCCTCCATACGTCGTTTGTGACGCTGAATCGAAATGAGAATAAATTATGACGTAATTTCATACACGACACGCTTCACAAGCGTCTCGTTTCAAGTTTTGGCGGGAAGACGCATCAGCAACCTTCGTCTTTCCCGTCAGTACCGATTTTAAAACATTGCGAGGATCGTCCGCACCACAAGAACATAATCGAGTGAAACAATCAGAACGCGAGAGTCAAGACGGGATATCTAGCGTAGGGAACGACGCATCAGCTATACACCGCACAAAATACAGTTACAGATTCAAAACCTAAAAATGTCCATTAACGGTTAATGGATATTAACCTATTCTAATAAGTTTTATAAACCAGCGCAGTAATACCATTCGATCACCCACAGAGGGAAGAAGGCCTCTCGATATCAAGTCACTGTGTATATTCTTATACAGGTTTTTATTTTCCTTTTAACGTTTTAATATCACTTTTTTAATCTATTTCAGCATTTTCGTTTAGCATTGTTATTTATGTTAATCCAGTCTGTGGATACGAGAATCGAACGCGTCGTCTCCCTCAGGATTACAGACAAGATGGCTTCATTCGAGCTCTGAACAGTGGTGAGGTCGCTTCAGGCCGAAAATAACAAGAATCGTGACACGGAGGACAAAAGTGCCATTTCTTCACAAAATGACCGTGTGACCTTGAGGATGAGGGGGGGGGAGTCATGCACAAAAAATTTGGATGACCGGGAGGGACTTTTATGACGTCATTATTACGTCGTCATCATTCAAACGCTGCACCTTATAAAAATAAAAAGTACTGTTAAATTCGATGACAGGATGCCACAGCGAGAATTTAAATTGCTAAGTTTATGGGTTTTTTTTAGGTCAAGGAATGCAATGGGGATAAAATCTTTTTCAATTAACTAATCCATTATGCGTTATGACGTCATTGTGAGTCATAATGTATCTATAATTCCAGCAATCTTTGTGTTTGTGTCTGTGTCTGTCTGTGTGTCTGTCTGTGTCTGTGACCACTGTTTCTCGACACCCACTGGTCTGATCTAATTGAAACTTGCCAGGTATATTGTTGGGGACCTGAGGATGTGCCTTTTCAAGGTTTGATATTAAACGGACAAGTGGTTCCCAAGTTATGGCTATTTATTTACCAACCAATGACAAGACACGTTGCTGCGTAGGCATGGCCGATGGGGAGGAGAACCTCAGCCGCGTTCGCCATTACGGGTTTTTTTCTCTTCTCTTCTCTTTGTGTTTTTCCTTATGATGACATTGCGAAAAGGTAAAATACGTTGGCGCTAATTGAATAATTGGCCATTAAAACTAAATTGCGAATTATCGTAACTGCGATATGCAAACTTTCGGACAGTGAGGACTTAACTTCCGGAATTCCGGATAGTGACGACTTACTGTATTCTTTCTCGATTTTTTCTCGATTTATCGACTTACTGTATTCTTTCTTTTCTCGATTTCTGTACTTTCCCGAGCCGTTTCCTCAGCAATGTTTTTATGAAGAGGTGCTAACGAGATAAAGGTGTGTACATGGAGACAATTTTTATTATTATTTATTTATTGAAGAAAAATTGTTCCGAAAATAATTTATCTAAAAAAGTGCACAACTTTTTTTTTGTTTCCAATCGTCAAAACGGTGTGGCCTTTGGAAGTGTTAAGGAATTCAGCTCCACTCAACATGCTTGCCAACGATATCTCAATTTGGTGGTATGCTTTGCAGCCTATTTTTTTTTTAACTATTTTCAAACTAAAACAATTCGAACATGGAATACCTAATGACACTACTTTCTGGTCTCCTACAAATCCTACCCTGTCGCCTCACCGTGCCATAGGAGTGGCAATGGTAAATGGCAGCGAATGTCATGGCAAGCAAAGACAGGAGGTAAACTTGATTTTAATTTTGATTTTAATTAACTCTCTGTGTGTGTAAGTATCACAGCAGTTGTTACTTCAATACAAGCGATAATTCGTGGAATGATGTGAACATTCCGTACGGGCACGCACTACTTCCGGATGGTGATGACTTGCTGTATTATAATAATTTCTCGATTTCTTATGCGCATTTATAGATAAACACAATGCCCCAATCTAGTCGTCATTTACGAGAGCGAATGAACGGCCTGTGTGGTTGTTTGAAAGTTTTTTTTTGTTTGTTTTTGCATGTACGGCCACACACGTACGGGCATGCACTAGTGTATCTATAATTCCAGCAATATCTGTGTGTGTGTCTGTGACCGCTGTTTCTCGACAATCACTGGTCCAATCTAATTGAAACTTGCCAGGAATATTACTGGGGCCCTGTGGATGTGCCTTTTCAAGGTTTGATATTAATCAGACAAGTGGTTCCCGAATTATGGCCATTTATTTACCAAACCAATGATAGTACACGGTGCTTTGACGTCACAATTCTTCTTCTTTTTTTGTTGCTCGTGCGGCCAGCACGTACGGGCCCGCACTAGTATTGTTAAATTCTTTTAAAAAAACACAAATAAATCATGCAATTTCAACGCCTAAATGCCATATCTGTATTTTAACTGTCCATCCGTATGATTTTGTGACCGAAGTTTGCAAGGATGATATCACTTCAGTAGACTGAAATAAAAGGTCCTATGATGTCATCATCTATCTATAATTCCAGCAATCTCTGTGTGTCTGTCTGTCTGTCTGTCTGTCTGTCTGTCTGTCTGTCTGCGACCGCCGTTTCTCGACAACCGCCGGTCCGATCGGATTGAAACTTGCCAGGAATATTGCCGGGGACCCGCGGATGTGCCTTTTTGAGGTTTGATATCGATCGGACGAGCGGTTACCAAGTTACGGCCATTTATCTGTCGACCAATGACAAGACACGGTGCTATGACGTCACGAATGACGTCACAATTACTGTTAATTTATTTATTTTTTGCACGATCGACGGTCCGATCTGATTGAAACTTGCCAGGAATATTGCCGGGGCCCCGCGGATGTGCTTTTCAAAGTTTGATATTAATCGGATAAGCGGTTCCCAAGTTACGGCCATTTATCTGTTGACCAATGACAAGACACGGTGCTATGACGTCACAAATGACGTCACAATTAATGTTTTGTTTTTTTTGTTTTTTAGTTCTTTTGCATGATTGAAACTTGCCAGGAATATTGCTGGGGACCCGCGGATGTGCCTTTTCGAGGTTTGAGAGAGAGAGTGAGAGAGAGAGAGAGAGAGAGAGAGAGAGAGAGAGAGAGAGAGAGAGAGAGAGGGGCTGCACATACTGGCACTCACCTACGGGCACGCACCTACGGGACCGCCCCTATGGGCCCGTACTAGTACCTTAAAATTATCCTAAAATGTCCTAGGAGTGGACCTTATTGATTATGACAACCCCTCCCTCCTTGCTTCATGGAGGCTGTGCTATATCAGGGTACTTGGTGATTTGACTCAAACCCATACATGATTTGAGAGGAGAAACATTGAAGGGATAACATTTATGTCCCATTTTAAAATATTTTTTCCTAAGACTTCACAAGTAACACAAGGAAATTAGATGCAGGTGGAGCCGTGGAGGCCACTCAGCCCATCATGCCTGCACCACATCAGCACCTCACTAATTTATCAACACTGGAGACTTCCAGTCATTTGTGTGTGTATAATGGTGTAACAGTTTGGTGTGACTTGTATTGTAATAGGTCATATTTGAAGAATAGCTTGTATTTTGAGATTTACTTTAGCCCATAAATATATAAATGGCATAATTTGCCACACAGAGTTAAACGAAAAATGTACACATGTCTACAGCATTCCAGGATTCAGGGGTGATCCAGAATTTTTTGAAAAAGTGGGGGGGGATCCAGAAATCAAGAGAATGGGTGTATACTTTCCCAGATACTGTGAGTGTGAAGTCACGAAGTGTGCGGTCCGAGGTCCACCTGAGGACTCCAGAAGCTTTGGGATTTTAGATGCTCTCGGGTAAACTCTGAGCATCTACTAACCACATTGGCTGCATGTTTGGAGGACTAAATCAATCACAAGTTTCCATTGTAAAAGACATTTTATTTGCCTTTTTGTTGTTAATTTTGACATGATTGAGTTAGAACCTGTAGTGTAGCTCTGTTAACCTAAAAGGACACCAGTTCCTCAACAATCCTCTATGCAACAATTACTGTGAAAGATGTTTTTGATGTCTCGAGTGCTTGCCTGCAAGTGGTAAGGTACAAAATAAAGTGTGTTATGCAAATATGGGACTCACCCAATCGGTTACCTTTCCAAACCTGATTTCTCCTAATGGCTCATCCTCCCATCTGGACTTGGTAATGACGATTTTTCCTACAAATGTGATTCATGAGTCTCCTATTCCTCTTCTTCCCCAATAGGTTAGTGGTGTTGCACCTGGTGTTGGCTTAGTGGTTAGCATAGCTGGCTTGGGATCTTAGGGCCCCGAGTTTGAGTTCTGTTGAATTAACACCAGGTGGAGTTGACTCAGCCTGTCGTCCTTCTGAGGTTGGCAAAATGAGTACCAGTGTAGTGGTATAATGTTGTAGTTGTATTGGCACTGTTCCATGCCTGTGCACAACTGTAGAGTGGTAATCTTCATCCTGATTAAGCAGCACTTGTATGGAAGGAAGGAAGGAAAGTTCATCTGTTCATGGGCTTGTGAGAGTCAACATCTCTCTGTCTATATTCAGAGTGCCGTAGAGTCTGGCAGTTTGCTGAAGCTGACTGGAAGAGACTGCAAGCTGCCCTCTCATGTCAGGACTTCCCCTCTACTTTCTTAAAAATCTTCTTGAGGAAGTTCAGTCACTCAGACTCCTGGGTCAGCCATGAATGTTCTCGAACAAATCACATTTCAAAGTTGACCTCCAAAGCCAGCTGATTACTGGACATCCTTCATCGTACAAGGTCTTTCATTGGCCAATCTGAACTTTTGACAACCTTCAAGGCCTTCAATTGACAGCTTTAAGAGTACTCCTCTCCCCTTTGCGCCTTACCTGACGTCTTGCCCTCCATGATCCCATGGAATGCAAGGCTATCAAAATCATTGGGGTCTCCCACGATGAAGTTGAATGTCTAAGAATGTCTAAGCTTGTTGCTTTTGCATTGCAGACAGGTCCGTGGTCTCTCTCTATTCCACTGCCTCCTTTTTTGGTCTTCATCGCTCTGCCCTCTCTTAACTCTGTCCCTCCCAGGTTTCTGCAAGGAGCACATTGTATGCCAGTAACCCTCTTCTCATTAGTTATTTTCACTCTTAATGTTATTTTCACTCTCCTATCTACTCAGGATGCCTTGCTGCAACATATCAAAAGAGTAGTCTCCAAGAGAGGCATTGGACCATAAGTTGTCACGCACAGCCTTTGATCCCTTCCCCCAGAAGGCTGGGAGTGGACAATGAAAGACCCTGACTGAAAGCCTATCTGGATGACCATCCCAGAAGCAGCCAAAGCCTGCACCAAACGTATCAAATGTGGCTGCAAGTCTGAGCATGGCTGTCTGTGTTAACCGTTGCAAGTGCTCTGAAGCTGGCCTGCCTTGCACCGATCTTTGCTGTTACAACTGTCAAAAATAACTTGTTTAAACATCACTGCTACAATTAAGGAAAAGCCCAAACCATTGGAAAGCTCCAGATATGTCAGAATTATTTGATGATGAAGTCCTGTGTATCTGCAACAAGTAATACATCATCGAGACTTCAATATTAGACTTCCATGCCACAAATGAACTTGTACGATTCTGTAGACATTGTGACATCGTTTGACTCAGTGTAATCCTTTGTGTGTTTTTAGCAGTAAATGTCCATGCTTTACCGAGTTTGCTTAGTTCAATATGAATTCAAATGTGCAAGATGCAGGACAAAGGTATGACATTGTGTGAATGCGACAATGCCGAAACCTCTGAAAAATATATGATTAGCAACCAAAATCTTCCAGTTACGTATTGTAGAACCAAATTTGTTGACTTTAACGAAAACTGGCAGTCATTTTGGAAATACATTCCATCATGATGACGTATTACAGCCTTTACAGGTGCAGTACATGATAATTCAGTCATGCCATACATGGCACCGATATGATCAAAAATCAATTATTCGTTTTAATAATGAGACGGTTTGAGATTTACAGTAAAATATCATGATCTGCCATTAAGTCATTATAGTGGATGAGTTTTATTTTAATGGGGATCATTGTTTTGTATGACATAGTAATGACATCATTTAACAATATATATTTTATTTTGAAGGACAAACAAATATCGCCTTCGATATAATCATCCTCAAAACAATTATGATCGTCAAGGATAAGCCAGTTACTGCATTTAACGTTTACAATTTACAATTTCTTATTGTTTTGAAGACAATTAATGACTTATGATGTCATGAGGACAGCATAGGATCAAAAGGGTTACTTAAATTGCATTTTTTTCACATCAATATTGAATTCCATGATCTAAAGGCCCAGTCACACCTTGACGTTTTAGCCAGCAATGGCAACGTATAGAAATGTATGTAAAACGCTGGCTTACGTTGAACTTTTGATGTTTTTTTTTAAAGATTCGGACTTATTCATAACGACTTGGTCTTATGCATAACGTATTAGTAACGGACACAGAACGTTTCATTGTGTTATAGATAACTTATACCAACGAATGCTGAACCTGTTGTCGGCGTTCACAACCTATGCCCAACGATAGTCTAACTTATGCATAGCGCGCTGCACGCATCGCCGACAATGACGTGACGTAGGTTATGAAAAGGCTGCCACACAACGATTCAAATCATAACCGCCGCAGAAATGGAAGTGTCAACATCGCAGTCACACCTTGGCGATCTTGCCAGCGTATGCCGACCTCTGAAAAATGCGTCTAAAACGCTGGCGCACGTCGAATACGGAATGGGTAAGTTTGGTATGCGTGAATAGAACGCTAAAGTACGCTATCATACGTCGTAGTAAGTGGAGTACGTCTTGTAATTTTAAACATGTTGAAAATTTTACGACGTACTTGCCGTATGACACACGTTCCGCATGCGATGGGAATAAGGTGTACACACGATATGCGATCGTTGACACACATCGACATGTTACTTGAAAGGTACTCGTAAATCGAAACACATCAAGGTAATGACGGTGTTCAGTGTACAGTGCGGTTATGATTTAAATCGTTGAGCGGCAGCCTATTAATTATATTATATTATAACCGCACAAGAAATCGAAGTGTCAAAATCACCATCATACCGAAGGAAGGAAGAAAAAAAAAACCAGGGAGTCTGGAACACCGACGCTAACCATTACCTTGATGTGTTTCGACTTATGAGTACCTTACAAGTAACGTGTGTCGATGTGTGTCACCGATCGCGTAACGTGAGTACAACACGTTACTCATAGGTTAGAAATAAGTTTCGGGTTCGCTAAACATTACCTCGACGTGTTTCGACTTATGAGTAACTCACAAGGAACGTGTGTCAACGATCGCGTGATGTGCCTACAATTTATGGCCAGCGTTATGCGGAATGTGTGAGTCATACGCTGGCAAAAGTCTTAAAATTTCAAGCATGGAAAATTTGAGGACAACCGAAAAGTACAACGTTTGAAGCCAGCGTACAACGACGTATGGCAGTGTTTTTCAGCGTGCTCTCAATGATATCAAAACTTACCCATAACGTATTCGACGTGTTCCAGCGTTTTAGACAAATTTTCCAAAAATCGGCATAAGCTGGCTAAAACGTCAAGGTGTGACTAGGCCTTTAGAAACATAATTCTAGTTACCTTCGCATTCTGCGAAAGGTTATGTTTTGGTCGCTGTGTATTTATTTATTTGTGAATATGTGTGTTTGTTTGTTATTCGCATAACTCAGAAAGTATTAGACCGAATTGCATGAAATTTGGTGGGATGATTCGTGAGTATCCAAGGACGATTTGATTAGATTTTGAGAGCGATCGGGTCAAAGGTCAAGGTCAAGGTCATGAAAAGGTCAAAAACACTCTTTTGAGCGTAACTTCCTTCATAATACAGCTATCGACATGCAACCACCGCCATATTGTTCCATGACGAGATACCTTTCGGATATGTAGTGTCGGATTTGACGTAACGTCATCGGAAGTGCGTCTAAATGACGTCACAAGATGACGTAAATTTTCAATTTTCGATCTCATCAGTTTTGATCATACCGTTTTGTAGGACTTACCTTAAGGACGTCACACACCAAATTTGACTTTGATCAGACTGACCGTTATGACGTCATTGACGTTTGAACATGACGTTTTTCAATTGTGGCTAAAATGTCCTGATATTTTACATTCAAATATCTATATAATTTATAAAGCAAAGTCTCCCAAATCCAGGCATTAGGATCAGTACCAAAATATCTTTTTATTGATGTACAGGTTTTGCCAATTAACTCTGTAGTCAAAGTCAAAGTCACACTCAAGGTCAAAATATACTTGTAGGCATAGCTTCAGATCTAATAGAGCTATTGACATGAAACCAACGTTAAAACGTTCAGTGAACGACGAGCTTTCAGAATGGTAGTCCCCGATTGGATATGACGTCCCCGGAAGTGCGTCAAAATGACGTCAAAAGATGACGTCACTTTTCAACTTTTTAATTTTTCAGTGTTTATCATTCCATTTTGTTGGACTGCCTTCAAGGAGGTTACACACCAAATTTGACGTCAATCGGACTGACGGTTGTGACATCTGGACGTTTTAAAATGACGTTTTTCAAATGTGCCCGGAAAAAAGTTGCGGTGGCGAAGGTATGCGCTCTACCGAGTGCCCGTTCTAGTAACTTAAAATGTAATTATCGTTTCTAATAATCTAATTAAACTATTTTTGTTTGTTTTTATGGTAATTACCCAATGATGACGTCTTTTCGGTCATGCACATTTTTGGAGCATGACTTTGTTTTAATCTGTAAGGCCATGCCGTACTTTGGTGAATAAAATGGCACTTTTTTCCACCATGTAATGATCCCAGCACCAAGCCGCATCACTAGTGTGATTTCTTCTTGTGAATGCTGAGCAGAAGAAGCACTGGGTGAACATAGTGTAAGGACAATAGTTGTTATTATTTATTGATAAGAAAATGTTGCTTCACAATACTAGCACTTGTTTGAATTTACCGAATTCCTTGGAATCACTTCTGGTTATTGGTTTTTGGGCGTGAAGATGGAGACGGAAGACGGAAGTGTGGCTTGGTAGTGCTTATGGCATGTGCGTGCTGCGTCGTTTTGAATGCTTGTTGCTCGGTACAGTTCTGTATTGAGGAATATACACTGCCCTGAGAATCAACCCATCTCCTGGTCCTTTGGTTATTCTGCATCAAACACAGACGTAACACCCACCAATGTAAATCAGTGTTATAATAGGAAGAGCGCACAGCTCAGAGTGAGACGCCCAAAGAATGTTCGATATTAGACTCGTGGAAGTGAACAGAAGAGATGGGTTAGTGGATGGAAGCTTCCAGCGAAATGGTGCTAAAAGTGATCGGTTTAGGCTAAAAAGCACGAGTTGTGAGACCTAATGGGACGTTGGACCTTGAGATCATGTCACTCTAACTGTGGTTAGAAAGCAGATAAGGCCAAAAAAAAAAATGTTGCATTGGCGTAACGGGTCACTGAAAAATAGGGTAGGTAGGTAGGGATTTTTTTTTTTTAATAAATCCCTCCCAAAATCTCCCTCGGCTCGAGTACCCCCCCTTTTTGTCGGCGACCCCCCCCCCCCACTCAAAAAAAAAACTAGTACAGTGAACCTTGCCTAAATCGAACTTGCATAAGTCGAATAATCGCCTAAGTCAAAGATCTTATCAAGTTCTCTTCTCTTTATATTCTTTTGTTTTTACACCTTTAAATCTAAGCTATTTCTTCAGTCCTAACAGATTCGACTTAGACAAGGTTGACTGTAGTTTTTACAACAGCCAGTGGCGTACTGTCGTACATGGTAGACAAAGCATTGGAGGGGCAGAGCATTGTTCACAAACAACACTCTGCCCCTCCAATGCTTTGTCTACTGAGTACGACGGTACACCACTGACAACAGCTCTAAGATGTGTAAATTCTATCGTCAGATGCCAGGAAATCCCATATGAAGACCCTTTAAATATTTATTTTTCCCTGGGGGAGCCCCCCCAAACTTCCTGCTGGGGCTCGGGCCTTTCGCCTTTGGCGGATGAAGCCCCCCTTTCCCCAAGATCCTGAATCAGCCCCTGCCAAGCCTGAGATATCTCAGGCACCATCTCCAGGGGAATACACAAGATGCTGGTTTATAGCCTTTTCGGTGCTGTTCACACATATATCAACATTTTTAATAGCAAATACAGTGAACTCTGCCGAAGTCAAACCTCTCTAAGTCAAATAATCGCCCAAGTTGAAGTAATTTTTTAACAAATCATGCAAAACATGTCTTTACCTCTGGTAAGACAAATTTCTTCTAAATCGAACAGATTTTTGTGGTCCCAAGAGACGATGAAGCGATAACCGAAGTCGTCTAAGATAGACACCTTTTCCGCCGCCAAAACGTCCGAAAAGGACCCTCCATTACTGCTAGACGCTTGCACGGAGGAAAGTATTGGAGCAGTGTCACAATTTACGTCTGCAATTCCCTGAATGATATCTCCAAGCCTCGCATCTTTGTCGCATTTTCGTAAGACGCTGAACAGTTTTTTAGGCCCAAGCATGCCAGTAATCTTGATAGAGTACGCGGCCATGTTGGAAACAACAGACGACGTACTGATCGAGCGAGGCGCAATATCTCTCCCTCGTACAGATGATATGCAGAGCCGTTTCGCACACACACACACACACACACACACACACACACACACACACACACACACACACATACACACACACACACACAGAGCGAGCTAAACTATGACATATGCATAGCGCAGCGTGCAGCGGGTTCTGTCCGAAACACTTCCGGGTTTTTGCGATCGCGATCGCAATCAACAAGATACTTGATATCGATAAAAAAAACCGTAGGGTCGGCGGAATTTTTAGGGTCGGGCGGGTTACGCCAATGCAACATTTTTTTTTTTTTGGCCTAATTAAAGACCCATGCTGTTCCTCAGCCCTTCATCATGAGAAATGCAAGGATTGACATCTTCAAGAATGAATCGTGTTTGGCATTAATTTGCCTCCCAGGCTTGTCTGGGTTCATCCTCCCAACAGAAGTCGACCATTTCTTTCCCATCACTCTGGGAAATTGGGTCAATCTTGAAACAAAAGGTCCTGTAATTTAAGGAAGTCAAAGACGATCTTGTGAACCAAAGTTGTGATTCGAACAGTTCACAAGTGTTGTGATTGGCACTATGTATTGCAGAGTGACCGCTGGGGGGAGTGTTTCGGGGTGTCGGTCGCTGGAAGCAAGATGGCGATGTGTCCCATGATAGCCCAGCATCGTCTCAAATAAACAACTTGATTCAAGCTGTGTCCTGACCTTACCAAATTACTACTACATTGGTTGCATTGAAAAGGTATACTAACGAATATCTCTTGAAAAGGCTGCATGGATGTTGTTTTTCCCAACACAGAAGCAAATGACCCAATATTGGCAAGAGCGTGTCTGGCAGCTTGGTGCCAATAACTACATCGTCAGAGGCCGATAATAGAAAAACAACAACCACGCCACGTTGTACAGGACACAAGTGTGCAAGATAAGGGTGGTGCATTCTTTTCAAACCATTTCTGGATTTAATTATATCGGCATCCTTTTTCCCCTCCATTTCTCCATCTGATACTTATACCTATATGCTTTTTCACTCCAAACCTCCATCTAATTATTTTATCCGATGGTTCCCCTCAATTCCTTACAGATCGGGGTTGATCCCGCGCACACTATAGCAGAATCGGGCGAACGTGAGCGCTGACCACGTGGGCCATGGCGGATCCGCGCGTACTGTACGAAACATGCTCAATGGCAGGGGGACCCGTGCTTAGCTCGTGACACCTTATTATCGTACAGAGCAGGGCACGGATGGCACTCATCTTGTTCTGGTTTGTGCATGGGTTTACCCTAACACTTTATCATCGGTCCTTGCTGGCGGCCGCGGGTGTTCCCCACGGACGGCGGATTTCTCCTCGCTTCTCCGCCCGGCGAAGCCGCAATCAGGCAGAGTCGTGCTGTGCAGTTCGGATCGCTTGGGCCACGAGGCGCATCGCGGAGCAAGCATTGATCAGCGCGAATCGGGGGTGCTCGGCCGGGCATGCGGGGCAGACACGACCCTCGGCCGGTCACCGGGGCACGGTCCGGGAGATCGGTGCAAGGCAATTCATGTCGTGGAGTTCGGTGCAGGGCGATTCATATCATGGGGCTCAGAGCGAGACGATTCCGCAGCTTGGAGTTATCTTGACAGAAGTGGAGTGGAGCCGCTTCCGGCCATCACGGCCGGGCCACGCAGTGGTCCGGGCCCAATCAGAGCAGCTGATTCGGGTGACGACACATTGCTTCGGGGTATAGCCCCCACCCTGCACCTCAGGGTCTATAAAGGACGTGTGGCGAGGCCGTCCGTATTTCCAGTTTTGGTGTCTTTCCCATCGCTGCTGTCAGCTCGTCCCGTTCTCTGCCCGGCCTGGGATCGATCTCTCCGCCCGTCTGCTAACTCCGCCTTCTTCACCCGCGCGTCTTTGCCCACTCGCTCTTGACTCCGCCTTCTACTCCCGCCGTTCTGTGGTCATCACCTGTGACTCCACCTCCTCCTCCTGCCCTTCTCCGCCCACACGTCGCTGACTACAACCATCCACCTGGTCAATGGTCATATCTACCACTCCGCCCACTCACTTTCGACTCGGCCTTCTCCACCCAAGTCCCCCCTTCATGCCCCACGGTTGCGTCTCATTCTCTGGACCGACGCTAGCTGCACGAATTGCCCCGAAGCAAGAGAAGGCGCGTTAGCTGTCAGGAAGGTATTGCCCAGTGGAGTATTGCCCCACAAAACGTATTGGTGGTGTGATCGGACAATCGTGTAAGGTATTAAGAGACCGTTAGCCTCATCTCTCCTTGTGTGTGTGTGTGTGTGTGTGTGTGTGTGTGTGTGTGTGTGTGTGTGTGTGTGTGTGTGTGTGTGTGTGTGTGTGTGTGTCCCCTGGCACCTATTTAAGTTAAGATTGTACAATAATTATATCGAGATAACTCTGTTCTGTGTCTGCTTTTATAAGTTGCTTTTATATTGCCGCACCTCTCACATTTCTTCCTATCCCTGCATTACACAAAACAATAAAACTATTCACTGTGTCACATATCTTTCCTCATCTGCTTGTAAACAAATTATAATTAGAAATGTTGCCAGCTCCTTTTTGTCTGTTCTTTCATTGATCCAGCAAGGTCTGAATCCTAGCTTAGCTGGGACTTTATCCCAAACGATCCGTTCCTTTTGGCGGTACGTCCTTGGCAGTATCGCTCGGCTGCATCTGATCCGGTAAAGTCATCTGGTTCGGACAAGGTGTACCGAGGGCGTGTTTCCCGGTAATTAAATCGCGTGATTTGAGAGCGAGGGTAACCACGTGATAGGTAACCCAGTTAACCCATAGACGGGAGGACCCTAGGTCACGCGGTTGAGATAACGGTCGGTTATCGACCCGCCGCGTCACTGAATTATCCATGTGCGACGGCCTGAAATTCCAGGGAATCTGGTGGGAATCCAAGATAGCTTCCCCCCCCCCCTGGTGGGCTTCTCACCCAGCCCCCGGCCCACAACAATACTTCACTTGGTCCATGACAGTAGATTGTGTTTCCAAATCAAGGCATGTTTGAATAGGCCGAACAAAATGCCAATTTAAGACCCCCATCAATTGAGAGTGAGGTGTCCGAGGATGCACATGGTAAAGGATATAATTGAATAAGGCTGTTAATTATCATTAAAATTGGTGTTTTAATTAACCCAAACACCCAATTTTCATTCATGCGCTCTTGGAGTTCCCTTGGTATGCAAGCAAAGTTTCAGGTTTCATGGATTTGGAGGACACACACACGCACGCACACACACACACACATTTTAGTAGTATACATAACAAGAAGCATCATGTGTATTATACATCATTTGTTGCAGAACAATTCTACTATTAGAGTTATTGGTTGATTTATTGTGAAAAAAAATTTACTGGTCAACTTTTGAATAATTGCAGTCATTAGTGAGATTGGAATGTACAATTGTCTATTTACTAAGTTGTCTTTATTGGTTAACACAATAATTAATAACAAAAGATGGTCAATCGGATTTGTTCAACTGCTAGTAGGTTGCATTAATAATAAATATTACTCTAACTATAGTAAATTGTCATAGTAATGGTAACAGTGTCTATCATTGAACACATGAAAGTATTGCTGAGGTTTGTAACCTAAATTGTCAATGGTTGCATCATGGCAGAGTTTTCATTGTATCTTTTGGGTTTTTCATCCATCTCCACCTGTAATGCTCAATAAACTGTTGAAGCAAGACAAGTCGTTCTTATCTCACCTTTCACACAAATGCCAAAGAGCTGTTTAAGTTTCTCGTATCATAGAAAGAAAAAAAATTGTTCGAAGTGTGAGGGTGAGGACGGTCAGACAGGTAATAATTTCTTAAAACAGCTAATAAGTTTTTTTTATTTTTTTATTAGTTGTTAGAAGAAACCAGGCATTGTTGGCAACGGTATTGAAACTTTTCCATGATGACCTCAAGTGAAAACCACAAATTTTGTCCTTTTTCTGTTGGAAAATGAAGTGCCTGGCAGTGCACAACGTTCTGAAAGATTTCCATTTGAATATAGTTCAACTTCTCCATCTGTGTGCATTTGTCAAGCATCTAGAGGTTGCTGTCTTTGCTCGTTTTGTTGCCTATTTCTTTCTTGCTCTCGTTGGTGGGATTGTTCATTTGCATGTGCAGCCGGATGAGCTTGGGTATCTCTTGCCTGCTCTCGTTGGTGAAAATCTCTGTTGCCTCTGTGTCTCCTTTTTGCGTTCACGGACCCTTGCGGTGGGGCTTGAAGCTCAAGTTCGTTTTCGTGGTCTTCCAGCCATGGGTTGATATTTGCTTGTCTACAAATGTCCGAGTAATTGTTGGCGTTACACCCTTGGGGTTCACCATGTGCAGGAGAGTGAAGAGATGGCATTTCTTGTTTGTGAAACAACATCTCTGATGAATTAACGTTGCATCAGTCTTCGTCATGCTCACGTCCAACTTGCAGAGCAACCTCGAATCCAGCCAGAAAATGAAAAGCAACTCCATACAAGATGCTTTGCTACAACCACATGCAATTCCTTCAACCTTCTGCGAATACTGGGAAACATTCATACCTGCAGGAGAGTGAAGAGACGGAAATGCTTGGGAGTCTGCATACAAGTGTTTAACTCACGATTGCGAATGCAGCAAAACGCCGAATCACGTGATGCAACTGCCATACTCGCATTTTAAAGCATGGCGTTACTTCTACTTTACCATTCACCAAATTGAGGCAGTACTATCGTTTTCCCATAGGTTTGGATTATTTGAAGCAACCTTTACTTAATAATTATGAATTTCTCATAAGTGTGGATTAATTGTTTTTTTTTTTTTTTAAATTTGGGAGTGTTCGAAGCAGTGGTCCGTTGCTTTGTTCACCACCCAGGCTCACTTTTTGGTCCGATTGAAAAAATTATTATTTTCCTGCACGTTTGGATTAGTTTGAAGCATTGTTTACTTAATTTTTCTGTCCGAGGAGCGTTTTACGTGTTTCAGGGTCAGACAGACAGACGGTATTGGCCAATTATATACATTCTGTGTACAAAATATTTAAAAACACGTGCTCTTTCCATGAAATAGACTGATCAGGTGAAAGCTGTGATCCCTTATTTATTGCACCTGTTAAATCCACTTCAATCAGTTTAGATGAAGGGGAGGAGACAGGTTTAAAAAAAAGGATTTTTAAGCCTTGAGATGATTGAGACATGGATTGTGTATGCTGCTATTCAGAGGGTGAATGGGAAAAACAAAAGATTGAATTGCCTTTGAACGGGGTCTGGTAGTAGGTGCCAGGCACACTGGTTTGAGTGTGTCAAAAACTGCAGCGCTGCTGGGTTTCTCACTCTCAACAGTTTTCCTTGTAGATCAAGATTTGTCCACCACCCAAAGGAGATCCAGCCAATGGCAAGCCAGTGGTCGGAAATGGGTCATTGATGAAAGAGGCTGACACTAATTGTGCAGAATAACAGACTGGCTACAATTACTCAACTGACAGTCCAGCACAACATTGGTGCTGAAACATCCATAAAAGAATGCACAACTCGTTATACCTTGACGCAAATTGCTTGTCAGGTCAGGCCAGATTAGATCTGTGACTTGCTATACAGGTAGCATGTAAACCTGTATTAAACTGTTTCATGGTCGGGTTAACGGCGACTACACCGTCTTCCCCACCAGGTTTTTCTGGTGAGGAGGGTGTATGGAAATGGACGCCTAGCTAGATTAAAAACAAAACCTGTCAAACGGTGGAGGAGCTCCTTGTGAGCCAACGGCTGTCCATTTCTCGTGCCAAACTGTGTTTGCGAACGTCCTCCTGCAGTTGGGTTACTTTTTTTTCTTTGGAGGTTGGTGGCAGGATTTGCACTCGGGCCACCGTAAAACGCTTCATTCCGCAATACCCACAAATGTAAGAAAATCTGAAAACCCACTCCGTGGGAGTCCCTCCTGTGCAGCTTCCCTTTGCAGGGCAGCTCACCGGATGACGAGATTGGGGCGAAGCCTTCAAGACCCCCATTCCTTGATGATGGGAGGAAAACCATGGCGTAAACTTCCAGAGTCGGTGTGTGGTGGAGTGGTGCTGTGGCATCGTCCAAGAAGGATGCAGCAACATGCTGCTCCGGTGCATGCTCCCATGCCTGACCTGACCTTGACACGAATGGGGTATGGCAGCCGACGACCGTACGGAGTTCCACTTATTTCAGCTAAAAACAAGAACCTGCGGTTGTAGTAGGCTAAGGAACGAAAACACTGGACACTGTTGGATTGGAAAAACATTGCTTGGTCTGATGAATCCTGCCCGGTTCCTGCTGTTTCCTGCTGATGAGAGTGTGATGGGATTTCATGACACACATTGGGCCCCTTGATAAAAGTGGAGCAACGTTTGAATGCCACTGCATACTTGAACGTCATTGCCAACAGGCGCATCCCTTAGAGCCTGGTGTTTGGCTTAGTGGTTAGAGTGGCGGCTTGGGATCCTAGGGTCCTGAGGTCAAGCCTCGTTGGCCACTGAATTAAAAATACACCAGGAGGTTGACTCGGCCTGTCATCCTTCCGAGGTCGGCGAAATGAGCACCAGTGTCCTGGTAAGGGGGACACTGCATCAGCAGCATAGCCGCGTCCCAACCAGTGATGCAACAAGCAGCCACAGTCTGCACTCGATAGAGAGAGAGGTGCATCCCTTCATGGCAGCAGTGTTTCCATCTGCAAATGGATTTCTTCAGCAGGATAATGCCCCACACCACAAGGCTAAGATTGTCCAGGAATGGTTCCATGAACATGACACTAAATTCAGCTCACTGAATGTGGCCTGCCCGGTCACCAGATCTCGATCCAATTGAGCATCTGTGGGATGAGATGGAACGAGCTATTCGGAGTAGAGATCCACTACCAGCCAACTTGACACAACTGTGGGAAGAATTGGAGTCAACATGGGCCAACATCCCTGTGGAACGCTTTCGACACCTTGTAGAGTTCCATGCCCTGACAAATTGAGGCTGTTCTGAGGACAAAAGGGGGTGCAACTCAATATTAGGAAAGTGTGCCTCATGTTTTGTACACTGATTACTCTATGTATTTATTGCTTCAATTGATTCATTTTTGATTTTAAAAGTACATTTAATAATGTTTTTATGTAAAAAAAAAAAAGAAAAAGGGTTTAATTTGTGTTTGGGAACCAGTTGACCATTTCTCGCATGTATTAGCAGAGTACCTACCCTTTGTGCGATGTTATTCCAACCATGCAATAAGTTCTTCTGACACGTGTACCTTTATTTGGGCGTTGTAAAGGCAAATAAAAATAACCCGGGTTATGTGCATGAAGCAAAAGCATACCTACTGCTTATAATTCAAAACACCTCACTGTACCGGAAAATGTGGGGACAGGAATACCGTACTACAAATGGTGGGGACTTTTAATACCCTACCCCATGTGGAAGCGGTGCTACACAATACACATTTACATAGAAAATTTCTGTTTCCCCCACCACACCCCACCCCAAAGACCACCGACAAATATTAAAAAAACAAACACCCCTGTACATTAATTGGGGTCATGCTGAGCCGATGGGACAAGCGTGGATTTAATTGGGCCAGAACTGAAGGAGGAGTAGTGTGACAAACAAACACAACAAATGTCAAGGGTATTACAATCCCTGTTGTTGATCCTCCAATCAACTGTGGTCCACCATCGTTTGTGGAAACACAGGCTGCGGTGAACCGGTTGAAATGGGGGTAAAACTCCTGGGATCTGTGCCATCCATGCTGAACTTCTCAAGACTGGTGGAAATGCTGTACTCATGTCATTGAATGCAGTTCTGTGCTCTGCCTGGAACACAGGCATCATCCCAACTGATTGGAAGAGGGGCCTTGTTGTCCCTCTCTGGAAAGGGAAGGGTGATCGACAAGACTGCAACAACTACCGAGGGGTGACGCTGCTTGTCAGTGCCGGGCAAGGTCTTTGCTTGGATAATTCTTAGTAGGGTTTGCCACCATCTGCTTGAGCATCAGTTTCCAGAGCAGTCAGGCTTTACACCAAAGAGGTCAACGATTGGCCGTATCCTTGCTCTTCACTCCTCACCAAATGCAGACGAGAGTTTCGGCAGGAGCTGCTTGCAGCTTATGTTGATCTCTGTAAAGAGTTTGATTCAGTGAATCAGGATGCCCTCTGGATGATTCTTAGTCTTCGCTGGGTGCCACCAAAACTGATCAATCTGATGTCTGAACTCTACTCTAGTATTGATTGTTGTGTGATGTGGTGGTACCATCTCTGACTTATTTCCAGTTGTTACTGGAGTTTGTCAAGGGTGTGTGCTGGCCCCCACACTTTTCAGTGCTTTTATGGACTGGATTTTAGGGAGGATGTCGGAGAGATCAAGCTGCGGTGCATCGTTTGGGAATGTCAAGATCTCTGACCTTGATTTTGCAGATGATGCAGTCATCTTTGCGGAGACTCTGGATATCCTTTTGGGGGCCCTCGAGGTGCTGAATGAGGAGTCGAAGCCGCTGTGATTATGTGTTTCCTGGGTCAAACCAAATTCCAGGCTTTCAATAACATCTTGGATGCTGCTATCCTGTTTGTGGTGCGGATGTTGAGGTCACGGAGAGATATTCATGTCTGCTGGCTGTGAGCCGAAGGTCAATCGACATCTGGGTCGGGCTTGGGTAGTCATCGATTCACTGGATCATGGGGTGTGGCACTGTCGGTACCTGTGCAGGAGGACGAAGGTCCGACTTTTCAGGTCATTGGTGCTTCCAGTCTTGTTTTACGGATGTGAGACTTGGACTCTGACCAGGGATCTGTGACGGAAATTTAATGCCTTTGGTACCAGGTCTCTTCGAAGAATCCTTGGCTTTCGCTGGTCGGACATTGTGTCCAACGAGCGGTTGCTGGGAGAGAGTCAAATGAGATTTACCTGCATAGTCCATGAGCGTCAGCTGCGGCTGTAAGGACACGTGGCTTGTTTTCCTGATGCTGATCCTGCTCACCAGATTCTTTCAGCGAGGGAGTCTCGTGAGTGGAGGAGGCCAATGGGCCGACTCAAGGAGACGGGGATGGGCCAGGAATCTGCCTGGGGGATGGCCAGACGGAGGCTCCTGGAGTACCGGTGGAAAGGGGACGCAGCAACGTGCTGCTCCAGTGCATGCTCCTACAGCTGACCTGACCTGATGAGATGTCCCAAGCATGAAATGAAATGTTGCATTGAAAGAAGGGCTCAAATACTTCATGCATCCCTATATTTTCAGAGCAAACATCACAGCTATTCAGAAGTTTATTTGGACCCAATAATCAAATGATTGTTAACAATGTTTACCAGGACCATATACAAACAACTTCTGTTGTCCTTGTGATATGTTAAGAATACAACAAAGTTCTTGGATACACCAATCAACACGATTGAATACCACCATATTATACAATTCTATCAAAATCACTATCACTGTCTTCACTAGACTAGTCTGTTCCTTCAGGAAGTGGGACATCATCAGCATCTACGGATCCTGCAGCATTGTCTGACAACTGCAGTAGCAGCACATCTCCGTTGTACCATAGAGGTTTGCCGTCCCTAATGGTCCACCCATGACCATCACTTGCATTAGGTACATCAGGCTCAGCAATGTGTGCCCTCTTCCATATTCCAACTTGATAATTGACCCTGTTGATATGTTGTTCCAGACTCTTTCGACAAGGTGTGAGTGTTCCCATGTCAACATTAACTGATAGGTTGAGAGAATCATCTTTGGCAAACAATTCGTGCATCCTGAGGAACCGTGGAGCGTCTTCTCATTGTATACGAGGTCTTCCACATATGGCGCATGTGAACTCATGAAGAACCTTCCATGTGTCTCCCAACTTTGAGAGAACTGGCACAAACTTGGGCATCTTCAGAAGTCTTGAGTGGGTCGATTTCAACCCGCCCACCCCTGAGTCCCTTCAAAGCACTCGTACTCTCACAACCAGTACGGTATATGCATGTAGAGCCATGGCTGCCGTTGATTGTTCCTGTGAATAATCCTGAGCTATTTCAGTGACATTGCCAGTGTCAAATATGACTGTGATGTTCTGCGTTGCAAAGGAGGCATTATGCAGGAGGATGAAGAACATATCACTTTCTGGACTCTTCACCCTCGTATAGCTAAATCCCTGACTCCTACCATATTCAAAATACAGGATAACATGGCTATCCATTTCTTCCTGGGATGACTTAAGTGTGGGAATTTCCGTTCTACATGTTGTTTGGCCATAATTCGATGTGAGTAAATATGCAGAGCCTTCACAAATTAGTCACTTGCCTCCCTTGGAGTTCCTTGGCATCGGTGTCTCGGCTCCAGAGGTGACACAAAAGCTTGATGAACTGTTGTTTGTTTTCATCATTGGCCAAGAACATCATCCAGTTCACAGGTTTCTTCATGTTCTCATCCTTTTTGATGAGCTTTTCTCCACATCCTCTCCTCAGTCGTCCCATCGATTTAATGAAGTTGGTCATGTAGCTGTTTGTACTGAACACATCACCACCAGTCTTTGGCATTATGTTCGAAACTTTGTGGCAAATTTGGCTGAGGTTCTAAGGTTCAGATGCTTTATTGGCTCAAATAAGTCTTTTCCAGTTTGAAGGCGGCTCGTTGTGAAGGCATCTTTGGCATGTTGGCCTGTACGTTCCGCTCCGAGTACAGTACATCCTTTCCTACTTCATTGGATGCAACTGCTTCAGAGGATGGAATCAACAATTCATCTTTATTGTCTTTGATGAATGAGTTTTTTTTTTTTTTGGTTTTTGAACACCAAGTCAAGGCTCATGTAAGAGCTAATACATGGAAACATATGATTGGGTGGGAGAGAAACACAAATAGTGGGGAACAAAGATAATAGGATATCTGTTGAAGGGAGAGGGATGGGGCAGGGTACACGGAGTTAACAAGATGTTACTACAGGAACTTTCAGGAAGGAAAGTAAGGAATTTGTAGGAGGTGGGTTTGGGGTGAATTAACGGGGGTAGTAAAGATCACGATTTGGGATGGGGGATGATAAGAGATGGTGGTGAACAGCTGTTTTGAAGACCTGGAAAGACTGGGATTGAAGAGAGTGTGGGAGTTTATTCCAAAGGTGGGAAAATAGGAATGAAAGAATGAAGGTGAGCAGTGATTCTTGATTTTGGCAGTTTCACCAGAATGGGTTTTTTGATAGACCTTGAGTGTCCTAAGGAAATATCGGGGGGGGGGGGAGGGGTAGATGACAGACAGAGGGAGGACAGATCGCAGGCTATCTTCAAGTTCATCAGTCATCCTCGAGATCTCCAGACCTGCAACCATCAATCGTCTCAGGGCCACAGGATATTCAGTAAGACCAAAAGATCCACCATCACCCTTCACTAGTGTGTTCACTTGCTCGTCAGCTTGATCCAATGATATTGCTGAAAAGGTGCGAGGTGTCTTATTCAAAGTGATGTTAGGATGACAGCAGAATTAACCCCACCTGGTATTAATTCAACAGCTGAGTGGGATTTGAACTCAGGATCTTAAGATCCCAAGCCCACCACCTTCACCATAAAGCCAACACCAGACATTTATACAATGAAGCAGGTGTTACCTCATGGGCATGTCTTGCTTTAGTCAGGTGAGATGTATGGAGGAAGGAGACAGCTGTTCCCTGATTTGCCATGTCAACCTGAATGACTAGATTGGTCCATACACTTCCAGTCATGGTCGCCAATGGTTTTAAAGGCAGCCATCTCTGTGTGTAGC
>NC_140967.1:59054274-59124274 GCF_056783735.1 Eptatretus burgeri
GATAATAACATTTAAGCTCTTAAAAAGTCGTCTTTCAACTTTGGCTCACAATTTTTAGACTTACTGTCCAAATGTTTGAACATTTTAAATGACAAGAAAGAAAAGCATTTCCTTTCAACAATACACTGGATTACCATCGTACGGACATTCTCATACCGACTACGAACATGAAGCACAACATGCAGCGAGTTTTCAATGACACCCATAAATGGACAACACATTGACCGCAGAAGGAATAATCTATTTATAATGTACACGTGGGAAGGATGGGAACATTTGTTTCGGGAAGGCAAGATGTGTCGTTAATCCTCTTTGCGCTACAGGGTGCACAATGCCTCAAAAGCAGGGTTGTATGGAGATGTTGTATGGATTCCGATTGTTCGGCAAAATTAAGATTTTTATTTGCAATTTTTCTCCCCTCTTAAATTCCTTGAGGTGGAAGGGATTCATAAGATCTATGTAGAAAATAAGATATATCGATCATATGAAATTAATATGTTCAACGGTCAAGTGGGGAATATTAATTGTGAGGGTGGATATAACACGTGATTGTTGGAGGTATGCGATGATGACACTCATCAAGAGCATCGGCTGTGATACGAATAATTTTGTGGCAGATAAAACGAAATTTTAATGAACTGATCCTGAGATTTAGAAGTTTGTGATAGCACTAAATTTGAAGTGCTTTAAAATAAAGAAAATTTTAAAAAGAAAACCAAAGGGAGCAGCCATTTAAAGCCAGCAGGTGTAATTGTAAATTTGATTATTTTTAATGTGCAAATCGAATGATTGCTTTGTAAATCTTATTGAAAACAACATGTAATACTGTGCAGGCCACTTCAAAAGACTGTGCAAATCACCTTCCACCATCTTGATATGATGGCGCTATGTTTAGCTTTGAGTGATCTCGTTCGCATTCGATTCCCGACACTACTATAAGCTGTCAGATTGGAGTTTTGGCGCAAGCAGGGTGTTGTATCAGTGAGTGTGACGTCACTTGAATTCACGTTAAGCCGGATGTCCTGTCTGCTAGCAATAGTTGGTGGACTTCAAAGATTTATTTCGCCACAGTCGGAGAGTCATCACCAGCACCCTGAATAAATTGCACATTCCCACCGCAACATACATAAGTACACCACATCAGTGGAACAGCAGTGCCCCCTCAAAATGAAAACTGACGCTGCCTTTAAGTGACTCGGCATTTTATTTATCCGAACTCGTAATTCACTCTGCCCAGTGTACACACAATAACGATGAAATGTCGAAATTAAACCACCGATGAAATGTTGTTTTGTGAATTTATTTTCATCATCACTGCATTGAAATACACCTTGTTCTTGTTTAACACAAAACATGTTATTTATGAGTACCCTTTTCAGGAACTTCAACGCAGCAGGAGGCTATTAAGTCCATTGAAGCCTGCACATTGGTTTCCAACATATGGTTGTTTGTCCATGTTCTACAAGTTCTAAAAAACATCAGGGTCTGTGGGGGTGGGGAGTTTGAGTGGCTGTTGCTGCTGATCCAGGTGAGCTTCAGGACATGCGGTCCTATTTTTTAAATGCTAGGTATGAAGAAAGGAAGACGCACATACCGTTTTAAAAAGTCTTTGGCGTGACTCAGCCGGAGTAAAGGTTCAAACCACCAAGCTCCCAAACTCAAGAGTGGATGCTCTAACCATTATACCACTGAGTCTGGTATTAAATACATATTGAAACACTTTTTAGTTTAGGATTTATTGGGGGTGGCGGGGGGGGGGAGGGGGCTTAGGTCGTTTCTAAACTTTATATATGATAGGGGATTCTCAGGTTGTATTATGAAATCAGACAGTCACAATATGCTTTCAGCTCAGCAAGAAAAAAAAGAGGAGAATGAAGTTCAAGAATTATCCTTACAAAAGTAATGATAATGAAGGCGATGGCATGCCATCACAAAACCCCACGCCTCCCAACTAAAGCAAAGTTGAAAGATGGTATAACGTTCCACCAGCAATGACCCAATATCAAATTTTGAGTTCAAATTTGTTTTCCCGTTTTGATCCCTGTGATCCTAAGTCCCCACCCCTGGGCATGAACTGGGCATAAAATCCCAAAATTTTACATATTTCATGCTTCCCCCAATGCAGATTGCCTTTTCAAACTTCAAAGTTTCATTAAACAATGTGCGCAAATTTGCCCGTAATTGCATTTTTTGCTATTCGACCCGTTGACCCCAACCAGGGGGCAAGGCCAAAATTATACTGCTGTTGCACCTTCATATCATGTGGTGATCGTAACTCCCAAGTTTGGTGGATTTCTGTCCAATCGTTTAGGAGGAGATAGCATAACGGATGGACAGACGGAGATAATTACAATATCACCCGATTTTTTTTTTGGGGGGGGGGGTTTCGAAGAGTGTGGGTATAATAAATCGATGTGCTGGAATGGTGTACCGGAAATGATAGCAAAAGTAAAGCAGTGTGTTCTCGTTTTAGTGAACAAATGCTTTTCCAAGGCAGGTCTGACACACTGGCGGCATGCCATATTATTCCCTCACGGAAAAGTTTATGTTTGTATGTAAAGTGAAGACATCCATCCATCGGGACCATACTCCATGCAGAGCGTTGGTGCTGCCTAAGCAGTCTCCTTGGCTACTGGACACAATCCTGGACGGGTCGCCACTCCGACACAGTATACCAGCATGCTGGCACTCATTTTGCCGACCTCGGAAGGATGACAGGCAGAGTCAACCCCACCTGGTATGAATTCAACAGTGGAGTGGGGTTTGAACTCAGGATCAGAGGATTCCAAGCCACCACCCTAACCATTGAGCCAACACCAGGTATATAAAGTGAAGACCCTCATTGAAGAAATATAATTTCACACATTGTGCATTACAAATGTTACTCTTTAAACACCTCATCAGTGATATATATATATATATATATATATATATATATATATATATATATATATATATATATATATATATATATATATATAATTAGTCCAAAAAGGGCAAAACTGAAAAATTGACGAAAAACCCTGAAACCCCAATTTGTTCTGTAACATATCATAATAAAGTTTCAGTCGATTACATTAAAGGGTATGGGAAACTAGTCTGAAAAACTACCGGTAGGACAGATAGATGGACAGACAAACAGACAGCATACCTCGAATCCCCTCCGGTGAAACTGGTAGGGGACTGATAAAATGTCAACATTTAAGCAGCTCCTTCCATCCACTGACTGACAATAAGATTTTGGGTCTACTGTGATATACCAGTGTTATGCAAAGGTATATGGGTATGGATGCTTGTGGATTTATTAATGTCCTCATTCGGGTCTTCCTCGAATGTAAATTCTACCTTACTCACTGGTTCAAGTCCTTGGGCTGCCACCGTGCACCTTGATTCTCATACACCTTAATAGCAGGTTCCTGCCTGAACATGCTCAACCGCTGGTTCTGCACCTTGGAAGAAAGAAGTTTGGGTATGCAATGAGGGATCGGGGCGGGTATAAGAAAATGGACGTTCATTTAAATTTTCTAGCACTCTATCTTGATGCTGAACTACAGTGCTTAATGGTTTTGAACCACTGATATTATTCCAAGATTAATTGGGATGAAAGTCTAAAAACTTTTACCCTCAATAAACAGAACCTCATTTCAGAGCAATCATTTGCAAAAATATGAGAAAAAAATCTGGACTTGTGCCATGACAATACCCATCATTAGAGCGTAGAAGAACTTTATACAAGTCATGCGAATACCCAGGTTGTAAGAAATCATATCCGGAATTTAAAAAGTGCTAGTCTAATAACATGAAGCTACATCAAAAATCAAGTGACAGCACCTTTCGTTCACAAATTATCTCTATTTCCGGCATGAACTGGAGAGAAGTTAATACCCAGTGCACGTGAAGTGAAAAGCGGGGTTAAGCAATTCGTTCATTCCCGTCCATCTGTCTGATCAGGTTATGATTGAGGAACAACTTATTTTAAATGCATGGAATATTTTGAACACGAGTAGGAAGATAATTTTACCGTTTTACAGTACGTTGGCTCTGAATTTGTCCTAATCGCACATGCGCAGAGAGGAAGGAGTAAGATAATATTGTGACGGTTGTGTGTTCCCGGGGAGGACAAAATGCATTCACATCGATTAAAGCTAGTTATGCCTTCAAATTATATTTTAATTTCTAAGGCATAACTATTGCTAATTATATCGTATTCATGTGGATAGATATGCATTATGAATGCGAGTTAGCTCAAGTCCATGTTCCTTTCTTCATTCCGGACTCGAACCATTTCCCGCCAGCCACACACACAAGCACACAGATAACGCCATCCCCGTTTCCTTCACTTTAGCAGAGAATTTGGTGCAATCGACTTAAGGGGGAGGTTGACCAGGAACCTCATGGTCAATCTCCCCCAAGAGGAAGCAATCCATCAAAAGTGACAGGTAAGTGCCAAGTTCTTGTCCCTCCCCCTTTCCCGATACTTGTTATTTTCGTGTGCTTCACGGCATTTTCACTTCACACACCATCACCCGTACCAACCCGGCACACCTTCGCCAAAGCCTGGCTGTCACCACACCACCCGGTCACAGCAAAGCTGTTATTCCTGCTCAAACTGCATCAGCCATTACCTTCAACGAAAGATCATCTGGTGCCCCAGACGACCGGGGTGCGAACGCAGTGGAGAGAGAAACCCGGGGAAAGAGAGCGTGCGGGGGGCAAGCCAGAACCACCAAACCATTAGGCGGCCACAATCCAGCTAGTTGTGGAAGACGACCCCTCACTACTTCTTACCCCTCCTCCCTTACTCACTCTTCCATTTCTTTGGGTGTCTGGCACATTTGTTTTAGAGTGCCAAGTGATTGATTTTAAGGCATCCGATTGGGGGAGGGGGGGTACTTCGGGGACAAGGGGAAATGTATATGTGCCTGTTCCCATTGTGTATATTGCCTGCATCGGCAATTCCAGTGTTTTCCCACAAATTCCTTGTTTAAATCTGAATGGCCATTTCTCCGCCAATTTCTGCTCTGCTTGTAATAAACTAATGAAAGACCTTGCAGTGTCTTGACTTGTCCTGTTCAGGTTTTGGTCTGAGATAGCGCTCCTGGGGGTAATTATCCCAAGCGATTGATTGGCCTTTGATAGGCAATAGGGTGTGGCACGTAACGTTGCTTCGGTCAGCCAATTAACATCTGTTGCATAAATCGCCAGCATGGTTCCCCATCTACTTCAGTTATCTTGCCGGTACAGTAAACCGACACTGAGCACGAGGATGCGACAAAGATGAGCGTTTTAGACTGCCTTCATGGTCTTTTATAGATGTCGACCTTTCGGAGTTATCTGGGGCCACGTCCGGAACAATATCTTTACTCTATCTGGAAGTCATACAAAATTGAAAATCATTCCAAACAGGAAACTCACTGTTTTTGAGGACATTACAAAACGACACAACCAACAGGCATGAAGAACTAATGTAGCATGTTAAATAGGTTGAGGTAATAGACACTGGGTAAAAAGGCGGTAAAACTCAGAAATAATTCATTTATACGCCTTTAAACCTTTATTGAAACAGAATTATATACTTGAACACTGAACACAAATCGTCTTTTATTTATATGCATAGTCGAGGCTTATGGAAGAGCTTGTACTAGTACACTGAATGTATCAGGATGCAACAGGACAGAAGGCACAGGAGAAAGAGGGGGGGGGGTAAACAACAGCAGAGTCGAAGGCCAAGATTGAGGCAGACTTGGACAAACAATAGGTGTGGAGAAGAATAAGGGGCAGGAGAGGATGGACAAGATGGATACAGAAGGAAACCAAGGAGGGAAAAGTACAACTTTAGATGGAAGAGCGATTGGGGTGAGAGAGGAGGGCTGTGGTTGGGGTGTGGGGGGGAAGCAGTGAACGAGGGTAGAAAAGATCACGGTTATGAATTGGGGATGATCTGAGATGGTGGTGAACAGCTGTCTTGAAGACCTGGAGGGAAGAATAAGATTGAAGAGAATGTGGAAGTTGGTTTCACAGGCGGGCAAAAAGCGGAATGAATGAGTGGAGGTGAGTAGTGATCCTGGATTCAGGTAGTTTCACCAAAAGGGAGTTGATGGTGGACCATGTGAGCCGTGCAGAAACCTGGGGTGACAAAGCACAGAAAGAACAGAGGGTGCAAGACCAGAAAGGAGGCAGTAGAAGACAGAGACCACGGACCTGTCTGCGATAGTGAAGTGATAGACCCATACTCAGTTTCATAGCAGGAGATTCCAATAATGTTGAAGGCCTTGGTGTTTCCAATGTCAAGCTGAGGAAGTTGTGAGGCAGGGATGCCATCCCAGAGGGGAGAGCAGTACTCCTCAAGCTGAAGGTCTTGTAGGTGGATTGGGGTTTAGGTGTGCTGAGGAAGGACTTTGTATGATAGAGGATGTCCAGTTGGCGGCTGGCTTTCGAGGCCAACTTTGAAATGTGGTTTGCCCAAGAAAGATCGTGGTTGATAGTCAGACCTAGGAGATTGAATGACTGAACTTCCTCAAGAGGATTGTTAAGAAAGATGTGGGGGTTGGCCAGACAGTCCTTTTGGAGAGAGATAGATTGTGAGATATGTCAGGATTGAAAGACATATTCCAAATGTTTGACCATCTTGTGACTTTGTCAAGGTCTGAAGAGAGGGAAGAGGCTGCAGCCTGCTTGTCTGAAGGATGAGGGATATCATGGCAGAAGGTGGAGTCATCAGCAAATATATAAAGACGATTTTCCAGAGTTGGAGAGAGCATATATGAAGATCAGGAATAGGACTGGGCCCCGAACACTGCCTTGGGACACTTCAGCCTTGACAAGGAGAGGAGATGAAAGGATTCCGTTGAGAGCCACACATTAGCTACGAGAGGAGAGGAAGTCAGTAAGCCGTGTGTGGAATTGGCCTTGGATGCCATAGGCAGATAGTTTGGCGAGCAAGGCAGGATACCAGACCAACAAAAGTACAAGATATGATTAGAAAGATGGCTCTGATCTCATGTCTGACATTGAGGGCCTCCATCCATTGGTAGGTGAGTAGAAGCAGCTTGTCTAGGGTGGACTGACCTGATCTGAAACCAAATCGGTGATCTGAGATAAGGTTGTTGGAGAAGAAGGATTTCATATAAACTGTAATGATGCATTCCATGAACTTGCTGATTGGAAGTAAACTGATGGTCTGTAGTTAAGGGGATCTGTTTTTGCACATTGATATGTCATGCAGTTATGTTGGCTGATTACCAAGCATTTGGAAGATGACCAAGCACAAATGACAGGGTGAAATGGCACAGAAGTGATGTGAAAGATTAGCAGAGCAGGATTTAAGGACACGCAAGCTGATGCCATCCGGTCCAGCTGCAGAGTCAGAGTCAAGAGTTGAAAGAACCTTTTCAGGTGCAAAAGACAGATGTCCAGGAGCAGTTGGGTGAGAGAGAGAGAGAGAGAGAGAGAGAGAGAGAGAGAGAGAGAGAGAGAGAGAGAGAGAGAGAGAGAGAGAGAGAGAGAGAGAGAGAGAGAGAGAGAGAGAGAGAGAGAGAGAGATATATATATATATATATATAGATATATATTTTTATATATATATATATATATATATATATATATATATATATATATATATATATATTGTTACGTTTGAGGGGGGGGTATGCATTCAAAGGGTAATTAGGATGTTTAATTAGGTATGCCATGCTGTTCGAGTTTACCAGGATCTCAATGTAATAAGTAGCAATTCAGTGGTGATAAGTTGTCTAGTAAATGTTCATTTCTTCAAGGGGGGAAATGATAATTGTCACGTAATTAGATAGGGACAAGGGATAGGGTAAGTGTGTCTGCGTAAACCCCTTTTTGGTATTCTCTGGAGACTGGCCGTGACGTCACAGGACAGTGCAGCGGATGGCTCCGCCCCGTGATCACGATTGGCAGAAGGCGACGGCGGTGGGCCAATAAACGGCTCGATTGGAGGTGACGAGGGCAGGAGGATAAAAAGGTTCTGTTCGGGGTCGAAAAGGAAGAGGAAGAAGATTACAACCAAAAGATCGTTTTTTTTTTTGGTGTGGTTCCCTGTGGCGGCAGAGAGCGTCCTTGTTGTTGTGCTGAATCGATCGTGTTCTTCATCGTGTCCTGGAGCCTTGCCGTCCTCCTCACCTTGGTTGGCTCTGGGGTTCTGCTGACTCGGAGTACGGGGTCGAACGGCGGGCGGACCTGCCTCCCTCTCCTGCTCGCAACTTGGCGCCAGAACTGGTTCCCTGGCGGCTGTGAGCGGACTTGGGCCAAGACCAGGAGGTTGACAGCACCACGGTTTCTCCTGCCCCCCCTGACGAGAGCAAGGCCGGCTCGTCCGACGCCGATCCAGGGACAGTTGCGTCCATACCACGGTCCAGCCTGACCACAAGAAATAGCTACGTTTTGTGTGTGTGTGTGTGTGTGTGTGTGTGTGTGTGTGTGTGTGTGTGTGTGTGTGTGTGTGTGTGTGCGCGCGCGCGCGCGCGCGCTTGGCGCCTTAGAGGGATTGAGAACTGTATATTCATTGGAATTGTCTGTGTTTTTCCCCACGCCCGATCCCACACCATCCCGTCGAATCGCCCCGGATCCCTCTTCTTGCCGAGTCTTGTTATTTCTGGTGATAATAAAAACAAATAAACATCATCAACTCAGTGAAAAGCGACTCGTGCCACCTTCCTCGTCCCGTTTGCGGTAGGGCGATTGAAACTGCCGTCTTTGGGTTATATAAAAATAAACCGCCTCCATCGTTTCGGCTCATTCTACGTTAGCGGGACTGTTCAAGTCCCGTGGACGTCACAATATATATGTACCGAAAATGAGGGGTTGCCTTCACAATACTTCCAAGAACCCCCAGTTTTGCAGTATTTGGACAAGTTATATAGGGTCTTGTAAAATAAGAGCTATCAAGCACAGCCCCTGAGAAGTGGGCATGGAATGTGAATGGGTGCAGTATCGGGGTGAATAAGAGGTGGCTAATATGGCCATGTACGATGCCGATTGAAGCTGCGTTCTATGTTGATCAACAAAGCCTCCATCTCTTAAACTGTGATTCAACGTCATCTTATTAGTGTTTAAGGGTGGTGTATAATACTGCTTCAGTAGTGCTAAACTTCCAGATTATTTTTTTAAACAATCTTTAAAATCATTATTTTATTAAAATTGAAGTGTATACCTGAACACTGCATGGAGTAACGTGTTCTCTGAACTCTCTAGTTTCAATCTATCATCAGATATAATGTTTACAATCATTCATAATTTGCAGCAAACAAAATATGACAAGTGCTTATCCATTCACATCTCACTTCCTGCCAAGAGATATTCGTGTGTTTAATACAATAGGAATGCATCATGCTGTGACATCACAGAATGAAGAGTAAATACCACTGTATGTCACAACACTTGACATGTCACAAGTCATTTACCTTACCATGACCAGAGTAGCTGGCTGGATGTTTTCCAATATGCGCTCAGCAATCTTGCAGGCCACAGTGTCGGGGCTGAAATACAAGCATTACTGTCGGACTGGATGGATAAAATACAAAGGCAAAGTATACCTCACAGGTGTCTTGCTTTTCAAATGAACATGTCGTGCCTACCCATCGCTTCGCTGAAGGTTTTAAACAAAAGCAGCTAGTTGCATTTCACAAATATATTGCAGATCTATCTGAATCCCAATGAAGATATAAAATGAAGTCAAACACATGAAAAATATGTTTCATAACACGCTGTTGCTGCTGCTGCTGTTATTGTGGCTGTCATTTGTGTGCTCCTTCCGTGGCTGTCGTACTTTATTCAAAAGGGTTCCTGCTGCAGATTAATTATCAAAAAAAAGGGAACCCTTAGAAAAAGCACAACACACACACACACACACACACACACACACACACACACACACACACACACACACACACACACACACACACACACACACACACACACACACACACACACACACACACACACACACACACACACACACCACACCATCCCCTCGAGGATGGGACAGAGCTTCGGTGGGGTCGAAGCGTTTGGGACGTGGATTAGCCGTGCAGCTTAATGCGCTTTGTCGACTCCCAAAGCTTGGTGTGCTTTGTCGCTCTGCCATGGATGCCTTCCTTTTGCTAACTTCCACCGTGGATCGATGGGACCGCATGTGGAGATGACCACCGGTTGCGACGGCGCATGCGCACGCACGCACACACATCGTGATTATCACATACATACACACACACACGATATATACATCTATATATATGATCATACATGACATAGTATATTTGTGCATGCACGCACACACACTTCCCTTTTGGTAAGATGATCATGGCTCTTTCATCCATGATTAACCCTTTCAACCCTAGCAGACATTTTACAAGCCACTATTCAAACCTCCATATACCCAAGTGGCTGGTTTACCAGCCGCTATTCAAACCTCCATATACCCAAGTGGCTGGTTTACCAGCCGCTATTCAAACCTCCATATACCCAAGTGGCTGGTTTACCAGCCGCTATTCAAACCTCCATAAACCTGAGCAGCTGATTTACCAGCCGCTATTCAAACCTCCATATACCCGAGCATCTGGTTTACCAGCCACTATTCAAACCTCCATAAACCTGAGCAGCCGATTTACCAGCCACTATTCAAACCTCCATAAACCTGAGCAGCCGATTTACCAGCCGCTATTCAAACCTCCATATACCCGAGCATCTGGTTTACCAGCTGCTATTCAAACCTCCATAAACCTGAGCAGCCGATTTACCAGCCGCTATTCAAACCTCCATATACCTGAGTATCCGGTTTACCAGCCGCTATTTAAACCTCCATATACCTGAGCATCCGGTTTACCAGCCGCTATTCAAACCTCCATAAACTTGAGAAACTGGTTTACCAGCCGCTATTCAAACCTCCATAAACCTGAGCATCCGATTTACCAGCCGCTATTCAAACCTCCATATACCTGAGCATCCGGTTTACCAGCCGCTATTCAAACCTCCATAAACTTGAGCAACTGGTTTACCAGCCGCTATTCAAACCTCCATAAACCTGAGCAACTGGTTTACCAGCCGCTATTCAAACCTCCATAAACCTGAGCAGTCGATTTACCAGCCGCTATTCAAACCTCCATAAACCTGAGCAGTCGATTTACCAGCCGCTATTTAAACCTCCATATACCTGAGCATCCGATTTACCAGCCGCTATTCAAACCTCCATATACCTGAGCAACCGGTTTACCAGCCGCTATTCAAACCTCCATATACCTGAGCAGTCGATTTACCAGCCGCTATTTAAACCTCCATATACCTGAGCATCCGGTTTACCAGCCGCTATTCAAACCTCCATAAACTTGAGCAACTGGTTTACCTGCCACTACTCAAACCTCCATATACCTGAGCAGTCGATTTACCAGCTGCTATTCAAACGTCCATAAACCTGAGCAGCCGGTCTACCTGCCACTACTCAAACCTCCATATACCCAAGCGGCCAGTTTATCAGCCACTATTCAAACCTCCATATACCCGAGCAGCCGGATTTTTCTCCAGGGAGTCCAGGGTAGGGGATCCGAAAGTCCAAGGAGTTCAGGGTTGAAAGGGTTAATGAAATAATTTGTTAATATGATGAGCGAATGGCTTCCTTGTGTTAATTCCCTCCAGCAGTCAGCAACATGGATTTATAATGCTTTCAGAATGAACCTCCTGTGGAAAAATGGAGGAATGAATTGTGCGAAGGTTGCATCCCGTTATCACCTGCTGTCTTTGCGGCTCTCGTTAGCTTGGTAATAGCCTGCGATGCACAGGTCTTTCTCCTTGCACCATGAATCTATCTGCAAAGAGACAACTTTGGACATTTGCACCCATAAAAACACAAACAATATACAGGACATAGAGCAGAAGAATGACAATCAAGTACATCTCTTGAATTTACAGATTCAAAAAAAAACAAAATTCAATTCAAATTCACAAATCTCTCAACTTGATCTGGGCTGATTATTTAGAGGCAAAGTAACAAATGTTATAAATTTGTTTTCTGCTAACTAGTGATGTTAGTCTATGGAGCTGTTTACCTATATCTATTGGAATGAAAAAAAATTTGAATTTGTGATGTTTGTCTATCTGTGTACGTCGATCTGTTTATCACAAGGTGAATCTGGGTTCATGGATGGGAAGTAAGTTTGGCATGGAGACCTCCATTGTGGTCTTGTGCCCCTCGCTCCAGCCTTTCAAGAGTACTGGCAATCATCACCCCCTGCTCTCGTCAAATCTCGCTGAGGTGCACACACTCGCCTCCGAGCCGTTTAGCCTAGGTTTGAAGCCCAAATACAAACAGTCACCCCAGTCTTTCATCAGGTTGTGTGCCGTCCCTCGGATGGATGTTTAAACTGGGAATCCCGTCTGCCGGCATCGATTGGTGGACGTTAAAGATCCCTCGGTATTCTTTGCGAAGAATAGGCGAGCTAATCACCCTGGCCAAATTCCAAATTGTTGCCCTAAACTACAAGGGGTGCTGCATCAACGGCACAACCACAGCCAATGATACTCCTCACAAGCTTGTGCCACATATGAAAGAAGAAGAATAATTGCTAATCACCAAAGCCAGTGCAGCTTCTAACATAGGAGCCAAAGGTAGGGCTGTGTGGAACAGCGGTACAGCATCGATGCACAGCAGCCCAGCCGCGGTGACACCCTCACGGGTGGCTGTGCGAGGAGCAGTTGCCAGAAGTACGCCGTTCACAGCAGAATGTACATATCGCGAAGCATGCAGCACCATCTTAACGTAAGCTGGGACAGTGAGTGTCAGTTTTGCGTTGTCCTCCATTATGTCACCCTCCTGAAGAACACATCACCACGAACAAGATAAGAATGAAAGTTCATGAACAAGACACTCTTGATGGAAGTTCCATGAATATATGTCATCATAGTCAAATATGTCCAATTTTACAGGTTAGTGATATTATGTGAGTAAACTAAAAACGATTTAAATATATAAATATATCTTCTTCTTCTTCTTTCGGCTGGTCCCGTTAGGGGTCGCCACAGCGGATCATCCATATGATCCGCATAGTGATTTGGCACATGTTTTACGCCGGATGCCCTTCCTGACGCAACCCTGGTCGCCTCTTACGACACAGGGATATGGTACACCTATTTTAACCGGGGTATACACCGGCCCAGTACACTGGTACTCATTTCACCGACCTCGGAAGGATGACAGGCTGAGTCAACCCCCTGGTGTATTAATTCAGTGGCCCAACGGGGCTTGAACTCAGGACCTTTTGGATCCCAAGCCGCTGCCCTAACCACTGCACCAACACCAGGCTTAAATATATATATATATAAATATATATCGATCTATAATTCCAGCAATCTGTCTGTCTGTCTGTCTGTGACCGCTGTTTCTTGACAACCACTGGTCCAATCTAATTGAAACTTGCCAGGTATATTGCCGGGGCCCTGTGAATGTGCCTTTTCAAGGTTTGATATTAATTGGACAAGTGGTTCCCAAGTTATGGCCATTTATTTACCAAACCAATGACAGGACACGGTGCTATGTCGTCACGATTGACGTCAATTCTTCTTTTTTATTTTATTTTTTGCACGGACGGCCACGCACGTACTAGTAGCGAACGTAGTGAGATTCATACTCAACGTGTGCTGCACATGAGATAATAGGAAACAACAACACAACACCCCTGGCAATTTCGAATCCGTGTCGTCGGCTATGACCCTTTTGCTTCCGTTTTTTTTTTTGCTTCCGGTTTTTTTTTTTTGCTTCCGGTTTTTTTTTTTTGCTTCCGGTTTTTTTTTTTTTTTTGCTTCCAGTTTTTGTCATGGGGAATGATGCGTCCCGGAAGATAGAGGCATCGTCGGAGACATGAAAGACCCAAATATCAGACATGGTGTATATTTCCTCCACTGATTTTAATAAAGATATCTCCCGCATCATCAAAAAAATAATTTTTCATCGTGATTTACATTATTTGATCGCCGATCCCGAATCAAGGCCGAAGTAACCGGAAATTGCATCATCGTCTGCAATGCACCTTCCTGGCCTCAGATCTGTGAAAATCATCATCATCAGGACATCAGCACAAATGTCCGAAAAATCAGAGCAGAAAGACCGTTTAATTTGATATCTTTAAGAAGCGAATGTAAGAAGATTTCTCCGTTCGCTTCTCGGCTTTGCCTATTCCATATTGTATATTAAACTGTGGTAATTAAAGCCCACAGTGTAACACTGTACAGTGTGAATGACAGCACTGTACCTTTTACGTCACAACTACTCACGTTTCGTTCGGATTTGTTACTACAATAGTAACTATGGAACGATTAGTGTCAAAATATACTTTTTTTTTTTTTTAAACGAGTGTGACACATCTTCTTGACCGTACCTTTCCTTTATCTACATCGTGTTCCCGAAAATCTACGTAGAGCTTTATTCTTCTTCCGTGACACTCGAAATATTGGTCCACAGCCGCTGTGTAATCCTTCATTTAAACGGATGAGTACAAACAAATTAATGATTATATAAACAAACATGCATCATTTTAAAACTCAAATTACTACCAACTGCTGTAAAAACTAGTTTCGTTTCAAACCAATCACCAGGCAGGAAACGGGACTCAGGACACGATTCGAATCGCTTCTCCGCCAACACAAAATGGTCACTGCCACTTGCCGTAGACAGTTGTTGTTGTTGTTGTTTTATTGAATTTTTGTCACCTGTTACAAATATTGCTAATTGTAATATCGGAATTATTTATTCACTTGAATTACAATTTTGCTCAATGTGATTTTAAAAAAAAAATGGTTTTCTTGTTCTTCGGAGGACAATGAATCTCCGAAAACTGAGAGCCAATAAGAATGTACGGAAGTACTTCAGTTTGGAATTATTAACTTGTGGAATAGCCTCCCATTAGCTGTAGTAGAATTTGGTAACAATAATAACGACACAGGCACTCGGGAGAGTGCATACCTTTGGCACGCAATGCCTGGCTCACGAAAACATATCAGGCCCAATACATTTTTTTAATTAAAATTAAAAAATATTCTCGTATCTGGATCTGGATTCGGATCTTCACCAAAACCGAATCAAGTCTTCCTTGTCACACACCCAACGTATCTACTTGGTTTCGTCCGAATCCGTCCATAACTTTTTGAGATGTCGTGCTTTTATGTTGTGGTGCCGGTTCGGGGGCGAGGAACGACCGCTAGTTGGAGCAGTTGGGTCGTCTCCCCCCAAACACTCGGAATTGAAGGTCGTCACTCCGGATAACTCCGAAGTCGACGGGTCACTTAATGGACCGTGGACGCCAATATTTTGACCGTGCGGTTTGGGTCTTTTTGTCTGATTCCAATTTACCTAATTAGCCGCGCGGTCTAGCTACCGGGGAAGCCACACCCTCGGCCGGCTTTGTCCGAACCGAGTCGCTGTTACCGACTCGGATCCGGCGAAACCGAGCGGGAATTACCAAAGCCGCGCCGGCCCAAATCACAATTTACGGCACAATCAGCCTCTCTAATTCTCAAGCCCGAACCATACTGGGTCAATGAAAGAAAACACTGACAACGAACTGGAACATTTCACAGTTATTTATTTACAATAGGCAATAGGGAGGGAAACACAAAGCAGACTTAATCACGGATATAAATGCAGGCAAATGTACAATGGCAATCACTTAACAGTTTTACTTCCAAGACTGGCCACAAACGGACACACACACCCAAAAAGAAATGGCGCCAACTGGCCTTTATTCGGACCCTCCAGCCGCGGAGGATAGGCAAGCTGTGGGTTAAAGTTTGGTCGGGTACCTGGCCGCCTCATGCGATTTTACCGACTCGCACTTGTGGAGCTCGGAGTCCGTGGAAGGGAACGGGGATCCCCAGCTCAAGTGCTCCAACACAACCCACCACGGTGGGACTCGAACCCACGAACCAGAATCTAACGAGCGCAGCCAGGATCCTATGAATGACCTGGCCAGCCACAAACGATGACCGACGACCAGGAAAGCCCAATAGACCAGAAGCAAGGAACGACCTCCAAGGAACCAAGGAACCCACTCACGCACAGCTCGCAATCCTTGTTATCCCCCCCCCCATGCGGGGTGGGGGGATCCGCTCTTGAGTAACTCGCCTCCGGATTGGACGGGGCGTTTTCGGGTGTCGTGGTGGCCAGCCGCGATTGGAGGAGGGCATGTCAGCGTCTCGGTGCTCCTCTCCCGAGAGAGGCTCTTTTTTCCTTCCCCAGTGTCGATAGGGGAGACATTCTTCTTTGATGGAGCGGGGTTGGAGCTGAAGCAATCTCACCCCTGATTGGACGGGAGGAACATTCCATCTTGCTGGGGCGGAGTCGGCTCTGAAGCGATGGAAACTCCATCTACGTTTGTGGCCTTGAACACGTGCGTAATGGAGCTGAAGGAGTGGAGGGGATTGATGTAGAAAACTAACCAGAAAAAAACTCGCAGCGCACACATGAAATTCACCCATTAGACATCGGGGAGGGATTCTAACTATCCACATATAATTAATGAGATAACTGAACGATGGGGCTGCTGACTGTCTGTGTACAAAAGGCTTCCAAATTCGTAACAATATATCGTTTTTGGCCTGATCTCTGAATGGTGAAGAAGCACTTAAAAAATTCCAGTCGCCGGATCCGGATCTTCACCAAATTCTAACCAGTTCGTCCTTGTCACACACCGAACCTGTCCACAAAATTTCATCCGAATCCGTCCACAACTTTTTGAGATATCCTGTATACAAACAGGCAAACAAGAAAAAGACGTCGTGCAAAGCACAATACTTGCAAAATCCACCCCCCCTCTCCAAAGGTTGCCATGGATACATCAAATTGTCCATTTCATTAAGATTAAAATCGACAACCTCAAACAAAGTTCAGGTCAATCAGATGGAAATTGATTATTTTTCAGCTTGAAGTTAATGATTTTAGAAGTTTGACCTTTTGACCTGAAAAAGAGTCGGTTTCCAAATTCAGTGATGCACGATGATCGGTATTTGCTTTCCCCAAAATAGGTATTTGCTTTCTTCTCAGAAAATACACACAATTCCGATGAAATGACTACAACCTTCATCACCCATGATGTACCAAAGATTGTTTTCGACATGAAAAAAATCAGGGTAAAAGTGGGGTTGCCCCTTCTCCCCCTCCCCCCCAAAAAAAATATTGCTTTCTTCTCCGAAACTACAAGAGCAACTTCGATTAAACTTAACCACAACCTTCATTAGCCCTGATGTACCAAAGTTTGTTCACGCCATTAAAAAATCCGGGTGATAAGGACGAATAAATTCGATTTTGGTTCAGGTCCGGATCCAGACTCAGTCTATCAGTGGCTACAAAATGTAACCTCATCAACCTGGTGAAGGTGTGTGCTTTACCGAGTACTGTTCTAGTTATTTCTTCTTCTTATAATAATAATGCAGAGTCCAAGTTACACTTACTTAGGAGATTCTCCACTTGAAGTCTGAACATGCACACTTTGGGAAAATTGTACAATTCCACCATAATCTGGACATACAGGAGCGAAACAGATCTGTGTCCTGATACCTTAAATAAACCGAAATAAATATTTATATTTTTTAGAGGTTTCCAAACCGGAGCTCAATTGTTGATGACTTGATTTGTCGAACGCACCGTTTATTTGCTTCAATTGATGTTTTATCGCTCAGTCATTTTTTCTTTTTCCCGTCTAATGTTTCCTTGTAGACATTAAACATAGAGGAAACAACCCTGGGCGCCCACCTGGTGGCAGGTAACCTGGTAGCGGCTGGATAAGATAACCAGGGAACCACTGGCAGGCACGATTGATACACAAAATTTGTAATGGAGAAGTAATGTAAGTACCGATGGATTTTTTTTTTTTTTTTGTAATGCCATGAACAAACTTTGGTACATCACGGGTGATGAAGGTTGTGGACAAGTTTCATCGAAATTGTGTGTGTGTGTGCTTTCGCGGAAGAAAGCAAATACATATTGTTACGAATCTGGAAGCCATTTGCACACAGTCAGACAGCAGCCCCCGAAGTTCAGTTATTTCGACAAGTACGTGTTTATAGTTAGAATCCATCCCCTATGTCTAATGAGAATTTCGTGTGTGCGCTGTGAGTTATTTTATAGTCAGGTTTTATACATCTACTACTACAACAACAACAACAACAACGGCACCGTCCCTCACTCAACCCGGTCGCCATTGCCCACGTGTTTTTGGCTGAAGGCATGGGCAGAACCTCCATCGCCTCAGATCGAGGCTCCGCTCCGAGGAAGGGCATGGGACGTTTCCTCCAGCCAATGAGCGAAGGGCGAGCATCGCACGCGCGCCCCAGCCAATGGGAGGCCAGCGTGCCGAAAGCTACTATGGAGCCCCTTCCGGGGGGGGCTCCGAGATGCCTCGACACACCCCGAGACGCCTCGTCCAATCAGGAGGTTGACCACCTCAGGGGCGGCCCCGCCCAGCCAGATGGGATGTTCGCCCCTTGTCCAATCCGGAGGGGAGTACCTCAGAGCTTTTCTGTCGACCCGCGGGGGAGGGGAAGGATAAGAGGAGGTGGCGAGCCATCGAGAAAGAAGGTTCGCCCCGTCGTCAAAAAAAGAGGAAAAAGGGAGGAAGCCTCGTCTTGCCTGCTGGCGTCTCGTCTGGTCTGTTCCTGTGCTGGCTGGCGTCCGTGGTGTTGTTCCTGGTCCCTGGTGCTTGGTGCTGCATTGTTGGCGGCGGGTTCGAGTTCCGCCACCGGACAAGCTCGACCAGACCGCATGAGGCGGACAGGTACAAATAAAGGCCGCGGCCACCATTTCTTTGGGTGTGTGTGTGTGTGTGTGTGTGTGTGTGTGTGTGTGTGTGTGTGTGTGTGTGTGTGTGTGTGTGTGTGTGTGTGTATGTGTGTGTGTGTGTGTGTGTGTGTCCACGGGTCCAGTCTTTTAAGTAGAACTTTAAGTGCTTTTCGCTAACTGTAAATTGCCTGCATATTCGGATAACTCTGCTCTGTGTCTCCCTCCCAGATTATTATTTATAAATAAACCCCCGTGTTAAATGTACCAGCTCGTTTTTCTGTGCTTTCTCCCATTGACCCAGCACGGTGCGTATTGAGAATTAGTGAGGCCGTTTGGGCCTGTAAGTTGTCATTGGGTCTGATGGTCTCTGGTAACTCCGCTCGGTTACACCGGACCAAGGTCCCTATAGCGACCCGGAGCCGGTTCGACAGAGCCCGTGGAGGGTGTGATTTCCCCGGTAATTTGACGACGTGGGTACTTAGGTATATTGAAATTTGGCTATTGACCCTACCCCACGCCGTCAGAGAATTGGCGAGCACGGTCCTTGAAGTGGCCCGTCGACTCCGGAGTTACCCGGGGTGACGACCTTTTAATTCCGGGTGTTCGGTGAGAGACGGCTCTACTGCTCCACCTAGTGGTCGTTTATCGCCACCGGACCCCGGCCCACAACAATATTTGGGGGGAAACCCTCCCCGCCATTCTTTCAACCCTCTTTTATTTTAATGTCGTGAATAAACTTTGGTACATCATGGGTGATTAAGGTTGTGGTCAAGTTTCATCAGAATTGCATGTGTACTGTGGTTTCGGAGAAGAAAGGAAATGCACCTATTTTTGGGGACAACCCCCATAGATCCCCCTTTGGGCCCGATGTTTTTGAATGCCGTGAATAAACTTTGGGACATTCGAGGTGATGGAGGTCGTGGCAAAGTTTCATCAGGTCGTATGTGTACTTTCAGAGATGAAATCGCAAGGACGGACGGACAGACGGACGGCCATCCCATTTAAGCTCCCAGGAATTACCTTCCAGGTGAGCTCAAGGGGTAGTGTTGATATAAATTTGTGTGCGGTGTATTTCTGGCAGCGTTTCCTCTCGTCAATAAAATTGTTGTTTTTCATGAATATTTATTTTAAAAATTGTACATTATTAAATTTTTTTTTTAAATATTCATCATTATTATTTAAAATGGCTCAGAGGCTTAAAGGTCTTCAGATCGAAGATGCTTCAGATTGATCGATTGTGAAAAATCAGCCGACGTATGTTACTATTGTTACCAGGAGACGAGCTCATGCTCGAACACGATCCCACATCGAATAATTTACAACCGAAATCGAAGCAACACTCTCCCGCCATAAACGTTTGTCTTTCAATATTACGTTTGAAACGAATGACGTCACGCAAAAATATTTTACAAACACATTTTATTATCTCGTTTTCTGTTCGTTATACATCGTAAGTTCAATTTTGACTCGTACTAACACGATCGCACACCTCAAAACGAACTCAATGACTTAATTACACGCGTTCATGGTGCGCACAACACCATCTACGCGTAAACATCGCACAAGACACCGCTGTCGACGATCTGTTTTTCCTCCTTTATTTTTGGATCGAAGAAGAGATGATGAAGTACAGAAGAACGAAAGCAACACAAAAACAATTCACATACTCCGTTCGAGAGACGACGATGATGGTGGTTACACATTTATTGATCGTGTATCTTTTCCCCTCACCATTTGTTTGACCAATTTTTGATAACCCATTGTTTTTAAAACGTGAATAATTGAACCATTAACTATCGCTTTTAAATAGGACATAAGAAAGACGCTGTTACTCGAAAGGAACACCACGTGGTGTGTTATTGCAACCGGGCAGCACTCGGCGGTTTCGTCATCACGTGCTTGTGTGACGAGGACGAGGTGAGGTAAACTGTCCCCGGCTCCATTGTTCGCGGAATGGTGATGTAAATATGGTATCACTCTGAACAACGTTTCCCTCAAGGTTTGTTCACACCTCCGACCTTTACTCCATGGCGACCGTGCATTTGGTGTTGAACTCGGATGGGAATTTCGACTCAGCGTGTTCTCACATCGGTTCTCTTGTTCCGTCACACTTGTTGGACATGTACAGTTAATCTGAGGAGACGGTGTTTATTCCTCCTCTGTCCTGCTGTTAAGAAAACGCAGCGAGGTTTTCTTTTTACCGCGTCCTTCCTGGAGAACCGCATATGGAACAACGTAAACAGCACAAGCACCAGGACGGAAGTTTTATTTAAAATAATTAATTAATTCCATTATTTATTTATTTATTTTTTTCTTTCTTCTTTTTCCATCCAATGGAAATTCAATATCACATGCTTTTCGCATTTGCATTAAAATTATATGAATTTAATTTTGGGATAAATGATGACGTCACAAGGTAAGTGGAGCACGAAGGTGAACACCTGAAGGATTAACATGAAAGCAATGAAGTGGGTGTGATGGGTCCCTCATTATCTGGTGAACCATCAACGCAGCATGTTTGTCAAACAAGGTACGAATTGGGGGAAGGCTTGTTCGTATTACATGTTGGCCATTGGGCAATCTGCCTGGGTCTCTCCAATTGGTTCGCGGGCGTCAGCAGTGACCACTATTTTCGTTGTGTCTGTGTGTCTCTGTTGGGTCGCCAAAATAGGTGACCCTTATTGTCAGTAATTCTGTATGTTTGTTTGGATGTTTGTTCGTTTGTCATCAGCATAATTGGTAGTAAACGTGGACGGATTTTGACCAAACTCGGGTGGTAGGTACATCTTACGACCTAGTGCTTTGGAAATTGTGATGGTTGCTAGGGGCGCTTTGGTTCCCAAGCAACAACCGAAAAACCTTCAAAATCGGTACCGTTCACGCGAAATCAATTCCGAAAGCCATCATCCCACGTAGGGTTATAAAATTTGGCATGAATGATTTACAGGTGATGCTCTATCAAATATATTCCGGTTTTTGTGGTATATGGAATACTTTACCTGCAGCGCCCCCTACAATTAGGGTATGCGCGAAAATTGGCGAAAATTGAAGGCCCCCGAGCGACCAGGTGAGTGCATCGATACGAATGAAACTTTGCAGGTTCATGGTACTCAATGAGTACTACAACTTTGCCTCAGGACATATTGACCGATTTCGCTTAAGTCAGGGGTCAAAGGTCAATTAGTGCAAAAATCGATAATATGCGAGAGCTGGAGGTGCCTTCGTGCCAAATGCTACTCCTCCTAGGGTTATGGTCGGATGGTCATGAAAATTCACACTAATCGTCTGGAATACATTGTGCACAAACGATTGAGCCGGATTTTCGATTTAGATCTTTGTTCACCCACAGCACCCCCTCAAACTTTGGGGATTTCCGATTTCAAACCGCATTTTCCGTACTTTTCATTCAAATGGATACCGAGTAGTTATCAGTGGATGGAACTCGATGAGATTTGATATGCATAATCTTAAGGTGATTCCCTATCCGCGATATGACATCCATTTTGCTCTATATCTTATAGTTTCCATGCTCGGCGACCTATGGCCGCTTACCGGCTTGTCTGTCTGTTTGTGACTCTTTCCAGAGCATAGCTCCGTGACCTTAGATGCGATCTTGATGAAACTTGGACATAAGCTACATATCATGGTCTAGTTGTGTCCTTTTGTATGAGGGGTGTCCCATGCCCACTTGAACTTTTGATATATATATATATATATATATATATATATATATATATATATATATATATATATATATTTTCTCGTTTTTTTTTTTCTCACAATTTCATTCCTTAGAAGCTGTGCGTAATGTCCATAATTACAACATATAAAAAATCCGATTTGATTTGGTCATTTTTGACGGAAGAGATAGGTTTTTACGGTAGGGATTCCTCAAAAGCTTCCACTTTGATGGAAATTTCATTTTTTTATTCAAGACTGGAATCCAACTTGAGTGTTTAGGTGTTTCTATCATGACCAATTTTGTGGCAATTTAAGCTTCCACAAGCTGGATCTAACTTTCCATTCTACTTCCACTTTGCTGGAAATTCCTAATTAGGTCATCTCTACCGAGATGACCTAATAAAGCCGGACCAGATGTCCGTCTGTACGTCCGTATGTCCGTCAACAATTTTTCTTTCTGATCTTGATGAAACTTAGTATGTGGGTAGAGGTCGATGAGTGTTGCACAACGATATAACTTTTGTCCGGGTTCAAGGTCAGGGACGAGGTCACAAGGTCACGTAAGTTATAAAAATCACCATTTTCAAAACCTATCTAGTCTGCCATTCTACAAGATATTCGGCAACTGTTTATTGATTATGATAGTAAAAAATATTATCTTGTATCTAACCGGACAAATTTTTGAATTTCCTTCCCGTTTGATCGTCACGTGATTTGGAAGATGGCCAAAAACACCGATGCGATTCGCAAAGAAGGAAGAAAGGAGAAATGAAATATAAATATAAAACACATTTTTAGCCTTTTATATTTATACATTTTCCGCCGAAGGTGCAAACGTTTCAAAACCCGAAATGTAAACGTCAGCATTTATTTTCAAAATATAATTTCGTGCGCGCGCGCGAAAATGCCGAGTCATCTTTAACCAAACTGCGGAGTAGAACTGCGCAGTAGTCCGGTCATGGCATCTGAGCAGTGGCCAGCTTGGTTCAGATTGACTGTGGTTTCTGGGGCGAAGGTGATTGTTAAGAAGTATGTCGGCGGTATAAATTCGAATGACTGTATTGGTGATTTAATCACGCAACATCTTGACAACTAATATTCTGGCCGAACGATTGCATCAATTCAGTGCATCAGCAGGGATGATTCGCAGGCTCCTCTCGATCGTGCTGGTATCTAACATAATCGCCAGCGGACATAGGGCTGCAGGCTGTGGGGCGAGGCCACGGATCCCGGATGAGGGGATAAGTGATAAATTATGCTACATGCTTCAGGCTTTCTGATTAATATATCAATGAGTACATTCCATAATTAATAATTAATGAATCTGGCATACAAAATGTTTTTTCATACCTGACATGTTACTTTGTGCAGTGTCACGAAACTTCTGTGGAATTAATAATTAATGAATTTGCTCGCTCTAACGATTTTTCAAACCTCAATATCTCTATAAATACTTGACCAATTTTCATTCTGAAAGTTGCATTATAATCAGTGAAGAATAATCTACAGGATTATCGTAATCTCCAAGAGCTATGCCCATTTTTTTCGTTTTTTTTCTACAACCGGAAGTGAAATGTCCCCAAAGAGTGAACGGACTGGAAAACCACGTATTGCACTTACTGGTGATTCTGATGTGTTAATCCGGGTACTAAATGAACAATACATATTTATTAATTATGTCATTAGTTATATTATCCTAGTGTATCTCTGTGAACTATTTCAATCTGAACTGTTAGTTTGGACTGTTTCGTGGTTACCTGAACTGAACATTGAGAACTTGTGGTATTGTAGAGATGACCGTCACCCCCACACGGGGGTAATTTTATTTTTGTTCTGATTTCAGGCATCAACACTGGACTCAACCTCAGCGTTTAGATGTTTAACTAACTTCCACTTTTGTGGCTTCCACAAGCTGGATCCAACTTTCCATGCTACTTCCACTTTGCTGGAAATTCCTAATTTTTGTTCTGATTTCAGGCATCAACACTGGAATCAAATTCAGCGTTTAGATATTCAACTAAATTCCACTTTTGTGGCTTCCACAAGCTGGATCTAACTTTCCATTATACTTCCACTGCGGTAGAAATTGTGTCTCCAGAAACACGTGCAACCAACGGCAACGCAATTGTACTTATCGTGGCATTGTTCAACAATGCCTGCGAACCATCGTCGCTTCCCGGCTTGTTTCTTAACATTCTCGTTTCAACAAATTACCAAATGTACCTTTTACCATCCTCGGTGGCTTGATGGTTCGATACAACGCTTCTTAACCTTTCGCTCACAATTTTCCACTTTTCTGACTCCCAAACCACGATTCCACACTCCCCTCCCCATCCTGATACCTTAGGATTGTTATATGATGACAAAATTTGGATCAAACGTATCTTAATTACTGTAAGTATATTGACGAACGATATAATAAGGTAGCTGGCTTAAGATCATAGGGTCTTGAGTTCAAATCCCTGTCGTCCCGCTTAATTAACACAAGGTGAGTTGATTCGTCCTGTCATCCTTCTGATGTCGGCAAAATGAGTACCACCTTACTGATAACAGGGGCACTGCATCAGCGGCACAGCCGCTTCTCCAGAAAATGATGCAGCCAAGCAGCCACAGGCTTCATATGAATGAATAAATAATGCTATTATTGTTGAATGACTAAAATATATTCGTCAAAACCAAGGAATAAATAATTCAAAGAATAAATGATATTCATTGAATAAATAAGTCGTTGAGATTACTGGACTTGCTTGTTTGCCACTAGTTTTTCCACGAGTTTTTCAATTTGAGGAGCTCCAGCAGAGAGATAGAGATAGAGACAGAGACCGCATCTCACGTCTCCTTCCACTTCTAACTTATTGCAGGCCTTTTGGTTTGACTGCCCGAAAGGATGAGAATCCTGACTCGCTCAGGTAAATGGTGGAGAAAGGGATGACCACTCGGAGGACTCGTTCGCCCACCTTTGGATAGACTGTACAGTGTACATCTTGGCTCAGAAAGCAGAAAGGCTGATTATTCAAAATTTATGCTTTGCTGAGAAGTCATTCATGAGTTCTAAGAACTCATCTTGGATAGCTTCTGGGATATCCGACTGTCAATCCTACACATGAAGGTATCTCACGCCATGGTCCTGCATGCATCCTCCGTGTTGATATCTGAAAGGTATTTATTGAACTCCATTGCCAGAGAGTTGAGGTGCTCAGTGATCTCTTCTTGGAGCTCGTCACCCATGGGTTCATTGAGAACCTCAGTCAATTGGTGGAAAGAAGCTGGATTGCCTTCTCGGATCTTTCTTCCCCACAGGTTGACTTTGGTGATTAAGGCCTTCATGCAATCTGTATGCATTATGATGTTCATATCTCGGCCCTGGAGTTTGCGGTTCCACTCATTGAGTGCTTCAAATACGTCAGCCTGGTAGGCCAAACGAGACTCCACACCTGGCTTGCTGAAGTCTGAGAGTGGATCGATGTTGCCCTGCTCCTTTAGAAATGCCTTCACCTCCTTGCTTAGCTCTATCATCCGATCTCTATCATCATGTTTCCTTTTGATAGCCAGCGGACCTGTTTATGGAACAAGAGGGCCTGATTAGCAGAGTCCATCTCGGCGCAAAACTGGCGGAACAGCCGTATGTTGAGAGCCCCTCCCTGGACAAAATTGACAATTTTGATTATGATTCCCATGACAGCCTGCAGTGACTCCAACGGAGTTTTCAACACAAGAGCCTCTTGATGCAACACAATGATATCCCAACATCCCAGGATTCCTCTGCTTCATGAATGTGATGAGCTCAACATTGTTGGCACTCCATCTGTACAGACACCAACCACTTTTTCCAACTGAGTTTGTTGTCTCCGAAGAAGGTCAAGACCAACTCCATGATGTCTTGAGACTCGGTCATTCTTTCTACATGCCGGCAGAAGAGAAACTCCTCCGCAATCACTCGGGCTATGCCATAGACGTGGAGAGCAAAGACGATGATCTAGGAGAGATTGGCCCCATCTGTGGATTTGTCCAATTGGATGGCAAAAAAGAGAGATGTATGGATCTTCAAGAACAAGGCTAATTGGTGACAACTTTGTTACACAGGACAACAATGACTCCAAACACTGCAAATGTCATAAAATCATATCTGCAAAGAAACAGTTAGAATGTCTACATCCATTACAATGCCCAACTCAAAGTCCTGACCTTAACATCCGAGAAGCTGTCTGGGATTATTTGAACAGGAAGAAAAATGAAAAACCACCAAAAGTCAAAGAAGAATGATGAGAAACATTGTAGAATGCGTGTCAGAAATTCCTGGAAAGCATTTCAGAACGGATATCTGTTTTGCATGAAAAAGGTGATCACACAAAATATTTAAATTTTCATCCATGAATATTGTAAAATACAATTCATATACAATTGATTTTTGTTTTCTCAATAAAAAATGATTTTAAAGATAACGTAAACAAAACATTTAAGAAAACATGATTACATTTCCAAGCTGGCCTCCAAATTGTGGGGATGTCCCCTCTTCCCTCCATCGTGCTCGTTGATTTGAACAGTAGGCAGTCGTTGGAAAAAGCACGCGTTTCTATTCGCCGTTCACAGCTTCAAATTCATCAAATCACTGCTCCGCTCGGTATTTTCTCTCCGAAGAAGATGAAGTTTTAATGAAACTTTTTTTTTAACCTTTTCTTTAGGCAACAGACTTCTTTTGATTGTGATAGGATTTATTTTAGTTCAGGAAGTTGTCATAATGAGGTACTTCTTATAAACACATTGACAAAGTAATTGAGATGTTTTGTTAAATTTACATCTTCTTACCTGATGTATTGAAGTCTTTTGTCATTATAACCAAAATGGAATACAAGACTATTTTTAATCATAGTTATAACGGTAATGGCAGTGCATGGATACTCGACTTTCTTTGTTTTTACCTGCACGTTTCAAATCTTTGACCTACCGTTTTCAGTGGATTCACTCCATGATGCTGAAGTCAGAGGTGCAACAAGGAGAGAAAGTTCTACTCGTGTGGGGCGCGGGTGCACAAGAGGGTCCAGGTGTTGAAGCAGATGTGCTGAAGACGTTAGTTGAGAAACTGCGAGATCAAGTTGGTGAAGATGGACAAGTGGCAGTAGAAAATGCTTCCATGCTTGAGCAATGTTAGTCTTACCACCTTACATGTATTGTGTTGGATTGTTTTAATTTGAGCTGTGGTCACATAGATAACCAATAGTAGCTAGTCCATATTAATTAACAAGCATATTGTTTCATAGTAATGTTTCGATTTTCACATGATGAGATTTAATGTGGGCCAGGTGGCAGGTAATGAACCCGTTTGCCTCCCAAGAAGATGCAGCGATTGATTCCTATCATTACTGTTCCTCCAAGAACTGCCGCAGACAGTGCCCTCGGATAATTTGTTGCACCGGTCTAAACACTTGTGCTGTGTTCACACACACTTGCTCCCTACTTAAAATCCACAATTCCAAATGTCCATGCACACCTTTTTGTCTCCCCTTACACCAAAGTGTTTTTTTTTGTGATTGGACAAATTCCAGAAAAAGGACTTGTCAGAGAGTGCAGAGATATTGTTTTTTGAATTTACTAGCGAAGAACCCGGCCTTATGGAGTGGTTAATTCCCCTCAGAATTATGGACGGGATAATACTCCCAGAATACAGCACTTTCAAAATGACGTATGAATGCTGACAAGGCCTTTCTCGCATGCACTGTGAGTGTTTTCAGCGACGAGCTTCTACTAGTGCGGGCATTTTTTACCTGCCTTTGCCAGCACAACATCTTTCCAAATTGGCCTGATTCATTGGATCATTGTAAAACGTCTATTGGTTCTAAAAGAGTAATTTAACAAATGTTGGCACTGAAATGTCATTTTGTCTGGAAATGATGCTTTTCTTCATTCTGCATGTTCCCGGGGTAGCATAAGACCAATAACTCAAATATTCTGTGACCAATTTGGACTCGATCACTTTGCAGACAGATATTTCAGATCATATAAGCAAATTGTAAAACGAGACCATTATAGGTTATGGCGACAAGATGTTGCAGAGGTTTCTTTTGAGCTGTCTCGGCTGGGTTTGATTCTCGGCCTCTCTATAAACTGTTTCATTGGTGCTTCGCAGGCGGGGCATCACATTACAAAGTATTTAATCCCTTTGATGAATGTCAAGCCAAGTTTTCCATCTGCTACCATTAGTTGTTGGACATTAAAGATCCCACAGTGTCTTTCGTGAAGAGTAGGTGAGCTACCACCAGCACCCTGAACAAATCTAATTTCCTGCCGCCTTCAGTCAAACCTCGCCAGCAAGTTCATGAAGGAAATGGGCCAAAACATTTCCCTATAGCTGACCCCACTATAAGATGGGAATCATTGAGGCCTTTGAAGTTGGAGATTGGCTACATCATCAGAGTGATAGTTTTTTTGCATGAAAGCGTTCTCCGGAACCTGACGGCACATTCACATTAATGCATTAACATTTGGAGCATATGTTGAAGAATTTATCCATTATTGCGAGTTTTATGTTGCTTTTCATTGTTGACTGTAAAAATCAGTTTTATAAATACAGCTGAGAATCATGAAAACTGAACAAAATGGTATATGGGTAGATATGCCACATTAAGTGAATGGAAATACCATGCTGAGAAAGAAACGTGTTCGGGTAATTATTTTGTTCTTCATGGTGAAAAGTGCTGGGCTAGGTGTGGAGAGACCACGATATGACTGGTTGATGTTGGTAGATGACAAAACTGGTGAGGAGGAGGAGATGGATGTAAGCGAGTATTTCACTTGGAGATGGTAATGAGGATTAGAAGGTGTGCAAATTGGATGGAGGTAATCAAATTACTTTGTTTTCGACTTTCTGAGAGTACCAATTAATTGAACTTGTCTCTGTTTATGGAAAACAACGTTTTTCTTTTGGTCTTTTCACCCCTGCAGCTGCTCATAAAACTTCCTCCTTTGATGTGGTGGTTACTGGTAGGGCTCCTCAGCCAGTGGGAATCCACAACCAGACCTTGCTGGCAGAGTTGGCCAGGGTTCTGAAGCCAGGTGGTAGGCTGCTGCTTGGACAGCCCGTGGCCACTTCTGGTGAGTTGATTTACATTTTTTGGTGCCATCCCCAAAATTCAACATTTTCACTCCCTTCCACTCCTTTATCCCCTTTTTATTATTCTATCCCTTCCCCCCCCCCCCAATCTAAATTTTTTTCCCCCGAGTCGATCTAATCACACCCTTCTCTCTAGTTCTACAAGTGCCATGCTCTCCCAACCCAATATTTACCCGCACTTGTTTTTATTCTCACTCACATTGTTCTTTGTTTACTTACAACCTTCTCTACTTAGATTGATAGCTTATCTTTCGGTCACTTGTTCACTTCTTCTCTTTGTCACCTGCTTCTCTTTACCCTGTCATGAAGTCCCTTGACCAGCTTGGACTGGATCTTCCATGAGACGAAACCTTTGAATACCACCCACAAACAGATCAAACAACTGGTTTTAACATACTACGTATGTTGTTATCAATTATTATTTTTATTTTATTTTATTACCATGCTAACTTGAGAATCACTGAAGGCATTCATTGCAACCAAACTTGGAATAAGTAAGAAATGTAATATAAAGATGAACTGGTTACATTTTGGAGTCAAAGGGTTAAAGGTCATCTGACCTTTAATTGAAAATATGTCACCTTGATAACTAGGGAACCACTGAAGGGATTTCAACCGAAGTTGGTACAAGTCTGAACTGTAATACAAAGTTGAACCAATTCCATAATTGGGTTTAATAGGTCAGAGGTCTTGTGCTCTTTGAGAACCATTTTGCAGACCATAACCAAAGTTAGAAGCATCTGAGAGTGTCTCTCTTCTACTTATTATCTTGCCAAAACGAAGTTTTTGCAAGATATGTTAGTCAGCTTGTATGTTTTTTTTTTGTTTTGTTTTTTTTTGTTTTGTCTGTCTGTAATCACGTATCGATCACTCTGCAGAGCACAGTTATCATTGGAAATTTTTGAAACTTCGCATATCAGAGTCATATAGAGGTCCCTTTCAGCGCATAAAATTTTCAAGGTCAAGGTCACTTTGTCGCAAATCTGGGGAGTCGAGGAAACCCTTATTTTTTGAGTAATTTTGATCGGATCGTCTTCAAACTTCATGGGAATGTAGTTCATGGTCTGGCGCTCAGCTGATTAATTTTTGGTGGCGATTGGCCTTCACCTTCATGGTTAGCGCCTGAGGTCGAAAGTTTTTGACCCCAAGGTCAAATTTTGAAATCTTAGGTACCATATGGTGTAATACCTCAAATTGAACACCTCGATGAGTGCTTTCGAGATATGTCAAGCTTGAGACATTATGATGTCATTTGGTGACGTTATGAGGCAAACGCATATTTTTCATGGTTACTCTGTAGAACGATTCTCATCGGAATCTCTCGAAGGCAGATATTCCTCAAGGAGTTGCTCCTGGTGGATAGCAGCTCTGTTCACCTCAGTGTGACCTTAAAGAAGTCACACGTGGTCACCTTTTGGCAAGATATGGGTCAGGGTGACATTGGTTTTTGTTTTTTTTCTCTCTCTCCTGCTCTCTCATGGCACCTTTCGTTGAAATCGAATGTAACAGTGGGTTGAAATCTTTCACTGGCAGGGGCATATCCATCGACTCATTCATGTCAAATTATATTGTAAGTCAGCTGGTCCCCCAGTACGACTTTAGCGAGTCCTGTTAAAATGCCCGCAGCAGTCAGGTGAGTCCGCAGCACCGGGTCAGATTGCAGCTTTTGATCTCTGCTACCATACTCATTGGTGCCACAGAGCCAGCTGAGTGCTATATTGTTAGGCGGTCACATGACTGATAGCAATCTTAGGCCAAGCAACCTAAAGCACGTGACGTGATCTTTTTGATGAACAACCAATCAACCTTTAACTGGACTTTGTAAAACCACCAAATTATGCCACTACAACCAACACAAGTCAGTTTTATAATGTACTAGATGACCCGTGTACCCGTTGGGTTCCCATTGTGACAATGGTTGATGAAAAAAAAAAATCGTTTCAAGGAAAAAAAAAAAAAGGATAGCTCCAGCGAATTATACCGCTGAGGTTGTTTGCATTGATGAAATTCTCCCGAAGAGTACTTGACTGTATCGGGAATTGATTTTTAAAACAATTTTTTTCGTTGCCCGATTTGAACGAAACTTGATACTGCACACCGCAGGCGAATGGTGAGTAAGGTGGCCCTAAAATTTTTGCGCTATCGTGTACCGTTTTGGCTGTATTTTGGGAACACATATCTTCTTCTTCTTCTTTCGGCTGCTCCTGTTAGGGGTCGCCACAGCGGATCATCCGTATGATCCGCATAGTGATTTGGCACATGTTTTTTTTTTATGCCGGATGCCCTTCCTGACGCAACCCTGGTCGCCTCTTACGACACAGGGATATGGTACACCTATTTTAACCGGGGTATACACCGGCCCAGTACACTGGTACTCATTTTGCCGACCTCGGAAGGATGACAGGCTGAGTCAACCCCCTGGTGTATTAATTCAGTGGCCCAACGGGGCTTGAACTCAGGACCTTTTGGTTCCCAAGCTACTGCCCTAACCACTGCGCCAACACACCAGGCTATCTTTTTGGGAACACACATATATATATATATATATATATATATATATATATATATATATATATATATATATATATATATATATATATATATATATATATATATATATATATATATATATATATATATACATATATATATATATATATACATATACATATACATATACATATACACACACACACACACATACATACATGCAGTCATGTGCCGCTTAACGACGGATCTGCCAGCTCTGAAAAAAAATGTAACTGAAAAATTCCTATCGCCGAGTGATGTAGCCTCATATAAAAATAGCACATACAATTATGTACACTGTACAGTACATAATACCTCATAATGATAATAAACTACAGTGTGGTCCTGTTATAATGCGATCGTTGAGGTCCATAAAATGTCATCGCGAAAAAAACAGGATCGTGTTAAATCGGGATTCAAGGAAATCGGCTTTCAAACTGAACCAATATCTGCACGTTTACCTTCTAGCAAGTAAATTACCTTTGAATTGAAGAATTCCACGAATAAATCGTTGTTACAGTTGACATTAAAACACAAATTTGTTTTTAGTGAAGCTTTTTATGTTGTTAAAACAATCGCACTGTTCCGAAAATATATATCACAATTGACAGGTGCTCGTTTCTTCATTTGTAAATTATAACATCGATGCAATGATTACGTATTTATAAAATCCAAACGCTAATTATTCACCTTTCTATAATCGATGCGAGAGGCGATTGTAAGCTGCTGCTAACAACACCGATGGCCGTCATGAACAGCACAAAGGTAAATCTAGCGTGTCTTCCGTCTCTCTTGGATGTGTATTACAATTGCCGACAGTATTCAGTACAGTAACATGCTGTACAGGTTTATATTCGATGAGCAATAGGCTACACCATATAGCCTCGGTGTCTAAGTTTGTGTAAGTACGATGTTCGAAAACGAAAAAAAAAAATGATGTTCGCACAACGAAGACGTCGCTTAACGACGCGTTTCTCAGAACGTAACCCAGTCGTTAAGTGGCGCATGACTATATATTAACAAGATGAGAGTTTTAGTAATATACTAGACGACCTGTGAACCCGTTGGGTTCCCATTGTGACAGCGGTTGATAAAAAAAAATCATTTCAAAAACAAATTAAAAAGGTAGCTCCAGCGAACTATACCGCTGAGGTTGTTTGCATTGATCAAATAATCCCTAAGAGTACTTCACTGAATCGGGAATTGATCTTTTAAATAAATTTTTTCATTGCCTGATTTGAATGAAACTTGAGATTGCGCGTCAATGTGAAAAAAAAAACAGAGAAAAGAAAGTCGAAGAAATTATTGTGCATAATCTTCCAAACACAATTTTATTTATTAATGAATTCGGAAGTATTAGATCAAAATGGCGATGTTTATTTTATTCTTAAAAATAAATCATTCTTTGTCTACACTAAATGTTTGAGATTTTTAAATAAATCATTTCAAGAAAAAAAAAAAGATAGCTCCAGCGAACTATACCGCTGAGGTTGCTTACATTAATCAAATGCTCCCGAAGAGTACTTGACTGAATCGGGAATTGATTTTTTAACCCTCTCCATTTCGCTCAATCCTCCACATCTTCCATTGACACTCTTCGTTTTGTTGTCCGCATAATGATTTGGCATAGGCTTTTACGCCGGATGCCCTTCCTGACGCAACCCTGGTCGCCTCTTACGACACACAGGGATATGGTACACCTATTCTAACCGGGGCATACACCGGGCCCAGTACAACTGGTACTCATTTCGCCGATCTCGGAAGGATGGCAGGCTGAGTCAACCCCCTGGTGTTTTCGACTTGGTATATGTATATATATATATATATATATATATATATATATATATATATATATATATATATATATATATATATATATATATATGTATATATGTATGTACATACATATATACAAATACATATATTAATTCAGTGTCCCAACGGGGCTTGAACTCAGGACCTTTTGGGGCCCAAGCCACTGCGCAAACACCAGGTACACACACACACACACACACACACACACACACACACACACACACACACACACACACACACACACACACACACACACACACACACACACACACACACACACACACACACACACACACACACACACACACTTTTAGTAATATATAGATAGATTGCAAACGGCACAGGGAGGGAAGATGGATCAAGATCGAGCATGGATTTACAAACGGTATTCACAATTGGACTGTAGTAATAATCCCCCCCCCCCCGCCCCCATGAAACCACATTGGCTTAACTGACCATCTTAACTACTCGCACTACAGGTATTAATACAGAGATAATAGACAAGAAGGAAAGATAGAACATTCTCTCGCATGATGCTTGTTTGGAAACGGTTATTTGGAACTTGGCATGCGCTCCACCCACCTGGTCTTATCCTCCGCCCCTCTCCAGAACACCGCCATGCAGCGAGGGTTGGGCTGTAAATGAACATTGGGGAGACACCAGGACCCAGAGCCACCTCCACAAGAAGACATGCAGAGAAACCATCCAGCCAGATACACATGCATAGAGCAATAATCCCCCACAGAGAAGCTTTTGCGCTTTTTTTGTGTTCAGCTTGCCTCCCTTTGCACGCTCATGGCTCGTTGTGCAATCTTCTTGATGGTTCTGGTTTCCCCTCGCAGCTGCTGGCTTCCCTCATATCTGCTGGCTTCCCTCATATCTGCTGGCTTCCCCTCGCAGCTTCTGGCTTCCCCTCGCAGCTTCTGGCTTCCCGCTGGCGAGAATTGCTGTGGCGGGGACATCGGATGAAGAGTTCATGCACCGATCAGGAGGAGATTAAAGCACATTTAGACAGATTACGAAAGCATCGATTTAAAGGATTTGTGTGAGAGGGATGGTGGGAGATTTAGACACATTGCAGAATGGAGAGGTGACCTTTAATTCTGTCTCGACATACCCAGACACATTATGTGCATGTACACCAATACCCCATGCTTTATGCTGCACATTTAATAATTGAACAACTATGCTATGTTATTCCCTTTAACTCCTATCACATTCCCACAGCAATATTTTGTAGTTTGAGTTAAATATTTGATACAAGCATTATAATAAAATTGTCGGTTCATAAGTGTTAACGCATGAGGGGGAATCAGAGGTTATTTTTTTTCAACAGTTTTTCCCCTGACCATGAACTGCTAGTCAGCACAGATGTTGGTCATTATTTATGTATTTTCCAGTCATTGATCGGGGCTGGGTGTAGGGGTGGAGGAGTGTTCTGTATTTTTTTGTGAAAATTTCATCGTCGTACAATTGCAATATGTAGATGCGTTCTTTCCTGCTTATAGGTAATTATGCAAATTGTTTTCAGATGGGTAAACATCTGAGTTCTGATGAGCATTGTCACATTAAAAGAGGTTCTGATGAAGAGCATACTTTGGAGACTAAAACTTTGTGTGGGGTTTGACTAAAACCCCCCTTTGTGGGGAGTTTGAATAAAACAGACTTTGTGGGTTGCACCTGCTCATGTCTTATATGGGTTGCATTGGGTACATAATTGGGTGCATTGGGCTGGAATCATTATGGGAAACTGTGTATGCCTCCAATACCATCACCCTCATGTTAACTGGTCATGTATATGCTCGTGCTCTGCTCGTCCACCTACTCTCATCTGTAGCTTTGATAACCATCCTTGAGACACCTGGTTATACTGATTGTGTTGATCTCGTCAGGCTTTGCTTTCGTCACAAAACTCTCATGAAGAAAGAGTGCCCCACAGCAAGTAGAGAAAATGAGGTACACATAAAGCAGCTGACACATTTACTCTGATTTGATCAATGAGGCTTCTACGGAAACTGGATTAACTATCTGAGGTTAATTGCCAGTCATCCATTATCTCCCGATATAATTTTGACAGCAACTTCAAAACGGCAACAACATGGAAAGATTTTTTTTTTTTGGCCGCTTGTTTCAGATTTTTTTTCTAACTTTAATCTAATGCTCCTGGGCTACATGAGAACATTGTACCTTTCTTGTTATTGTGTTTGCCGTGTGACTGTCGTTGATTCCAGAATTGCTTGTTTGGCAGAGGATAAAGGTAAACTCAAGACGAGGCGCCAGCTACTGACGACACTCACACTTTCTGGCTTCATTCTCTCCTCACATGTACGGTCAATTTATTATCTGCAATTATGATTTATGTTTTGTGTGTATTGTGTATGGATTGATTGACTGTATGGATACAACCGAGGTAATGGATCTGTTCGCAATGATCTACGGTTGAGGTTGTGGACCCACTGTTTGTATAGGTTCTGGGCTGGAAGTGTCAACCTCTGACGAATCGATCATAGCTGTCGATTCAGTCAGTCAGAAAATTGATCATTTGCTTTCAAATTATTAAACTTTTTGTTTTGGGCATACAACTATTTTAACTGTTACTTTTCAATAGGATATAATTGTTATGCAGAACAGTTTTATGAAAAAGGTGTGCGTGCTTGTGTTTTGTTGCATTTTTGTTTGTCAGAAGTATAAATGTACATTAAAAGAAAAGGAAGAGGTCATGAAAAAATTTTAAAAAGGGAATGTGGGAGAACTTTTTAAAATTTTATTTTATTTTCAATCACAAGATTCATTTAAATATCCGAAATGCCATTATTAGGTGAGGATTTTGTTTTCTAATCGACAAAGTTTCAGATACGTGGCATATAAACATTTAGGCTACAGAAACAACATGGTGCAAGGAAGTTTAAATTTTTTTATTTATTGATTTATTATCGTTACTGTTGTTATTTATTTATGGATCTCTTGTACTGCATTTGAAATGTGAGTCGCTCTAAGTTCATGGTTGTAGCAAAGAAAGGTCACTTTGATGTGAAACATTTTTCGGGGTTCATTTATTCCTTATATTGTATGAACTTGTATCGTATAAAGATGCTTTTTCCAGACTTCGGGCTGGCAGGATGGCCAAGACGTATGCACTCTCATCTAAGCTGTCTAGCTTGGGTTTGAATCCCGACACAGCTATAAACTGTCATCCCTGTGTTTCACAGGCAGCGTGATTCATCAATTTGTACGTCATCCTTCAAATGGATGTTAAACTGGGCGTCTCATCTGCCAACATTAGATGATGGACGTTAAATATCCCTTGGTGTCCTTCGCGAAGAGTAGATGAGCGATTGCGGGCACGATGTTGAGATTCCAAATTCCTGCCCTAACTTACTACCGCTGGTATGGCAATGGCAAACCACCCAGTATAACTCTTGCCAAGAAACTGCTTCAACAACACCGACACTCTGTAACAGAGTATGGTACATCAGAATCAGAAGCCAGACTCCAATATCACTTTGCTCTTGTTTTATTTACAACTGAACATTTTCAATGAATGGTCTACAGGTAGTTATGCAGCTGAAATATTCCTCAACATTTTAAGAAAGGATGGACATGCAGAGCTGGCAAAAAAGCACACTTGTGATTCTGGATAATGTGACATGCAAAGACCCAGATTCCATTTAACACAAGACAATGCCAATGAGCATTGTGAAAGGAATAATTATTACGCTGTATTGTAACACTTCACTCATTCCCACAAAACTGATTTGCTGGTTTGTTTCACAGTGCATGATTCTGTGCCAAGTTGTTGTTTTTTTTTGCAGAGTGAGGAGAAGGGGGAAGAAGCGATGAGTGAGATAGAGGCGCGTGAAACTTGCCTTCGCCTTGCTCTGCCTCCCCAGCCTCTGTGCCTCGCCCGTCTCACTGCACAGAAACCAAACTATGAGATTGGTTCAAGGCAGCTTCTCTGCCTTCCAGGCAGCAAGTCCAAGCCAGGTGATTTGGGCTGCATTTCCATGAAGTTCATTGTTGATGTACAACACACGATAATACAGTAAATTGCCAATTTATGTTGAGTCTATTTGCATCGTTTCGATAGAACGTCATCAACACATTATGGGACAATCGTCAATTTAAGTCATGCTAGTCTGATAGAATGTCATTCCAAATTTTTAAGTCGAGTTCTGTAGTGCGCCTTGCAAAAATTTTAATACAGTAGCACACCGTCTGTCAGTGTAGAAGCGACATCGCGTCACCAGCTTGTGGAGAATCGATAATGTGGCATGCGCTGAGTGGATTCCACGTCAGGTTATCTCCCAGTCTCACATGTTCCGCCCTAGGGTTAATGGGGGGGGGGGTAAAAATGATCATGGTTTTGGATGCGGGATGATTTGAGATGGTTGTGAACAGTAGTCTTGAACATTTGGAGGGAAGAATGGAATTGAAGATAATGTGGAAGTTAGTTCCAAATGTGGGTAAAAGAGGAACGAATGAGTGAAGATGAGCAGTGATTCTGGATTTTGGGAGTTTCACCAGAAGGGGTTTGAGGGTGGACCGTGTACACCCTGCAGAATCTGGGGGGGGGGGGGCAGGACCTAGTCCTGAAAGAGCAGAGGGTGCAAGACAAGAAAGTACGGAGTAAAACAAACAGAGAGAGAGAGGGAGAGCACTGATCTGTCTGCGATGGGAAAGTGGTAGGCCCATAAACTTAATTGTGGGATTTTCCAATAATCTTTAAGGTCTTGGTTTCCACGGAATCAGGCTGAGCAAGATGTGAGGCAGGGACACCAGCCCAGAGGGAGAGCAGTTCTCCATAAAGCTGCGGATGAAGGCATTGCAGGTGGATATAAATTTAGGTGTGCCAAGGAAGGACTTTGTACAATGGAGGATGCCCAGTCGGCGAAAGGCTTTGGAGAAACTTCTGCATCTTCTCAAGTGCAAAAGACACAGAATCCAGGAGCAGTTGGGTTCGACAGGGAAGGATGGGTACAGAGAGCGAGGGGTTGGGAACACAAGATTTTGAAGCAAATGCAGAATTGAGGCTTTTGGAGTCGGCATGGTGCCATTTGAAGGAGGGGATGGAGGGAGAGCATACTTCTGAGACAGACTTGACAAGGTGCCACCAAGTTTTAGAGGAGGGAGACTGGTTTGAAAGTTCACTCTTGAGGTTGGACAGATGTTGTTTTCTGGCCATCTTGAGAGTAAAACACACTTACTGTGGGCTTTGTGGCATGAGCTGAGATTGCCTTCAGTTGGATTGTCTTCCCAGGAAAAGAGGGCAAGTCGTTTCAGAACAACTGCCTCACCACAGGTATTCACTGTACCATGGCCTGCAGAATCGATTAACACATGGAAAAATCCCCGAACCGGAAGTTTTCAAATCATTGGGTGCATGGATCCTTTGGTAATTAAATGGGCCTTGCTATAAGTAAGATATTTTTAGTTTGAGTTTGGCCTCTTAACAAACAACAAAGCCACCATTGTGGTTCCTTAATTGTCGAGCCCTTTTTTCAGCTTAAAGGTCCCATGACACCCAAAACTTTCTGGTTATTTATGTATTAACTTGACCTTCCTTGTGAAGAAATCACCCATGTTTTTTTTTTTTATCAAAAATGGGATAATTAGACCAATATTTCGAACATTTCTGGTGCTTTCACAACTTGCTATTGCCCCTTAAGGTTGACTTCAGCGAACTGCAGCGTTGACGTCGCATGCAGAAACTCCCACAGAGTGGATTTACTCGAGATCTCTAGAGTCTAGACTAGGCCGATAAATCCGTCGTCCGTCCGACTTGTCCAATAAATCCATCGTCCATCCAACTAGGCCGATAAATCTGACGTGCTGTAGCTTTCTTTTATTATTCCCTTTTTAGGACATCTCTACCGAGATGACCTAATAAAGCCGGAACAAATGTCCTTACATCAACAATTTTTCTTTCCGATCTTGATGAAACTTAGTATGTGGGTAGAGGTCGATGAGAGTTACACAACGATATAACTTTTGTCTGGATTCAAGATCAGGGTCAAGGTCACGTAAGTTATAAAAATCGCCATTTTCAAAACCTATCTCGTCTGCCATTCTACAAGATATTCGGCAACTGTTTATTGATTATGATAGTAAAAAAAACATTATCTTGTATCTAAGCGGACAGATTTTTGAATTTCCTTCCCGTTTGATCGTCACGTGATCTGGAAGATGGCCAAAAACGCCGATGCGATTCGCAAAGAAGGAAGGAAGGAGAAATGAAATATAAATATAAAACACATTTTTAGCCTTTTATATTTATACATTTTCTGCCGAAGGTGCAAAAGTTTCGAAACCCGAAATGTAAACGTCGGCATTTATTTTCAAAATATAATTTCGTGCGCGCGCCAAAATGCCGAGTCATCTTTAACCAAACTGCGCAGTTCGAGCTGCGCAGTTCGAGCTGCGCAGTGGAACTGCGCAGTAGTCCGGTCATGGCGTCTGAGCAGTGGCCAGCGTTGTTCAGATTGACTGTGGTTTCTGGGGAGAAGGTGATTGTTAAGAAGTATGTCGGCGGTATATATTCGAGTGACTGTATTGGTTATTTAATCACGCAACATCTTGACAACTAATATTCTGGCCGAACGATTGCATCAATTCAGTGCATCAGCAGGGATAATTCGCAGGCTCCTCTCGATCGTGCCGATATCTAACATAATCACCAGCAGACATAGGGCTGCAGGCTGTGGGGCGAGGCCACGGATCCCGGATGAGGGGATAAGTGATAAATTATGCTACATGTTTCGGGCTTTCTGATTAATATATCAATGAGTACATTCCATAATTAATGAATTTATAATTAATGAATCTGGCATACAAAATGTTTTTTCATACCTGACATGTTACTTTGTGCAGTGTCACGAAACTTCTCTGTCAGTGCGTCTCTAACAGTGTTGTTACATTCTCTAGTAACTTCTAACGAATGATTACTATATATATATATATATATATATATATATATATATATATATATATATATATATATATATATATATATTAATAAATCTTTTTTTCATATATTTGCAGGACTCCAGTCGTGTGACCGCTGTTCTCGTCGCCTCGGTGAATATCACTGACCAGTGAAAACAATCCAATCTAGTGTAACCAGACAGGAAAGCCCATATTAATCTGTCAGTTCTGGTACAAGAGATTTCTGTGACCGCTGTTCTCGTCGCTTGTCAGTGAATATCACTGAAAACAATTCAATCTAGTGTAACCAGACAGGAAAACCCATATTCATCCGTCAGTTCTGGTACAGAGATTTCTGTAAAACGAATACGCAGATTGGACTATAGTGCAGAAGAGGTTAAAGGTTACGGTACCATAAAAGCCGGAGGAGAGGTTACGGTTACTCTAAAAGCCGGAGGAGAGGTTACAGTACTCTAAAAGCTGGAGGAGAGGTTGTACTTACTCTAAAGGTACATGTGAACTTGACGAAAACTCACTTTGATAGACCTTTAACCTTGAGCAATTCTTTCGGGAGCTTTATGACTATATTATTATAAATCTGTATATCAGTGTATCAGTGTCTGTACATTGTCAGTGACTGTTGCTTGTACTATTTTCTCACTGCTGGATTCTGTTAATCCTATATATCCACTGCCTCAACTTGCAGAACATTCTTATATCGAATATCAACAAACAATTGATGATCTTCTGCTATATTGTGAAATACTAATTGTATCTTACTTGAGTAATATTTTTTATCGATTCTCAACTTGAGGCGAACGTGACGTGTTAGTTTCGCTAAATCGTCGCATCACACTTCAATCATCGATATTGTAAATTTTACATATCATATTATATTCAATATTGTTGAGTAGACATTGTAAATATTAAGTGTTCAACCTATATTTTACTAATTCTCAGAATTCTTGTTATCGCTCATTTTCGTAATTCCAATTAGTTGGGTCTCAAGTTACAGTAACGCTCTCATCAAGATTCAATTCGTTATATTCGTTAGCTAGATCTTTGCTCCTCATCAAGACCTCGTTAAAAATCTATCATTAGCTGTTCTTATTCACCCAGAACCAAGGCCTAGAATTTCGTAGCCGTATTAGTTGAGTTGTCTGTACCTCGGAATTTATTAGTTGACCGTTCCTCGGCTTCCCAACGCCAATTGTTGCAAAATGCCCAAATTATGTCGAAGCAGAAAAGGTTTTGTCGCGAATCTGAGACAATTTCATTCTTTGGCGAAGACTTCCCACACTAGTACTCATAGTGATGCCAAAACACTGGAGGGTACGGATTTGGAGGTAACTGCGATCATGAACACGAATACAAATTAGGTTCGTTCCTCCAAACCTGAACTGGCAACGTCGTACATGTACGAAGTTATGCATTCCCTTCGAGTCTGTGGTACCGTATGGTGTAAGGAATATCCTTTTATCCCGGCCCGCCTCACTGAAACGTATTCAAGGAGATGGTAATTGCCTGTATCGTTCGATATCCTTCGCCTTAACCGGCTCTGAAAAACATCATTCACGGCTCCGGCAAGCACTTATGTACTACTACATGTACACTCTTGACGCGGAGATAGTTAGCAATCATCTCCCGCTGAACGAGACGTACGAAGGGCATTACCGAACAGTTGGAACCAATGGATCATGGGGAACTGATATAGATATATTAGAGTTCGCCTCTTACCTGAAAATCAACATTCATGTCTATCGACCTCAAGGTATTGCCGGCGGAGGGTGTTGGCACACGTACAAATCTGGTGAATTTGGTAGCTCGGTAAGTGATTACGAATGTGGTCTGTACATTCAGCACACGAATGGCAACCATTATGATGTAGCCGCATCCATTGACTTCGCCACTGACGAACCCAACAGCACCAGTATATTCATACAGACAGATGGAAAATGGCAGAGACAGGTTTGTGATCAACTCTGCGTAGAATACATTCGAAATATCGGTTATATTAACATTGGTTCAACTTTGGTATCCAAGTTTACCTGCTATGATGAACAGGTGGAATTCTACTCTGCTCTGACACTAACCATAACCGGTTCCACCGTAGGCTCGAATATAGTAGAAACCAGAGTTGATGAATTCATGAGAACACACGAAAAACGCGTTCAATATCTCGGAGAAAGCGAATCCTCTGACCGCCACGAACCTTCCTGTCCAGATCGAATTGAAGTTCTTTCCGTGTAGCTTCTCTGCTACAGACGGACATAATTATTCGCGATAGCAATTCCCAGCAGGGCTCACTCTTGTCATGGCAGATGTACGACGCTGGAGAATTACTTGGTAATTACGAATGGAAGTGACCAGGTTGTATTTATCTGTTGAAAGTTGGGGACCAATATACCTTGATTTTTCAGATTCTCTCAGTGCCACAGATAGACTTCAGTAGTGTCAACATTCCCGATTTGCGTACCACACGAGCGAAAAAGCATTCTCGTATTGATATTGTGAAAAAATGAAATCCTCATAGACGATGAGGAAGATGAACGTTTTGATTGCTTTAAGAATCGGAAGGAGCAGTGGCGAAAATGTCAACTGAACGCTCGTGCGGATTCTGTGAAAGGATCTCGTCTCCGACACAAGTCGAAAGAGCTCAAACGCAAGGCGCGTGTCGATCCTGTGAGAGGACCAGACCTTGCAGAAAAATCAAAACGATCGAAGTCTGAGGCGCATGCCGATCCTCTGAAAGGACCAGACCTGGCAGAGAAATCAAAACGATCGAGGTCTCGGGCGCGTGCCGATCCTGTGAGAGGACCAGACCTTGCAGAAAAATCAAAACGATCGAAGTCTGAGGCGCGTGCCGATCCTCTGAAAGGACCAGACCTGGCAGAGAAATCAAAACGATCTAAGTCTGAGGCGCTTGCCGATCCTGTGAAAGGACCTATACTTCGTGCATATGATAAAGCTTGTAAGCAAGAATACTATCGAGCTGAGTGCAATCTCAAAAATAGGCAGGAATCCGACCATAAACACAAACGGATGGCTAGATCTTCACCTGCGTATTCTCAAAGTGAGAAAGAATCAAACTGTGAACGTAAGAGGAAGAAACGTCATGAACACAAGCATATTGCCAAAAAGTGCTTGAAATTCGAAGACGCCGGTTTGGCAAATATTGCACAAAAATCTACTATCTTACGCTTTCGTGCAGCTCCGGCCGTTGGCTGTGACTATGTTTGTACAGTGTGTCATCAGACGTTCAAGAGATCGGTTAGCGAAGTTGCAAATAGTCTTCGTACCCTTGATCTGGCACATACCTCGTGTATGACTGGTGAGCTGTCGGTGGATGTTAAGGAATTGGATATGTTGTACATGTTCATCTGCTCTACTATGCAGACGAGTACCTACTCTCTCTGTCAAACAGAATGGCATGGCGTTTCCTGATGTACCACCCCTCGTGGCTGATCTCCACCCTCTTGAAGAACGACTGGTATGTCCTCGGCAGGTTTTCATGACTATGCAAGAACTACCCCGTGGTGGTCAGATATCGGTAAGAGGTAATGTCGTGAACGTCCCTGTCAACGTCACTCCGACAATTCGCATACTCCCCCGTAATATCAGCGACTCGGGTACGATAGGTGTGAAAATGAAAAAGCGTAAATGATACAAAACTGCTGTATTCCATGAGAATATTCGTCCCGTCACCGTTGCCTGTGCCGTGGAGTTATTGTGCGAGACGCTTCTTTATCAAAAAGAAGGTATCAAACTTGACAGTGATTGGAAGAAAAGGTTGCATGAAGATGATTGCACGCTGCCCGAGTTCATAGAGAAAGTGAATGTGTTTGGGACCGAAGCTGATTCAAATGTTGATTCGCCTTTCAACAACCTGAAACATGTACACATGGATGATTCCAATATACCTGCATCTGCGAAGGCAAACCCGAATAACAATTAACCTCACAAACTCTATCTCCTTCAAACTGCTAAAAGACCAGACAATAAAAAAGCTTCTCAAGTTGATGATGAAGTCAAACAAAGTTCAGATGGTGACGTCTCTGACAATTTCTCTGAAGTTGATGTGAACGAACACAATGGCAGTACGTGTGATACACTATTGGACAGTTCTGATTATTCCAACAGAACCCTCGTTGTCGCACCTGGCGAAGACAAGAAACCATCCAGTCTCTACCACGATACCAATGCTGAATATCTGGCATTTCCAACAATATATGGCAGACAGGAACCCCCTCCCAATCCGAAGAAAAAGGTAACCTATAGTCAACGATCCAAATGGGAATGTCGGCACAAATCCGGAAAGAGCGGTGAATCCGTTCCGAATCTGTTTTTCAAGATGAAGAAACTCCAACTAAAGCAGATCACCGATCGAGTGTCGTTGGCTGTTAGACGTATGAATGGAAAGCAAGGAAACAGATTTCTTTCACTTTCTTTCAACTTTCTCAACAATCGTCTGGAAGAAGTCTTTTCTTTCAAGCTTCTGGGTCTCACTATCTGCCATGACCTTTCCTGGGAAAGTCACATTTCCAACCTCGCCTCAAAAGCCAGTCGCTGACTAGGAATCCTCCGTCGTGCAAATTCCTTCCTCGGCCCTCTTGAGCTCCTGACCACTTACAAAGCTTTTGTCCGTAGCCTGATGGAGTACTGCTCTCCCCTCTGGGCTGGTGCTCCTGCCTCCTACCTTTCTCGGCTTCACGCTGTCGAAACCAGGGCATTTAAGATCATCGGCATCTACCGCAATGAAGCTGGTTCTTTGGGCCTCTCACTCAATCACCGCAGGTTGGTCGGTGGTCTTTCTGTCTTCTACCGACTCCTCTCCAGCCTTGCCCCCCCCTGCTCTCTCTGCGATTTGTCCCCACCACATTTCCACAGGGCGCTCAAGGTCCGCCAACAACTCCCTTCTGGTAAAACTACCAAAATCACGAATCACTGCTCATCTTCACTCTTTCATTCCTCTTTTTTCCCGCCTTTGGAATAAACTTCCTCACTCTATTCTTTCCCATTCTTCCCTTCAGGCTTTCAAAACAGCTGTTCACCACCACCTCTTATCTTCCCCCATCCAAATCCTCGATCTTTTCTACCCCCGATAATCCACCAAGGCCCACTTCCTTCAATTCCCCTGCTTTCCTTCCTGAAAGTCCCTGTAATGTCCATCTTCTCTTCGCCATGTTCCCCGTCCCATCCCCATCCCTCTCCCTTCCACAGTTCACCTAATGTGTCTGTTCCCCACTGTTTTGTCCCTTCCACTCCCGCCCCTCTTCTCTCATGCCCCCTTGCTGTGAGTTGTGTGTTAGCTCTCATACGAGCCTCGACAATGTATACAAAAAAAAAGGAGAGAAAATTACTGCCGGTGATGTGAAAACTGATGGCGGCGCTAAACTAGTAAAACTTGATGGATTCGAAATCTTCAAGTCAATCCGAAACTCGCGACGTTTTCGCCATGATCAGACAACTAGGAAAACCGGCCTGGTTCTTTTCGCTATCGGCAGCAGACACAAAATGGCCTGCGTTACTGAAATTGCTAGCCAAATGCCAATGGAATAGAGACCTGTCTGACGAGGACGTAGAAAATCTTTCCTTGGAGGAACGCTCCAAGTTAGTCCGTAATGATCCAATCACGTGTTCTCGATATTTCGAAAATCGATGCCGTGAGTTCATCAGGCTGGCAATGGGTGAAAACGAACCACTCGGCAAAGTAAGCGATTTCTTCTATCGCGTAGAGTTTCAACAGCGCAGCCCTCCTCATATTCACGGGTTGTTCTGGGTAGATGGAGCACCATCATTAGACACTCATTCGGAAGAGCAGGTGTGTGATTACATCGATCAATTCATCTCATGTAGTCATGATGTCACGGACGAAGACCGACCGTACCTCGACCTACAATGCCATCGACACTCTAAAACGTGTCGTAAAAAGGGTAAAGCCATCTGCCGATTCAACTACCCGCTCCCACCAATGAGAAGCACTCGAATCCTCTCCAAATTGGACGATGATGAAAAGGAAGATTATGAAACACTGAAGCAACGGTATGCCAAGATCGAAACAAAATTAGGAGAGTTGTGGAAAAAGGAGAGAGACTTCAGCTTCGATGAATTCTTGGAAGAACTGGGAATGAGAGAAGAAGAGTATGTGAAAGCAATCAGATCCTCACTGAGAACGCAAACCACTTCCTTAAAGTGGCAGCCCAACGAAATTAGGATCAATGCGTACATAAATAATCTACTCGGTGTATGGCAAGCCAATCACGATATCCAATACTGCTTAGATGCGTACGCTTGTGCTGTGTACATAGTGGCCTATATATCGAAAACGCAGCGTGGAATGAGTCTACTGTTAGACGCTGCAGTGAAAGAGGCTCGAACTCAAACCTCCAGTATCCGAGAACAAGTCCGACATATTGGCAACAAGTTCACAAATGCTGTTGAAATCGGATCCCAAGAATCTGCTTATTTGGTTCTCGGTATGCCTCTCACCAAAGCTAGTAGGAAAGTTACGTTCATCAGCACAGCTCCAACCGATGAGTGCACCTTCTTGTTGAAATCTAAGGAAGAACTCGAGCATCTGCTGATGATTCAACAGACATCGGAAAACGTTCTGTCCTGGATGCGTATATGGAGAGATTTAACGAGCTGGCATCGATGTGTTATGCTGATTTCGTATCGCGGACAAAACTGACAAAGAAGACGATGAACAAAACTGCCGATAATGATGTACACGAGGAGGAGGATGATTTCGTCGATGACGAGTTCAGAGAAGAGGATAATTCAGGCAAATGTTCAGAAGAGTGGGAAAAGCATTTGCCGCTTACGTTATCAAATGGCAACGTACTCAAGCTGAAAAAGAACCCAGAAGTGATTCGGTCGATTGGCTACAATGAGGAGATAGATTCTGAGAAACATTACCGTGAGATACTAATGCTTTACTCCAGTTGGCGACAGGAAAGCGATCTTCAGTTTGAAGGATCCTCGCAGATGCGTTACGAAAGTGTCAATAATGAGGTAGATGCCAGGAGACGTCGATACGATCCAATGGGACGTATATTAGATCAAGCAAAAAAGAGGGTCGTAGAGGAATACCCAGACCAATTCATAGAAGTTGCACCCGGAACTGAATATGACAAAGCTGTTGACTCTGACGAAGGACGTGAAATAAGTGAAGAGTTCGCACTCTACCTCCCTCAAACCAAACAACAAGAAAATTATGACATCGGTATCGAATTCAACCGAGCCAACACAGAAGATGAAGTCGAGATCCGGGCACGCATTCTCACTGACGAACAGTTCTATGCTGGAGTTAGAACCCTAAACAAAGAACAACGTGAATTCTTTACGCATATTCTGCAAAGTACTCGTGATCACACAGAGCCGTATGCAGTTTTCCTGTCTGGTGGTGCTGGCGTAGGGAAATCGCACGTGACAAACATGTTTTATCAAGCTCTTCACCGTGAGCTCGCGCGACATCCAAGAGACAACCCCGATGATCAGAGGATCTTGCTCTGTGCTCCGACTGGCAAAGCTGCCTTCAATATTCAAGGTTCTACTATACATTCGGCATTCCAAATCCGAACGAATCAGGTCCTCAGTCCAGAAAATCAGCGTTTGGGTGAAAGTCAGTTGAACACCCTTCGTTCGAAATTCAGGGAACTTTCAATTGTTATCATCGATGAAGTGTCAATGGTTGGACGTAAGATGTTGGCTGTAGTCGACGATCGCCTCAAACAACTTCGTGGAAACAATCTTTCCTTCGGCGGTCTCAGTATGATCTTTGTTGGCGACATGTTCCAACTGAAGCCAGTATTCGATGAGTGGATATTCGATTTCCCGAAGTTCGGTTCTGAAGTCCTTGCATGTAGTGTATGGCATGATAATGTGCGATTGTTCGAACTGACCACAATAATGCGACAAAAAGATGATGAAAGCTATGCTGAGCTACTCGATCAAATGCGCGAGGGTAACCATACAAAAGCCGACATAGAACTTCTCAAAACGTGTATGGTACAACCAGGTTCTTGTGTCAACATCCTTCATCTATGTTGTCTGAACTCAAGTGTGGATGAGCACAACTGACATCTCTACGAAACGGCAGTGAAAGATGGTGCAGAACATGCGATTGTGTGTGCACAGCATATTGCTGTGGAATCGGGAGAATTCGCAAAAAAGAACTTGAATCAATTCTTACATAGTAAGAAGTTTGATGAGTCGTGTGCTGGTCTTCCTAGAGTAGTACCGTTGGCTGTAGGTCAGGAGTACGAAGTTTATGTAAACATGGCTGTCGATGATGGACTAATGAATGGTTCACCATGCGTCATAATGAAGCTGGACTACCGACGAGACGAGGTCAGAAAAGAAAATATCCCTGACGTAGTGTGGGTCAACTTCCATGATCCTAGAATCGGTCAGAAACAGAAGGCCGATTACTGTGATCACCACAAACGTGGTATAGAACCAACATGGGTCCCAATATTCCCTATACAGAAAGAATTCAACTTCTACCACTTCAGAATAGCTCGTCGACAATTTCCCCTACGCCAATCCGCTGCAAAAACAGTTCATAAAAGTCAGGGTGAGTCGAAAAGCAAAGCCGTAGTCGATCATACTTACCGTGGCTCATCCCAACCGCATTCTCACTATGTGGCATTCAGTCGCGTGACTACATTAGACGGACTACACATTTTGAACCTGCACAGGAAACAAAGTGGTCGATGGAAACGTAATCTTCCAAGATACGTCAACTCCGGATGGCAGTTTCATCAAAGTTGATCAGAAAGTTCGAACAGAGATGGCTCGCTTAAGAGAAGAAGGGAATAAGATGGAACTGTTATGTGTTTCACACCGGTATATGAGCACTTGTCTGGTATGACAATTACCTTCCAAAACGTCAGGTCACTACGACTACACTTCTCAGATCTATCTGCCGATCCAAACTACATCAGTAGTGATGTTTTCTGCTGCACTGAGACGACTCTGGAAACCTGATCCTGATGAACTATACACACTACCTACCCACAATCTATTGCGGTTCGACCAAACTAATCCTGTGCCGGCGAAACGCCCCGCTCATGGACTAGCAGTGTATGTGAGGAAAGACCTAGACGTACTATGAACACGTAGTATGTGTACTGATAGTTATGAATGGGCATATCTCACAATACGTAACGATGATGATATACTGCAGATACTCGCTCTGTACTCCACTCCGAGTACTTCGTGGAGATCATTCAAACAAACCGCTTTGTTGGACCTGTGTTCCGTGATTGACTTCCACCTACCACTAATCGTAACTGGAGATTTCAACAAACTCGCCAGTGATATCCAAAAGTACTTCACTGAGGTTCACAGTTTGCAACAACTGGTAAACCAACCCACCACATTCTACGGAAGTTGTATTGACCTTCTGTTCTCGAATGTTGATTCGGATAAACTGACATCAGGTGTGATTGACACTTGTCGGAGCGATCACAGATTTATTTGGATGAACATGTCTTCGGAATAAGTTATGTATACGTAGTATTGATCAAGATCGGGATAATTTCGACCTAATAAGACGTACAGGGTGGCCCAAAACTAGGTTTCATGACTGACATCTCGCAATTTCACATTTCTTACGGATTACGTATCATATATCATTTGATATGAAATTGTCACAGTTTCAATTTTTGGTTTTGGATTTTGCAGATGCTTGGAACTTGAGATTGTTGGAAAATCCCCCCTCGATATAACTTGTAACGATAGGCCATAATGCTTGCGCTTCCTTTTTCATTCACTGTTGCAGCCGAGCATAAAAATATTTTCATTCCATAAACAAAACCTCTGCCGAGAGTTATTTTCTCGACCTCGACATCCTATACTTTAATATGGCAGTATGCACAATAACAGAGGTACATAACAAGAAGTGCCTAATGGAAAACTGCCTATACTATATTTGAGCTCTATTGACACACATAAGCGGTATGACGATTCCCTTGTATGATACATCATTAGAAAGGGAATAGTCTCGACTTTTCAGAACACTAATCAGATCACCAGGGGTCCTGGCGACCCTAAAAAATCTTCTAGGTCCAGCTGACTTGTAGCGAAAAATAGCCATATGTAATGATATCCAGAATTCCAAGAACTCTTGCGACATGTACAAAAAAACTAATAGAAACTATAGATAAAATATATAGAATAAATAAAACTATAGAAACTAACTAACTACACCATTAATGTACTCACTAAGAGATAACACATATGGTGATTGGGTATAAACCAACCTACAGTGGGGAGAACAAGTATTTTATACACTGCCGATTTTGCAGGTTTTCCCACTTACAAAGCACGTAGAGGTCTGTAATTTTTTATCATAGTATAGGTACACTTCAACTGTGAAAGACGGAATCCAAAACAAAAATCCTGAAGATCACATTGTATGATTTTTAAATAATTAATTTGCATTTTATTGCATGAAATAAGTATTTGAACACCAACCAACCAGTAAGAATTCCGGCTCTCACAGACCTGTTAGTTTTGTCTTTAAGAAGCCCTTCCATTCTCCACTCATTACCTGTATTAACTGCACCAGTTTGAACTCGTTATCTGCATAAAAGACAGCTGTCCACACTCAATCAATCAGACTCCAACCTCTCCAAAATGGGCAAGACCAGAGAGCTGTCTAAGGACATCAGGGACAAAATTGTAGACTTGCACAAGGCTGGGATGGGCTACAGGACAAAAGGCAAGCAGCTTCGTGAGAAGGCAACAACTGTTGGCGCAATTATTAGAAAATGGAAGAAGTTCAAGATAACAGTCATTCTCCCTCAGTCTGGGGCTCCATGCAAGATCTCACCTCGTGGAGCCTCAATGACCATGAGGGGTGAGGGATCAGCCCAGAACTACACGGCAGGACCTGGTCAATGACCTGAAGAGAGCTGGGACCACAGTGTCAAAGACAACCATAATTAACACACTACGCCGTCATGGATTAAAATCCTGCAGCGCACGCAAGGTCCCTCTGCTCAAGCAAGCGCATGTCCAGGCCCGTCTGAAGTTTGCCAATGACCATCTGGATGATCCAGAGGAGGAATGGGAGAAGGTCATGTGGTCTGATGAGACCAAAATAGAGCATTTTTGGTTTAAACTCCACTCGCCGTGTTTGGAGGAAGAAGAAGGATGAGTACAACAACAAGAACACCATCCCAACCATGAAGCATGGTGGTGGAAACATCATTCTTTGGGGATGCTTTTCTGCAAAGGGGACAGGACGACTGGACCGTATTGAAGGAAGGATGGATGGAGCCATGTATCGCGAGATCTTGGCCAACAACCTCCTTCCCTCAACAAGAGCATTGAAGATGGGGCGTGGCTGGGTCTTCCAGCATGACAACGACCCGAAACACACAGCCAGGGCAACTAAGGAGTGGCTCCACAAGAAGCATCTCAAGGTCCTGGAGTGGCTGAGCCAGTCTCCAGACCTGAACCCAATTGAAAATCTTTTGAGGGAACTGAAAGTCTGTGTTGCTCAGCGACAGCCCCGAAACCTGAAGGATCTGGAGAAGATCTGTCTGGAGGAGTGGGCCAAAATCCCTGCTGAGGTCTGTGCAAACCTAGTAAAGAACGACAAGAAACGTCTGATCTCTGTAATTGCAAACAAAGGTTTTTGTACCAAATATTAAGTTCTGTTTTTCTGATGCATCAAATACTTATTTCATGCAATAAAATGCAAATTAATTATTTAAAAATCATACAATGTGATTTCCACGATTTTTGTTTTAGATTCCGTCTTTCACAGTTGAAGTGTACCTATGATAAAAATTACAGACCTCTACGTGCTTTGGAAGTGGGAAAACCTGCAAAATCGGCAGTGTATCAAATACTTGTTCTCCCCACTGTACATATGGTTGGTTATACCCCACCATTCATAAAGTGCAATACGTGGTTTTCCGGTCCGTCCACTCTCGAGGGACATTTCATTTCCGGTTGTAGAAAAAAAAACGAAAAAATAGGCTTAGCTCTTGGAGATTATGATATTCTATTGATTATTATTCACTGATTCTAATGCAACTTTCAGAATCGAAATTGGTCAAGGATTACGTGACATATTGAAGTTTTAAATTTGAATTTTATTTGAAGAAAATTGTTATAGTGAGCTCTAACGATTTTTCAAACCTCAATATCTCTATAAATACTTGACCAATTTTCATTCTGAAAGTTGCATTAGAATCAGTGAAGAATAATCTACAGGATTATCAGAATCTCCGAGAGCTAAGCTTATTTTTTTCGTTTTTTTTCTACAACTGGAAATGAAATGTCCCCAGAGAGTGGATGGACCGGAAAACCACGTATTGCACTTACTGGTGATTCTGATGTGTTAATCCGGGTACTAAATGAACAATACATATTTATTAATTATGTCATTAGTAGTATTATCCTAGTGCATCTCTGTGAACTATTTCAATCTAAACGGTTAGTTTGGACTGTTTCGCGGTTACCTGAACTGAACATTGAGAACTTGTGGTATTATAGAGATGACCGTCACCCCCACACGGGGGTAATTTTCTTCATTGTTTTCTACTGGTGCTACATGACGACAGTAGGAATAAAATAAATAAAAATGCAACAGAACGTCAGATTTATCGGACTACTCTCGACAATTGTGTCACAAGGTGTGTTCTGCACACAAGTTTTCATCGTATCCGGACAGCGAGATTGCTTCGTTTTATGCGCGGAGCGATACGGCCGATGACATGGGTTGGCCTTGCTTGCGATTCATTCGCCACGGAGAAACATGTCTGCTGCGCTGCGCTGGTCACATCACTAAAATATTTCTGATATCGAGCAGTATGCAAGTCGAATTTACGTTATTGAATTATGAATAGGATTTAATCTAACCAGTTGTTATTGCCAAGTCTTCCTTCGATGTCCTCCCGATCATCATGAACTCCAGGAATTTCATCGCCAGTTTCCTCTGCTTGTCCTGCTTCAGGCTCGAACTGGTAAGGCCATATTTCATTTCCAGCTACCTGAACTTCACCTCTCGTGACTATGTTATCCGACAATTCTCCATGTGATTCAGACCAAAATCCTTCATTTCTCTCACACTCACTGTCGCTACCAGACAAATGAAAGTCCATGTCATCCATTATTCAAAACCAAATGTTTGATTTTTTTTTAAGCAGAAATGAACGAAGCAATTGAGTTCATCAATCGAATGTGGAAATGCACAGAAAGCCAATAGAATCACGTAGACCACCAACCCGAGTAATTTATGTGCAGCCTTTGTCATCCTTCAGTTGACGTCACGTGGGTTACGCCCCTTACAGTAGAATTTTTAGGGGCGTTCCCGAAGAGGTTTGTTTTTTTAATTTTACATTTTACAGAATGAGTATTGTGAAAAAAACATTGTCAGATCTGAAATCACGATGAAAAACTCCTATAGGACATGTATATATGAAATTTCAGTGCTTTTGGGTGTCATGGGACCTTTAAGGAGTACAAGGTAAAAAAAGAATTTTAATGATGCTGATTGATTATCCGAACATTAGAATCCCCAGGCTTCTTGTTACCTGCTCTTAACACAATTTTGCCATGGCCAGTAACTTTATACCTTCTGCATTCTTGTTGTCAAAATGCAGTGATGTAGGGCCATTTATTATGTATGTACATATCGTGTAATATTTGAAGGTGAGCTACAGCTCCACAATTGATGTCACTTGACCTCGTGACACCATGGGCGGCCTTGAATGATCACTTGAACTGAAAGCTCCGACAGGAAACGCCCTTTATTCGGCACTAAGATACAATCTGTTCGATGATGATCACCTTGTTGCAATCTGGAATTTTTGCTTTCAGAGCTAGGAAGAAGCCAAGATCATTGTTGTACAGAGTAAATGTGGGACCTCTCAGTATTTTGTTCTCATCCTTCACATAAACTGAGCTCTTGGTGTAGAGGGGACTGGAGAAATGAATGGGATTGCATGAAAGATCCTCCAACACCTCATTACAAGATGTATTCAATTCAGCCGGGATCACTCACCTGATACCGAGACATCTGATGATCTTTTGCAGCTGACCAAAATCACCATGCCTTACAGAAACCTTTCTTACGATGTAACTGACTTTCCTTTCCTTGATGTTGTTTTACATGATGCTGAATTTTCCACATTATTCAAGTGTTTAATCAGAAATCCGATGTGATACTTCTCTTTAGTTGTCATTAACTGCCTTTAAGTTGTCCTTTGAAATGTTACTCCAGTAACCCTAATCCTACCAATGTATTTTATGACATCTTGCCAACTGAAGTATTTTGGGACCCCAACTCAAAACTATTCAATTTCACTAAATCTGCCAAAGTTTTACATCAATGACTAAACATTGTGTTTTATTGATAAAGTCAACAACATAAAAATAAATAAATATAAAATTAACCTTCCAACTGGGTACTTTGATGACCTCAACTCAGAAGCACTAAATTTGATTGGATGATGTTTTTGTAGTAAAGTATACAAACATAAGCATAATTTTTTTTTTTTAGAGGACTTCCTCGATACAAATGCCACCGATACAAAAAAAAATTGTAGGCTTTTGGTCCTACCCTGTTGGTTGGATTTGGGATAATTGTTTTTTTGTCATGAATTTTGTTTTACACTCTTCAGTTTGGATATTCGTTTGTTTGTTTTACTTTTGAAGTTGACTGGTCTTTTTGTTTTTGTTTTTGAAACTTTTTCTGCTCATTACAAATAAAAATTAAGTCGAGTTAAAAAAAAAAGTTCTTTGTTGGATTTCGTTTCTCATTTTCTTTTCCACGTATGAGTAGCACAGGGTCCTGACCCAGACGCTGCAGCCATTTGGACATTGTCTGCCAGTGAAATGGACGACGATGAGGTGGTGAGTTTTTACTTGATATTTTTCAACAGCTTGTTTTATCTGTGTCCATTTGAAATATTTGTATGGTTTCTGATGACCTTTTTTGTGGACTGTAGATTCAATTATTCATGAGTCTTGATGAAAATCCACTACTTCAAGGTTACAGCTCACCACCATCTCCCATTCTCATTCGTGATTATTTTGCTGAAGTCACACTAACTTGCTGTTAACTGCATTTTTTTACAGATCAGATTTTCATGTCCTTTGAAAGTTTTCTTGTTCTCTTATGTCCTACTGTGTTGGTTGAACCCTCTCATCCTCTGCTCTTTTGCTCCTCCTTGAGCCTCGACTTTCATGCCTCGCTTTGGCCACAACTCAGTGTTTTGAAAGGGCAGTTTTTATTAGTTTTGACTTATCCTTCTTTTCATTTTTTTTTTTTTTTTTTCAATACACCGTCGAGGCTTGTATGAGAGCTAACACACAGAACGTACAACAAGGGGAGAAAGAGACAAGACGGGCAGGAGACGGAAGAAAAAAACAGTGGGGAACAGAGACATGAGATATGTGGAAGGGAGTGGGATGGAGTGGGAAATGCAGGATAAACAAGATGGACATTACAGGGACTTTCAGGAAGGGAAGGAGGAGGGTTTGGGGTGGATTAGTAGTTTGGGGTGGATCGCCGAATGGTAGAAAAGGTTGTGGTTTTCGGTGGGGGAAGATAAGAGATGGTGATGAACAGATGTTTCAAAGACCTGGAGGGAAGAGTGGGATTTAAGAGAGTGTGGGAGTTTGTTCCAAATGTGGGGAAAAGGAGGAATGAAAGAGTGAGGTGAGCAGTGATTCTTGATTTTGGAAGTACCAGAAAGGGGGTAGTTGGCGGACCTTGAGCGCCCTGTGGAAATGGAGGAGGGGGGACATATCTCAGACAGAGCAGGTGGATCGAGGCTGGAGAAGAGACTGTAGAAGACAGAAAGACCACCATCCTGCCTGCGGTGAGAGTATGAGAGACCCAAAGACTCAGCCTCATCACGGGACTTACCAATGATCCTCATGCTTTGGTTTCCACAACGTGAAGCCGAGAAAGGTGAGAGGTGGGAGCACCAGCCCAGAGGGGAGAGCATTACTCCATCAGACTCTGGACGAAATCTTTGTATGTGGTCAAGAGCTCAGGTGTGCCAAGGAAGGACTTTGCACGACGGAGGATGCCCAGTCAGCAACTGGCTTTGGAGGCCAGCTTGGAAATGTGGCTTTCCCAGGAAAGGTCATTGCAGATAGTGAGACCAGAAGCTTGAATGAAAGGGCCTCAAGAGGATTGTTGAATAAGTAGATGGTGGGGTGGGGGGTGGTGGGGGAGGTGGGTTGGGGGGGGTTCCAGACGTCCTTTCAGAAAGACATAGTGAGAGTGTGAGATTTGTCAGGGTTGAAAGACATGTTCCACGTGTTGGACTGTGATTGTATCCAGATCTGCAGAGAGTGAAGAGGCTTCTGCTTGCTGATCTGAGGGATGACAGATGGTGCAGCAGAGGGTGGAGTCATCAGCAAAGAGATAAAGAGGATTTTACAGAGAGTCAGAGAGATCATTGATGAAAAGCAGAAAAAGAACAGGGCCCAGAACGCTGCCTTGAGGAACTCCAGCTTGGACAAGAAGAGGGGATGAAAGAACTCGATTAAGGGCCACACGTTGGCTATGACAGAAGAGGAAGTCTGCGAGCCATGAGTGGCGATGGCATTGGATACCAAAGGAAGAGAGTTTGGTGAGCAGGGCAGGATGCCAGACTGTGTCAAAAGCATGTGATATATCCAGGGATATGGCTCCGATTTCATGTCTGGCATTTTGTACCTCCATCCATTGTTGGGAGAGCAGAAGCAGCATATCCAGGGCAGAGTGACCTGGTCTGAAACCAAATTGATGATGAGAAATCAAGCCATTGTAGAAGAGGAAGGATTTAATGTCTGAAGCGATGATTGATTCCATAACCTTGCTGATGATTGGGAGAAAGCTGATTGGTCTGGCATTGCAGGGATCTGTTTTTGCACCTTTTTATGCAGATCGGTAATGTTTGATTTCCAAGCAGATGGCAGATGACCTTGAGCAAATGAGAGGGTGAATAGAACAGGGAGAGGGTGAGCAAGAGCAGAGGAGCAGGTTTTTCAGACACATGGGCCGATGCCATCTGGACCGATTGCAGAATCTGAGTCGAGGTTTGACAGCAAGCTCTTCACCTTGTCAGGAGAAAAGGACGCAGAGCCCAGGAACAGCTGGGTGTGACTGGGTAAGGTGGGTACAGAAAGCAATGGGTTTCGGACATGAGATTTAGAAGCAAACACGGAATTTAGGCCTTAAGGCCTTTTCACATGCGGTATCAGCTGTGCAGCTATTTGAGGTAAGGGAGGGGATGGAGGGGGAACAAACACCAGAAACAGACTTAAGTAGTTGCCACCAGGATTTGGAGGATGGGGAGAGGTTTGAGAGTTCAGACTTGAGATTATAAAGATGATGTTTTCTGGCTCTCCTGAGGGTAGACACAGACTTGTTTCGAGCTTTGTGGAAGGAACTGATATTGCTTTCAGTTGGATTAGCCTTCCATGAGGTGAAGGCAAGTTATTTCAGGACAAATGCCTTGCCACAAGCTTCAGTGTACCATGGGCGGTAGGAAGGGTAGGACAAGTGAAGATGCAAGGGGATAAATCTGTGCATGAAAGAGAGCAAGTTTCTTTGATAGAATTCCCAGGGTGAGTTGATCTCAGAGGAAGTAGTGATGGGAGACCAGTCAAGAAGTTTGATGGCTGCTTGAGGTCTCTGCCAGTCAGCCTGAGTGAAATGCCAGACTCTATGGCGCTGAGGTGGTTCTCTAATAACAGTCAGAGATACGTCGACTTTGACAAGCATTGGAACGGAGGAAGAACAGCAGATATTTTCAGGGAAATTTGTCAAAATCAGATACAGAAGAGATGGGGTACCATTGGTTGGGATCCGGGTTGGGAAGTTAACCGATTGAGTCAGTCCCAATGAGTCACAGAAGTCTTTTGCTGAAGTGCAATGGCAGGTGAGAGAGGTACCCACACCCAGTCAACTGGCATGATGCCAATTGAGATCACCACATATGCTGAAGAGAGAGTTGGGATGAAAGGATAGAAGTTGTTTCATGTTTTCAGAGAGTGACATGTAAATGGAGTCATCACTGTTTTGTGTACGGTACAACACGCATATAAACATGAGGTGGGAGTGGAGGGGAAACCATAGCAGGAGGTATTCTTGAGGGTGTCGGGGAGAGAGGGCAGTGCATGGAGAGCGAGGAATAGTCTTTGATGAAGAGAGCAAGTCCTCCACCAGGATGAGGATCAGGTCTGTGATACCGGAGGAGGGAGTAACCAGGGAGAGGTACTCGGGAGTCAGAGATGTCTTGAAGGAGGAAAGTTTTTGTTAAGCTGATTATGTCTGGTTTGTCAGTGACAACCTGTATGGAATAATGTCAGGTTTGAGTGAAAGCTTCGGATGTTTGAAGTCCACACTGTAAATGGAGGGGAGGAAGTTTTGGGTGCAGGGGATGGTAGGGTGAGACGAGGGAGGAGTGGGGGAGGTAAGGAAGGTTATTGAAAGAGTGCGGAGGATTGCAGAAGAGGTTGGGGAGAGGGCTGGATGAGAAGAAATGGCTCAGTGTTAATGGGGTGAGGTACAGAGGGGAGTAATAAGAAAGGGGGCAGAGTGCATTTGAAGATTGGAGGAGGTGGAGTGATGAGATGGAGGTGAGAGGGCAGGGGAAGAAGGCAGCTTTGTGTATGTGAGGGGGGGACTTTGGGAATGGGGAGTAAGGGGGAATATTGGAGGGAGAAGGGGGAGAGTTGAGGGAGAAAGGGGAGGGGGAGTTTTTGAGAAAGGTGAGGGGGAAAGAGTGTGAATGTGCAGGAGTGTGATGGGAGAGGGGAAGGATGAGACATCGTAGAGGTATGGTGAAGAATGGAGCTGGCAGGGGGAGGTACAAGATTTGAAGGTTTGGGAAGAGGGGGGGATTGCTGAGAGGAAGGAAGGAAGGAGCATATTTGTGGTGTTGAGTGGTGTACTGATTAAGAGAGAGATATCTGTTCGGTTGGAATGGGGCCCATAGATGTTGGAACACCACACACTTTGGGACAACAGAGGAGGAGCTGATACTAAAGCAGAAGACAGTGAAGACGTACCAAAAGCGAAGGTAGGATGAGGGGCAAGGAGAGCGGATAACAGGTCAGGAGGTGGGGTGAATTGTCATTGAAGTTGGGGAAAAAAAAAGGACGATTGATGGAACACGAACATGCATTACAAACTGGGAGTTTTAAATTTTTAAGTCAGAGATGTAATGAAGGAGAATTAAGAGAACGGAGAAAAGAAACATCAGTTAGACTTTTTAGACATGGGATGAAGGAAAGGTCGAATTGCAAACAGCCTTTTGAAGAAGAAAAAGAGAAGTGAATTATGATACAATACCGAGAACCAAGCGTGTGAAAGAGGGAGTTGTAACATTTGAATTTTATTTATTTATTTATTTATTTATTTGATAAAGATTAGGAAAAGGAAACGTTTTAGAAAAATCATGCAGGTGTTTGGTGAATTTTGATCAGCAAACGCAGAAGGAAGCTGGTAGATCGACAAAAGTTATAGGAAGAAGAAGAGGGAGTAAAGAAACGTGGTTACAGGAGGTGTAACGGGAGAGATTAAAAGAATAAAGATTAAAAAAAAAAATAGATGAGGTAAGGTGAGGTAAAGGAAAGGTTGAAGAAAAACTTGTGAATGTGGGTTGGCAAAAGTAGTAGATGGTAGATCGGAAAAAGGAGGAAGAAGGGTCGGTACAGGAAGTCGTGGGGTATAATGTGAGGTAAAAGGTATTTTTTTTGTTGTATTTTAAAAATATTTTGAGACATGAAACGGAGGGTATAGCTAAGAGGGATAGAAGGAGGGTGGAGAGAAAAGTGGAGAAAATATAAACTGGTAGCAATAAGGAGAAAATACAATGAACACGATTGTGCACACCAATGGGAAGAAGGGTAGGCCTCAAGGAAACCCGATATGAAAATACCATGAAAACTCTACAATTCGCACACGTTTTAACACAAGACTGAACTAGAAACACAGAGATAACAAAATGACAGTAAAAACGTGACAAAAACGACCGGAAAACTTATCTTTGAGAAAGTCGGTGGAGACCCTGAAGAGGAACTGCCACCGTTGCTCAAGAACCGGAAGTCCTTCAGAAGAATCCAGTAGTAGGAAACTCTGGATGGATCATACTGGAACGTGACTGCGTCTTGGAGGACCGTGGTCGCACTGGGTGTATCTTCCCCCAAGATACACCCAGTGGCCTGATTGGCTGAATTAAAAAGATGGTGGGAAGATGGTCTTCGTGTCTAAGATTCGGCGGCTTTTCTAAACTGACACAACCGATGACTTAATGAGATTGCATCATCACACAATGTTAAACAATTTAGTGGTGGCACTGATTGATTTATAATGACAAACAAATCAGGGTGTAGCTTTGTAATTATAAATTATACAAGCACACAGTATGGCGTGTAAAAATCCGGCGGGCCTCGACAGTAAGATAACATAACATGTTATAGAAGTAGAAGAAAATAAACCTATTCCTCAGCTTTTGCCATGGATCCATACAAAAAGGAGTTTGAGGATTAGTGGGGTTTGGAAACAAAAGCACATGGGAGAGAATAAATAAATATTCAAAAAAAGTCATCCAACCAGGAAAATGGTGGCCACCCAGAGCTGGAGAGGAGAACTTGCACATCATATTATGGTTCAGTCACAGAGCTCTCAGGGACTGTCTTTGACATCAACACCATGTCCAACTATGAGCTCCCTTGAGGCTTCAATGCTTCTGATAGCCTCGTGGGGAAAGACACTGCCAGCCCAGGCCCCATTGCTTCTCTCTCATCTGTCTCACCTCACCACAGTCTTGTCTCTTCAAGGGTGCAGGCTGAAGCACCCCTCTCTCAGCCAAGCCTTACTCTGTGGGTTGCAGCACTTCACTTTCCCTGGCATGGTGAGTTCACCCGAGGGTGAAGTGCAACCTTGGAGAATAATAGAATTAAAAACGGGTGTTGGGGAAATTGAATCCTCGGACACATGGTTGGTTACTCTATCTCTGTTACATCTCGCCTGTGCAAAAGTAATACGCAGATGATGTCAGTATGTACATTGACATGAATATACAGGGAATTGGGGGGGTCGGGATGGTGGTAGGGTTTACCACTCCTTTCAGTTATATTGACGAAGCTATCTTGCTTTCCTCAAACGTTTTAATTCTTGTTATATTAAAGTTATAACATGACTATCTATATTTACACGCATTTGTGTTCTTTCCAAGTTTGTGATGTCAAGTTTGGAGATATGTATTCTCTCTCAACCTTTCACAAACACTGACATGAACTTAAACGTTATTCATTTTAAAGTTGCAGGATTAATCGGTGCTCTATATCGTGTTAAAATTAACTCGGGTGTTTTCTAAATTTAGAGAATCTTAATACATTAACAAATTACGTCACTGCACATATTAAATGTTAGCAATTCATGGATGTTTTTACAATTTATTTGTATTGTGGTGATGTTTTATTTTTAATTAAACTGACCAACAACTTAAACAGAATGATTATACAAAGTTTCTACACTTGCATGCAATGGAAATAGTGTAAATGTTAAATGAAGTTGAAAAATATTTTATTATCAACTAGAGAATTCATTGAACACCTTTCCCTGCACAGTCTTGAGAAAAAGGACATGGAAATGGTCTTTTAAAATCTTTCTTTGTGTTTCCGAGCATGGTCTATGCTTCCTACAAGCTGCGATTTTGTATAAATTTCGATATTCCCCAACTCTGAGAACATGAGCGGCAAATTTTATTGGTCAAGAGGACATCCAAGTACTGTTAAACTAGGTTTATGTAAGTGCCAAAAAGGCATTTTGTGTTTTCCCATGTTCAAGTGTATAATTCCATTGAAATAATATGATAAATTTAAAGGCCATAGAATTTTTTTTGTGGAAGTTTACTGCCGTTGATGCACCGTCCTTTCCACCACCTTATTTAATACGTTAAGCAAATGTTTCGTGTACGTTGTTGATGTCCTTTTTATAACGCACTTAAAATCAGTAAGTTTCCTATTTGGAATGATTTTCAATTTTGTTTGACTGCTAGACAGGCAGACAGACTAAAAACAATTACCTTACTCCTGTCTCTGGGCATGCACACTCAGGACGAGATTCCATACAAATGTGCCAAATTCAGAGCCAAAGTCCTGCCAAACTGCAGGTTTGTATTCCGATTAATGTTCTACAGGGTGGCCTGAAAATTGTTTTACCCCTCCCCAGTAAAGCATAATTTGTTGATGAACTCTTAATTATACAAGCACACAAAAAAGGTTTTATTGTGCAGTACTGACTTCCTACTGACGCCCTCGTCAGTGATTCAATGTTGGCGCATATCATGGAGGGAGGTGCGATTAATTTAGCAGGGGTATAGCAACTTTCAAGCCACCCTGTACAGGACGATGGTTTGAAATATAAAATTAAATTGAATTGAGTAGTTCCTCGATCATAGACTGACATCTGCAGACAGACAGACAGACAGAGTGAACCAATTTCTTAACCCTGCCTTTCCCTTTGCATGTGGGGTAACAACACCTTGTTTACCACCTGGTTAATTCATTAATTCTGCTGATGACCCATTGATCTTTCTTTTTTCCCCTTCCCTTTTAATTAGGAGCTGATAGATTCCAATCAACTATTGGACGCAGCTGACCTTGATCGGCCTGATCCAGCCTCTCTGAAAGCTCAAGGCTGTGGACCAGGCCGTAAAAGAGCCTGCAAAAACTGGTGAGAAGTAGAAACCTAACCACTCCCCTCCATCCCTCCCCCATTCCCATTCTTCCTTCCCTATTGATTGGGAAGTACATGGGCAACAGTTGTGATAAACATGGTTGTGGCAGTGATAACGCATACCGTGAGAGATTTTGGCAAGCTCCTTTGTGGTCGATCTCGAGTTATGATGATTGATTCTTTACCAACAAAAGCTTAGAAAACAGATTTGTGAAAATGACAGCTTTATGTCAGTAATTCAGACTTGTTTGAGGTTCTGTTTCCTGACAAACTGTTTAATATTCATGTGGTTTACAGATTCAGTCATTTTGCCCATGAGTGAGTGATAGGCATTCCAGTGTTGTTGAATTCATAGGTGCTGGACACATGCCAGTTGGGCTTGATATTAAATCCTGAATTCAAGAACAACAGGATATTTGTGTGGAAGTATCCAAGAGAACAGTTCATTCTTGCACCTCGAAGCTTTTGGTCAAAATGTTGGGTCATTTCGATGACTGGGTGTGTCACATCATAGTTGATACCGTTTATGATATTTCATTGTAGAATGATCATGAATTATTCATTTGAAAATGTTTTATTTTATTCCATTTTATTTATTTGTAGAAATGGTCTGGGCTTGTGGAGGAGCTAGAAAACACAGAACGAACCAGAATATAACAGAACAAAAAGAACAGTAGAAAGAATGGTTGGGGGTGGTGAGGGGGGGGGGGTCAGGTTGGAACACACCAACAGTTCACAGCACGATGTAATAGAGGGAGACTGGGAGGTGTAAAGGACATGGGAATATGAGAACAAGGGGAGAAGGACAAAAGGGTGAACAGGCCACAAGGGCATGGATGAATGGATACAGCCGCAAACTCAAGTACTCCAATGTGAAAGGGAAAATTGGGGAAGAAGCAGAAATGGAACAAAAAAGTAAAATAAAGAAAAATTAAGAGGAGGTGTGGGGAGTGGGGGAGGCTGAAACCCAGAAACCCACAGAGGTGTGCTTGGGAGGGTTAATGAAGGTTGGAAATAATATTATTGTGGATTGGCCTGAGATTGGGGTCAACAGCTGTCTTGGAGACTGAGAAACTTTGTTCCACAGGTTGGATAAAGGAGAAACAAATGAGCGGAGGTGAGCATTGAGTCTGGATTTAGGGAGTTTCACCAGAAGGTGTTACTGGTAGATGGTATGCATCTTGCAGAAACTTGGTGGGGAGGAGGATGCCCAGTCAGCGGCTGGTTTTGGAAATCAACCTATATGTGTGGTTTGCCCAAGAAAGATCCTGGCTGCTGGTGAGGCCCAAATGTTTCAGTGACTAAACTTCTTCAAAAGGATTGTGAAGGAAATGGATGGTAGGGTTCGCCAGATGGTCTTTTCAGAGAGACAGTGTGTGAGAGGTTTGTCAGGATGGAATGACATTCCAAATGTTTGACCAGCTTGTGGTTTTTGTCAAGGTCTGACGAGAGGAAAGAGGCTGCTGTTTGCCTTTCGGAAGGATGAAGATGTCACGGTAGAGGGTGGAGTCTTCAGCTAATAAATATTCCAGAGAGTCGGCGAGATCATTAATGAAGATTCGGAATAAGACTGGGCACAGCACTGCCTTGGGGCACTCCAGCCTTGACAGAGAGAGGAGATCAAAGGATTCCGTCGAGAGCCATTTGTTGCGCAACGAGAGTGGGGGGGAAGTCTGTGAGCCATGTGTGGAGTTGACCTTGGATGCCATGAACAGAGAGTTTGGAGGGCAAAGCAGGATGCCAAACTGTTTTGAATGCTTGAGAGAAATCTCGAGAGACGGCCCTAATCTCATGTCTAATATTGAAAGCCTCCGTACATTTTTGGGAGAGCAAAAGCAGAATGTCCAGGGTAGAGTGACTGTGTCAGAATCCGGATATCTTGGCTTGGTATCTTGGCTTAATAATAAAAAAATTCTTCTTAGCAATTACGCAAAGTTTCATATTCCTGTCAGCGAAACGACAGGTCTTACATTCTCGTGTTTACAAGCACACCCTTGGAACTTTATCAGAACTGATTGATTTTGGGTTTTTTGGGATTTTTTTTTTGTCTTCTTCGTGGCCATCTTGGATTTTGTCCCAAACATAAAATGCTCTTCTCCAGAACTACTAAACCGATCACCATTAAATTTGGCTGACAGCTTCAACTTCAGCACCCTGAGTCAGTCTTCAAATACGAGCTTGAAGCTGATGCTCAAACTCTGGAAGCTCACCATTGGTCGAATATGCTACGTATTCACAAAACACTTAAATTTGACAAAAGAAGTAGCTTACAATATGTCATTTGGCCTGCTGATGCTGATTGGGCCACATGGCTACCACCCCCCCCCCACCCCCCAAATAAAAAAACGAAATATTATTTATAATATTACTGTATATTATAATTTAGAATATTATAAATATATAAAATTTATATATGATAGAGCACTGGTATGATGGGCCAAATGGCCTCCTTTTGCATCAAAGTTATTCGTATTGGTCTTGGATGTTGTGGCCATCTTGGATTTAGAAAACAAAATAAAAATTTTCATTTTTTTAAAATCGATCAATCTGTGATATAATAGCCATCATTAATGAACCAGGGTGCTTTAAGTTTGAGAAGTTGCTCTGTGCAACCAAGATGGTGTCCATTGACCCATCAAAATGCCTACTTATTTACGTTGTGATTGTTTGAACAGACAAAATGTATACATTTTATGTTATACAAAGAATACAGCAGACTTTTTTCAGGAAATTATCATTGGTGGCGTGAAAGTACCAAAAATACTGGTTACATATCTTTAATAGGTTTGCTGAACTTGATATGACAAAGTTGCATTTTTTTTTTGAGATATCTTGTTAAATTATTTAAAGGTAATTGAACATTACCTTTAAATAATTGTTTTGTTTTTTTTAATCATAAAAAACAATAATAATATATTTTTTAAAATAAATATAATAAAATAAAATAAAAACGAATGAAATTTTTTTTGGCAAAAGTATCTTTGAAGCCATCAAATTTTTTGCACCTGCTAGTTGTGATTGAAATTGCACTCTTATTCTTGTCACAGTGTTCTTGTATGCTAGGTCCTTTATACTAAGTTCATAACAGCGGGCATGGAGGGCAGCAGAATTGACGCATTGTCTGTTGATGACCTGTATCTTGTACAGAGACAACATCGTGCAGGAGACTTGATATTTTTTGCCAAGTTATGGCCTGGATACACTCCAATATCCATCACCAAGAATATGCACCTCCCCGTTCGGTACTTTTTTAAGGAATCTCATTCAGGGTAAGGACAGTCAATCTACCGTGCCTACCATATTGCTATAACCCTCCTCAATCAAACACTTATTGGATGTCTGAGTGGGCCATTGATAATTAATTTGCCAGTTACACTGGTGAAGAAAGCAAGGAAGCAGCCCCCACCCCCCAGGACACAATCTCAGGAACTCATTCCCAGTAGGTAGACTACATTTATATTGCACCAACAAGAACCAGACATGTTGAAGAGTTTATCTTATTTTGGTTTTTCAACCTTTGTGATGTGAGGTGTTGTTATGTTGGCTATCATTTTCTCACTTTCTACATATGTGAGAGGCAACGGAAAAGTGAAAATTGCTTGCATTCTGTTCTTTATGGGATGTCAATGTTTCTGCGAATGGTACAATATTTGGATGCTCCCTTATACCAGTGAACCTTTTCAAGGGTCATGGCAATGTTGTCACTGTTCACTGCGTTTACTAACGTTATGTCTTTGGAATTTGGACTCCCGGGATAGCTCACAGGTTAGCTTGCTTGGCTTTGAGCTCTCTTGTCTTGTTTTTGATTCCTGATATGACTATAAACTGTTGGACTGGTGCTTTTCAGGCAGAGTTTCGTTTTGGCCTTCAGATGCACCTTGAGCTTGGGACCCATCTGTTGTTGGCATTAGTCGGTGGGTGTTAAATATTCCAGTATTTTTTGATGAAGAGTAGACAAAATATCACGAGCATCCTGAACAAATTACAAATTTCTCTTTTAAACCACCGGGTACTGCATCAGCGTTGCACAACCACCAACCCATTTATAATGGTGCATATTTGTGGACCTAACTCATAATTGCCTCCTTGGGCACTATGTATATATGTCAACGTATGACGACTACACCACAAGCTGTTGCACTGGTACTTAGGCCTAAGTCACATTTGCTCTACGGCGAGGATACGGCGGCCGTACGCCCTCTGTTCACAGCACAATTGACAGAAACGTGCGGTGGCCGCAGATTTTCTGCAGTGGCCTCAGGGTGGCCCTACGCTGTTTGGCTATCTTTTACAGGCCGTAGGGGTCGCCATGGAATTATAACGCGGAGTTATAACTTTTTTCATTTCTACGTTGACCGTAGCAATTCGACATGCCGTAGTTGTGACGTAGTTGTGTTCCACGTCGACCGTACGTAGGGCGTACGGTGGGCTTGCGTGATTCGTGCCGCTGCTGTCGTCTCTTATCAATGAAAAAATGAATTTTGCCCTAAAAACCGAATACATTTTAAAAAACCGAACACAACGTAGCGTTCATGCTTGTTCACGTGTCTCCCCCACCTGTTTGACGCACATCTTCGCACTTTGTTCATTCAGTTCGTCGGTGGAAGTCCTCGTGAAAGCATCTCTCGTGTGTCGATCGCTACTTTACCTTGTGTTTTCACCTTGATTTGTGCTGGTTTTTTTTTTTAACTCATCTTTTAATTAATAACAAAAAGGCAATCCGATCACATGGTGTGACGGACTGTCGGGCAAGGATTTAATTTCACAGAAAAACTGGTTGTAATTTGGAATATCCATGATTACCTCAGCCCGATGCGTTTGATGAAAGTGATTGTGGTTCTGGGGGCATCATGTTTGAGCTGCCCTGAGGGCAGCGCTCGCAGAGTGCACAAGCGATCGGAACCCAGGCCGGAGCTCGAGCCTGTGTGAACCTTTGGATTGGTGATTGTACCAGTTTACATACAATACACCAACACCGAAGGTCATTTACTCATCTTATTTTACCTTAAACATGGGGAATTTCAGTTGAAAGTGGGTTTTCTTGGGGTCCAGGAACAGATTAATTCACTCCATTATTTCTTATTGGGAAAATAGTTTGGGAATCGAACTTTTTGCAATCCGAACAGCCTCCTGGAACGAATTCAATTCGGATTCTGGGGGCACCACGTACTGGTATGTTCCAAACTGTTATATTTTTATTTCAGTAAAAAAAGAACTGCTATATATACCCACTCGTTACCGTCCGTCTGGCCGCACGTTCGCCTTAGGGCCCCCCTGCGGTCACCTTGCGGGCACCTTGAGGCTCCCTTGCGTCTGCCTTGAAAATTCTATGGCCGCCGCAGGGATGCCCTAAGGTCACCGTGCGACATCAAATCAAAGACCGTACGGTACCACCATGTTTTCAGTCTCCACAATTTCTAAATACGCCGTGCGGCTCCCCGAAAAATAAAAACATATGTGACTGCTACATTGTGTGACCGTGGAAATACTGCGGCCTCCGTATAATTGCTAGTGGCCGTAGATTTTGGAGACCCCACGGCCGCCATGGCAAATGTGACTTAGGCCTTACTTACCAGGCAGGATGTTGCATATCTGAGTATGCCATTCTTTGGAAGTTATTATTATCTCTGCCACCGAAGGTGAAGGAGGTTATGCTTTCACCCCTTTGTCTGTTTGTCTGTGTGCAAGATATCTCAAAAATTTGTGGACAGCTTCGGTGTGTGACAAGGATGAACTGATTAGATTTTGGTGACGATCCGCATCCGGATCCAACAACTAGAATTTTAAAAGTGATTCTTCATCTTTGAGAGACAGGACCAAAAACGATATATTGCACGATATCTCAAAAAGTGATGGACGGATTCGGATGAAACTTGGTGGACATGCTGGGTGTGTAACAAGGAAGAATTCATTCAATTTTGGTGAAGATCCAAATCCGGATGTAATAGTTTTTAAAGTGATTCTTCACCATTGAGAGATAGGGCTAAACCAACATATAACAAGATATCTCAAAAAGTTGTGGACGGATTCCGATAATACTTGGGGGACATGTGTGTGTGGCAAGGACGAATTGATTCGATTTTAGTGAATATTTTAATCCGAATCTGGATACGAGACTTTTTTTTTTAAGTACGATATGTAGGTACGCTACATACGCTTTTTAAGTACGCTACGATATGTAGCGTGATATTTCAAAAATGAATTGGGCCCGATTATATGTTATTGTGGATCAGGCATTGTGTGGCAGAGATATGCGCTCTACCGAGTACCCCTATACTTCTGGCTGTTAACATTCATTTGTGGATGTTGAAGATCCCATTGTACTTTTTGAAAAGTAAGCTATTTTTACTCATGTTCTCCCCAAATTATAAATCTATCCTCTAATCTCGAGGACACTGCATCAGCAGGCATAGCCATATCACTGGAAGAGGTGCTGCATATGTAAGTAGAA
>NC_140967.1:59131774-59184274 GCF_056783735.1 Eptatretus burgeri
CTCCTCACCCCTTTAGTATATCCGTCAATGAAGTGATTGGTGGTATTTGCTAGTATCCAATATATAAAGCTCTTTCTAACCACTGATTCACTGACTCACATTAAATATCGGTACCTTCTGGGTGACATAGAAAGCTGGTGTAAGGTTTTTTTGACAATGCTGTGAGTGAACAAAACCCCAGGCCCAGAGAAGTGTAAACTCAAATGTTTGCCTTTACATCATTGAAACTGTTGTGATCACTACCATAACACAACTTTTCTTATTTGATGTAATCATGCTGGGGAAATTAACCAATTTTTATTGTTTCATATTTTTGCTTTAGAATTGCTTTTTGTCTTCCCAATAGTGAGTGACTTTTAGAAGGAGAAATCTGTACATTTGTTGCTTTTCATTGTTGAATACGTTGCTTGATCTGGTGAAATACATAACAGTATCCTCTGTTTATGAACTTTGAATGCGTGACTAGCGACATGCAACGTCTTTGCTGAATAAATACTGCTTTCACAGCGCTAAACTACCCTCCTCCTCTCACTCCATAGTGTTACTTGGGTGATGCCTTCCGTTGTGCCAGCTGCCCCTACTTTGGCATGCCTCCATTCAAGCCGGGAGAAAAGGTTGAACTGTCTACAATGCAGCTTGCCCTCGACGTTTAGTTGGCATTCTCAATCCTGTTTATCTCCATATCCATTGTTTTCTTGCTATTCCAAGGACATTTTGATCTCCTGCCAAACTTCAGACATCTTCATTGGCAATTGGGCATTGAAATTTTCAGGGTGTTGACCGAACAAGCCATTCTCCAGGAACAACAACTGCAAATTTCTTGTCTCCAGCACTGAACTATCTTTTTTGAAATCACCAGGGTAGGAATGGTTGAATAACTGTGACAGGTGATGTTAATATTTGGTTCTGATTTGCTGCTTGATGTGCATTTGCAGTCGGGTTTAGTTTTGTGGGTAATTATGTACAGTTTGTGTACTGCTTTAAAGGTGACATTTTTTTTTTTGCAATGTTTGCATAAAAGCATTTGCTTCTACATCTTGGTGATCCAGAAACTACAAAAGTGAATAAATTAAATATCTGAAGGGCACAGTGCTTCTTCTTATTGCGTATGGCAGCTTAGCTTCTGGGGTAGCTATCATTTATTGGAAGCGTGACTGTCGCTGATGCAGTACCCCTCTACCAGTGCACACTGATACTTATTTTGCTGACCTCGGAAGGATGACAGGCTGAGTCAACCTCTTGGTGTATTAATTCATTGGCCAACAGGGCTTGAACTCAGGACCCTAGGATCCCAAGCCACCATCCTAACCACTAAGCCAACACCAGGCTTTTTGGGAACACTGCTGATGATTGGGAGGTAAGAATAAAAATGGCAATTTTCTTTGTCCTTTTTCCCTTTCCTCTTTTCTCTCATATGCTTTTCAATGTTTTGTGATCGACTTTTAATCCCCTCTCCCATTTTTGAATTTATTATATAGATGGTCCCTCAGTAAGTACTACTTTATTATTTTTGAAAACATGCTTCATCTGCTAACCAAACTCTTTTTTCCCACATGGATTTATCAGGCACTTAACACGAGGGCTTGGATATTTGACTAAAATGAGGATTTATTTTAAAATTAATCTAATCCATTTGCTACCCCCATTCAGACTTATCGCTAACTGCATATTGACGTCTGGAGTGAAGAAAATATTTCTGTAATGTAACAGTAAATACCTCCTGGGAATTTTTCATTTCCACATTTTGAAACTCGTGCTTGTTTTATTTTCAAATTATATCAAGTCCTTGTGGAGAACAGGATATGGTGAGCATTATAATTAAATAAAATATTGTTTCCCTCTGGGGATGGTGTTTATTAATGAACTTTCAATCATGTGTTTTTTTGTTTTTTTTAAACATGAGTAAGGCTCATGAAAGAGCAAGATAGAAGCGAATGAATATGAAAAGGAGGGGAAGGGGGGTAGGAAACACTGAAACTAGCAAGTAAGAAGATTAGGTTAGGAAAGATTAATGGGGGTAATAAAGATGACTGCTCAGAAATGGAGATGACAAGATGGCAGTGCACTGCTTACTTCGAAGCCCTGGAGAGAAGAGTGAGAAAGCCACAAGAAGGTGGTTCAGCAGATGGGAGAAGTAAGGAATAAAAGAGGTGAGGTGTACAATCAGCCTGGATTTTGGAAGTTTAACCAGGAGGGAGCTACTGGAAGAACACAGGTTTACTGGAATATATGGGGAGGGTACAATCACAGAGAGCAGAATTGGAAAATAGATGATAGAAAACAGAGACCACTGACCTTTCATTGTGAATGCAACAGACCTTGTGCTTTGGCCTCATCACGGGAGATTCCAATAATGTTCAGAGCTTTAGATCCTACAAAATTCAGGAGAGACGTGTGATGCTGGGGCACCAGCCCGTAGGAGAGAGCAGTACACCATCGAGCTACGGACAAAGCCTTTTGCCCATTTAAATGTTTAGGCCTAGCTTGGTAGTCCATTTGCATGTGGGTTCCTGTTTCATTATGACCACGAAGGGTCAGTACATTTCTCCTGAGCTCTTAAGGCTGCACTTGCAAATCCATGTTGTCCTGACTTCTAGAGTACAATTGGCTGCCCTTTCATGTCTTTCTTCACTCGTGAATTGGTATGACAGGCTTGTTGCTCACTGCTCGGTACTCAGTATTTTAACATTTTGTCTTTTTTGTGCCAGCTCTTCTCCATGCCTAGTTATACACTTAAGATCATTCGCTGATATTGGTGCATATCCTTTTTTGTGTGTTACCTGAGAACCAAACCAGCTGGTAACATTTGACTTGTCTTGGCTCTAAGTTTTGAGCATGGTGCTTAAAACCTATCTTCATAAATTATTACTAATCAGGCATTGCTTCTTTCTTAAAACTTAACTCTAAGATTCTTCTTACCCTCTATTTTTTTGTGCCAATTCCTTGATGCTGTTTCCCAGGACCCTTGAGCTTCACATGCTCCAATCTTCCTGATCTTACCCCTTTAATTCCATCAAACCTCAGTCAACCCCTTTTGTTTGCAATGTTCCAAATCCTTTCTCATTTTCTTTTCACTGTTCTTTACTTGTTATACCTACGACTGCATTCAACAAGTTTATTTTTCCCACACATTTTCCATCAATATTTTTCATTCTCTGGGAAGGGGAAAGGGGGTGTTGGCTGCAGTAATGCTTTATCATCAATGACGATGACATTGCTCTCGATGAGGACGTGCCTCACATGATGGTGGTTTATCTGACATTCCTTATCTCTGCGGAGCATTTCACCTCAGTGAAAGGAATTTGTGCTCTGAGCAAAATGAAATGTACCTCGATTGAAACCTGTTTCATTTGTGTTAATACACTTGGATGCAACGACATAATTATAATGCATGTTTCACATATGGAGAAGACTTAACATGAGGATTTGGTTAGTAAAACTGGAATAACAGCATATACTACCTTCAATGCAGTCTCCCCTTTCCATGCCTTTAGAAAAGCCATAGACTTGATGATCAGTTCTTTTTCACCATGGCATGATACCAATTCTTATTTTCCATGTAGATCTTCAGAAATTCTTTTGATATATATATATATACTGAACAAAAATATAAACGCACCAACCTAAATATCTAAGTCAAGATTGCCATTATGGGAAAATGGTCAAACCGATGATATGTTTGAGCAATGGTTCCTTTGTTTTGCTCAAGACAGATGTTCCCATTGAAATTGACCACTCTGAGTGTGTGGACTCACACGTTGAGTAATCCTTCCCATGAGCACCATGATGTGATGACATCATGGCTTGACAGAGTGATGGTCAGTGAGCGTGACCAGGACACAAACACTCCCTATAGCTTGCCCTATAAAAGGCCTCCCCAAAATGTGGATTGGTGCCAAATGTCAACATGCCACAGATGTCACAAATCTTGAGGGAGCGTGCCATTGGCATGCTGAATGCTGGGACGTCAGTACGCGCCGTTGCAGCACACTTCAATGTCCACCACTCCACCATTAGCCGCCTGAGAACGCGCCTCAGAGAGACTGGAAGCACCGTGAACCGCCCACATGCCCGGCGACCACGTGTGACCACCGCCGGTCAGGATCGTCACATGAGGCTGCAACATCTCCGGGATCGACTCCGACCGGCCACGAGGACTGCCGATGAGACTGTCGGGCTGCATAACAGGCGCATTTCAGCCCAGACGGTGCGTAACCGCTTGAGGGAGGCCAACACCCGCTACTGACTGTGTGAACTCTGACAGTGACACCTCGGTTGTGTCGGCTGTTGTAGCGCAAAGACTGTCGCCAGAATTCTCAAGGAATTCTTTGAAATTTAATGCTCAATTGTCATGGATTCTATAACCAAATTGTTGTGAAGATTTAGTATTCATGAGTTCGAGGTAAAATAGTAACAATCGCTTGGTGCGTTTATATTTTTGTTCAGTATGTATATATATATATATATATATATATATATATATATATATATATATATATATATATATATATATATATATATATATATATATATATATATATATATATATATCTTTTAAATGATGCATTTTTCAAGGACTGTAATCAACATGATTTTGCGGTAATTTTGTGCTTGACATTGCAAGGCTGGGAACAAAAGTGTTTTCTGGAAGCGTGGGTTCACCACTAAATAAAGGTTAAGTAGGTTGTGCATGATTCGCTCCCCCTTTCCTCCCAAATCAGTTATCTCGATAATTACTGAGAATTCTAAATATTTCCATTATCCATTCAAATGAGTGCGATCATTTTAAAATGTTTATGTATGAGCAGAACACGCTTTTTAGCAAAGGTCTCCGTTTCATGAATGTCATTGAGATAATGGAGGATAGCCAAGGAGGGGTTCATTCTCGCACCCCACCATGCCCATCTCTCCCGAACACCCTGCCTGCTTGGTTATTGGTTCACCAAGAAATATTCTCACGAAAAAAATAAGTGACCACTATTGGGTAGTCGATCGAGTCGAAAAAAATTTCGAAGTTTTTTTTTAATCTACCCTTATTTGTTGGTCATGGTGTCGGTCTGTTCGTGTGTGTGTTTGTCGGGGGTTTTTGACCCCCTTGCAGTTGTTCGATTTTGATGAAATTTGGGTGGTAGGACCAGTTTATGACCTCGTTGTGCCACATAGGAACTGGTTGCGAACGCCGCTTTGGTTGCCTGGCAACGGGACTTTAAATTTTTGAAAAATCATAACAAAATTATTTTTTCGAAAATAAAAAATCGGGCCACGACCGACTGTGGGCAGTACATTCAGCCGTATTGTCAAAATTTTCCAGTCGGATCCTATGAAAACTGTCAGAGAAGATAGACTTTGAATGAACCCTGGTCGAAAACAATTAAAACAACGAAGTTCGTTATATCTCAGAGACTATGAGTCAGATCCTCATGAAACTGGTATGGTAGGTTCATGGTATGTCTTAGTTATGTGTGAGAAAGAATTGTTGCTATGGACACCTCCGTTGCCTAGCAACGGCCGAAAAACCTCAATGTGGGGGTATTTTTACAAAAAAACAATCTGCAGCATTAACCCTTGAAGCTAGAATCATGAATTTTCTTGTGCTTAATCCTCAGGTCATTCCCCATCGAACGGGCCCATCGCGTCAGGTTCTATTGGGTAATCGATTACCCATGTCCGCCTACTGTCTTGTATTCGTTATTGTTGTGTGTCTGTCTGTCTGTCTGTCTGTCTGTCTGTCCCGAGCATAGCTCCGTGGGTTTTGATCCGATCCTGATAAAATTTTGGTGGGAGGTTTATATCATGATCTAGTTGTGTTTTCCTGAGAATGGGCATGGTGCACCCATTATGGGTGGAGCCATGCCCAAAAAACGTGTTTTTAGGGGGTAGCTGATTTCAATTTGCATCTTCTCCTAGGGGGTTTGTCGAATCTGACAGGGGTTTCAGTATTTGGTTAGCCCAATGGCACCTGCATAGCCCCACGGAGCTCGATTTTTAATTTTTGTCCCAAGGTCAAGGTCACAAGGTCACGAACTTAGAAAATTGCGAATTTTGACATAAAAAAAATCATACGACCGCCCAAACTTTGAGAGCTAGGATGACAATATTTTTTATGCATAATCTTGAGGTCATACCCCACCTAAAGTCTTGAAACCATTTTGCTCTATCTCTAACACCTTGCCCGTGGCGCCCCCTTCAAGTTTGTTTTTACGCTGATTTTATCAAAGTGTGGATAATCCGAGGAGTGCGAAATGCCATATAGCCGATATGACGTTATATTGTTCCTGGAATGTTCCAGAGGAAGTTTTGCACCAAAGGTCATAATCCTTGACCTTTGACATTTAAAGTTCACAAAGGTCAAATTTTCAAAGTTGTGGGAATCGAACCGGGTTTTCGACCTTCTTCGACGAACTAACTCCAATAAGCTATAGCATGTATCCTGTTTCCTTATTTTAATGTCCACAACATTGTTTTGTGACCTTTAAAGGTTATGCAAAGGTCAAATTTTGAAAGTTATTGAACGAAACCGGGTTTTCGACAATTTGCAGCTAATAACCTGTCACTCGTACCACATCATGTTGATCATTTTTATAACTTGGTCAAACATTATCACATTGTCTCATCCTTGACTTCTGAAACAATCTACATCGTCAAATACCGCTCGTGAACCATCGTCGTCTTCAGACTTGTCAAATTTAGATCTGCTATAAAACTGCCTGTGCATTTGAAAGTAAGTGTTGTGTTTAAGGGTAATCCAGGGTAATATTCAAAACTTGCCGTTTTTAAATAGTTGGGCTTCATTTTACGACTTACCAAGAAAGTAAGATTACAAAAATAAAAAAAACAGCCGTTTTTACAGCCATTTTTCCCTGCTGAGCAGGGATTATCTTTTTCTTCTTGAGGAAATATTTTATAGCCAGATTCCCTTCCTGACGCCAACCCTGGTTGCCTCTTACGACACACAGGGATATGGTCCACCTATTCTAAACGGGGCGTACTCAATGGTGGACCAGGACACTGTTACTCATTTCACCGACCTCGGAAGGATGACAGGCTGAGTCAACCCCCCTGGTGTTAATTCAGCAACCAACCAGGCTCGAACTCAGGACCTTAGGATCCCAAGCCAGCAACCCTAACCACTAAGCCAACACCAGACCCGGGAAAGATTACAAAAATGATTGCCACAATTGGACCATCATATAACAGATCATCGAGTTCACTAAAAATTGTAAAATCTCACTCACTCTTCTTTGTCTGTTTTGGGTTGAAACGTTCATGTCAGTGTTTTGATAATTGATCCCGATTATCAACTTCCTGCAATAAATATGAGCTGAATTTTTTTTTTCCTTTTCCTTCAATCAAACACATAATATCCATCCATCAGGACCATACTTTGTGCAGAGCGTTGGTGCTGCCTAAGCAGTCTCCTTGGCTATTGGGCACAATCCTGGATGGGTCGCCACTCTGACACTGGATACCAGCAAGCTGGTACTCATTTTGCCTGACGGGCAGAATCAACCCCCACCTGGTATTTAATCAACCTCTGAGTGGGATTTGAACTCAGGATCCAAGGATCCCAAGCCCACCACCCTAACCATAAAGCCAACACCAGGTTTTACTCAGGTGTATGGGGCTTTGAAGGGTTAATAGGGTTGTTTTAAAAAAATAAATAAAAGTAAAACGCCCTGTATATCGTTTTTAATCCTGTCTCTCAATGGTGAATAATCACTTAAAAATTGTTGTATCCAGATCTTTACCAAAACCTAATGAATTCGCAGCGATTTCCTGGGGCTCCTCAATCACACACCCAACCTGTCCAGCCAGCCAGGGGTGAAAAGAACCAATGTCCACCTTCGGTGGAGGAGGTAATATAGTATTTTAAATTGTTGGTATCATTTGAACAATTCTTCCAGAAACATACTATCGGACAGCCATATTGGCAAAAAAATCACACTGGGTGGCCATCTTGGATTTATGCAAATTAGCAATTTTTCCTTGGCTACATCTACATGTTTTTTCAGGAAAGGGGGTGCCAGGTACAGCAAACCGTAATTATTTTCCAATTTCTTCTCGGTCAAACCGTACATTATTGACTGTACCCTACCATTAAACTGATCCTCTTTGCGGCTTCCATTTTATGCACTTGAAAGATGTAGTTATGAAAAGATTTAATTTGATATGAACATAGTAACAACATTTTCTTCATTTAGAGAAGTTCAAAAATGGCAGATTTCTCAAATCATTGCTGGATCACATGCCATGTGTTGAGGTTTGAGTGAGCATGAGCCTTGTGCTGTACCTGTTTCCAATGACGTTTTGTTATACATTCCAAAACCCTCTTGTTCACTATGTATTCAACTTCCTTTTTTTTGAAAGATAGTGTACCTTAACTATTGCCACAGAGATTCAATTGAGGTTGTCCATAAGGCGTTCCTGATCTTTCACATTGTTGTTGAAAGGTTTTTGAATCTCAGCAGGGGGTGCTGTTTCTCTATAAACGATGAAAATCTGCCAAAGATTCCAAACGCAATCAAAAAAGTACTTTTCAAACTTCAGTGCATAGGTGTTAGATGGATCTACATGCTGCGTTAAAATATTTCAACAAACAAGATACTCATAATATTCCGAGGTACGTCAAAAAAAGGATAACGGAGTTTCTGCACGTCCGACAGGATGGTACGGAGGTAGCGTAACGCTTACCTTTTGTGTTGTCTAGCTTAGGTTCAGTTTCCAACTGGACTGGATTGTGGAATTGGTGCTTTGCAGACGGGACACATCGCAAATTGCACCAGCCTTCGGATGGATGTTAAGCGGAAGGACCTGTTTCCAGCACGAGTAAGTGGACGTTAAAGATACCACAGTGTATTTCACAAAGAGTAGGCAACAATTATGACCAGCACCTGAACAAATTCCACCGCCCTCAGTCAAATGTCTCACCAGCAGATTCGGAAAAGCATGAGCGAAAATTCTCCCCACGACTGCCTACAGCAAGGTGGTATTAATGAGCCTGTTCGAGTAGTTTAGTAGTTAAGTTACACACACACACACACACACACACACACACACACACACACACACACACACACACACACACACACACACACACACACACACACACACACAACAGTATGAGCTGGGGTACCCGACGTTGCCCATTGCTGTTCTAATTCTGAAGAAATAAAATTTTGTTTTTCTTTTTCTCTTTTTTGTGGGGGGCTAAAACATTTCTCCACACTCACTAAGCAATGGGTTTGGGGATCATTTAACATTTCCTTTCATGTAGCTATTTGCAAATGCTTAGTGGAGGTAGCTGGCTGAAAATGCCAAATGCCTCCATTGTTACAGGTTGAGGTTCCATCACCATGGGAGACTGTTTCTTCAGTCCCTGCGATGCAACTAAAGCTGGAAAACCTCTGGTAACAGTTGGTCCAGACAGAGTGCGAAGTATTATCCGGTCAAGGAAAGCAAGACAAGATGGTATACATGAAGAGCTTGAACAGAGATTACAGGCAGACTAATCTATCGAGCTCAAATGCCATAGAGACCGTGTGTCAACGTACACATCACGCTCACACATAGAAAGACACTTGAAACGAATGAGTAATGTCTGTTTAGAAGATGCTTCAACAAGCAAAAGAAGCCGCTGTTCAAAGACGACACTATTTGACTTTAAAGAACATTGCATTTTTTGCGGAGAAAAGTGCATCATGGACTTTGATAAGAAGAATCCTAATCTTTGGCGGCGAGTTCTCCTTTGTAGGACTGCAGATCGTGTTGATCGGACAACTTTCAAACAAACTATTCTAGATATTATCGATTCCCGTCAGGATGAAGAAGGACGCCAGGTCAAGATACGATTAATGGGCGCAATCGGCGATCTTCATGCTGCTGATGCGAGATATCACGATGATTGCAGAAAGTCCTTCATGGCACCCCGTTCTGTTGCAGCAGCAGCACACAGTGGCAGAGAAACTCAGGACATTGAGCCAGCTGTCAGTTCTACCATCCTATCGATGAAAAACGACATGTTGGGCATCTGGAATTCAGTAGAAGTCTACAATATGTACAAGGATCATGGAGGAAAGCTATACTCTCGCCGAACCCTGTTATCCAAATTGTTGGATATACTTGGCTCTGAGCTTCTGGTTCTGTTTGGTGAAGGTGTCGCAAGTTTAATCTTGTTTCGCAGCAGAGCGTCTACTGCAATCAACTTAGTGGCATCAAATGAAGATGACGCCATTGATGTTTCCATAGAACGAATTGCCAAGAAGGTTGCACAGGAATCTAAGCAGTTGTCATCCGACCCCAGTTCCTATCAGACTATAATTAATATAGATATTGATAATGAAGTAGTGAGTTCAACCCTTCAATTGCTACTCTCCAAAATATCAGCTAAACTGGACTGCACACTTCAAGGAGCTCTGATAGGAAACATGATAACGAATATGATCACCAATCGACCAACGACACTCCAAATAGCACTGGGAGTTAGTTGTAAAAGCCTCATCGAGCAGTTGTACAACTATCGTGTGACCTGTTCCTATGATGAGTTTTAGCATTTCAAGGGATCAGCAGCAAAGGCTGCAACTGTTCACTCCGGGATTAGGGGAACCGCCAATGCTGAATGTGGCCTCGTTCAGGTTGTTACTGACAACTTCAACACAAATATCTCATCCCAAAATGGACTCGTTTCAACACATTATCTTGCAGTACTACTTACCATAAAAGATCAGGAGATATCTTCCACATCTGAAGATGAAGCCATCATCAGACGATTGATCCGTGATGAAATGAAGACACCTGTGACAGAAGACATTTCAGTTCAAAGGTACAAGGGACCTGAGAATCCAGCGATGCCAGTTGAAGAAGCCACACGTGTGGTGTTACCTCTCCGCGTATTGGCTCATCAAGCCATACAACTTAGGAGAGTTCAAGATATGGAGTTCTCTTTTCTGAAGCAAATCGCTTCTGCTCAGAACACACCAGAGTTTAGTGGCTTTAATACGAAGCTCTGCAGAGAGCAAGGACAATCCATCCAACCTGCAACGAGGGCCATTTATACACCACACATAGATATGGATCCAGCTGATCCGGACACGATGTTTACAGCAATGGAGGAGGGAAAACGCTTGACCGCAGTGTGTGGACAAACCGTAACCATCTTCACAAATGACCAACAGCTGTATCGAGTGTCCGTTAATGTTAAATGGGTATATCCTGAGCGATTTACCCAGTTCATACCAAGGCTTAGTGGCATGCACACCCTTATGAGTTTCATCGGTTGTGTGGGGAACTTGATGGCTGAAAGTGGGCTGGAAGACATGATGAAATCTGCCTTTGGAGTTGTTGCTCATATGCTTGGTGGAAAAAAGTTTCCCCAAAACTTCAGGGCCCTGCGATTGGTGACTGAAGAGGTCCTTCGTTCCAGCGTGGCTCAGGCAGAAAGTCATGAAGACTTAATGGGCACTCTTGAAACCAAAGCAACAAAGAGCATGACCACACAACTATGGGTACACAACCTTGTGAAACCTGTATTCATCATGATGGCGTTTGTTCATCCTGAGCGTGAAGGAGACTGGCCATTGCATCTTTGGGCTATGAAGGGGATGCTCCCCTACTTCTTCATGGCTGGATATGGTAAGCGAGATATGGGCTCTACTACCTTCGATTGATGGAAAGGCTTCATGGAGACATTCTGGAAATGTTCTTTAAAGGAGATCACGTGATGCGGCAAAAGAAGGGCCTATGGTCAGATATGTACATCGAGTCCACGTTCATGCGCTACGATCATGGCATACATGGAATCGTTCGCATTACACTGAAGCCTTCTTCACTGAAGAAGTGGCCCGATCGTATGCACACGTTTAGTCAGACAGTCCACGATCTCACAGATATGTCTGAGGGGCACATAGTCACAGAGGTGGCCATTCACAAGGAAGAGAAGCCATCACGCATACGATCTGATGCAGAGGGACGAGATAAGATAAGGAGAAAACTCCAGTCCTGTATCGACCCACTTGACCCATACGAACAGGCAGACAGAGTTGTCAACATTGTAACTGGCAGAATTGGACCAGAGAAATTGAATGTGCTAAGGGCAGTTGACATTGGCCGAGCACTGATGCATTCGTATGAAGAAAGCTGGCCAGCAGGATTCAACGCTCCCTTATCTAAAAAAAGTCATACCTATGGCAGTGACACGGAAAGTCATGCGTGTGGGATCTACTGAGGTTTGTGATCTAAATCTCATCTAATCCAGGGTCATGGGACTCCAACAAAGTCGAAATATCAAAGTATGTGACATCTTAGAGTACGAGCTTGCACCTGTGCCAACATCAATGTTCGATGAAAAGGGGTAGATGAGAATAGCAAAGACCAAGTCGACATTGAAGAATAATCTCCAAGTGGAAATCTCAACAAGACTGGGTCCACAACCTGAAGTCACCATCTTTGGTGGTTGTGCAATCCTCTGGGTTATTCATTGGCCTAACAGGGGAATTGTGCAAGACTTTGACAACTTCACGAGCTACATCATGGCAAAGGTCGACAAATCAGATGAATATCTGGTATTTGACAGATATCAAGATTTCAGCATCAAGAGTGGAACAAGATTAGCAAGAGCTGGGTAGCAGGCCAGCAGATGCCACAGGTTGAACTGCCAGACTCCACTTCCTCCACAGCTGGTGGTTCTGTCAGTAACTGAGAACAAAGTTCAGCTGATAGAACTGATTTGCCAGAATTTGATTGACGTCAGTCAACAGAGAAAGCAGAGCCAACATAGGCTCGTCATTACAGGACAGGAGTCTACCCCAGTGGAATACACCACGGAGCCCAAAGGTGTCGCACTGATTTGAAGATGACGCATAAGGAGGCAGATGTCATCATGATTCAGCAAGTCGCTAAAGTTGCCGAAGATGGTGCAAAATGCATCACAGTCATCTGTGATGATACTGATGTGTTCATCTTGCTTGTGTATCACTTCGCAGAACTTCATCTGCAATGCTGCGTAACAATGGAAGCAACATGTCTTGGCCGATCATTGATCGACATTGGGGCCAATGCCAGAAAGCATGCCGGGATGGTGCAAGACCTACTAGCTTTACACACACTGACAGGTTGTGACACCGTTGCCCAGATGTATGGTGGAGGTAAACTGACTGGCAAGAAGACACTCGCAGCAGGCCATTCACTTCAAAAACTTGGGAATGTGGATGCATCTATTGATGATGTCATTGCCGAAGCCACTGTGTTCATGGCTGTTTGCTATGGAAGCGAGGAGAGAAGCAGCATGTCTTATGTTCGCAAAGAGGTGTGGTCTATGAAGATGGCGAAACCAAATGCCATCAAAGCACCAGACCTAAAGGCTCTGCCACCAACTACAGAGTCCTTTGAACAAAACGTGCGACGTCCTCATATCCAGAGAGCAATATGGAAGTCAGCTGCTGAGCTGCAGCCACCACCTCTGGATCCCACTCAGTACGGATGGAAACGTGATGAGGCATCAAGATCATTACTTTCAATTATGCTGCTGCCCAACGTTGCTCTTGCACCACCAGAGATCTTGGAGCTAATGCGATGTGGATGTTCCTCCGACAATCAATGCTACACAGCTCAATGCCGCTGCACAGCAGCCAAGTTACCATGCACAGTTTTCTGTACATGCCATAGAGATACTGGCTGCAGGAATGAGCACACCAAAACAGCTGCTGTATTTGCCCTTGATGATGACTCTGACACTGAATGAGACACCAAGCACTGAAGTACCCTTCATAAGGTTTACAAACCTGTTTTATTTATATATATATATATATATATATATATATATATATATATATATATATATATATATATATATATATATATATATATGAACATTTGATTTACACAGGAATGTCTTCTTTTGTTCATGTTGTTCGCTGCTTTCATTGCATACTGTCGAATTGTTGAATCTGTATGAATAATAAAGTGATCTATATTCACAAAGACTGAAGTGTTTTTTTTTTTTTTCTACCTTTACGTCTCTACATTTTCAATAATGGCGACTGCTAATTTACATATTCATGAGCTAAATTTCAATGTTATCAAATTGTAAGTGGGTTTATCATGACTAGTGACCCTAAAAACATGGGTTTGGACACCTCAACCAGGCTATTTGGATTCTTAATTTTGGAGATATTAAGAAAAATAGTAATTTCGACAATGGCCACCGCTAATTTGCATATTAATGGGTTTCTACAAAAATGCTCAAGGGTGCCAGAGTGGCATCAATCGGAATATTCATTCAGAGGGTCTGGTGATCACAAAAATGTCGAAAAACATTATGCGGACCCTAATGCAACGTCATGTTGAAAAATGGTGTTTAACATCCGGACTAGATTAGATTTTGGTGACGATCCGAATCCATATCCGACTACTAGAATTTTTTAAGTGATTCTTCACCATTGAGAGATAAAGCCAAAACTGGTATATAGCACAATATTTCAAAAAGTTGTGGATGGATTCGGCCGAAACTTGGTGGACATGTTTGGTGTGTGACAAGGAAGAATTGATTCAGTTTTGGTGAAGTCTGAATCTGGTTTGGGATACGAGAATTATTTAATTTTTAAGGTGATTCTTCATCATTTAGAGGGCCAAAAACGTTATAGTACTGTCTTGCATGATATTTCAAAAATGTAATGGGCCCCCACTGGGACCTTGGGCCCTGGGACCAGTGCTCTACCATCTGAACTATTTGGGTGACCCAACAACTGAGCACGCAATTCTCCCACATTTCGAATTGCCACTCTCTTTGCGCCGCTGCTTCTGAGTCACTCACTGCCAACCATGGGAGCAGCGACAGCCTGTCTCCAAGAGGGTCTTCCCCATGTCGGGGGCCAATTCCACGACCACTATTATTCACTCCAGAGGGCGTGGTTATACGATTAGAATTGAACAGGGAAACAAACATTATATGTATATGTGGGGAAAAATTAGAGGGAAGACCCTCTTGTGGACAGGCTGTCACTGTCCCTTTGATGAAGGATTAAACTTCCGGTTTAATTAATTAATTATTAAACAATAAATTAAAATACAAAAAAAACACATCATCCAATTTTATTATTCTTTCACACAACTTCCAATGCTACGGAAACCTGTTTGCACGAAAACCAACCAAACTTAAACAATAGATTACAATGACATCTAAAAACCTTCTCGCTCAGAACAAAAATCATCAACATTCGCTGAGTCTATAACTTGGATTGAACAATGACAAAAATTATGCCCTACCTCATTGAAATGATTATACAAATAAGTCTTAACACCAGAAGTACTCATTTTGCCGACCTCGGAAGGATGACAGGCTGAATAAACCCCATAAACGGGACCGCCTCAGGTTAACCCAAGGAGACTGCCGCCTGGTGGAGATAGCAGCACACAAGGTACTTCTATGCAGTGAGTTTTCAGTTTTCTTTGCGTTTATGGGTTTTGCGGAATGAAGTGATTTTATGTTGGCCAGAGTGCAAATCCTGACACCAACCTCGTTAAAAAAAAACAAAAACTAACCCGACTGCAGGAGGATGATATCCGCAGACACAGTTGATCACTACATATTGATGGCCATTGGCTCACAAGAAGCTCCTTTGCCCTTTGACAGGTTTTGTTTTTAATCCTGCTGGGTGTCCAATGTCCATATCCATCCACCCTCCTCACGAGGAAACCTGGTGGGGGAGATGGTTTAGTCGCCGACAACCCGACCATGAAACAGGTTGGTACAGGTTTTCATGGTACCTGTTTGTTGCAAGTCACAGATATAATCTGGCCTGACCTGACAATATAATGGATGGAGGCCCTCAATATCAGACATGAGATCAGGGCCATCTCGCTGGACATATCTCAAGCTTTTGATACAGTCTGGCATCCTGCCTTGCTCTCCAAACTGTCTACCTATGGAATCCAAGGCCAGCTCCACTCTTGGATTACTGATTTTCCTCCCCTCTCATAGGAACGTGTGGCTCTCAACGGAACCCTTTCATCTCCTCTCCCTGTAAAGGCTGGAGTACCACAAGGTAGTGTTTTGGGCCTCATATTATTCTCATATTAATCCCTGATATTATTTTGTGGTTTTGGGCCTCATATTATTCTCATATTAATCCCTCATTATTTTGGGGTTTTGGGCCTCATATTATTCCTAATCTTTTTTGGGGGGCCTCATATTATTCTCGTATTAATCCCTCATTATTTTGGGGTTTTGGGCCTCATATTATTCTCATATTAATCTCTCATTATTTTGGGGTTTTGGGCCTCATATTATTCCTAATCTTTTTTGGGGGGCCTCATATTATTCTCGTATTAATCCCTCATTATTTTGGGGTTTTGGGCCTCATATTATTCTCATATTAATCCCTCATTATTTTGGGGTTTTGGGCCTCATATTATTCCTAATCTTTTTTTGGGGGCCTCATATTATTCTCGTATTAATCCCTCATTATTTTTGGGGTTTTGGGCCTCATATTATTCCTAATCTTTTTTTGGGGGCCTCATATTATTCTCATATTAATCCCTCATTATTTTGGGGTTTTGGGCCTCATATTATTCCTAATCTTTTTTTGGGGGCCTCATATTATTCTCGTATTAATCCCTCATTATTTTGGGGTTTTGGGCCTCGTATTATTCCTAATCTTTTTTTGGGGGCCTCATATTATTCTTGTCTTAATCCCTCATTATTTTGGGGTTTTGGGCCTCATATTATTCCTAATCTTTTTTTGGGGGCCTCATATTATTCTTGTCTTAATCCCTCATATTATTTTGGCATTTTGGGCCTCATATTATTCTCATATTAATCCCTCATTATTTTGGGGTTTTGGGCCTCATATTATTCTCATATTAATCCCTCATTATTTTGGGGTTTTGGGCCTCATATTATTCCTAATCTTTTTTTGGGGGCCTCATATTATTCTCGTATTAATCCCTCATTATTTTGGGGTTTTGGGCCTCATATTATTCCTAATCTTTTTTTGGGGGCCTCATATTATTCTCGTATTAATCCCTCATTATTTTGGGGTTTTGGACCTCATATTATTCCTAATCTTTTTTGGGGGGCCTCATATTATTCTCGTATTAATCCCTCATTATTTTGGGGTTTTGGGCCTCATATTATTCTCATATTAATCCCTGATATTATTTTGTGGTTTTTGGCCACATATTATTCTCATATTAATCCCTCATTATTTTGGGGTTTTGGGCCTCATATTATTCCTAATCTTTTTTTGGGGGCCGCATATTATTCTCGTATTAATCCCTCATTATTTTGGGGTTTTGGACCTCATATTATTCCTAATCTTTTTTGGGGGGCCTCATATTATTCTTGTCTTAATCCCTCATATTATTTTGGGGTTTTGGGCCTCATATTATTCCTAATTTGGAGAGATCAATGATCTCTCTGTATCTCTGGACTATCCTCTTTATCTCTTTGCTGATGACTCCACACTGCCATGACACCTCTCATCCTTCAAACAGACAGGCAGCAGCCTATCCCTCTCCTCAGACAATGACAAAATCACAAACTAGTCAAACGCTTATAATGTGTCTTTACCCCGAGAAATCTCTCTTTCTCTTCCATTCTCTTTCTCTTTTTTGTCTCCTTTTTTTCTCTCTTTTTTTTTTTGTCTTTTCTCCTCAGGACCATAACACAAACCCTCCCATGGACTTTCTCTTTCTCACCAACCATTCGCGGATTCGACATTCACATCCTTTTCCAGGAACGTATGCTCCCGCGAATGTCGGGGTCTCTTTCTCTCTGTCTCTCTTTTTCTCTTTCTCTTTCTCTTTTTCTCTCTCACACACACAGACCATGATAATTAGACTAGAACGGCACTCGGTGGACCGCCATAACTCCGCCAAGCTTAGCATGTTTTCCAACCATTGATTGGCCGGAGTTTCGTCCAAATCCAACCATAACGTTTTGAGATATCGTGCTATATTTCCTTTTTGGCCTATCTATCTCTCAACCGTGAAGAATCAGTTTTTAAAATTCCAGTATCTGGATCCGGATCTTCACCAAAGTCGAATCGATTCGTCTTTGTCACACACACAACCTGTCCACCAAATTTCTTCTGAAATCTGTTTAATGAATAAACAAAATTAGATGCGGTTTGCTGCATGCGAAAGAACATTTATGAAAGTTTCATTTGAATTTTCTTTCATTTCCAAGTGTCTCCTGTAACACGTGACGTCACATTTACTGTCAATGGAATTCATAGAAGAACAAGGACAAATGTGTCCAAGAGCAGCGTCCTTTGAGGTTTTGTCGGCTAAAAAACAACAACAACAACTTCCGATATTTCGTCACGTGTCTTCATTAAGCCAATAGTGAGACCCGTCATAATGTATTTACGTATTTACGATATATCGTGTATTTACGAAATAAATAATGTATTTACGAAATTACAATACGATAAATGGAGTAATCTTTAAATAGTATATACAAGAGCCGAGTCCGAGAGATTAAGGTTTTGTCTTCACAACAAGAAGAAGAAGAAGAAGAAGAAGAAGAAGAACGCCGAGCTCTCTATGAGCAGCGTTCGCTCCGCGAGACGCTCCATTCATGCTGCTTTACCCTCCCCTCACGCTGCTCGCTACGCGAGACGCTGCTAACGAGGACAAATGTGTCCAAGAGCCGCGTCCTAAAGGCAATAACAACAACTTCCGATATTTGGTCACGTGCCTTGATGGAGCCAATAGCGAGACCCGTCATGGAGGCTCCTGTTATATGATGAGAAAATCGTGTATTTACGAAATTACAACACATTAAATGGAATAATCTTCAAATAGTAACGTGAACTTTTCGAAACTTTAAAGCAAATGTCTGAATATATTGAAAAGTTCATGATAGATGCTCTCAAACGGCACCCTCAATGCGAGGATGTGTACAGGTGTTTAGTATTTAAGGATATCAGGATCCTGTATATGAAAGAGCCGAGTCTTAAAGGAAGAAGAAGAAGAAGAAGAAGAAGAAGAAGAAGAAGAAGAAGAAGAAGATGATGAAGATCCTCCTCGCGAGACGCGGCTGAAAAGCGTTGTCTAAATCGACTAAATCGAAAAGCGACTAAATCAGCCACACAGCTTCACTGAAGCTTCAGAACGATCTCTTGGTGGCAACCACCATCGAGAAAAAAGATTCGTGGAGGAAGAGAGCAGGACGGTGAACGAAGCACATTGGGTGTGAACGAATGTATTACAACGAATGTCGCACAGCTCCGGTTCTTGAGGTGGCGGTCGGTTCCTCTTCAGGGTTCATGTCGTCTTTCTCAAGGATGGGGTTTCCAGGAGTTTTTACTGTCATTTTGTTGTCTCTGTGTTAAGTTCGGTCTTATCTTAAAACTTGCGCTTATTGTTGAGTTTTTGTCATCTTTTCATATCGGGTTTCCTGAAGCCGACTCTTCTCGTTTGCGTGTTCACCATGGTGCTTATTGAAATGAAAGCGAGAGAAGAACCTTCGGAGTGCTGTAGGCTTTATTCCATTTGATTGAAGCCGCTTCTACGGGCACATCAGGGGATACAGGTGCAGCTAGGAGTACATAAGCAGCAATGTATACACGTGCAATTGATCACCGCAAAATAAATCACCATAAGCACGGAGTCCGATATACTCTCAATTCTCACCATTCAACGTAAATGACAATGCCCCTGGGACAATCACCCCGTCCGTGCGGAGACTTGGCTTTATCTATCCCGTGCACGAGCCGCGCGACATGTGATCGCGCGTCACGACCTTCAATTCACCACATTCTCCCCGTCTTTAAAATGTAACTAGAGGCCCAACTAACGCACCATGATTATTTCAGCGCTATAGGAGTATACATTTCAAGCAGCGCGAACTATTTAAACTACAGAAGCATACATGCCAAGCAGTGAGGATTATTTTGAGTTGTAGGAGCATGGTAATGAGCATCGATATGATATGATGAGCATATAGGAGCGTGAGCATCGAGGATGCCGATAATCCCCTTTACAGATCGAGTCGGCGAGGGGGTTTTATCCGTCGACCTCTCTGGGAGTAAATGGCAGTTTCACTTGAGGGAGGCTTCCGATCCTCTTGGGGAGCCTCAACTCGTGCCGGGGATGTCTCCTCGATCGCTCTCGGGTGGAACGCGGCAGCTCCGTCGCCACCATTCCCGGGTGGAGTTCCTGGGGGGAAACACCTGGGGAGGGAATGTCAGAGGGAGGAGTGCCAGATGGTGGTGTACCTGCGGGAGGAGTACCTGAGGGAGCCAAATGGCGAACCGACACAGTGGTCTCCCTGCCATCAGGAAGTCTGACATGAGCATACTCTGGATTAGCATCGATGAGTTCGACCTCCTCCACCATGGGTTCATACTTGCTTTGTCGTACCGGGCGTTTCATGAACACTGTTCTGGGATAGATTAGCCAGTTGGGCACCGTTTGGCCGTCAACATAACGTCGCTGGTGAGTAAACATTCGTTTGTGAGGAGTAGCATTGGTGGACGTGCAGAGCAAAGAGCGTATGGAATTCAGAGCGTCGAGAAGGGTAACCTCCCACCGCTCGGGGCCCAGTCCTCTCGATTTCAGCGCCAGGGTTACGGCTTTCCAAATGATTCCATGATATCGTTCCACCTGCCCATTACCCTGTGGGTTGTAACCCGTCGTTCGACTAGTTGCTATGCCGTGCTCAAATAGGAACTGTTTTAGCCCGACCGACATGAAACACGGCCCTCTGTCTGAATGTATGTACAAAGGTTTCCCAAACATAGCGAAGAGGTCAGACAGACATTTCACGACAGTGCCCGAGGTCATATATGAGCACGGAAATGCGAATGGGAACCGTGAGTATTCATCAACAACAGTGAATATGTATCTGTTGTCTGTCTCGGTCGGCAGGGGCCCTTTGAAGTCGATATTTAGTCTCTCGAAGGGTGAAGTGGCCTTGATCAACCTGCCAGATGCTGCGCCATAGAATCTGGGTTTTAGTTCAGCACAAACAGGGCATGAAGCATTCATTTGTTTAATATCTTCGATAGAATAGGGAAGGTTTTGTCTGCGCACGAAATGTGCCATTCTGGTTACCCCCGGGTGGCACAGAGACTCATGGAGGTCTTGCAAAGCCCGACTGATTGTCGCCGAACAGTAGACCCGAGAGAAGGTGTCTGCAGCAGGGTTTTCCCTCCCGGGCCGGTAAACAATGTCGTAACTATAGCAGGCTAGGTCTATCCGCCATCTCATAATTTTCTCATTCTTAATTTTCCCGTTATTTTTCCCATCAAACATGAAGGCAACGGATCGCTGGTCCGTGACGAGTGTGAAGTGGTTTCCCAGTAAATAATGTCTCCATTTACGTAGGGCTTCGACAATAGCGTACGCTTCCTTCTCTATTACCGAGTGTCTCTGCTCGCTTCCAGAGAGAGTTCTCGAGAAGAACGCGACGGGTCATCCGGACTGATTGAGCGTCGCGGCGATCGCGTGATCGGAAGCATCCGTTTCCACCACGAAGGGCACCGAGCTATCGATCGATAATACCACGGAATTACTGATATCATCTTTGAGGCTGTGGAAAGATTTTACAACAGCGGCATCTGGTGGGAAGTTTTTGCAATGCACCAGGGGATGTATTTTCTCGGAGTATTGGGGGATCCATCTAGCGTAGTAAGCGAACATCCTGATCACCCGGCGCATTGTCTGCAGGTCGTGAGGTGGGGGTAGCTCACGAAGTGGGCGCAATCGTTCAGGATCAGGCCTAATCGTGCCGTCGGATATTGTGTAGCCGAGAAGATTAATTGACCTTGCCGAGAATACGCATTTCTCGTAGTTGAGGGTCAGATTATATTTTCTAGCAATGCTGAAGAATCTGTCCAGATTCGTATCATGTTCCCCCCGATCTTTACCGCACACCGTGACATTGTCCACGTAAACAAAAGTGTCTTTGAGGTTTTCACCCGAGATGATGTCGTCCATAACTCGTTAGAAGCAAGCTACCCCATTCGTGACACCGAACGGAATCCTCCTGAATTGGTAGAGGTGTCTACCTGCCTCGAACGCGGTGTAAGGTTTGTCTTCCTCTCGGATGGGAATTTGATGATAGGCGCTTCGCAAATCAATGGTGCTGAATATTTTATAATTGGCCACGCGTTCGACCATCTCGTCTATGCGCGGAAATGGGTAGGCATCGAGTTGGGTGAAGCGATTGACCGTTTGAGAGTAATCGACAACCATTCGTTTCTTATGGTTCTGGTTGGTGGTCACCAACACCTGTGCGCGCCATGGCGAATCGCTCGGTTCTACAATACCTTCTTCCAGTCATCGCTTGGTCTCAGAAGTGATGAAGTTCATATCGGCAGTGGTATATCGTCGCGATTTGATCGCTATCGGTTTACAGTCCGGCGACAAGTTAGCAAACAGCAGGGGGGACGATACCTCTGCGGTGGTCAGAGCATTTAGAATTAGACGAGGTTTGCTTCCTCCAAAGGGTATTTCGACGCTCGTGTGCTGCTTGAGGACATTATGACCCAGAATTACATCAGCGCATAAATCACGAAGCACCAGTACCCTTACATCCCGATGCGTGTACCCTTTTACGTCCAATTCAACATTGCAGTACCCTCGTACGCTGGACTGTAGTGATGTGGAGGCCATGCATACCGTATTGTCTGTCGGGTGGATCTTCCATTTCCTGCCCTTCACTAGAGAGCTGTTGACGAAACTTTCAGAGCTACCGGTATCAATCAGAGCCTCAGCCATATGCCCGTTAATTCGCACGTTGATGATAACCTTGGATATAATAGATTCCCCGGTGAGGCTGCAGTTAGTTTCTTTTGTGAGTAGAGAGCCGCAGAAGTGGGTTTATTTCTCCTTAGAGTAGATTTGCATACCCTGGCATAATGCCCTTTCTTGTCATAGTTCATGCAAGTGGCATCCCTTGCTGGGCATTTGTTGCGGGGGTGTCTTTTGTACCCACAAAAGAAGCATTTACCAACCGAAGTAGTGGCTGAGGAGTTTGACGAGGTCTGGGTATCCGATTCCTCGGGTTTTTCTCCATCCTCAGTGTTGGAGGTGCCCTGAGGGGTTCCTTGAGTTTCCACCGTAGCGGCGTTCATTAGCAGTATCGGTGTCCCATATGACTCAGATTGCTGCTGAGCCGTATCCATTGCTCGAGCCTGGTCAGCTACCTTTTCAAGAGTGGGTCGTGCTTTCTCCAGTAAGCGTTGCCGTATGGGGGCTGACCTGAGCCCTTGGATGAACGCCTCTCTGGTCGCTTCATCTCGGTGTTCCTCGGCGGTTACGGCCCGGAAACTGCAGTCTTTGCCCAACTGCCTCAGAGCTTGCAGGAACTGATTGATTGTCTCCCCGGCTGCTTGCTCGCGTGTGTTGAGAAGATGTCGTATGTACACCTCGTTCTTGCACTTCACGTAGAGCGCCTGCAGCACGTCGATCGCTGCATCGTAGGCGTCACACTCCGAGAAGAGCCTGAATACACTGGGCGAGACATGATTCACAAGGGCGGCCAATTTGTCGGCTCCCTCTTCAATAATGGTCAGATAGTGTGAGAAGGAACGGAACCAATGCGACCATTTCATTTCCGAGTCAGTCGCGTTTGGGTCTGCGTCGAACCTCTCCGGCTTGTAGATCTTGTCCATCGTTGGTTGAGAGAGCCGAGGGGATCAAGTGGAATAAATTGAAATGAAAGCGAGGGGAAAACCTTCAGAGTGTAGGCTTTATTCCACTTGAATGAAGCCGCTTCTACGGGCACAACAGGGGATACAGGTGCAGCGAGGAGTACATATGTAGCAATGTATACACGTGCAGTAGATCACTGCAAAATAAATCAGCAATTAGCGCGGATTCCGGTATACTCTCAATTCTCACCATTCAACGAGCACCAAGTGGACCGCCGCCGTAAAAGACAATGCCCCAGGGACAATCCCCCCGACCGCGCGGAATCTTGGCTTTATCTATCCCGTGCACGAGCCGCGCGACATGTGATCGCGCGTCACGACCTTCAATTCACCACAGATATGACCTTTTGCTTCCGGTTGTTGTTAAACGCTTGCGGTGTTTAAACACGATTGGGTTTTATTTCTATCTTGTGAATATTACTTAACGCGTGCACATGAGAGAAGAGGAAACAACAAAAACAACACAATACCATGGCAATTGTGAATCCGTGTCGTTTGCTATGACCATTTTGCTTCCGTTTTTTTTTTTTTGCTTCTGGTTTTTTTTTATTTCCGGTTTTTGTCATGGGGAATGATGCATGCTGGGAGATCATGACCGGAAGTGTTTATTTATTTATTCAATTATTTTTTTCTCAAAGTTAATTTTATCCTTCCGAAAGTGATTTTTTTTCATGACAGGAAGTGTTTATTTTGTATTTAACATTACCAGGAGTGATTTTGAAACTCTTTCCGGAACTTTTAATTTCTTTTATTCTTGACCAGAAGTGATCGTTTATTTATTTATTCAATTATTTTTTTTCCCAAAGTTAATTTTAATAAAGATATCTCCCGCATCATCAAAAAATATTTTTTAATCGTGATTTACATTATTTGATCGCTGATCCTGAATCCAGGCCGAAGCCACCGGAAATTGCGTCAAAATCATCAGCTGTGCGGCGCTTACACTTACACCACGGTATAGTTGGCAAATATACAGTTGTGAACAAGTTTTATGTAAAGTCAGAAGCGAATGTAAGAAGAATTCTACGTTCGCTTCTTGGCTTTGCCTATTCCATATTACCACATGTCACCACGTGACTTCCTGTACCGACTCTTCTTCCTCCTTCTTTTGCTAATCTACCATCTTCTACTTTTGCTGACCCACATTCACCATACACCTTCATGATTTTTTTTCTTTCACCTTTCCTTTACTGAACCTTACCTAATCTTAAAAAAACAAACAATCTTTAACCTTTTAACCTCTCACGTTACACCTCCTGTAACCACATCTTCTTCTTGTAACTTTCATCCCCTCTTCGTCTTCCTGTAACTTTTGCCGAACTACCAGCTTCCTTCTGCATTTGCTGATCCAAATTCACCAAACACTGACACGATTTTTCTTCAACCTTTCCTTTTCCTCATCTTGCGTAATCTTTATTTTTTTAAACTGAAAAAAAAAACCACAGTCTTAAAATGTGGCTCTGGGTCTGGTGTCATAATTCACCACTTCTTCAAAAGTCTGTTTTCAATCCGACCTTTCCTTCATCCCGTATCTAAAACGTCCAACTGTTACAACGTTTCTTTTCTCCATTCTCTGAATTCTCCTTTGTTGTATCCCTCACGTGATGACTTTAATCACATCTCTGACTTAAAAAAAAATATTTAAAATCCCAGTTTGTAATGCGTGTTCGTGTTTCCATCAATCGTCCTTCTTTTTTTTTTCCAACTTCAGTGCCAATTCAACCCGCCTCCTTAAATCTACCTCCTCCTCACCCCTCACCTGTTATCCCCTCTCCTTACCCTCCCATCTTGCCCCTCATCTCACCTCCGCTCTTGGACCCTCTTGACTGTCTTCTGCTTAACTATCAGCTCCTCTTTTGATGTTCTAACATCTCTGAGCTCCGTTCTAACCTAACAGATGTGTCACGAATCGGTACACTCATCACCACAAACATGCTCCTTCCTTCCTCTTTGCACACCTCCCCCTCTTCCCAACCCCTCAAATCTTGTACCTCCCACTGCCCGCTCCCTTCTTCACCATACCTCTCCCTAGTCTCATCCTTCCCCTCTCCCCACCTCTCATATTGTCCTCCTGCACCATGGCCGTTCCTGTTCTCATCATCTCCCCTCTCAAAGCAACCTTCACAATCTCCCCCTCCAAGCTTCCCTCTCACCTCTCTCAAAAACTCCCCCCTCACCCTTCTCCCTCAAATCTCCCCTCTCAGCCTTCTCCCTCCAATCATCCCCCTCACTTCTCCTTCCTAAAGTTGCACCCCTCTTACCATCCACAAAGCTGCCTCCTCCCCCCCATCGTCTCTCTTCCATCTCATCACTCCAACTCCTCCAATTTTCAACGACCCTCTGCCTCTCTCTTTTTACTCCCCACTGTACCTCAACCCACCACCACTGAGCCTTTTCTCCTCCTCATCCGGCCCTCTCCCCTTGCTCTTGTTCAATCCCCCACACTCTTTGAACAACTCTCCTTACCTCTCCCTCCTCCCCTCTCCTTCCTCCACCCTCGTCCTACCCTCCCTTTCCCTCCCCTGCACCCAAAGCCTCCTCCCCTCCTTCTTCCTTTACAGTGTGGACCTCAAACATCCGAGGCCTTCGCTCAAACCTGACATCTTTCCAAACAGGTTGCCACTGACAAACCAGACATGATCTGCTTAACAGAAACTTTCCTCCTTCAAGACATCTTTGACTCCCTTGTATCTCTCCCTGGTTACTCCCTCCTCGATATGACAGACCTGAGCCTCGTCCTGGTGGAGGAGTTGCTCTCTTCATCAACGACTCTATTCCTCACTTTCCATGCACTGTCCTCTCTCCCACACACCCCCAGGAATACCTTAAGCTATGGCTTCTCTGCCACTCCCACCTCATGTTTATATGTGCCCTGTACCGTCTACCAAACAGTGATGACTCCATTTACATCTCGCTCTCTGAAAACATGGATTAACTTCTATCTTCTCATCCCAACTCTCTCTTCCTCATATGTGTGAGTACATCATGCCAGTTGGCTGGTTGTGAGTACCTCTCTCACGTGCCATCGTACTTCAGCAAAAGGCATCTGTAACTCAATGGGACTGACACAATCTGTCAACTTCCTGACCCGGATCTCACCCAACAGTACTCAATCTCTTCTGGATCTGACTTTGATCAATTTCCCTGAAAATATCTGCTTCTCTTCCTCTTCTCCGATCGGTTCATCTGACCACATGCTTGTCAAAGACTTCTCTCTGACTGTTATTAGAGAACCACCACAGTGCAGTCGTCTGGCAGGGACTTCAAGCGGCCATCAAACTTCGAGACTGGTTTCCCATCGCTACTTCCACCAACATCAACTTGTCCTGGGAATTCTTTCAAAGAAACTTGCTCTCCCTCATGCACAGATTTATCCCATCTCATCTTCAGTTGTCCTCACCATCCTCCCACCCATGGTTCACTGAAGCTTGTGGTGAGGCAGTTGTCCTGAAACAACGTGCCTTCGCCTCATGGAAGGCTAATCCAACTGAAGGCAATCTCAGTTCCTTAAAAAAAACCTTGGAACAAGTGTGTGTCTACACTCAGGAGAGCCAGAAAACAACATCTTTCTAGTCTCAAGTCAGAACTCTCAAACCTGTCTCCCTCCTCCAAACCCTGGTGGCATCTTGTTAAGTCTGTTTCTGGTGTATGTTCCCCCTCCATCCACTCCCTTACCTCAAATGGCCAAACAGCTGATGCTGCATGTAAAAAGGCTGAATGTCTAAACTCCGTATTTGCTTCCAAATGTGTCCCAAACCCATCGCTTTCTGTACCAACCTTACCCAGTTGAAACCCAGCTGGTCCTGGACTTTGTGTCCTTTTCTCCTGCCAAGGTGGAGAGCTTGCTGTCAAACCTCGACTCAGATTCTGCAACTGGTCCAGACGGAATCAGCCCACATGTCCTAAAAATCTGCTCTGCTGCTCTTGCTCACCCTCTCTCTGTTCAATTCACCCTCTCATTTGCTCAAGGTCATCTGCCTTCTGTTTGGAAATCAAACATCACCGCTGTACATAAAAAAGATGCAAAAACAGATCCCTGCAACTACAGACCAATCAGCCTTCTCCCAATCATCAGCAAGGTTATGGAATCCATCATTGCTTCAGACAAATCCTTCCTCTTCTCCAATGGCTTGATTTCTGGTCATCAATTTGGATTCAAACCAGGTCACTCTACCCTGGATATGCTGCTTCTGCTCTCTCAACAATGGATGGAGATGCTCAATGCCAGACATGATATCAGAGCCATCTCCCTCGACATATCGCGTGCCTTCAATTCGGTCTGGCACCCTGCCCTGCTCACCAAACTCTCTTCCTATGGTATCCAAGAAGATCTCCACTCATGGCTCGCAGACTTCCTCTCCTGTCGCAGCCAACGTGTGGCCCTTCATGGAGTTCTCTCATCTCCTCTTCCTGTCCAGGTTTGAGTTCCTCCAGGCATTGTTCTGGGCCCTGTCCTTTTTATGGTTTTCATCAATGATCTCTCTGACTCTCTGGAAAATCCTCTTTATCTCTTTGCTGATGACTCCACCCTCTGTCGTGCTATTTCTCATCCCTCAGATGGGCAAGCAGCAACCTCTACACACACTGCAGACCTGGATAAAATCACCAGGTGGTCCAACACGTGGAACATGTGTTTCAATACTGATAAATCTCACACTCTCACGATGTCTCTCGAAAGGACCGTTTTGGACCTCCCCCCCCATCTACTTTCTCCAGAATCCTCTTGAAGTCCCCTTCAAACGTATGGGTCTCACTATCTGCCATGATCTTTCCTGTGAAAGCCACATTTCCAAGCTGGCCTCCAAAGCCAGTCCGCCGAATGGGCATCCTCCATCGTGCAAAGTCATTCCTCAGCACACCTGAGCTCCTGACCACAAAACAAAGCTTTCGTCTGCATCCTGATGGAGTACTTCTCTCCCCCCTGGGCTGGTGCTCCCGCCGCTCACCTTTCTCAGCTTCACGATGTGGAAACAGTCATTTAGGATCATTAGTATCTCCCGCGGTGAGGCCGAGTCTTTGGCTCTCTCACTCTCTCACCGCAGGCGGGTCGGTGGTCTTTCTGTCTTCTATCGTCTCGCCCCCCCCCCCGTGCTGTCTGAGATATGACCCCCCCCCACATGTTTCTGGGGGCGCTCAAGGTCCACCAGCAACCCCCTTCTGATAAAACTACCAAATCAAGAATCACTGCTCACTTTCACTCTTTCATTCCTATTTTTCCCCACCTTTGGAACAAACTCCCACACTCTCTTCATTCCCACTCTTCCCTCCAGGTCTTCAAAACAGCTGTTCACCACCATCTCTTATCTTCCCCCATCCAAAACCACAATCTTTTCTACCCCCATTAATCCACCCCAAACCCACCTCATTCAAATTCCCTGCTTTCCTTCCTGAAAGTCCCTGTCATGTAAGGACCTAAAAGTCCTTGAAGTGTCCCTCTTGTTTACCCCTTGTGTCCCGACCCATCCCTCTCCCTTCCACAGATCTTCTTGTCTCTGTTCCCCACTGTTTTTTCCTTCCCTCTCCTGCTCCCCTTGTACATTCTGTGTGTTAGCTCTCATCCGAGCCTTGACATTGTATAAAGAAAAAACAAAAATTGTGTGTGTGTCGTCTGTGTAAGCGTTAATGGGTGGACAAGAATGCACAGATGATGATAAGAGTAGTTGCAGGTCAAAGGGGACAGTGTCAACAGGTGTTGTTTGTTGTTGTTGTTGTTGTTGTTGTTGTTGTAGTAGTCGTAGTAGTAGTATAGCCCTCGACAGTTCTCTTGAACAGGCTTGCGGCAAAGAGACAGCAGATCGATCTTCCAGGAGCGAACCAGAGATTCCCCACATCGAAGATGGTGCACCACCGCCACCTTCGTCAAGCCAGCGCAACGAGAGAAAGCGATGGCGAGGTAGTGAGCCGATCTATGGGGACCGATACTATCGGGGATACGAAGCTTTATCCCCAATAGTTTCAGCAGGTGGAGTAAAGCTCAGAGGTAGAAATAACAGAGAGGTAGTCGTGGGGTTACCCTTTTGTTATTCTACCTCCTCTTACCTTTATGTGTGAAAATTTTTTGAACAAAGGTAAACATTTCCATATTAACCGAAGACCAATGCGTACATGTGATCATGCAAAGATGTGTTAAGACCGGTGAAGGCGATCTACAGGTTTTTAAGGCTCAGGACAAAATGTATGGTCGTGACAGAAGGCTCTGATGTTTCTGGCTTCAAGCAAACAGCATCAAGAGCAAAATGAGCTTTAAAATGCAAAGCTTCAGGTGAGCTACTTTGAAATTAGAGACAAAGATAAGAATAAGAAACACTCCTTTGTGTGCTTCAAATACATAGGGCTGCCGAGGAAGTTTTTTTTTTTTTTTTTCCCCTGGATTTGGGGCACAGTCCTGGACCGGTCGTCACTCTGACGCAGGATATTACAATGGCTCATTCTTCCCAGTAAGCTGGTACTCGTTTTGCCAAGCTCGGAAGGATGACAGCCTGAGTCACCCCCCCCCCCCCTACCTGGTGTGATGTTAACAGCACAACAAGGGCTTAAACTCAGGTTCGTAAGCTAGCCACCTGAACTGTTAAGCCAACACCAGGCTTGGAGACTGACTGCGAGAAAGGAGTTAATCTGCCAGGGCTGCCTGTCTCGCGTAATCCCACCCATGCTCGTGTGCTCCTTGGTTTGCCCCGGCCACGAGTCACGCTTCATCCAGCGCTTCCTGGGCTCTGGGTTCAAATCTGTGTGGCTTCTCCCATCGGATACACCTCCCCATAGTCTGCCGCTGCCATTCTCTGCGCACGCCTCTCTCTCTCTCTCTCTCTCTCTGCTGCCTCTGTACCTGCGGCTGTCTCCGTATTCCTCTCGCACTTCTTCCCAATGACATTATATAACGAAGATAATTGGAGCCCACAGCGTGAGTATGTATTTGGAGAGGTAACTGAGTGTGCACTAATAACGTGATTTGTATTTAATGTCGTTAATTGTGACTATACTTGTTCCTGTCTCTCGCTTTAAGCAAAATGTATTATGAGCGCTAATTGAGACCTGTCTCTTCATATATACTAGGAAGGAGATTGCACCACTTTAAGTGTGTGTGTGTGTGTGTGTGTGTGTGTACGTGTGTACACATACGTGTACGTGTACCTGAATACATATATAATTTTGTAAAGTTGATGTTGACTCGGATTTTTTTGGGTTTTTTTTCCCCTAAACGAAGTGTGAAACTTGTTACACCGAGAACACCAACTTCTGTCTGCTTGGATAAAAAAATCTCTATTTAGGTTATGAACTGTTTGTTTTGTTCATCCTTCAATGTTCATCACAGTTTCATTTCTCTCTTAATCTTTTGTCTTTGCCTCTGTCTTGTTTGTACATTTGTACTTATGTTATCTGAATGCCTTGCACCTGTTTATCTGTGTCTGCATTTGTACATGTCTGTCATATTTGTTAATTGTTATTTTTCAGTTTGCCATCAAACATGTGATTCTTTTATTCTGATTCATCTCTTGTTTTACCTCCATCTTCATCCTGTTGTGCCTCCATCTTTTTCTGCTTTTACCTCCACATTTATCCTGTTGTACCTTATACCTGGTGTTGGCTTAATGGTTGGCATGGTGGGCTTGGGATCCAAGGATCCTAAGTCCAAATCCTGCTTTGCTGTTGAATTAATACCAGGTGGGGTTAACTCGACCTGTCATCCTTCCGAGGTCGGCAAAATGAGTGCCAGCTTGCTGGCATCCTGTGTCGGAGTGGTGACCTGTCCAGGATTGTGCCCAATAGCCAAGGAGACTGCTTAGGCACCACCAACGCTCTGCACAGAGTATGGTCCCAATGGATGGATGGAATGTTGTCAATGGTCATTACTAATATTATTGCAAATATGGCATACGAATCATGCAAAATTTCCTCTTTCATTGATTTTCACAATACTCTTGGATCCCAACGTTCGCAGTTCTGCTATTTGCGGACCCCGTGTATTTGCGGTTCATAAAATGTGACCTGCTTCCACTTTTGTGGCTCAGTGCTTTGCTTGGTCGCATTATTATTTTTTTTAATTATTGAAATTCTTTTCCTGAGCTGCTTCTCCATTTGTGGCCCTGTGCTTCACGTATTCGGAGTTCTTTTTTTCTGACCTGCTTCTACATTCACAGCCTTGTGCCTCACGTATTCAGGGTTTTTCTTTCACGTATTCGCTGTTTTCATGGCCCAGTGCATTGCATTTTTGCAGGCATATTTGTAGTTTTTATGATCTGCTTCTCCATTCACATCCCCATGCTTTACGTATTCGTGGTTTTTCGCAGGCGTATTTGCGGGTTCTTTTCTGACCTGCTTCTTCATTTGTGGCCCTGTGCTTCACGTATTCACAGTTTTTCGTGGGCGTATTCAGTTTTTATGCAGGTGTATTCATGGTTTTTGTGATCTGCTCCTCCATTTGCGGCCCTGTGCTTCACTTTTTCGCGGATGTATTCATGGTTTTTTTTTCTGACCTGCTTCTCCTTTTGCAGCCCCGTGCTTCACATATTTGTGGTTTTTCACGGCTGTATTTGCGGGGCTTTTTATGTTTTTGTTTTTTTTTCTGACCTGCTTCTCCATTCACGGCCCTATGCTTCACATATTTGTGTTTTTTTGAGAGCGTATTCACGGTTTTCTGACCCAATTCTCCATTTTTGGCCATGTGCTTCATGTATTCGCGGTTTTTTGCGGGCATTTCGTGGTTTTTCTGACCCACTTCTCTGTTCCCTGTGCTTCGTGTAGTCATGGCTTTATGCAGACGTATTCGCAGTTTTTCTAACCTGCTTCTCCATTTGTGGCCCTGTGCTTCACGTATTCGGGCTTTTTTGAACATGTACTATTGGTTTGTTTTTTTGACCTGCATTCGCGTATTCACGTTTTTTGGGAGGTTTATTGTATACCTTGTCAAGGCTCGTATGAAAGCTAACACACAACGCGCAGCAAGGGGGGGCATGAGACGAGGGGCGTGGGAAGGACAAAACAGTCGGGAACAGAGAAATTAGGAGATCTGTGGAAGGGAGAGGGATGGGGCGTGGAACATGGGGTACACAAGATGGACACTACAGGGACTTTCAGGAAGGAAATCAGGGAATTTGAAGGAGGTGGGTTTGGGGTGGATTAGCGGTGGGAGAAAAGATCGAGGATTTTGATGGGGGACGATAAGAGGTGATGGTGAACAGCTGTTTTGAAGGCCAGGAGGGAGGAATGGGATTGAACAGAGTGAGGGAGTTTATTCCAAAGGTGGGAAAAAAGAGGAATGAAAGAGTGAAGGTGATTTGTGATTTGTGATTTTGATAGCTTTACCAGAAGGGGGTTGTTGGCGGACCTTGAGCGCTCTGCGGATATATGGTGGGGACAAATCGCAGACAGAGCGGGGGGGGGGGGGGACGAGACTGGAGAGGAGATGGTAAAAGACAGAAAGACCACTGACCTGCCTGTGGTGAGAGAGTGAGGCCCAAAGATTCAGCGTCATAGCGAACGAAGTGAGCTTAATACTTAACGTGTGCACATGAGAGAATAGGAAAGGGAAACAACAACCACAACACAATGCCCCTGGATATTTGGAATCCGTGTCGTTAGCTATGACCTTTTGCTTCCGGTTGTTGTTAAACGCTGTACGGTGTATAAACACGATTGGGTTTAATTTCTATCTTGTGAATATTACTTAACACGTGCACATGAGAGAATAGGAAACAACAAAAACAACACAATACCCTGCCAATTGTGAATCCGTGTTGTTGGCTATGACCCTTTTGCTTCCGTTTTTGTTTTGTTTCTGGTTATTTTTTTTTTGTTTCCGGTTTTTTTCATGGAGAATGATGCATGCCGGAGATCATGATCGGAAGTGTTTACTTATGCATTCAATAATTTTTTTCCCAAAGTTAATTTTATACTTCCGAAAGTGATTTTTTTTTTCATGACAGGAAGTGTTTATTTTGTATTTAACATGACCGGGAGTGATTTTGAAACTCTTTCCGGAACTTATATTTTCTTTTATTCTTGACCAGAAGTGATAGTTTATTTATTTATTTATTCAATTATTTTTTTTTTCCCCAAAGTTAATTTTAATAAAGATATCTCCCGCATCATCAAAAAAATAATTTTTAATCATGATTTACATTACTTGATCGCTGATCCCGAAGTCACCGGAAAATGCGTCAAAATCATCAGCTGTGCGGCGCTTACATGTACCACGGTATAGTTGGCAAGTATACAGTTGTGAACACGTTATAGGTAAAGTAAGAAGAAGTCTACGTTCGCTTCTCGGCTTTGCCTATTCCATTTTAGTGGTGGATACCAATGATCCGAAATGCCTTGGTTTCCACTGTGAAGTGTGCTTTGTTTCCACCTTGGTTTCTTTCACTTATTAGCGGTTCTTCACGGGCGTATTCATGGTTTTTCACTATTACGTTAATTATTATTTTCACTATTTCACATTATACAAATTATGTGGTGTTAAGGACACTTTCTTGTGCAAGCAGTAATGTTTGACATATCAGATTACAATCCCTGAACTTATTGTTGGTATGCCCACATGGTTTTGATTTTATGATATTCAAGGATATACCAGGAAACCATCCTTGACCATGTTGGAACTTGACCATGTTCTAGAACATCGGCCAAGACCCTTGTGTGAATGAGATGAATAATAACTCTCCTGAAAGTTCCAGGCTACACAAAGTTCAGGATAATATTTTCGTTCTCATTATCTTTAATGTTCTCGATTGTGCCACACTGCTGACATGCCGCGTATGATAGCCTCGAGTTTAGAGATAGTGCAAGCCTAATTTTATCGCGCTTAAGCAGAGAAAAGCTTTGAAACAAATAGAACCTAAGCCAGCCAATGTTTCTTCCCGGTAAATCGTTTCCCAGGAATTGTGGGAAATTGATTGGGATTCCTGTCTTTTCCTGTTTCTTTTTCCATTTAAGCTCGGAAAATTTGGGCCGAACCATCTGTCGTGGCAAGTGCATATGTGATAGTGCAGTGTACTCTGTAAACCTCCTTTCACAGCACTAAGGAAAGACTCATCAACTTGTATTTTATTGTATTCATAGCCATCCCACAACCAATTTGACAAAACAAAAAAAAATGTGGGTAATGGTCAAAGCTAGCTTTGTACAAAGTTACGCGATGATTGGATGGAAAAAGAGGTCGGCATTCCAAAAAATCCGTTTTCCGAAAGCATCGGTTGCGGGATGTTTCACATAGGAATAAATGGCCTCAACGTCGCTTCGCTCAGCCTTGGCTGAACAATGAGACTTACACACACGAAGAGGCCATTTGGCCCATCATGCCTGTCCTTTATGTTTTTTACACCCCTTCAATTTAATCAATCAATTTTGTTATCTATATGCGATCCCAACAGTTTAATCTGACATCGTCATCCATTTAAGATCCACATGAAGAGAATGTGGCCAAGTTATCGCCATCTAATCGCATTTTCCGAAGATATCATGGTATAAATGCAGATAGGACAGCCAGCTTTACATCCTCATCTTTCTGGCAGCATGCTACAAAACGACGCGCCCCTTTGCTGGCACTGCAGGAGAACAGCAGTTTTTCTTTATCTAACTCTGACACTATGTGGGATTTAACCCTGACGAGACAGCTCGATAGCGATTAAGCCACCAACTGAGCCATCCTGTCATCTCTGAAAGTTGACATCATTGGGAGGAACAACTCACTTGTTCTGCTTCTGCATTTAATCCAAAGCAGAATGGTTCCGATGAATAAAAGTGTTGTTTTAATGTGAACGCGGCAGAGGTGCTGCATTGTTAAATAGATCATCCTTCAGAGGTGAGATCAAATTGGATGCTACCTCTTCAATCCTGTAAATATTAAAGTGCAACACACAGGCAAAATCAACTTATGCTATATACACCTTTTTTGTAGATAAAGAGCTGTGCTGACATGAGGCTTTTCTTTCCAAAAGCATTTCAATTTTGGTTAAAACGCTCACCCAGTGATTATATCTCTGATGTATGTCGTGGATGACATAATGAAGGAGAGATATGCCCTCTCATTCCTTGAGTTAGATATGGAGGGTGGTGAAGAGAAAAGTTTTACTCTCTTGCAGAAAATGAGAATCAACAATATTAATTGGATCAACATGAGGAAGCATCTTTGATGAAAGGCAGTTTTTACATAAATCTTCTTGTAAATGAACCAGAACACAATGAAATCCGGCACATCACAATTGATATATACGATGCGTAAGGTTTTAGCTTGAGAAGTTAACATAGATATGCTTTCTTTTCAATTAGTGGACAAATATTGTTGCGAATCTGGAAGCCATGAGCACACTCAACATACAGGTCCGATAGCTCAGTTATATCGATAAGTAAATGTGGATAGATAGCTTCCTGTCCCTTGTCTAATGGGTGATTAAATGTAAATGCGCTGCGTAGTTATTCTGATAGGGTTTTTCTTTTATCTTTACATCAACGACAACACCGCACCACCCTCACATTCACTTCGCTTCCTTCACTTCACTCTGGCTGATGTCATGGTGGGCGGAGTTCAAGGAGGAGCTGCGTGGCGGCCCTCGACCAATCAGCGTGCAACGAGTGAGGTGACCGTCGCCCGGCCAATCAGACTTCCCCGACTGTGTGAGGGGCGGTCCACGTGATGTTACCACGTCCCCGGGCCATTCAAGGAGTTTGCTGCCCGTTTTGGCCAGTGGGAGAGACGACGAGCGATTTGCGCGCCGAAACCAGCCAGTGAGAGAGGGAAGGTTGCGAGGAAGCGCCCCCCCTCAAATTATGGGTGCGGTCAGCACGCGTGGAGTTTTTTTTTCTGGCAAGAAGTAAGCATCTGCGCGCAAAAAGTGGTTGAGTGCGAAAGCATCTGCGCACGGAGTGGTCAGTGCAATGGATGGTTTTCTCCTGCCAGCCTTCGCCCTGCCAACTTCCTTTCGCCTGGAGCCCGGTCGTAAGGGCATCTGGATCGTCTGGATCATGCTGGGGGTCGAGTTCTGCCCCGAGGACCTGATCCTTGAAGACCGCGCGAGGCGGAAAGGTCAAACAGACTCTCACCTCAGGCTCGACTGTCCTCCGGGCTGGAGATCCGAATAAAGGCCACTTTGGTCCGATTCTTATGGGTGTTTGCGTGTGTGTGATTGTGGCGCCAGTCCAATAAGTAGGAAATTGTATAAGGCCTAGGTCACATTTGCCATGGCGGCCCTGGGGTCTCCAAAATCTACGGCCACTAGCAATTATACGGCGGCCGCAGTATTTCCACGGTCACAAAACGTAGCAGTCACATATGTTTTTATTTTTTTGGGGAGCCGCACGGCGTATTTAGGCCGAAGTCACATTTGCCACGGCGGCCGTGGGGTCTCCAAAATATACAGCCACTAGCAATTATACGGTGGCCGCAGTATTTCCACGGTCACACAATGTAGCAGTCACATATGTTTTTATTTTTCGGGGAGCTGCACGGCATATTTATAAATTGTGGAGACCGAAAACGTGGGGTTGCCGTACGGTCTTTGATTTGATGTCGCACGGTGACCTTAAGGGGGCCCTGCGGCGGCCATAGAATTTTCAAGGCAGACGCAAGGTAGCCTCAAGGTTCCCGCAAGGCGACCGCAGGGGACCCTAAGGTGAACGTGCGGCCAGACGGACGGTAACGAATGGGTTAATTTTTTTTTTTCGCCTTGTCGAATTGCTACGGCGAACGTAGAAATGAAAAAAGTTATAACTCCGCGTTAGAATTCCACGGCAACCTTACGACCTGTAAAATGTAGCTAAATGGCATAGGGCCACCCTGAGGCCACCGCAGAAACTCTGCGGCCGCCGCACGTTTCTGTCAATTCAGAGGGCGTATGGCCGCTGTATCCTTGCCGTAGAGCAAATGTGACTTAGGCCTAAGTGCCGTGCTGTACATACGTGCCTCCATATTTGGATAACTCTGCCCCTTACGTGCTCCCCTCATTTCCCTGTTGTGAATAAATATTCCCATGTGTTAAATGTATCCACTCGTTCGTGTCCTTTCCTCCATTGGCTTAGCGTGCTGCGTGTTGGAAAATTAGCCAGGCTGTTGCCGCTGTAGCGGGACAATTGGACCGACGGATCTCGGCGATCAACCGCTTGGGTCGCACACGGTTCGAGTACGCTAAGCGGCTCATTCTGTACAGGTGCCGTCGAGGGTGTTGAGACTCGGTAAATGGCCATGTGGAAATCTAGGTGTTTTGAAAATTGGCAAATACCCTGTACCTTGTGGCAGAAATATTGACGCTTCACGGTCCGATAAGGGACCCGTACTTTTTCGAAGTTTTCTGAAAAGGTACGATCTAAATTCCGGGTGATCGGCGGAGTCGACTCTACGGCTCCATCTAGCGGTCGTGCTCGCAGATGACGTCCGGCCCCGCAACAATATCACACTTAAGTATTCGTACTATAATGATAAATTCTCTCCACTTATTTTAGTCCAGCAGCCATTTCTCATATGAGGCCAAATAAGGAAATTCATTCAACATCCCCTACAGAAAAGGTTTGACTTGACAGGGTGGTAGAATAGACCCTATAGAACACCTCCAGGTAGTATGTGGTTTCAAATTGTGGTATCATTAAAATTCTACAGGCCATTACACATACCAAGGGTACTTACCAAGAGGGTCACTGTGGGCTCGCAAAATTTAGGGGGAAGAGTAACGTAAACGTGAATATCTTTGTCTCGACTCAACCAATTTTCAATATTGAGGTATCATTGGCTTCCTATAATAATTCTCTATCAGAGTATGTACAGTTATTTAAAAATGGCCTTTGCCATGGCATCACCAAAGCTAAAATATCACACTAATTCAAACTTTCTGACATTTTTAATTGCGTTCTCATATGAAGGTGAATGGTGTTTCTCAATTACTTCCGGTATGTTTACATTTTGGAAATCAAACGCTTAAGAAAGTATTGTTCTGCAGAAATTCATATACATACAGAGGCGCGCATAAAGAAAACGGCAACTGTTATTTTTAGCGTTCGTCTTTTACTAGTGTATAGCAACACGGAAGCACATACATCAGAGCCGAGCATAATAGTTGTATTTGGCAACGTGGAAGTACATTAGTGAAAGCCGAGTATAATAGTTGTCTCTGGCAGCACGGAAGCTACTCATTCATCATAGTGGATGATAATAGTTATCATGGTCGACACTGGGAGCTGTGCATGACAACACAGAAGCACATTAGTGAGAGCGAATCATAATAGTTGTGCATGTTTGCACGGAAGCACATTGGTCGGAGCGGTTTGTGATATTTGTGTCTGGCAACAAGGAATCACATTCGCCATGGAAGCATGAAGATGTCATCTGTTGTAACTTTTAGTCAGCGTCTTCTTCACCACTGGATTCAAAGATTGTTCTTGGATTTTCACAAGTTTCTTCGGCCATACGTCTACATGCTTCTGTGCATGGCATGTGGTTGGTTCTGCATGTGCAGTCGGCTCGGGGACATAGAGACTTCTTGCAGTGACAGACAGTCAGCTCCGGAAGACCCTGTGGTGCTGGATCGTTGGTCATGAGCACAGGCTGCAGGGCCCCATCCTGAATTTTCCAGCCATGTCCAGCTGCTGGTGGAAGGCTCTGTGTAGGCTCCAATGCTCTCTTCCATACATAGACCTGGTAATTTCCTCGCTTCATATGTTGCTGTAAGCTGTCGAATGTAGGGGGGAGATTTTCATTTCTTTGTCCCTTTTGACAGAACTGCCAGTATCTCACATTGTTCACTTTCCTCCCAGCCCCCTTGGTTGTTGAGTACATTGCACATATGAAGGCTTCGCATGCTTCTGAAGTGCTGTTGCTGAGCTCGGGTTCTTCTCCAAGCTGCCCCAGACTGGTCTGATGCTCTTTACTGTCAAGTAAGACATTGAAACCTTTTTTCTTGCCGAGTCCTGAGAGTGCACTGTTTGAATCGCACCCCGTGAGTGCGTGGAAGCCGAGTAAAGCATTACACAGCTCAGGTCTTAGTTTGTGTGCCAAGCTGTGGATAGGAATATACCTAGCTTTATCCTTGATTCCAGTCCGAAACAGCAGCTCCCGGCACTGGAGTTTTCTGTAGTGTGTGGTGCAGAGGACAGCCACATCTGTGTCAGGTGATTGAATCACAATCCTGTTGTGATAATGAGAGGCATGTTTTGCATGTAGCAATATTCGTGTGTCTGCCTCTTCATGATCTGACTTGAGGGGAACCGGTTCTTCGCAGTGCCCTCTGATGACGAGCACAGACTTCTGCGGGTTCTTGAAGCCACCACTGATGACTAGGTGTTGACCATCAAGCAGAGTGTCTACCCCATGTGGCACCATGTGTCTGCCAAGAAGGCACACAAGTTGACTTTGTTTTCTACATTTCCAATGTATTTGATCCACTGCTTTGGAATAGGAGTGGCTGCCCTTGGATTGTCACCTCTAAGGCTGCAGATGTTCCTCGTTTCTCTCGCTCCCCAGCTTTTATTGAGAGGCTGGAGTACTGGTCGAAGACGACATCAACCCGCTGCCAACCATTCTGACGTAGAGGGGCAGTAACCAGGCTGTAATACTTGAATGCCATTTCACCGAAGTTTGCAGCACCAGCGGACTTTGTCATCTGTACCAGCGCCATTGCATCGACGATGTGGGCCATAGACATCTGGCTGGTTGTGACTTGTGGCAGTTTTGGATAGACATCTACCTTCTTTTCTAACTCAGCAATGAGTACGCTCTTGTTGGTCTTCCTCAAGCTGCCATCGTAATGGGCCAGGGATAATGGCACTGTTGATAACTCGTAGCTGAGGAGTTCTCTCAGATTGATGTCCCTTGACTTTCCTGTGATCAGAAGGTGGCCAAAGAGTTCACGGTCAGCACTAAGAGTGATAACTTTCTCATCGGTTAGCTTCACTGTTTTCTTCTTGCTTTGTGTGGCAAATGTTTTGATCTTCAGGTTTGGCAGGGAATCCCAAAATGTCACTTCATTGGTATTCAGTCTCTGTTCAACAAATGTTGTCATTTGAGCGGTGCCGATCTGGTAGGAGTTAACCATGCGTGTAGCAGCATCTGGGGGCATCCTGATACCTGTGGCAATGTTAATTAGTGACGAAATTCCATCATCAACGTTGTCTCGGAAGAAGGGATTGGTCATAAGCTCTGACGTGATGATGGTCAGCAGCTTCTGAACATCACTTTCATCTCTCTCCACCCTCTTTGGTGCTGCTTCTCTGTGGGTACCAACACGATCTGAGTCCTGTATGGCACACATCTCCTTCATTGCGGTTGTGATGGCTGCTCCTTCATGACATGTCAGGAACCATCGTTCTCGAGCTCCTACTCTCTGACCGATCCCTATGATGCCACCGTTTGTCTTGCCGTCGCGGTTGATGGACTGCTCTAGGGCAATGTCAGTCCACACTTGAGCAAAAGGTTGAGGCGATCGACTGATGGCATGATTGCCAGACATGAACTCTTCATTGACGGAAGGATGGGTCTCAGGCAGCTGGTTCATGTCAGCCAGATAAACAAGAAGCCACCTGGCGTAGTTGGGTCGATCCATTGCGAAGAAGTGAGGGGTCATTGCAGCAGTAGCAGAGAAATGCAGAATCCAGTTTCCTGTCCTCTCTGCCTTGATGAATTGGAGGAGCAGCTGTACCATGGATACATAATCACTCCAGTAGGCAAACAGCTGCGACTTGCCCCGTGCCTCAGTTTGGAACCTTGTGAACTCTGATTCTAATGTCATGATAGCGTCACACATCCTCAACATGGTGTTCTGGACATCTTTTTCTTCTTTCAGAGCTAGTTGGCATGCTGTCACTTGCTCCATCTCTTCATCTTCATCTCCATCACTGCGCTCCTGCCGAGAGTGCCACTTCACGAAGGCACGCCACTGCAGACAAACATAAAAAAGCTCATAATATTTGATTTGTTTGTGATTTTTACCTCTTGTGGTTGTACAGTAGAATGAATATCGACATTTCTGTACATATTCTGAAAGAGAATTATAATACGCAGCCAATGATACCTCAATATTGAAAATTGGTTGTCTCGACAAAGATATTCACGTTTATGTTAACCCTCCCCTAAAATTTGCTAGCCCACAGTGACCCCCTTGGTATGTGTAATGGCCTGTAGAATTTAAATGACACCACAATTTGAAACCACATACTACCTGGAGGTGTTCTATAGGGTCTATTCTACCACCCTGTCAAGTCAAACCTTTTCTGTAGGGAGTGTTGAACGATTTCATTTTTTTCAGGCCCTTGCTCCTGGACTATTTAAATGGCCCCAATTATTTGACCAAATTGTGTGGTTGGCTCTAGTCTATCTATCACGAATCGGCAGGCCTGGTCTGACATCCGACTGAAGCTCATTTTGGCAGGAATTTGTCATTTGGCCACAGTGTTGGGGATAACTCTGATACTCTTCGCGAAGGACACTGTGGGATCTTTGATGTCCACCAACTAATGCCGGCAAATGGGACTCCCAGTTTAATGTCCGATGTACAGCGAACACGATGAAGAACTCTGCCTGTAAAACAATGGGATAACAGACTAAAGCTGGGTCGAGATTCCAACTCGGGCTAGACAGCTCAAAGATGACTGGTAGCTCTCATGGTAAATTATATTTTACTGCAATCCATTGATATGACTTCTGAGTTGTGCGTATACCTGTGTGTGTGCTGATGCCTGCAGTTAATAAACAAATTCATCACTATCATACTATAGTTATAGGTATGGATGTGCTTAATCTGATCATACCTGCAGTCTGCAGAGTAGCAATTTATTCTTAAGAAAAACACACACACACACACACACACACACACACACACACACACACACACACACACACACACACACACACACACACACACACACACACACACACACACACACACACACACACACACACACACACACACACACACACACACACACACACACACACTTTGTCAAACTGTATACAGTGCAAGCATGTTTTATTTTGCTTTAAGATTTAACAAACCGTAATATAAATGGTACCCTTGAATTGACTTCAGGGAGAAATAATATCAGCATTTTGTCATCCATCCCATATCGGAATAAAGTCTGGATGACGTGAATGTTGTCGATAAATATGTCAGGAGCAGTTCATGAGGAGACGATGGCAGGACACATTTATAATCCCCTGAAGTCAGACTTCCCCAAAATGCAAACAACCTGAGGCATACTACATCCCATGAAGGTAGGGACAAGGCAATAAACCTCTCCTTTTAACGATAATACAAAAATCGATCACATATTTCCTTTTATCATCGAATAGCCATGCTTAATGGGTTTAATCAAAAGACAGCATGTTGCACTTCACAAACATATTTCATGTATTTCTGTGAATCTCAATGAGGATGGAAAGGGAAGGGAAACGCACGACAAAAAATGGACGTTTTATAATACACAGTGTCTTCAGAAAGTCTACTCCCCTTCAAATTTTTCACCTTTTCTTGCCTTACAGCCTGGAACTAAATTGCATAAAATCTTTTTTTCCCACCTTTATTTACACATCGTAACCCACAACTTCCAAGTGAATGACAAATTCTACAAATTTCAGAAAATTAAGTAAAAATACAAAACTAGAATATATTGGTCGGATAATGTCCGCCGCCCCCCAATAGCAATTGCAAATGAGCTCAGATGGAACCAATCGCCTTCAAAACCACACACCAAGTTGATTGGCCTCCACCTGTTAAATTGTAGTGATTCGGATTATTACCTCCACCACTGAAGGTGAAGGAGGTTATGTTTGCTCTCCTTTCTGTTGGGTTTTTTTTTTGGGTTTGTTGGGTCGCCAAAATAGGTGACCCTTATTGTCAGTAATTCTGTGTTTGTTTATTTGGATGTTTGTTCGTTTGTCATCAGCATAATTGGGAGTAAACATGGGTGGATTTTTGACCAAACTGGGGTTGTAGGTACATCGTATGACCCAGTGCTTTGGAAATTGTGATTGTTGCTAGGGACGCTTTGGTTCCCAAGCAACAACCGAAAAACCTTCAAAATCGGTACCGTTCACGCGAAATCGATTCCGAAAGCCATTATCCCATGCAGGGTTATACAATTTGGCACGAATGATTTACAGGTGATGCTCTATCAAATATATTCCGGTTTTTGTGATATATGGAATACTTTACCCACAGCGGCCCCTACAATTAGGGTATGCGCGCAAATTGGTGAAAATTGAAGGCCCCCTAGCGACCAGGTGAGTGCATCAATACGAATGAAACTTTGCAGGTTCATGGTACTCAATGAGTACTACAACTTTGCCTCAGGACATATTGTCCGATTTCGCTTAGGTCAGGGGTCAAAGGTCAATTAGCGCAAAAATCGATAATATGCGAGAGCTTGAGGTGCCTTCATGCCAAAATGCTACTCCTCATAGAGTTATGGTCAGATGTTCATGAAAATTCACACTAATCATCTGGAATGCATTGTGCACAAACGATCGAGCCGGATTTTTGATTGATATCTTTGTTCACCCACAGCACCCCCTCGAACTTTGGGGATTTCCGATATCAAACCGCATTTTCGGTACTCTTCATTCAAATTGATACCGAGTAGTTATCAGTAGATGGAACTCGATAAGATTTGGTATGCATAATCTTAAGGTGATTCTCAATCCACTATATGACATCCATTTTTTTCTATATCTTATAGTTTCCAAATGGCAACCCTCTAAACTTGGGTGTCTGAGGGCCATTGAGCATTCCCGCTGAAAATTCAAAGTACACTAGCTCCAAGACGGTTCAACCGAATCGAATGAATCTTTACATGCTTATAGACCGTAATGAGTACTACAACTTTACTCATTTGCATAATGACCTATCTCGAGTAGGTCAGGGGTCAAAGGTCAATAAGTGCATTTTTCGGGCGACATTACCATTCAAGGCACCCTTGCTTCTACACGGATTAACCGATACGAATGAAAGTTCATAGGTACATAGTACTCAATGAGTACTACAACTTTGCTTCTGGACATATTGACCTATCTCGGCTAGGTCAGGGGTCAAAGGTCAATGAGTACATTGTTCGGGCAAAATGACCATTCAAAGCCCCTTGCTCATACACGGGTTAACCGATTTGATTGCAATTTCGTGAGTACTTAGTACTAGATTAACTCAGATCAGGGGTCAAAGGTCATCGGATGCTCGGTGACCCATGGCCGCCTCCCGGCTTGTCTGTCTGTTTGTCTGTTTGTGCACAGGATATCTCTAAAAGTTGTGCACGGATCTGGATGAAATTTTGTGGACAGGTTCGGTGTGTCACAGGGACTAACTGATTGGATTTTGGTGAAGATCTGGATCCGGATCCGACTACTCAAAATTTTTAAGTGATTCTTTATCATTGATAGGGCCAAAAACAAAATGGTACTGTTTGTCGTGATATTTCAGAAATGTATTGTGCCCGATATGTTCTCGTGGATCAGGCATTACGTGGTGGAGGAATGCACTCCAACGTGCATACCGTACACACTCTACTCTACCAAGCACACTCTACCCTTCTAGTTTCAGAATGAAATCAACTGTTCCTGTATGCTTCCTCTGCTGTGTAGTGCATTTCACAGAAAAGACTCAACCATGATCACCGAGTAGCTTTTAAAAAACTGCATTACCAAGCAAGAAAGAAACTGATCAGATAGGCCACCAAGAGACCAATGATAACTTTGAAAGAGCTTCAGGCCTTCATAGCAAAGACTGGTCACTGTGTGCATGTGACAACAAGACAACAATCACAAGCACTCCACAAGTCTGGCCTGTACAGTAGGGTGGCAATAAGGAAGCCATTCCTCAAAAAGCCCACCTTGAGTCCAGTTTGAGGTATGCAAAAAAACACTCCAGAAATTCTGAAGCCATGTGGCAAAAAGTTTTGTGGTCTAACGAAACCAAGATGGCACTTTTTGACCCAAATGCAAAACGTTACATTTGGCACAAACCCAACACAGCGCATCACCCAAAGAACACCATCCCGACTATGAAGCATGGTGGTGGCAGCATCATGTTATGGGGATGTTTCTCATCAGCAGGGACTGGGGCACTTGTCAGGATTAAAGGGAAAATGGATGGAGCAAAATACAGAAAAATCTAAGAGGAAAGCCTGCTTGCACTCGGCATGAAAGCTGAAATTGGGACAGAAGTTGTCCTTTCAGCATGACAACGACCCGAAGCATACAGCCAAAGCTACACGAGTGGTTAAGGAACAAAAAGATAAATGTCCTTGAGTGGCCCAGTCAGATCCCTGAGCTAAATCCCATCGAAAGTCTGTGGCATCATTTGAAGAATGCTGTCCATCAACACTCCCCACACAACTTGAATGAGCTTGAACAGTTTTGTACAGAAGAATGGGAAAATATTGCCCAATCAAGGTGTGCAAAGTTGGTGAAGACCTATCACAACAGACTCGCAGCTGTAATTGCTGTCAAAGGTGCTTCCACCAAGTATTAACTCAGGCGGGTGGACACTGATCCAACAAAGATATTCTAGGTTTGTATTTTTAATTAATTTTCTGAAATTTGTAGAATTTGTTTTTCACTTGGAAGTTGTGGGTTACGATGTGTAAATAAAGGTGGAAAAAGTCTTATTTAATGCAATTTAATTCCAGGTTGTAAGGCAACAAAATGTGAAAATTTTGAAAGGCGGTGTAGACTTTCCATATGCACTGTAGCTGTTGTTGCTGCTCTACTCATCATCGCTGCTGCTACTTCTGCTGCTGTTGTTATTTGCATGCCCCTTCTGTACACAATAAACCCTTGTCTAATGCAGGTGTTCATATGGATTCATTTATGTGCGTGGGAATAAATGTGATTCTTATTTCCCGAAGGTGCATAAAACTTGATGAAACATGGGTTTGAATGTGCTGCTGTGACCACCTCATGCGTAGAGGTGACGTTTCTCGCCATCTTCTACCACGTATGCTGTTTTCGGTCTGCATAGCGCCACGGTCAAGTGAGCTTGTGCCCTTGAGATTTAATTAACTCAACGTTATTTAGCCGCATACTGTACCCTTAAACACAGTATGCTACTGAAACGTCATGCTTCTGCAAGTGGGAGTGGAGTGAAGAATTTATTTAAGGTTATATGACATTAGCAGAGAAAATCATGAATTTAGACCAGTTGCACGGCAGGGTGAGTGTAGCGTCGGTTGGCTGAGTATCATGTGAACGAGTCCACCATATGCACCATTTTTTCAAGCCCGACTTCCTGGAGTTTATAACAGAAAAGGGCTCTGCCCTGAACAGGTGTTCATTGCTGACGAAATGGGGCTTTTCTATAAGAAGATGCATAACAGGATGTACATCTACAAGGAGCAGAAGGCAACACATGGGCTCAAGTCTTTCAAGGATCATCTTCCACTTCTTTTTTGTGGAAATGCTACTGGCGACTTTAAATGCAAACCTTTTGTGCTGCGACACGCCCACTGGCGATGATAATCCCCCGGCCTCAAACAATTAACCCCCATCCTACAAAAAAAATGCATATATGTATACAATCATATTCCCTCTGAGGTTATTATTAACTAAAAAACGTATAACAAATCTGTCCGTATGTTGCGTTCCGCGGCTGTATTCCCTTATTCCCATTTATCTCATAAGGTCTTAAGCTTACGCAACACGGTTTAGCCGAATGCGCCATTTTCCAAGAACTTAACCGCCGCTTTATGCCTGGTGTTGGCTTAATGGTTAGGGTGGTGGGCTTGGGATCCTTGGGTCCTGAGTTTAAATCCCGCTCAGCTGTTGAATTAATACCAGGTGGGGTTAATTCGGCATGTTATCCTTCCGAGGTCGGCAAAATGAGTGCCAGCATGCTAGTACACTGTGTCAGAGGTGCGACCCATCCAGGATTGTGCCCAATAGCCAAGGAGACTGCTTAGGCAGCACCAACGCTCTGCAGAGTATGGTCCCAATGGATGGATGGATGGAACCGCCGCTTTGGAAGAGAGTTCATTGTACTTACTATCCCATATTTTCTCTTGCTTCGAGAAGTATTACTATATATAATTTTGTTTGCTCCTTCCATGTCTGTCACAATTTATTCTCATTGGTTCCTACTGTTGTGTTGTTTGAACCACTACATGAAAGCTCCAGGTCCTTCTTCTTTTTCTTCTTTTTCTTCTTTTTCTTCGACAACCTTTTAAAACAGGCACTTTTATTGTTAAACAGACACATGTTTGTTCCAAGTAAATAGATTATTAGCTTTCCAACGGTGCTATTTTTATTATTATTATTATATGACAACAGGAACCCTTTAGAATAAAGTGTGATGGACAAACAGACACTCACAAACATATGCTTCTCCTTTTTTTAATAGATAGATAATATTTTCTTTCAAATTAATGCCTTTTGTCTTAGATGCAAAACGACGAGTACCAGGATGTGCACGCACACTTCGGAGTACACTGTTTCATTTGTCTCGGTCTTCGATTTCTGATGTGCATGCGATATGGTAAACCTTTCCGAAAGTCCCTTGTTTTCCTATTTACCTCGGTAACACACTTGTAAATAAATAAAGCATTGCAAAAAGTCTCTGACATATTCCTGACATTCTATGCTGACAGGATTTGTTGCTTGAAGGCTTCTCGCAGTCAAATATTGAAGGAATTGGATTTCCCCCCTCTTGGTATACCAAAAGTTCTACATACACATTTCTTTCCTGGCATTTCAGGTAGATACAGTAAGATTTTCTTTCCGAATGGAATAGTGTTCAGCAAGTGTCCCGTTTCCAAATTATGAAGCCTTCTGACCCGTCTTTCACCAACCGGCTGGCCAGGCCTGATGTTCGAATGGAGCTGATTTGGGTAGGAATTTGTAATTTGATCAGGATGCCGGAGATAATGTCCTTACTTTTCACAAAGGACACCACGGAATCTTTAATGTCCACCATTTAATGGCAGTAGATGGGATTCCCAGCTTAACATCCATCCGAGGGACAGCACACACACACACACACTGATGCATCTCTCTGCTTGTGAAACACCAATCCAATAGTTTTATAGTCATGTCCAGAAGTGCACTCACTGCTTTTGCACCATCCTGTCAGGACTTCAGAGAATGGGTTAAAGTAAACGGATAAAAGAAATGCAGTTATTCCCAGCACACATTATAACACACTGCATTTAGATCTTTGGGGAGACATTTTGTTCAAGTGAAATCTTTGATGCATGACATTATGCTTCATACAAACATTGCTTTAAGAAGTCCCATTTTAAGGCAGTTATGTAACGGTACTGATGAAAAAGCAAAACTTTGTTAAAGTTGTTTGTAAAGTCAGGTGTTTTGATTCCTCTCCAAATTGTTTTTCTTACAATGATGTCTCACTCCTGCAGGAGCTTGTTCAATTATATCAAACGCACGGATGGCAAGGACGTTCGGAGACATCATTGTGCTTTTAATCTAAATTGCAACATTGACAGATAATTCACAAATCGACACCATGTGTAGCATTTGTAACAGAGGATGTGTTTTATAAGTATTTTACTTCAAACATTGCTCATCAAAATGTATCCCACATCCCTCACCTCCACCCCTTGTTCACAATCACAACTACATGTGCTTGATGCATTATGTCACATGACTTTAGAAATTTATCACTGTTTATTTTATTCTATTCAGTCTGAACCATCTCCCAGAGCATTCCTGTATTACTCGAGCCCTTCATCTTCCCTTTTATGTCCACCTTGTCTTATAACATTTTAATAGGGTTAAGGTCTGGAGATTTGAGGAGGTCAGGCCATCCATTTCAACAACTGCCGTTGTTACCCCGCGCATGTGAAGTGAAAAGCGGTGATATGTAAGGTTCACTTCTGTCCGTCCATCGACAAACATCAGTGTACGATCGAGGAACAACTCGATTTCAGTGGAATGTTGTATTTTGAACATGAGTCGCAATGTGAATCAGAAAACGAACCTGGAGTTTAGCAGAACTTTGGCTCTGAATTTGTCCCGATCACACAAGCACAGAGAGGAGTGAGAATTATTTTTTACTGTCTGCCTGACAGTCAAACAAAACTGACAATCATTTTAAAGAGGAAAGTTATTGTTTTTAAGGATGTCGTAAAGGAAACACAACAGGCATGAATAACTCATGTAACGTGTTCGATAAGGTGGTGTGATAGCCACTGCATGAACGGCGGTAAACTTCCTTCTTTAATTTTTTTTTGTACGACCTATAAAATCTTAATTTTATTTAAATTTAATTCTATACTTAAACACTTTAGAGTACAAATCGCCTTCTTGTCGCTTCCAAGAACCTCCAGTTTCGCAGGACTTGGACATGTTAAATAAGATGGTGGCGGTTAACTTTGTTGTATGTTTTTTTTGTGTGCACACACAGGTGTGCTTATTTTGAGGTTTAATAGTCTGCCAGAAAGAATATTGGTAGCCTACTTTGGTGTGGTGGTTAAATGTATTTCTCACGAAAAGGGGCTTTAAAACACCGCAGCTGGCACTATACATCGTGGAAAACATGCACAACTAAGAAGTCGTATCAATGGGTTGCATTTTTAAAATATATATATATATATATATATATATATATATATATATATATATATATATATATATATATATATATATATATATATGACCTTTAAAATCGTTATTTGCTTGTCCACGGGAGACAGGGTTTTGCAATCGCTTCTGTGTCTGTCTGGGCCATAACCTTTTTACCATTTGAGCTTTTGTCATCAAATTTTCAACAAAGCTTGATAATGAGAATGGGGAGAAGACAAATTAAGAATTTGGTCAAAAAGTCAAATGCACCATTTGCATGCGAAAGAAGAAGTCCAAATACAAAGCGGATGAGCTTTGCATTTTCAGATGCTTTTTCGTTACCTCTACCGCTGAAGGTGGATGGAGGTTATATTTTTACCTCTATTTGTTTGTCTGTGACCAGAAAATCTCAAAAAGTTATGCACAGATTCAGACAAAACTTGGTAGACAAGTTGGTTAGGTAACAAGAACAAGCCGATTAAATTTTAGTTCAGGTCTGAATCCAGATTCGGCCTATCAGTGGGATAACCAGAGTGGTGTCAAAGCCACCCAATGCTCGCCTGTTTATACATTTATCCTTTGTAAAAGACTAGTCTAATTATATTTTTTATAAAGCATTCCAGTCAAGTCTGATCCAAATAATTTTAAAGCAATGTATGTATTTGTATATTGTAATCAGTAAAAAATAGTGTGGTGGATTAAAACATTAGAAAGGAAATAACTTGCACCAAAAACTTTAACATTTTCATGCTCACACTGAAGTTCACGCCGGGGGTATCACTATAGCTCTCTGTTCTTCAAACAGGCGAGCTAAAAAACGTAAACTAATCAGCTCAGCAGCGGTATGCACTCTACCAAGTGCCCTTCTAGTTCTTCCTTCTTTGAGTATCTCAGCTTCATAGTCTGGCTGTGGATTTAGGATTTTCAGTAAGCACGGTAGTAAGGCAGGTGTCTTTAACTCGGCGTGATGAAAACATGGAATTTATGGTCTTCCAGTAAGGGTAGTGATGGTAAAGTGAGTGGAAAACTTTAAAATTGAGTTGAATAGGTATCTGGAAATTGTGGAGATGGGAGGGCCTTAAGATGTTGACATGATTGTTCAGGCTTGATGGGCGTCATGGCCTCAGAATCCTGTATTAAAGTTCCTTGTATAGAAACAGACCCTTTACCCGCAAACCCCCTTCCTGAAGGTATTCCCAGGTGATGAAGAATGGAATTATATTTTGCTTCACAAGTATTCTTTCTGTCATCACCAAATTCCCCGTCTGTGGACCAGAAAAATAACCCACACCTTCAGGTTACCACCTCTTTGTTTAGCTGTTGGTGCAAGAAAACATTTGGCCAATCTCACCTTGATTTCTTCTTGCATTCCATTTGCTCTTGAAGTTGAAAAATTCAAACAGTTTCATCCATCCACAACGCTTCTCCATTGGTCTTAGATCCAGTCTTTATGGTTTTCTGTTCATTGTCGGTGTTTCTGACGTTTGCTCATCTTAACAATGGTTTTCAAGCTGCATCGCTCCTTATCATGGCAGCTGCTGAGAGTCGTCTCCTCACTGTTTCCTTTGAGATGATGACATTTTATGTCGAATTGAAATGGGTTACAACTTTAGTGCTGGTGAGAAAATGGTCAATGTTGGAATTCCAAATGATCAATTTGTCTTCTCACTCAGTTATCATCCTCTTTCTGCCATGACTACTCTTGTTTGTAAAGTCGTGACTTTCTCAGTTTCTGCATGTTCATTGTGATCTTTGCTCTATTATGTGAATCATTGACCTTCATTGCAATTTCCCTCACTGAAGATCCTTACTTGATGATTATAAGGAAGGCGACAGAATCATCATGTTTCAACTCCCTCGTTTAAGCCGTGGTAGTTCGATAATGAGAAATAGTCAATGGAAATAAAGACACAAAAGTTGGAAATTTTGCATTAGTATTCAAAATTAATCGGGATCCTATTAGTGCAATATAATATCATTGTGTATTGATCTTTTGTTTGACATATGCTCGTGGGATAGCCTTGAAATATGCACACTTGCCTCTGAGCTGTCTTGCCTGGGTTCGAATCTCAACCCAGCTATAAACTGTTATCCCGGTGTTTCACAGACAGAATGGTACGTCAATGTGTGTGCCGTCCCTCGGATGGATGTTGAACTGGGTGTTCCATCTGATAGCATTAGTTGGTGCATGTTAAATATCCCACAATATCCTTTGCAAAGAGGAGGCGAGCTATCACCAGCGCTGTGGCCAAATTACAAATTCCTACCCTGACTGATGACTGGAAAGGCAATGGCAAACCACCCAGTGTAACTGGTGCCAAGATACTGCTTCAGCAGTAACAACGCTCTGTAAAGAGTGTGGTACAT
>NC_140967.1:59194274-59201774 GCF_056783735.1 Eptatretus burgeri
AACCAAGAGGTCACTCTCCATGCTTTGTGGGTAAGTAGCCATGGTGGTAATAAAACCAAACTTACACATCCCCATAATGTTGCAGCTGTACCTTTTTGCTTTTCAACCATTATTTTGGTTAAAAAATAAAAATAAAAAACATCATGTGATCATCTCCTTCCACTTCTGCTGCTTGAAATGGCCCCAGGTTTTGTAGAATGTTTTGAGAAAGCTTCACAATGCTTTTCTTTTTCCTTGATAATGTTCTGTCAAAGACAAATTATGTCTTTGACAAACCTTCCTTACCAACCATGTTTAATTCTAAATAGTCAATATAACGGGTTTTAAAGGGTAATTCTTAACGTTTCTAATGCGTAATTCTAAGGGTTTATATTGGGTTCGGCACGGTTGTTCCAATGTTCTAAAGGGTTCCAAAGGGTTCAATGTTGTAAAGGGTTATTATGGGTCATTCTAAATGGTTTGAATGGGTGATTGTAAAGGATAATTCAAAATGGTAATTATAAAGGGTGGCTCCAAAGGGAAATTATAGAGGATTATAAAGGGTTCTAATGGGTAATTTTAAAGGATAATTTTGGAGAGTTCCAAAGGGTTTTGTTCGTTTCTTGGCCTTGCCTGTTTCATATTTTCAAATGCCAAACTGAACCACCACTTTCAGACACGGGGACGATATTTTTTTTTTAAATCTTTGCTATGACCCAGCCAGCGTTCGAGCCACCAACCTCTCAGATCCAGAGCGGACGCTCCAACCATAACGCCACCGAGTCATGTAACAATATACTCATTGCTTCTCAGGGCACATTGTGCTTTTGTTTGATGCAGCATACAATGATGGTGCTGTCTTTATTCAATGTTGTGCCAAAACAAAATGTATGAAAACTAACTACAGCTATACAATGCAGTATATGTTTAATTCCTTTTTTGGATGATGTGCACGATAACTCCAAGAACATCTCCACTCATGGCTCGCAGACTTCCTCTCCTGTCACAGCCAACGTGTGGTCCAAAATGGAGTTATGTCATCCCCTCTTCCTCTCCAGACTGCAGTTCTTCAAGGCATTGTTCTGGGCCCTGTTCTTTTTCTGGTTTTCATCAATGATCTTTCTGATTCTCTGGAAAATCCTCCTTATCTCTTTGATGACTCCACCCTCTGCCGTACCATCTATCATCCCTCACATCGGGAAGCAGCAGCTTCTTCGCTCTCTGCACATCTGGATAAAATCACAAACTGGTCCAACACGTGGAACATGTCTTTCAACCTTGACAAATCTCACACTTTCACTATGTCTCTCAAAGGACCATCTGGAAACCTCCCCCCATCTACTTTCTCATCAATCCTCTTGAATAAGTCCTTTCATTCAAGCTTCTGGGTCTCTTTCTTTCTCCACCCCATGCCATGATCATGATGCCACTCATGCCACTCATGCCATGAGATCTCATGAGATCATGCCACTCCACCCCATGCCATGATCTTTGCTGGGGAAGCCACATTTCTCAGCTGGCCTCCAAATCCAGTTGCTGACTGGGCATCCTCCATCGTGCAAAGTCCTTCCTTTGCACACCTGAGCTCCTGACCACATGCAAAGCTTTCGTCCACAGCTTAATGGAGTACTGCTCGCCCTTTTAGGCTGGTGCTCCCACCTCTTACCTTTCTCTGCTTTACGCTGTGAAATCCAAGGCATATAGGATCATTGGTATCTCCCACGATGAGGCTGAGTCTAGGTCTCTCACTCTTTCACCTCAGGCAGGTCAGTGGTCTTTCTATCTTCTACTGTCTCCTCCCCGGTCTCACCCCCCCCTGCTCTGTCTGAGATATGTCCCCCCCCCCCATATTTCCAGAGGGCGTTCAAGGTCCGCCAGCAACCTCCTTCTGGTAAAACTACCAAAATCAAGAATCACTGCTCTCCTTCACTCATTTGTTCCTTGTTTTTTTCACACCTGTGGAACCAACTGCCACATTCTCTTAAATGTAATTCTTACCTCCACGTCTTCAAAACAGCTGTTCACCACCATCTCATATTTTCCCCCATCCAAAACCACGATCTTTTCTAACCTGTTAATCCACCCCAAACCCACCTCTTTCAAATTCCCTGCTTTCCTTCCTGAAAGTCCCTGTCGTGTAAGGACCTGAATGTCCCTGTGATGTCCATTTTGTTTACCCTGTGTACCCTGCCCCATCCCTCTCTCTTCCACAGATCTCCTCATGTCTCTGTTCCACACTGTTTTTCCTTCTCTCTCCTACCCCTCTTGTCTCCTGCTCCTCTTGTTGTACATTCTGTGTGTTAGCTCTCATACAAGACTCGACAGTGTATACAAAAAAAAAAACTTTAATGAGCAGTTCCTTTCAATCGTAGCTTAATGGTAAACTGCACTCAAGTGAATGTGTAATCTGATTGATATCTGATGTGATGATGCCGTATACCTGAGGTTGGCTCATTCATCTTGCACTTACCAAGAAATTTCAATTTTATTTGGTCGAGTTAAGGAACACACCAAAGTGTTAAAAGTGTTAAAACCTTCACCATGAAATGTTTTGGATGTTTTGCTGAGGAGGAATTGTTTGAGAACTGTGCGGTGAGGTCATGTTTTGGTCATAAAATGATAAATAAATATCACATTTTGTCATAATTTTATCTTTGTGTTGAGTGTGGATGTAGAAACCACACAACACTCTATATTACTTAAAGTGCTGTGTTTTGACAGCACATCCAAACATAAAATTAATCTGCCCAACATGAATGTGCATATTTTTTCCCAGATTGCATGACCATGATAAGCATCTCATTTTGACATTTTGAGAAAAGTTGCACTCTTGCCTTTTTGCCCTCCCATCCCTCCGACAAGGTCGGAGATGGGGGACATTAAAATGAGCTCCGTCTGACCACCCAACTGACCGACCGACCGATCATCCGTCCATGTGCTTTTGTGTATGTGATATTTCAAAAACTGTTGAACATTTGTCTTTCATATTGCAGATATCTATTCCTCATGACATTATCTCAACCTGATTAGATCACAGCTGTGATTGGCCAGATTATGTTGCCATCACAACTATCTCAGTAACTTGGCTTGTGTAATTGATATTTCAAACACCTTTCAAGATTTAGCTTTAGCCTGGTGTTGGCTTAGTGGTTAGGGTGGTGGCTTGGGATACCAGGGTCCTGAGTTCAAGCCCCGTTGGCTGCTGAATTAACACCAGGGGGTTGACTCAGCCTGTCATCCTTCTGAGGTCGGCGAAGTGAGTACCAGTGTACTGGTCCCGGTGTATGCCCCGGTTAGAATAGGTGTACCATATCCCTGTGTGTCGTAAGAGGCGACCAGGGTTGGCGTCAGGAAGTGCATCCGGCCATAAAACATTGCCTCAAGAAAAAGCCAAACCCCTGCACAGCAGGGAAAAATGGCTGTAAAAACGGTCATTTTTTTTTTTCAAGATTTAGCTTTCATATTACAAACACATCTATTCCTCATACTTCCCAAAAGGTGGGAGACCTGGAGTGTCGGCTCCTTGTTATTTTTTTTTTTTTTACTGATTTGAGGCTCATAGTGTAGCTTACACACAAATCGCATGCAAGACAAGAACATTAGTAATGAGAACAGCACTCTGGAAAGCGTATATCATTGCTAGACTGAACAGTTTACGTTTTGTATCCCACTGATAGGCTGGATCTGGATCCGAACCTGAACCAAAATCTAATTGGCTTATTATTGTAACAACCAACACATCCACCTAATTTTGTCATAACTCGTCCAAAACCTTTTTAAATATCATGCTATGTATCAATTTTGGCTCCATCTCTCAATGGTGAAGAATCACTTAAAAAATTTAAAATTCTCATCTCCGGATCTGGGTCTTCACCAAAATCTAATTGATTCGTCCTTGTCGCATGCCCAACCTGTCCAACAAGTTTCTTCTGAATCCGTTCATAAAATTTTGAGATATCCTTCTCACAAACAAACAGACAGGGGGTGAAAACATAACCTCCGTCCACCTTCGGTGGCAGAGTTAGGGTGTCGGAATCAATGTATTTTTACATGAATCACATGGCCATAAGTAGAAAATTGATGAACATGATGTACAGTATATGGGATTTGAACCCGAGTTCCTCTCATCATGAGCCAGAAGTTCAGTTCAGATTAGAGCATTAACAAGCCAATCCAGCTTTAAGATGATACATTACAATGGCTAGGGCCTCTATGTTTACCAGTATGAGAACACACCTTGCAACACTGCTGTTTCGGCTGGAATTGGTTAATGGCAATTAACATTACCCATCTACAGTGGCCATCCCAGAGTCCTCAATTAAAACAAATCAAACCAACTCGGGATGTCTTTGAACAATGTTTAAGTGCCAGAGTTAAAGGACCATGATCTACCACTGAACTTCCACTTGCTGTAAAGGAGGAATGGTGTAGATTACTCCTGATGTCCACCAACATTTCGTTAGGTACAGTGACACCCGACGAGAAATCGGTCTAAACAGTTGTGAATTATTATTCCTGCATATTTCCTTACTGTACGGATATATTTGGTTATGATACTCGCACACAAGGAATCACAGAAGGAACTTCAATGCAGGAGGAGGTCATTTGGTCAATCATGCCTGCACAATCCTGCCAACACTTACATACCCCTCTATCCCCATTGCTTCTAGGTACCTATCCAACTCTATTTTAAGTCTCCATGCATTTTGAAACCTGAACCACGATCAATTTTCCTGTTGTCGAGGTAAAGCTGGAATGCATGAAATACATAAAACTAAAACTGTTCCATAAATCTTACTCTTTCTGGTCTTCCTGTGCTTTAAAACTGCACCTCAATGTCCATACCAAAAATACTTTTCATTACAGGGTCTCACACAGACACACAAACACACACACACACACATGCAGAAAGATCAATTGCACAAAATGGACGACGTTTTTTTTTTTTTTTTTTAATTAAACAAAAGACAAACAGCTGGTGACCTTGGGGGAAGTGATGTGACGCAACTTCCTGGAGCACTCAAGGTGCTGGCAAGTCATCTTGTGACCTCACCTTTCTCTCTGCAGTCATCAGAGCAATTAAGGAGAAGCATTTACCCCTCCCAAAGGATGCCAACCCATGGGGGTTATCTCTAAATTTTGAGCACTCGAGCGAGGAAGCAACATGGACCATTTGAAAGTCTTTGCTATGACCTTGCCATGACTGAACCCTCACCTGCTCACCCTCCCAAAATCCAAGATGGTTGCCATCTTGCATTCATTCATCCCCTTGTACTCCTGATTGTGGAAACTGCCAACCAACTAGACTCAGAGAGGACATTTTATGTTATGTTTCGAATGACTGAAAAATATTAGGCAGGCAAGCCTTTTCATGATTTTATCGAGCTTTGTCTAGCTATTTTAAAGTTAGAATTGGAGTGTAAAAGGTTAATTCGGGAGCAAAGGAGAAGAGCTTGGTTCAGAAGGAATATAAATTGGGACATTGTCATGATGCTTCTTCTTGCTCTCATAAATAATGAAAGCACCAATCATCTCTGAAACGATTTCAGAACAAGAACAGCAGTTGAAAAGTGGATGACAATAAGCAAGTATACTTGAACCTTCTTCATTTCTAAATTGCTTATTTAAACGACTCGGGGTGATGAATAAAACATGATTTTATTTTTCGTTGATGAAAACCGCTTATGATTCATAAGTAGTTTTAAATATAGATCTCATAATGGCCTTTGTAGCAAGAAATATTGGATCTGTCATAAGGTGGTCTCTGCTTTAGCTGTGCAAATCTCATTTACATTAACATAAGCGTTGCAAAGTATCCTTTGTCCTTTATGAGAAGATGAAGTCATCTGCTGTAGTTTTGTGACACAATACAATCTAAATTGGGTTCTTTCAGGTTAATATCAGGTTCACTCTCCTTTTGAGCTTTTCAGCCAATCATCTTCATTGAACACGATCATGTCACCTCGAGTAGAGATCATGTTACAGTCAATCATAATTATGTGGCATACACATATGATTCACATTTGCAATGCATGCTGACATTGAATTTGCAGCAGTAATCACGGGCAACACCCTGGTGATGTCCCTGTGCCTGTACCCACTGTTCTCCTCCACATTTTTGCTTCTCCACCCCATTTCACCCCCTCATTGAAATGAGGTGGTGTTGACATGGCACAGGTATGATGGGCCAAATGGTCTGCTCCTGCATGAAGTTCCTTGTATTTTCTTGTGCAGGGTGAGGTGTAAGGCCCATGGTTTTAGCTGCTTATAATGTTTGACGAATTTTTCATCGTCCACTGTACTTGCTGTCGAGTACACTTCCAGTCTGAAATGCCTTCCCCCCCCCCAAAGATGAAGATTTTATTTTGATGCTGCTGGCTTTCCAAAACACTCCTCAAAGTCTTCTTGCACCTGTTTCCTTGTCTTGTTTGTGTTTCTCCTCTCGTTTCTCCACACCACTGCTACCATCCTCTTCCACTGTAAATGGACTGGTGTCTGCCATCTTGGTTTAAAGTATTATCAGCAAAAAAGAAAACGGTGTAAATAGATGGTATAAACAAATCTTGTTGAAGCAGCTAAAACCGTGTCCTGGGACTTATGACTCACTCTGGTATAAGCTTGGTTTTGCGGAGTTTAACTTGAGGAGGAGGTAACTGAAAGATCCTGGTGTTTCTGTGGAGGGTAAAAGAGCTGAGATAGCAGAAGGTGCTAAATTGGAGGGGAGGTGGTTAAAAAAATGGAGAAACCACTGACCTGCCTCTGATCTGTTTTTGGTCTCATCGTGAGAGATGCCAATTTTGTTGGGAGTTTTAGATTCCTCAGAATGCTGGGATGCCAGCCCCAGCAATCTGTGAGGAGACACATTTTGAGGAGACAGATGTGATGCTGGGGTGCTAGCCCATAGGGAAGAGCCATACTCCATTGAGCTTTGTGTGAAACAGGCTGTGAGCACTTCTGGTTTCAATGCCTTGATAAGCAACGCATCCTGGCCAACTGTTTTGATGTTGGAAGCTCTTGATTTTTACTTGAACCTGTTTTTATTATCTCGTATGCAGCATGTGACTACTGTGGTTACATCATTGCTGGGAGTGCAGCTGTGGTCTGCTGATGCAGTGCCCTCTGTTTCCAGTAAGCTGGTACTCATTTTGCCGACGTCAGAAGGATGACCGGCTGAGCCAACTCACCTCGTGTTATTTAATGGAATGACAGTGGCTCTAACTCAAGACCCTAAGATCTTTAGGCAGTCATCCTTAACCATTAAGCTAACACCAGGCTTACTTACACCAGTAAAACAGTTAAAGATTGCACACAAGAAATATATATGACCTACCCTCAGAAACCAGCATGATTATAGACCAAGAAGAGTGTTGATGAGGCAAGTTGGAATTTGTAACTTATTGTATACTTGACCGATGCAGGGAATGTAGAATTTGGAAAATTTTCTGGCAGAATGGCATACTCTGGTGAAAGGTACCATGAGACTTGTAATGTTGACATTGCAGATGTGAGATCCAGCCGAGC
>NC_140967.1:59211774-59291774 GCF_056783735.1 Eptatretus burgeri
CCATAATGAGGTGGAGCTCCATCATGCTGGAAATAACAGTCCTGATCTTGTACCCTGGGCCAAAAGAAGGTTTGCAACATATCCAGGTAAATTTCTGCAGTGACAGATCCCTCAAAGAAAAAGGGTCCAATTATCCTTAATGGAGATATGCCTGCCCAAACTGTCACTCCAGGTAAATTTACCTCCTTCTCAACTGTCACTCTTGGGTTATTCACAGCCCAGTAGACACAATTGTGTCTGTTAGTTGTGCCATTAAGCTCAATTTGGTGCAAATTTAGTAACTTTCCAAACTCGCAGCAATAACCTGCAAAACAAAATCAAAAATAAATAAATTACGAAAATTAGTAATCGCAAAGACAATTTTTAACAACATCACTTCCCAGAAAGAATCTGACAGCCAAAAAAACAGAAATCGGGCGCTACTTTTGTTTCACCCTGTACATGTATGTGTGTTGCGGTTCTGCAAAACCGCATAACTCCAAGGCAATGGTACCCAACATACAGTGATCCCCAAGCAGTTAGTTAATTAGTATTTGTGTAGTTAGTCCTTCCCTCATGTCTAGTGGATAAACGGGAAGAATTGCGTTGTGTGGGACTCATAGTTAGGTCTAATAAATATCTTCGGTCTGTACTCTGACCTCGACTCTAACCTTTTCCTTTTAGCCACAATCCACAAACGGGCATGCAAGCACACACGCCATTCAACAGACAATTATTTAATAGGCACACCGCGATACCTCCCATGGCTTGGATTGTCCCCGTTGCACACAAGACTACCTTCCCCGGGAATTTGCGCGCCATTTTCCATTCAAATTTGCACACCAATTCCCAACCGGCACCTCACTTTACTCCGCACCTCGCTCAACATATCTCACCACTTTGACCACAAATGCCTAGCGCACTTGGGAAAAATACTCTCGCACCCCCTCGTACCTCTGCATTGCTACAATTTGCCACTCTATTTCGAGTACCGCGCGGCGTCGGCCATTGTCCTTGGCGCCACGCGATGCTCGAACGCACCACAGATGCTATATAGCTCCACCAAATCTCACCGGGAATGCCCCGGGAAAGTGTCCAGAATCATTACAGCCCCCATCCAGTCATCAGACCATGGCAAGACCATAAGCAACGAGGAGGGGTCGCGGGAGGGGCGATCCAGGAATTTGGTTTGGGTCCTGAAATGCACATTGTAGCTCGTAAAGGAGGCTGTGGGTGGGGAGAAAGTCAGCTACCATCCTACATACAGGCTACACTCAATGCACGTTCGGGGCTAGGGTGCCAGCTCGAGATGCTTGCTCGCCATGTTAACTCGGGAGCTCCAAACTGTGCCGAAGCTGGTGGGCATCGCAGCCAGTTTCTGGTCCCTGAGACTGGCGGGGCATGGCTAGAAATGCTGTGGCCCAATAGAGGAGCAGGATTTGGGCAACAGTGCAATGATGAGGTGGGAACCTCATCATTTGGGCAATGATGAGGTGGGAACGCTCAGGCGGAGCGTCCCATGGAGGTATACACTTACACATACAGCCCCTTCCATGGTTAGGTTAGGGATCTTCCTTCTCACACATCTATTCCTCTCTCTCTTTCTCTCTCTCTCTCTCTCTCTCTCTCTCTCTCTCTCTCTCTCTCTCTCTCTCTCTCTCTCTCTCTCTCTCTCTCTCTCTCTCTCTCTCCACTCTTCTATCCCGTCTACTGTGGATGCACAAAGAAGAACGTGTTACTGATTCACAATCACATTTTCCTTTGGCACGACACCACAACCCTAATGTCGCATCCATCGCACCTCCGACTCCCACACCGTCGACACCAGTTTCTTTCCACCTTCCCCTCCCAAAGCGTCCTGGGCCGCGTTGGTCAGCCGATGGCGCCAGGTATTTAGAGGGTGCTTATCCTCACCTTTATCTCTCTTTCTTGGCTATCCAACTTTCCGTGTGTGTGTGTGTGATGGTTCCTGTCCAAGATTAAATTAGATTGTAGAAGATAGTCGGGATAACTCTTCTCTGTCCTCTTTTCTAAGTTTCTGTCTTTTGCTGCACCCCACAAATTCCTTGCTGTCCCCTGCTGTACATAAAATAAAACCCCATTCACTGTGCCACATACTTTTCCTCGCTTGGTTGTAAATAAATGCATTGTCTGGAAATGTTCCCAGCTCGTTTTCGTGTTTTCTTTCATTGGTCCGGCACAGCCCGCACCCTAGTTTAGCCGGGACATTATTCCCCAACAATCTGTTTCCAAGCCAGTACGTGCTTAGCATTTCCACTCGGCTGCATCTGATCTGGTAAGGTGATCCGGATTAAGCAAGTGCGTTCTGAGGGCGTGTTCCCCAGTAATCAGATCACATGACCTTGAGGTAAATTGTATTTATTAGACGGAGGACCCAAAGTCACTTTGTCGAGTTATTGGCATTCACAGTCGATTAGCGACCCGCCACGTCACAAAGTTATTTGTATGCAACGACCTGCGATTCCGGTGAGTCTTGTGGGAAGCCGAGGAAGCTCACTCCTCGTGGTCTTCACCCCCGACACCGGGTCCGCAACTACGTGTGTGTGTGTGTGTGTGTGTGTGTGTGTGTGTGTGTGCATATATATATATATATATATATATATATATATATATATATATGTTTAATGTATCTTCTTCTTCTTCTTTTGGCTGCTCCCGTTAGGGGTCGCCACAGCAGATCATCCGTTATGATCCGCATGATGATTTGGCACAGGTTTTACGCCGAATGCCCTTCCTGACGCAACCCTGGTCGCCTCTTACGACACAGGGATCTGGTACACCTATTCTAACCAGGGTATACACCGGCCCAGTATACTGGTACTCACTTCGCCGACCTCGGAAGGATGACAGGCTGAGTCAACATATATATATATATGTATATATATATATATATATATATATATATATATATATATATATATATATATATATATATATATATATATATATATATATATATATATATATAGTGTCCCAAAAAATGTACTCACTCTTTAAATGATAATAAATGCGTTGCTTATTGACTTAGAAACAAGATTAATGGTTAAATGTATAAATGGATAAATGCATGTTAACAAATGTTCAAACTGACGACCACCACGTTCCAAACACAGCCGATAACGCGGACCAATGGATTCAACAGCGTTACGAATCATTTCATTTGGAACTGCAAGACATTGTCTTTCAATTTCCTCTTTCAGCTCATCGACTATTGCTGGTTTTGAGCCGTAAACCTTATCTTTGAGATATCCCCATAAAAAGAAGTCCATTGGAGTGAGGTCTGGGGAACGCTCAGGGAATTCAACACTACCTCTTCGCCCAATCCATCTTTTCGGAAAAGTTGCTTCGAGATAGGCCCTCACATCACGGTGGTAGTGGGGAGGTGCTCCATCTTGCTGAAAGTAAATCTCTTCGTCACCAAATATCTCTTCGACACGTGGACCGACGGATTCCTGCAGCAAGTTTAAGTAAACATCCCCAGTGACAGTTTGGTCAAAAAAGAATGGCCCTAGGATGCCCAATGCTGATATCCCACAAACTTACCAGTAACCCCTGGTAAGTTTAAATGGTGTTCCATAGTAACATACGGATTTTCAAGAGCTCAGTAGGTGCAATTATGTTGGTTAATTGAGCCATTTAACTTGAAGCTGGCCTCACCGCTCCAAACAATTCTGGATGGAAATGCTGCATCTTCTTCACATTTGCCCAGGTACCACTCACAAAATTCAGCTCTCCGGTCAGGATCGTCTTCATTTAGAGCGTGGATTAATTTTGGAATGTAACTTTTCAAATTAATTTGCTTCAAAATGCGATGGGCACTTAATGTTGGGATTCCTGTCTCACGAACCATTTCACGTACAGATTTCGGTGGGGATCGGTGGAGGGTTTCCAGCAATTGATTTTCCTTTGCGGGGGTGGTTGATGACCGTGGTCTTCCTGAACGCTCCTTATGGACGTCGTGCACAGTTCCATCTGTTTCAAACTTATCTCGGATGCGAGCAATGGTGTGTCGCGTTGGTGGATCTTTGTGAAAAAGTCTTCGAAATTGTCTTTGCACTTTATGATAAATTTTCTTTCTTCAAAACCTAGTCGTACTTCTGCCATTATTATGGTCAATTTGATCTGAAAATAAATGAGAAATTCAATGAATTATGAGGAGCCAAAACGTGAGTACATTTTTTTGGGACACCCTGTATATATAAAATATCCTATGTAATAACATGCTAATTTGTTACGGATTTGGAAGCCTCTTGCACACAGACAGTCAGCAGTCCCAAAGTTTAGTTATTTCGATAAGTACGAGGTGTGTTCAAAAAGTATCCAACCTTAATTTTTCGTGCGTAAACAAATGAAGGTAGGGAGGCGTGGTTTGGTGCACATATGTAGGCGATCCAAATCCATATGCGTGAATATTTTCCCACCTGCAGAAGCTGCCAGTCGCCGACAGACCGCCGATGAGTGACGAAGTGTAAGTGAGCGCCGTCGGATTTTCGTTTTTGACAAAATGACGGAAATACTTGAACAACGCTATTGCATCAAATTTTGTGTAAAGCTTGGCGATTCCCAAGTGTAAATGATCCGCAAGATTAAACAGGCCTTCGGGAACGAGGAAATGGGCACCACACAGATAAAAGAGTGGTACAACCGCTTCAAAGATGGTCGCACATCAGTGGAAAGTGAAGCACGTTCTGGTAGGCCCTCAACATCCCAAAATGAGATCGTCATTTACCAAGTGAGGACCCTGCTGATGCAGGATCGTCGAATCACGATCAGAGAACTTGTAGACGAGGCAGGCGTCAGCATTGGATCCGTTCATTCCATTGTGACTGAGGATTTGGGCTTAAGGAGAATCTCGGCAAAGTCCGTGCCAAAGCTGCTAACGATCGAGCAGAAGCAACTCCGTTTGGAAATCGCACAGGACATGCTGGAGACTGTGAACAGCGATCCCAACTTCTTCAACACAGTGATCACTGGCGATGAGACCACAGTGATCCGTCATTTTGTCAAAAACGAAAATCCGACGGCGCTCACTTACACTTCCTCACTCATCGGCGGTATGTCGGCGACTGACAACTTCTGCAGGTGGGAAAATATTCACGCATACGAATTAGGATCGCCTACATATGTGCACCAAACCATGCCTCCCTAGCTTCATTTGTTTACGCACGAAAAATTAAGGTTGGATACTTTTTGAACACACCTCATATGTGTTTATAGTTAAGCATCCCGTCCCTTATGTCTAATGGGAATTTCATGTGTGCGCTTCGGGTTTATTTTTTAGTTAGGTTTTTATTACAACAACAACAGTGGCACCATTCCTCACTCAACCCGGTTGCCATTGCGCACGTGTTTCTGGCTGTGGACGTGGGTGGGACCCCTCGCTCTTGAGCCGACTCTGCCCATGTGTGCAAGGGCATGCCCTTCGTCCAATCAGGAGCCTCATCGCCTCAGATAGGGACTCCACCCAGAAGGGTGAGAGTTGCCCCACCTACTGTAGGCCTGTCCAATGAGGGACGGCCAGCGAATCGCGCGATGCAACCGTCCAATCAGGAGGTGACTGGGCAGGGAAGGAATCCCTTCCACCTCAAAAGAGGTAGAGTGATCGGTGCGTTCTGTCTGGGTCTGCCTCGCCTGGTGTTGTCTGATCAGTGGAAGCTTTTCGGCCTTGATCGCCTGTCGCCTCATCGTCTCTCGCCTCGTCTGCCTTCGTGCTGGCTGGCGTCCATCACTCTATCCCTTGTCCCTGGTGCTTGGTGCCTGGTATATCGGCGTGGGTTCGAGTCCCGCCACCGGACAAGCTTGACCAAACGCACGAGGCGGACAGGTGCAAGTGCAGGCTCTTGCCCTCAGCTCGCCTTACCTCCCGAGCTGAAGGGCCAAATAAAGGCTGTGGCCACCATTTCTTTTGGGTGTGTGCGTGTGTGTGTCTGTGGGCCCAGTCTATAAGTAGCAATTGTTTAAGTGCCTTGTACATTACTTGCATTTCTGCTAGTCGGTTTAACTCTGCTCTTTCTGTGCTCCCTGTCCCATTATAAATAAACCCCCAATTGTTCAATGTACCAGCTCATTGTTGTGCTTTCTATTATTGACCCAGCACGGTTCGTGCTTGAGAGCCAGTAAGCCGATTGGGCTGTAAGTTGTCGTTTGGACCGACGGACTTCGGTAATTCCACGCGGTTACACCGGACCGAGGTTGTTAGAGCGACCCAGTTTGACAGAGTCCGTTGAGGGTGTGACTTCCCCGGTAATTTGACGACGTGGGTACTTAGGTACATTGAAATTTGGCTATTAACCCTACCCCACGCCATCAGAGAATTTGCAAGCATGGTCCTTAAGTGACCCCTGACCTTCGGAGTTGTCCGAAGGTTACGACCTGCAATTCCGGGTGTTCGGTGAGAGACGGCTCTACTGCTCCACCTGGCGGCCATTCCTCGCCACCGACTCCCGGCCCACAACAAATTAACCCTCTCCCAAGATATAGAGGATAGAGGTGACTTATTGCTATTGTTGAGTTTGTTTCTACAATTCGTGCCCCCAATTTTTAATGGTGTCCCAGATTCTTAGACCACTAGAAGTACTAAATCACAATTTTCTTTTTGGCTGCCATTTTCCGAGCTGTATCTCGGATCTGGATGGGGCTTTTGGAATGAAATTTTGCATCAATAATGGGAATAAGAAGTGTGCGGGGTTGACATAATTATTGACCTTTGCCTAATTTTTATGGTCATGATTTAATGATGGAAAATTATATATTTTTACCATAACTCGACTAATTATTGTCCAATTGGAACAAAATTACCCTCTCTCGACATTCTTTGGTGCTATAGCAAGGCATATTTATGCTTAATTTACATCATACCGTATGGTCGTCTGAAAAATAAAATGGCCATCATTGGATCGCGGGCGCTGGGGGAGGCTTACCCTTGGCAATCACTTTGTGATCGCAGATGTCTCGTTCTGTCTGTCGATCGGACGATTTTATCTGAAACTGCTTGACCAGGGATCATAAAACCCATTTCATTATAGTTCTTTTATTTATATATAGTCAGAGGAGTTCTATTATTTTTTTCCATGATGAATGACATGTTTTTGCTTGTTTTTACCATTTAGCTTACTTAACTGCTATTTTACTCAAGAATCCCGAGATGACAGAACATCACGAGATTGTGAATTTAACTTGTTTTTATTTCATTTAAACATTGTTCTTAACGAACAGGAACAATGTAGGAACAACACAGGCATGTTTTAATCCTTCATGCATTCGCCTTCATGCTCCTGTTGTTTTAGACGATCATTTGTTCCAGATTCAATGCACATGTATAACGCTAATGCGAGAAGGATGTGATGCGCCCTTTTTTAATTGAATTGCCAGTGGAAGAAAATTTTCTATGTTTCACGTCGACAATAAAAATTAATGAAATGAAATGATGGGCCGATGGCCTCCTCCTGTGCCAAAGTTCCTTGTATATCATTGTGTAATGTTGTTAAGAATAGGAAGGAAGGGGTAGGGGGAGGACAGAGGGTTGGGGTTGGGGGGGGGGGGTTCAGGACTTGGAGAAGAAAGGAGGGCAAGACAGAGCTGGGGTATGTGAGGGGCAGATAGGTGACCTTTGGTTGAGAGAGGGAAGTTGAGGTGTTGGGAAGGGGATTTGTAGACTTAGGGTTTGCGGGTGGAGTTGTGGACTTGAAGAAGAAAGGGGCTGGGGAGGACAAAATTAACTGCAATGCGCGAGTACATGTTGACACAAATGAGTGCCTAATTTGAGGTGTACAGAGCGTGTGAGTAAAAGAAACGCATCGGTAGTGACAGAATGCAGTTGTTTGGAAGAATTGGTAGAAGGAAAGTGAAAGACAGAGATGGCGACACATCATCCACGCCAGATGCACACACCATCAAGAGACTAGAGAATTAGAAAAGATAACAATTGTGAGCGGGGGAAAAAAACGAGAGAACTTGAGAAGATTGATTGATTGATTATGTGCTCTGCCTGAAGGAAGTTCCTTGGCTGTTTGGCAAGGGTGACACTGGGTGGTTTGCCATTGCCTTCCCAGCAGTTATTCAGGGCAGGAATTTGTAATTTGGCCAGGATGCCAGCATTAGCTCACCTACTTTTGGTGAAGGACACTGTGGGAGGTTTAACATCCACCAACTAATAGTAGCAGACGGGGCACTCGGCGTAACGTCCATCCGAGGGACGGCACATACACTGATGAATCACCCTGCCTGTGAAACATCTGGATGGCAGTTTATAAATGGGTTAGGATTCAACCCCAGGCTAGACAGCTTATCGATGAAAGTTTACCTCCAGGTCATCCTACCACTCCCCTGAGAAGATATGGGTTGAGAAAGTTTTTCTTTGCAATCAAACGAAACAGGAAAGAAGACATTTAGATGGAACAAGGAAGGACTAAAGGAAGGATGCATTAAAATGAAGATGAGCCATAAGTGGATTTTTTTTGTTTTGTTTTGTTTTTTACAACTCTTTATTTTAACATAAGTATAGTACCACTGAAAATATGCATGTACATGTAGTCCTTCACATGTGCTGACAACATGCATGTTCACGGAATCCTTCATTATTTTCGAAAAATCTCTCATCTTCCATGGTTTCCCTTTTCCCACACTTCGTTAATACGCTCTATTACTCTCTTCTCTTTTTTTTTCTTCATTTTTCTCCGACTCTTCCGATTCCTGGACTTTTTTTTAATACAATATACTGTTTTGTAACGAGGTGAAGCCAAAGGCAAATGGATGTTGAATTATTTTGGAATTAACCATGTCATAGACAATGACATGTTGTTAACCAAGGATAACTCCAACATTTACACAAATTCAAACAATTAATCAAACATGTTACAGACGCACAAATGACGTGTTTACTTTCAGCAACTTTGTTATGATGTTCTTGCTTTGTCATAAATTATCTACAGATGTTTCCATGACGATTTGTAATTGTTTATGAGTTGTACCCAACTGCTAACTCTCGAGTGCAGCCTGTGTCTGCTGGTTGCATCATTGCTTTGGATGCGGCTATGCCGCTGATGCAGTGTCCCCCTTACCAGTACACTGGTACTCATTTTTCCGACCTCGGAAGGATGACAGGCTGGGTCAACCTCCTGGTGTATTTTAATTCAGCGGCCAACAGGGCTTGATCTCAGGACCCGAGGATCCAAAGCCGTCACCCCAACCACTAAGCCAACACCAGGCTAACTGCTAACTACAACATGATTACAGCACCACATATAAATGTCCACACATGGGACTACAACTTACCCGGCACAGAAACGACCCCAAAGTCGGTTTCAATCTCAGACGGCGAACTTTATTTTCCCAATTTTTTTTTCCTTCTACAAGAAGGAAAAACCCTTCTTCTGCATCTGCACGAAATCTATACATTTTGAAACCTTTCTCTGATCGATTGGTGCATCCAATAGCACAGCATTCTGTGCTCATTCAATGAACTATCAATAAAAACAAATTTTGCACATGCCCAGAAAATTTTCGGACGTGCCCTGTTGCTACTCCTCGTCTATAGGGACTAGTTTGAGGAGTGGCAGTGGGTGGGGAAGTGGTTGAACTTGGGGGAGTTGAGGACTTGAAGAAGAAAGGGGGATGTTAAGACAGAGTTGGCGAGCGGGGTTGATGCTCTGAGAAAGGGTTTGAGGAGTTGTGATTGGGAAGGGGTGGGAGGGTTGAGGACTTGGGGTTGGGTGGGGGTGGTTGAGCTCTTGAGGTTGGCAGGGGGAGTGGAGGACTTACTGTTGGGAGGGGGGCAGTGGTCGGTTGAGAACGTGGTCACATTTTACATATACATAGAATTTACACACGTTCCTGTGAGTATGCATATATAAATGCAGTGTCTATAGAAAATCTACACCCACTTTTAAATTTTTCACCTTTTGTTGCCTTGTTGCCTGGAATTAAATTTCATCAAATTAGACTTTTCCACCTTTATTTACACATCGTAACCCACAACTTCCAAGTGAAAAAACAAATTCTAAAAATTTCAGAAAATTAATTTAAAATACAAACCTAGAATATCTTGGTTGGATAAGTGTCTTATAACAAGACCCCCCTTAAAATAGCAGTTGTAAATTAGCTCATGTGTAACAAATCATCATCAAAAACACACACCAAGTTAATTGGCCTCCACCTGTGTTAAATCGTAGTGATTCTGATTATTTCAAAATAAAATCGGCTGTTCCTCTGTAGGTTTCCTCTGCTAGGTAGTGCATTTCACAGCAAAGACTCAAACATGAACACTAAGGAGCTTTGAAAAGACCTCTGGAATAAAGTTGTGGAAATGCATAGATCAGGGGATGGATATAAAAATATTTCAAAGGCTTTGAATATCCCTTGGAGCACGGTAAAGACAAGCATTAAGAAGTGGAAGGTGTACCGAACCACCAAGACCCTGCGAGATCAGGCCGTCCCTCCAAATTGGATGACCAAGCAAGGAGGAGACCGATCAGAGAGGCCCCCAAGAGGCCAATGACAACTTTGAAAGAGCTACAGGCCTTTATGGTAAAGACTGGTCACAGTGTGCATGTGAAAACAATATCCCAAGCACTCCACAAATCTGGCCTGTATGGTAGGGCGGCAAGATGAAAGCCATTACTCAAAAAAGCCCACCTTGAGTCCCATTTCAGTTATGCAAAAAACCATTCCAGAGATTCTGGAACCTTGTGGCAAAAAGTTTTGTGGTTTTGCATCACTGAGATGGAACTTTTTGGCCGAAATGCAAAACGTTACATTTGGCGCAAACCCAACACAGCACATAATGCAAAGAACACCTTCTTTACTGTGAAGCATCGTGGGGGCAGCATCATGTTATGGAGATGTTTCTCATCAGCAGGGACTGGGGCACTTGTCAGGATAGAAGGGAAAATGGATGAAGCAAAATACAGAAAAATCCGAGAGGAAAGCCTGCTTGCACTCTGCATGAAAGCCGAAATTGGGACTGAAGTTGTCCTTTCAGCATGACAACGACCCGAAGCATACAGCCAAAGCTGCACTGGAGTGGTTAAGGAACAAAAAGATAAATGTCCTTGAGTGGCCCAGTCAGCCCCTAACCTAAATCGAATCAAAAAATCAATGCTTCCCAATGCAACGTGACTGAGCTTGAACAGTTTTGTGCAGAAGAACGAGCAAATATTGCACAATCAAGGTGTGCAAAGTTGGGTGGGACCTATCTGAAGAGACTTTCAGCTGCAATTGCTGTCCAAGGTGCTGCTACCAAGTATTACCTGAGGGGTGGGGGGTGGACACTAATCCAACCAAGATTTTCTCGTTTTGTATTTTAAATTAATTTTCTGAAATTTGTGGAATTTGTTTTTCACTTGGAAGTTGTGGGTTACGAAATGTAAATGAAGGTGGAAACAATGATTTAATGCAATTTCATTCCAGGCTATAAGGCAACAAAAGGTGAAAATTTTGAAGAGGAGTGTTGACTTTCCATTGGCGCTGTATATATGGGAAAACTACATGTCCTCTGGTGAACCGTACTCGTGCCGTGCCATCTGGGTGACACACCGGTTGAGCGTGGAATTCTCCCACACATCCAAACGCCACTCTTTCCTCCACTGCTTACCATAACATAACATATGTTCACCATAACAGGCAGGAGGTGCATCTGATGGATAAACGACGATTGTGGTCATCACTGGTTGGATATTTATCGGTATGCCATCGTGATGATGGGAAATAAGCCCGAAATCCTGATCGGTGGTTCCATTTAATGTTTAACTGATGATGAGCACATATAATCTTAGTCTCTTTGACAGTCACTGGGCCGAAGCCTCTGTGTTGGAGTTGACACTTTGGTGTTGGACTGCGTCCAATGGGGATCGGTGGAGTGCTCGTCACACTCCATATGTTTCGATTTTCCCACTGATCACATCACGTGTCTTCTGGTTGAATGGTTTGCATTAGCAGGAACAATCATCTGGGTGGCAGATGGATGGTTGTTCTGTGCAGATTATGCGGTTCCATCATGTGAGACATAATCCGTGGTGATGCTCACCATAACAGTGAGGAGGTGCATCTGATGTATAAAGGACGATTGTGGGCATCATTGGTAGTTATTTATCAGTATGCCGTCCTGATGAGGGCAAATAAGCCTGAAATCCAGATTGGTGGTTCCGTTTGATGTTTCACTGATGATGACCATATAATCTTTGTTTCTTTGATAGAGTACCCAGGCCGAAACCTCTGTTCTGGAGGCAACTCTTTAGTATTGGACTGTGTCCAATTGGGATCGGCAGAATGCTCGTTACACTCCATATGTTTTGATCTATATATATATATATATATATATATATATATATATATATATATATATATATATATATATATATATATATATATATATATATATTCGGAACTATTTGAGGGAAACCAAACCAGCCAAACTGTGCTGAGACAAAGGCAGCACCCACGCTCGAGCTGTGGCACTGTAATAAATGTTTCATTACACGCTCTGCAGCTTCGCTTACGACTCGCCACTCACTCCACAGCCCTTGCTGTTCGCTCTTCCACATCCAGCTAAAGTTGCTCCATTTCTGCACCACCTTCAACAGTGAGGTTAGTCACTTGGCCATTGGGCCAGGACCTTTTGTGAATGTGTTTTTCACGAACAGTTAGTTCTTCCTTTGAAATGACCCAAATTATTTTGATTTGATTTTCCACACACATACTGCATAATTATGTGGGATTTACTGAAATACTGTGCCTAATGTTTTTTTTCTGGTCAAATACATGTTCATTTCAATATTTAAATACAATAATAAACCACTCCATTCACGCTATTATGCGCATAGGGCTGCCAAGGCAGTTTCATTGGCTTGGGGGCACAAAACTAGAATGGTCGCCACTCAGATGCAGGATACTCAAACGGCTTCTTTCCCAGAGCCGGTATTCATTTTTCTGACCTCAGAAGGTTGACAGATTGAGTAGCTTGGTGTGTTGGCTCAGTGGTTGGTGTGGCGGCTTGGGATCCTAGGGTCCTGAGTTCAAGCCCCGTCGGCCGCTGAATTAATATACCAGGGGGGTTGACTCGGCCTGTCATCCTTCCGAGGTCGGCGAAATGAGTACCAGTTCCAGTGTGTTTACTGGTAGAGGGGCACTGCATCAGTGACACAGTCGCGCTTCAAGAAATGATAGCGACCCCGGCAGCTAAGTTGCCATACGACCACCACCACAGATTGAGTCAACCCATCATGTGTGATTTGCGGCACGACTTGAGTTTGAACTCACGACCTGAAGATCTTAAGCCAGCCACCTTAACCTTAACCGTTAAGGCTTCTATTTCCATAATGGTTGACAATAACTACCAAGCCTGCATAGTTGATATCCTTTTTGGATAATCCAATGTCCAGTGGCGCTTGTCATGTGTTACTGCATTCTGTGTTGACCATGTTATGATATTGCAAGTGTTCCAGATTTCTTCAAACATAGTAGGATGAGGATGGAAAATGCAACAGCTTTAAATGTATACCATCAAATTGTCTGCTCCACTTCCCCCTCCTTCTCTCTTTTGGGTGTTTATCTAGGATTCTCGGGTAATGGCCTTTATTGATCTCCATGGATTGATTTTGGTTGAGGTTTTTCCCATTTGGTGCTTTTATCCATGCTATTAGTTAATCCACCCAGAAAGGGTAATGAAAAGTAAGAACTGGTGAAGGAATTTAATATTATTTAATTTGTTGTTTCCTCTTCTATCTATTTATCTGTTTTTCACTCACATCATGAGTCCATCTGCATCTTCATGTCTATTTGTATCTCTACATGTCAGAAAAGGTATTTATGTTTGATCGTTATCGATGGCTGTTGGATTAGTTCATGTTCGTCTTGCTACTTGTAACAAGTTGTTTGTAAGAGACTTGTTATTGCTTCTTTGGGCACACATGATCATGGGCTTGAGGAGATTAAGTTTGTGTGCTGACAAATTTCGGCAGTTAACTTCTAAAACCATATATTATGGTCTTTTAATTAAGGGTTTATTACCTCCACCACCGAAGGTGAAGGAGGTTATGTTTTCACCCCTTTGTGTGTGTTGGGTGGTCGCTCGAGTACCCTTATTTTCACTTTTTCCCTCTGTCTGTCTGTATGTATGTTTGTATGTAATGGACAGCTCTGGAGGCCAAGAGGAGTCGACCGATTTTGATGAAACTTGACAGGTAGGTTCATACCAGGATCTAGTTGTATGCTTTTGAGCACCGTTGCTATGGACACCACCGTTGCCCGGCAACGGGACTTTGAAATTTTTGAAAAATCATAAAAAAACTATTTTTTCGAAAATCAAAAATCGGCTTCCAGGCTTTTATGCGCACTATAATCGACTTCTTTGTCAAAAAATTTCAGCCCGATCCGTCAAAAACTGTATGACTAGTATGCAATTATGTCGCGACCGCCCATGTCGCCTACCGGGCTTGTCTGTCTGTTTGTTTGTCTGTGTGCAGGATATCTCAAAAAGTTGGGGATGGATCCGGATGAAATGCTGTGGACATGTTCGGTGTGTGAAAAGGACGAACTGATTCGATTTTGGTGAAGATCCGCATTAGAATCCGACGACTAGAATTTTTTTTAGTGATTCTTCACCGTTTAGAGATATTACCAAAACCGATTATATAGCACGATATCTCAAAAAGTTTTGGACGGATTCGGATGAAACTTGGTAGACACGTTGGGTGTTTGACAAGGCCGAATTGATTCAATTTTGGTGAAGATCCGAATCCGGATCTGGATACGATAATTATTTACTTTTTTAACGATTCTTCATCATTTAGAGATCGAGCCAAAAACGATATAGTACTGTTTTGCATGATATTTCAAAAACGTATTGGGCCCGATATGTTCTCATGACTCAGGCATTGCGTGACGGAGGTATGCGCTCTACAAAGTGCCCTTCTTATTTTTAACATGGGCTCATGGTGGGGCTTGAACACATATCACATGCAGGAGAAGGACATTGGGAGACATCAGTGCACTTTACATGAATTACAAGGGCATTATTAGACTCTGGACAAATACATATGGTGTATATGGGATTTGAACCTGGGTTCCCACCATGGTTATAAGTCATGGGAATGCTACAATGTTAACAAGCTTTGATCATCATTTTATTTACCTTTTTGTTTAAAAAAAAGGTTTAATTCAAGAGGTAATGCTCATAACGGGTATTCCACATATTACAGGGCACACTTGAGTGAATCTGAGTGACCATTGTACACTGCTCCTTTTGGGTGAAAATCCATTTGCTATTGGTCTGCGGAGATCATCTCTTCCTTTCTTTGGTAGCTCTTTCTGGTAAAACATAAATTCGCTAACTGCACCGTGCACTCCACCAAAACCTCTTTCGCTTCCACTGCTTTGACCTTTTTCTCTGCTGACTTTTATTGTTTTGAACCTTTCCAAACCTCCTCCCCATCTCCACCACCACACTCTCCTCTCCTATCCCCTGATTATTTTGCTATCAAACTAGCCTGTGCTTTAGTTCTTGCTTCTGAGCACATATATATATATATATATATATATATATATATATATATATATATATATATATATATATATATATATATATATATATATATATATATATATATATATATATATATATATACTCGACTGGAATGAAACCCGCATTACAGGGCAGATTCAAAAGGTTATACGAATGAGATCATCCAAAAGACACCAAAAAATAAAGTGTGTGTGTGTGTGTGTGTGTGTGTGTGTGTGTGTGTGTGTGTGTGTGTGTGTGCAGTCCTTGCATATTGAAAAATACAATAGGTTGGCGTGTTTGAGACAGACAATAGTAGATTGTGAGTATCTTGTTCCGAGAACTTTTTGAACATGGGCATGCAAATTGTGACTTGTACAAGGAGCACTCGATATAATATTGTCATTCAAGGCTGCGTCTTTGTATGGTGTGTATGACAGTAGTCAGAGGGAGAAAGAACGTATCCATTAATTTAAAAGCACTTCATCGTACTCGTTAATTCACAGAAATGAGTGCTCAAGTCATATGAAATAATGTACACAAAATGGATGGCAAATCAAATATATGCGAGAAGAGGAAAATAACGTAGTGTAGACAAGAACAGCACTCAGTAGATCCTGAGAGCGCATACCTCTGCCAGAAGGAACACTTTGTTCGGTATCCCACTGATAGGCTAGATCTGCATCCGGACCTCAACCAAAATCGAATCGGCTTGGTCTTCTCACCGACCCAACTCATCTACCAAGTTTTGTCATAATCCGTCCACAACTATTTGAAATATCAAGCTGTACGGATATAGTTTTTGTCCGATCACTCCGTGGTGAAGAATCACTCAAAAATTTCTCGGATCCGGATCCAGATCTTTTCCAAAATGGAACCAATTCGGCCTCGTCACACACCCAAGTCATCCACCAGGTTTTGTCATAATCGGCCCACAACGTTTTGAGATATCCTGTTCACCGATAGACAGACACACAAACAGATCGGGGTGAAAACATAGCCTCAAACCACCTTGCGTGTCACAGGTAATGAATGGATCCGATCCTCACTCTGATATGGAAGGCTAGCTACATCGTAAGCTGGAAAAGCGAAACGAGGACCGCACTTGGGGAATTACATGAAAACAAATGAAATTTCAGAAAAAAAAAAATTAGGAGCACAAGGTATGAATATGAGAGCAAACGCCGCTCGTGAGAAGCAGTGGAATCTTTTGAACAATACTCAAGTATTTACAACAAATGTTGTTCAAAAGGAACTTTTTTTCAATCCACATCATTTGTAAGTCAACTGATCGAATCCGATAAAGCATGGCTTGCGAATATAGAAATGTTTTTGAAATGAAATAGAGAATGTCATTTTTTATGGGCCTTCCCCCAAGTAATCATATAAAATGCTGGCATTCGAGATATGCACGATCGCTAATAAGCTGTCTATCCTTGGATCAAACCTAGACCAAGCTTTAAACCTTCACAGGCAGGGTGGTTTATCATTGTGTGTGCCATCCGTCGGATCGACAGTAAATGGGCATCCCATCTGCCAGCATTCGTTGGTGGAAGATCCAACGGGGTCCTTCGTGAAGAGTAGGTGAGCAATCACCGGCATCCTGAACAAATTACAAATGCCTACGACAACCTACAGGGGGCACTGCATCAGCGGCACAGCCATGCTCCCAGCAATGATGAAACCAAAAGCCACAGGCTGCATGCGAAATGTATATATATATATATATATATATATATATATATATAATCATATCTACATATTCAAATGTTCTCTTTTGATGCTTCATTTGCAAAGGTGTTACAGTTGTTAAAACATCACATACAGTACTTGCACATACCATATTGAGTTAGTAAAGTGTTGCGTTCAAAATACAGATTTTAGCTATAAAATACAGACAGAAATGGTTTAATGTGTGCTCTTCCATATTTACAAAAGTATGTAAGGAGGGAGATTTAACTTGAGAAAAACTTTAGAAAAGAAAAACAATATGAGACTTCCTGGTCTGTAGACCTCCTGGTCATCCGTTCAACCTCCAACCCGTCGATCCACACATCTCGCCACATGTAGCGGCTTTAGAACGCAGTCTCATCGCCTCCAGATGGAAATACAGGTCTCAATCCAAAAGTTTTGGTCGACACACAACAAGAGCTATGTGCACAAAAAGCAGAACTTAGCATTGAAGAGACTTCAATCGGATTAAGAAGTTGGGTGGAGAGGGTTGAAAGGGGAGGGGAGAAAAAGGTTTGAGTTTGAGGAATATATGGAGCATTCTTCTGCTTTTATAGCTCCTACATGAGCCTGGAGTGCCCCTGGGCACTCACCTGGTAGCGGCTGGATAAGATCACCAGGGAACACTGGTAGGCATGGGTGACACAAAAATATGTAATGGAGAAGAAAGTAAATACCTATAGATGTTTGTTTTTTTTAATGCCATGAACAAACTTTGGTACATCATGGGTAATAAGGTTGTGATTACGTTTCATCGAAATTGTGTGTGTAGTTTCTGGGCAGAAAGCAACTCCCGAGTTTTGGGGACACCCCCCAAAACCTTTTTGTTGGTGGAAAACCCCTCCAGACCCACTGAGACCTCAATTTATTATTTTATTTTTTAAAATTCTTTTAAATGGCGTGAACAAACATTTGTACATCATGGGTGATGAAGCTTGGAGTCAAGTTTCATCAGAATTGTTTGTGTCCTTTATGAGAAGAAAGTAAATACCTCTTTAGGGGGGAAACAGGTCAGGTCAGGTATGGGAGCATGTTCCAGAGTAGCACAGTGCTGCGTCCACTTACCACTGGTACTCCAGGGTCCTCTGTCTAGCCATCCCCCAGGCCCACCCCATTTCCTTGAGATGTTGATGAACCTACTGCAACCACGAGGCACGTGGTCGGCCCATTGGCCTCCTCCACTCACACGGCTCCCTCGCTGAGAGAATCTGATGAGCAGGATCAGCGTCAGGAAAAAGAGCCACATGTCCATACAGCTGCAGCTGATGCTCACAGACTATGCAGGTAACAAATCTCATTTCAGTCTCTCTCAGCAACCGCTCGTTGGACACAAAGTCCGACCAGCGATAGCCAAGGATTCTCCAAAGAGACCTGGCCCCAAAGCAATGAAGTCTCAATCTCAGATCCTTGGTCACAGTCCAAGTCTCACTTCCATACAGCAAGACTGGAAGCACCAAGGACCTGAAGACTCGGACTTTCGTCCTCCTGCACAGGTGCTAACAGCACCACACTCTATGATCCAGTGAATCATGACTTCCCAGGCCCAAGCCGGACGTCTTTTGACCTCTGGCTCACAGCCAGCAGAGACATGAATATCACTGCCAAGGTAAGTGAATCTCTCCACGACCTCAACATCCTCACCACAAACAGGTACGGACAAAATTGCAGCATCCAAGATGTCAGTGAAAGGCTGGATCTTAGTTTTGACCCAGGAAACCCGTAATCCCAGTGGCTCCGACTCCTCATTCAGGAACTCGGGGGCAACCAAAGGATACCCAGTGTCTCCGCAAAGATGACTGCATCATCTGTGAAATGAAGGTCAGACAACTTGACATTCCCAAACGATGCACCACCGCTTGATCTCTCTGACATCCTCCCCATAATCCAGTCCACGCAAGCGCTTAAAAGTGTGGGGGCGAGTACACACCCCTGCCGAACTTCATTAACAATTGGAAATATGTTGGAGATGGTATCGCCACATCTCACAGCAATCTTAGTACCAAAGCGTAGTTCAGACATCAGATCGATCAGTTTTGGTGGCACCCCACGAAGACCAATGATCCTCCATAGGGCATCCCGATTCACTGAATCAAATGCTTTGCAGAGATCAACAGAGGCTGCAAGCTGCCCCTGCCGAAAATCTCATCTGCATTTGGTGAGGACCCGAAGAGCAAGGATACGGTCAATCATTGACCTCTTTGGTGTAAAGCCTGACTGCTCTGGACGCTGGTGTCCAAGCAGATGGTGGCGAACCCCATCAATAATTATATGAGCAAAGACCTTGTCCGGCACTGAAAGCAGCGTCACTCCTCGGTAGTTGTTGCAGTCTTGGCGATCACCCTTCCCTTTCCAGAGAGGAACAACAAGGACCCCTCTTCCAGTCAGTTGGGTTGATGCCTGTGTTCCAGGCAGAGTTTAGAACTGCATTCAATGACATGAGTACAACATTTCCACCAGCCTTGAGAAGTTCAGCATGGATGCCACAGATCCTAGGACCTCCACCCCATTTCAACCGGTTCACTGCAGCCTGTATTTCTACAAATAAAGGTGGATCACAGTTGATTAGAGGTTCAGCAATATGGATAGTAACACCCCTGACATCCAACTCAACAGCTGCTGGATAAGCCTGGTACAGCCAGCCGCTCAAAGTAACCAGCCTAGTGGGCCTTCATTTCGGACTCCTCTATCAAGAGCCCACCACCCTCCACTCGAACTGCAGTGCACCGAGGGATGTGCTTGGAGGAACACAATGTGCAATTTCCCCTGTAAGCAGGTTAGAATCACTGGACCACAATTGATGCTCTACCCCCTCACAGATTCCTCGCACATAGGCCTCCTTGTCCACCGTCAGCTCACGTACAGTTTTATGCCTCAACTCCCTGAACAGCTCAGCTCTGCCATTAAGCCTGGCCCTGTGACTCTGGTCAATGGTATCCAGTTTCCCTTGAGAAACAGAATTCTTTTTCGCCTGATGGTGAGTTCCATGACATCCACCAGCAACATCAAGGAAGGTGATCTTGAAGGCACTCCACAACTATTCAGATTTCCCCAAAGGATTCAGCTACCCTCTCATCCTTGATCTTGCCAACACCCATCCTCGGCTGGGATGCTACCATTCTCCCAGATTTAAGCTGAAACTTCAGAGTTGCTACCACAAGCTTGTGGTCAGTATTTATGAACTGAGCACTCCAGTAGACCCTGCCCATCTGGTTCATCCTCCAGCGACCTTCAATGAGCACATGGTCAATCTCCTTTGCCACACCACCAGCGTTGGAACACCATGTCCAGCGATGAGCTGGTGGGCGCTGAAACCATGAACCAGCCACCCAAGTCCATGACTTCTTGCAAAGTCAAGGAACTTAGTGCAATTCTGGTTCACAGTTCAAGACCCATGGGGACCAACACATGTCTCATAACCGTCCCTATCAGTTCCAGTTGATGTATTGAAATCACCTAAGACGAGAAGAGTATCTCTCCTGGGGCACCGATCAACCACAGTCTCGAGCGTGGCATAGAATGCGTCCTTCACGGTGAAATCACTCGCCTCAGCCGGAGCATAAACAGAGACCAGGGAAATGACACCCAATGAGTGACGAATCCTTCGTCTCATAATCCGCTCGTTGACCGGTGTTACCCCAATTATCATTGGAGTCAGCTTATTGGACACAGCTACAGCAACTCCTTGGGCATGGTAACCATCAGAGCCACCAGACCAATTGTAGGTGTAACCACCCACCATTATCTCATCATTATCTGGTGTTTGAACCTCAGAGAGTGCTGTGGTACCGATGTTCAAATGCTTGAGCACAGATGATAACAGAGACAAGTGATTTTCCTCTCGAAGGGATCGGACATTCCAGGCACCCACCCGAAGGGACCACCTCAGGTTAACCCAAGGAGACCGCCGTCTGGTGGACAACACCTCAGCACCACCCTGACACACACTACCACAATCTGACCCGGGAAGGTTACTCTGTGTTTTTCCTCCTATCATCAAAGACTGGGGGTCCCAAAGACTTTGCCCCAATCCTGTCATCCGGTGAGCTGATCTGCCAAGGGCAGGTGCACAGGCGGTACTCCCACGGAGTGTGTTCTCAGTTTTTTTTTGGCCGTTTTTGGTGTGTTTTGTGGTGTGAGGGGTTTTATGGTGGCCACAGTGCAAATCCTGCCACCAACCTCCTGAAAAAAACAGTAACCACCTGCAGGAGGATATCTGCAGAAACAGTTGGGCACCATCTAGATATGGATGGTCATTGGCTCACAAGGAGCTCCTCCACCCTTTGACAGGTTTTGTTTTTAATCCTGCTGGGTGTCCATTTCATACACCATCCTCACCAGGAAACCTAGTGGGGGAGACTGTTTATTCGCCGACAACCCGATCATGAAACAGGTTAGTACAGGTTTGCATGGTACCTGTAGCAAGTCACAGATCTAACCTTGCTTTTTTTTGTTGTTTGTTTTGTATACCTTGTCGAGGCTCATGTGAGAGCTAACACACAACGCACAGCAAGGGGGCATGACACAAGAGGGACGGGAGTGGGAGGGACAAAACAGTGAGGAACAGACACATTAGGAGATCTGTGGAAGGGAGAGGGATGGGACGGGGAACATGGGGAAGAGAAGATGGACATTACAGGGACTTTCAGGAAGGAAAGCAGGAGAATTGAAGGAAGTGGGCTTGGGTGGATTATTATCGGGGGTAAAAAAGATTGAGGATTTGGATGGGGGATGATAAGAGGTGGTGGTGAACAGCTGTTTTGAAAGCCTCGAGGGAAGAATGAGAAAGAATAGAGTGAGGGAGTTTATTCCAAAGGCGGGAAAAAAGAGGAATGAAAGAGTGAAGGTGAGCAGTGATTCGTGATTTTGGTAGTTTTACCAGAAGGGGGTTGTTGGCGGATCTTGAGCACCCTGTGGAAATATGGGGACAAATCGCAGAGAGAGCAGGGGGGGCAAGGCTGGAGAGGAGACGGTAGAAGACAGAATGACCACCGACCAACCTGCGGTGATTGAGTGAGAGGCACAAAGACTCGGCTTCATTGCGGGAGATGCCGATGATCCCAAATGCCCTGGTTTCGACAGCGTGAAGCCGAGAAAGGTGGGAGGCAGGAGCACCAGCCCAGAGGGGAGAGCAGTACTCCATCATGCTACGGACAAAAGCTTTGTAAGTGGTCAGGAGCTCAAGAGGGCCGAGTAAGGACTTTGCACGATGGAGGGTTCCCAGTCAGTGACTAGCTTTGGAGGCGAGGTTGGAGATGTGACTTTCCCAGGAAAGGTCATGGCAGATCGTGAGACCCAGAAGCTTGAAAGAAAAGACTTCTTCCAGAGGATTGTTGAGAAAGTGGATGGGGGGGTTTTGTAAACGGTCCTTTCGAAGAGACATAGTGAGAGTGTGACATTTGTCCGGATTGAAAGACATGTTCCACGTGTTGGACCAGTTTGTGATTTTATCCAGATCTGCAGTGAGCGAAGAAGCTGCTGCTTGCCGGTCTGAGGGATGACAGAGGGTGGAGTCATCAGCAAAGAGGTATAGAAGATTTTCCAGAGAGTCGGAGAGATCAATGATGAAAACCAGAAAAAGAACAGGGCCCAGAACGCTACCTTAAGGAACTCCAGCCTGGACAGCAAGAGGGGGTGAAAGAACTCCATTTAGGGCCACACGTTGACTGCGACAGGAGAGGAAGTCTGCGAGCCATGAGTGGAGATGGCCTTGAATACCATGGGAAGAGAGTTTGGTGAGTAGGGCAGGGTGCCAGACTGTCAAAAGCACGTGATATGTCCAGGGATACGGCTCGGATTTCCTGTCTGGCATTGAGGACCTCCATCCATTGATGGGAGAGCAGTAGCAGCATATCCAGGGTAGAGTGACCTGGTCTGAAACCAAATTGATGATTGGAAATCAAGCCATTGGAGAAGAGGAAGGATTTCATATCTGAAGCGATGATGGATTCCATCACCTTGCTGATGATTGGGAGAAGGCTGATTAGTCTGTAGTTACAGGGATCTGTTTTTGCACCTTTTTTATGCAGGGCAGTGATGTTAGCAGATTTCCAAGCAGATGGCAGATGACCTTGAGCAAATGAGAGGGTGAATAGAACAGAGAGAGGGTGAGCAAGAGCAGAAGAGCAGGCTTTGAGGACACGTGGGCTGATGCCCACGTCTGGACCGGTTGCAGAATCTGAGTCGAGGTTTGAAAGCAAACTCTCCACCTTGTCAGGAGAAAAGGATACAGAGTCCAGGGACAGTTGGGTGTGACTGGGTAAGGTGGGTAGAGAAAGTGATGGGTTTAGGACACAAGATTTAGCTGCAAACACCGAGTTTAGACATTCAGCTTTATCACGTGTGGAATCAGCAGTGCGGCCATTTGAGGTAAGGGAGGGGATGGAGGGGGAACATACACCAGAAACAGATTTGATTAAACGCCACCAGGATTTTGAGGAGGGAGAGAGGTTTGAGAGTTCAGACTTGAGATGAGAAAGATGTTGTTTTCTGGCTCTCCTGAGGGTAGATACACACTTGTTCCGAGCTTTGTGGAAGGAACTGAGATTGCCCTCAGTTGGGTTTGCTTTACATGAGGCAAAGGCAAGTTGTTTCAGGACAACTGCCTCACCACATGCTTCAGTGAACCAAGGACGGGAGGAAGGGTAGGACAACAGAAGACGAGAGGGGATAAATCTGTGCATGAGGGAGAGCAAGTTTCTTTGAAAGAATTCCCAGGATGAGTTGATGTTTGAGAAAGTAGTGATAGGAGACCAATCTGTAAGTTTGATGGCTGCTCGGAGACCCTGCCAGTCGGCTTGAGTGAAATGCCAGACTCGACGGCGGTGAGGTGGTTCTCTGATAACAGCCAGAGAGATGTCCACTTTAACAAGGACGTGGTCAGAAGAACCAATTGGAGCGGAGGAAGAGCAGCAGATATTGTCAGGGAAATTTGTCAAAATCAGATCCAGAAGAGATGGAGTACCATTGGTTGAGATCCGGGTCGGGAAGTTAACCGATTGAGTCAGTCCCAATGAGTCGCAGAAAGAAAATGAGTCCCAATTCTTGAACTGACATAACCTGATTTTTCTGAGGCCTGACTTTATTTTCTTCCAGTGGTTCCCTGCTTATCTTATCCAGCCGCTATACTTCCAGTTGAGCGCCCAGGATTATTGCCCCTATGTGTTTTTTGTTTGTTTTTTGTTTAGTAATTATGCAAAGATTGGTATTTCCATCAGCGAAGCGACGGATCTTACTTCTTGTGGTTTTGGAATGAACAATTACCAAGCAGCTTGGTGAGCAATCACCAAGTGGCTTAAGCACTCAAGAAAGCACTCCATCGGAACACTTGGCTTGGCAAGCGATTACTGTTTGCCGTTGTTCATTTCATCCTTTACACCCGGAAATGCCCAAGCAATGTCTGAATTGGACAAACGAACACTTTTTTTTTAGCAGTCGGAACTTCTGCTAAGTTCAATTCTGGAGTTTAAATTTTGTAATTCAGCTTAGTTTGAGATTCTCGAAGATATTGCATGTGCGGAAATGAAATGAAGCCAAGAACACGTGCGTTTCTGGGCGTTTATAAGCGTAGCAATGCACTCAACGATTTGTAGCTATGATGAACAGGCATTCGATCATATGAGTGAGGAAAGCAAAAAAGAAAAAACTTTATCGTTAAGAAATCGTTGCGGCCTGTTCCAAGTCCATGTATGGTTGAGAAGGCCAAAAAACATGACAGTTCAGATCCCAGCGAGGTAACCCAGGATGCACCTAAATACCCCATCGAGAGTGAGGTGGTCGAGGATGCACCCCATTAAGGATATTATTCAATTAGGTCATTAATTATCTTCAAAAGGGGCGTTTTCAATATATTGTTCCCATCCCTGGTTATAATATGCTTGGTGGTGGCTTAACGGTTAAGGTGGTTGGTTTAAGATCCGGAATTCAAGCCCCATGAGTCGTGCCATAATAACACCAGGTCGGTTGACTCAGTCCGTCATTCTTTTGAGGGTGGTAAAATGAGTACCAGCTTTCTGGGAGTGAGCCAGTCGGGTATCCTGTGTCTGGCGGGCGACCCTTCCAGGAATGTGCTCCCTGGTCAAGAAACTTCCTCGGTAGCCTTTTGCGCTTGGTAGCCCAAGGGGGGGTCTATCCATACCTGTTTATGGTGATTGAGAGTGTAGAGTATATATAGATGCGGAAACAAGTTCAGCGAAAGAGAGATCGCTTTCCACCCCACCCCCAAAAAGACAATAAAGCAGCTTTCGTCTGTAGACCAAAGGTAATGGTCATCAAAAGCCATGAAAGATTTGTAAAAACAACACACATCCACCATGACCTGAATGCCAAAAATCATTGTCGTCCAATGAAACGCATGTTTTTGGCCTTGTGGCAGAGTTCAACACTCAGGGGTTTCCCATGGGTCTCATGGTTTTGCCATCTATCTTAGGCTGTCACATTACTGTTCACTAAACTCAAGTGGAAAATACTCACTTTTTTGAACTTGCTATAATTTAATCAACTCGAAATAAAGCTCTCCAAAACTCTGTAACAGTGGGAATTCTACAGGCTGCTGCTGCTGCCATTCTTTAGTGGTTGATTGCAATAGTTGGATTGATCGCAGCAATTCTATGAGGCAGTTTTGTGTCGGCTGTACATTGAACATAATACATGACTTAATCCGGTAAATAGTAGACAAGAAATGGTGGGCAATGTATGAGCACATGTCTAATTTAAAGTGCGCATGATGTTGGTCAAACCGATCAGCTGCGACCCAATCAAAACATGTTCCTTTTGTCGAGCCGCCTTGGTGAAAGGGTCAGTCAATGACCCTCTCTTATTTATGTTTGTACATCGCAAATGTTATTTACTTATACTGTACTGTATTCGTTCACTCTGGGATATTGTTCAATGAATGGACCTCTCGGGTCCCTTCTTACCTCAACTGATATGATGGTACACTGATTGGCATGTGCACGTGCATGTGCATGTGTGTCGCTTTATTGATTGGAACAAAACATCTTGCTGGCTGAAATACTATTGATCTGATGGCCTACATCTCAACATATTCATGCTGAAAGGTTGACTTCTTTGTAAAGCCAAAACACATTTTCATACAATTTAACCAGACTCTGTGGCTTGTGGTTAGAATGTCCACTCTGAATCTCGAAGGTCAGCAGTTGGCTTCTGATTCTGACCCTGGTCCATCCATCCATCCACTGGGACCATACTCTGTACAGAGCATTGGTGCTGCCTAAGCATTCTCCTTAGCTATTGGGCACAATCCTGGACGGGTCGCCACTCCAACACAGGATACCAGCAAGCTGGTACTCATTTTGCCAACCTAGGAAGGATGACAGGCAGAGTCAATCCCACTTGGTATTAATTCAACAGCCAAGTGGGATTTGAACCTAGGATGCGAAGATCCCAAGCCTACCACCTTAACCATTAAGCCAACAACAGACATACCCTGGTCAAGTCATACCAAAGACTTTAAAATTCGTACCTATGCTTCCTTGCCTGCCGCTCAACATATTAGACAATAGAGCACTGGAGGGTGGAGGGGTGGGGTGGGGGTGGTTGGGGGGGATTGGGAAGGCGATTGTGGGCGAAATTTCTCCTTAAAAGGCCCCACTGACTGTGGAGAGAAAAGCAGTGCAAAGAGGTGGAATTGCTGGCACCCAGAGTGCTCCCAGAATTTACTTCCCATGAGGTTATCAGCTGTGTTTATCTCCTGTTAAAAGTCGAGTCCTGTGTTGTCTGGTGCCTCTGTTTGCATTTGTGTGCATGATGTGCAACAACTCTTTCATGAGCCTTAGGCCCAGAAAAAAAAAATTGCATCTTGGCCAGAAATCAAAAATGCAGTCACATACAAGAAACGTTGGCTGTTTCTGCCTTCAGGCATCATCAGCACCACAAGGATGAGCTTTAAAAATTCACACATTTTTGGTTAAGCCTGTGTAGTGCTTGAATCCACATCACTTAAGGGGGTATTTGTTGTTTTTTTTTCAACCAAATGATGGATTTTCATAATCCAATGTGTCGTCAGTGATGTCGGGATGGACGGAAAGAGAAGCAGACATAAAATGAAAAGGGAAGGCACATTCGCAACACTATACTCACGCTGTAACGGCAGCTGGAATGGCCTTGCATATTGGCCAGTTCTCTGTTATGCTCAGGAGATATCAGAAAAAGAATATTGCGTCAATGAGCCGCTCCCAGTTGCCATGTCCTCTCGTCAGGGTTGCTGCTTTACCTCCCAGAACCACTCAGAGCTGTAATTTTAGTAACATCCCCACCCTTTTCCAATTAGCGGTACTCCACTAGAACACCACCCTGGAGTACAATTATCATGATATTCATAAAATGTTAAACTAAAATTAACAGTGTGGGGGAGAAATGGTAATGCGTATGTTAATGGTTTTAATTTCCCATTTGGCTGGACAGTGTGTCATCAGTCCAGTAGATGTGTGTGTGACGCAGGACAGAAAGTAGATTTACAATTTTCAAAAGAAAATTGATCCTTTAAGATACAGTACAAGCATTGCTTTTGAAGGGAATATTCATTTTTGGAGTTCACTAGATCCCTCAGTGCATTTTGGTGGATTACTTGGCTACATTGGGTTTGAATCTGAGAGAGCCCCTTTTTGAAGTCATTCATTTACTAAGTGAGCAAAGATGGTGGGATTTTTTTTTTGTCTCTTTTCCCCAAACCTCATATTTTGCCCCCTTTCTCCCCTTTTACTTTTATCACCTCCCAAACCTCTTTCCCTTTTCTCCACTCTCCTCTCACTTCCCTATCCTCCCTTCTCTCGCCGAGTGCATTCCTTCTCTGCTTTTTTCTACATTCGATTTTCTCGATTCAGCAAGCCCCCTCCTCACTGCCCTTCCTCCCCTGGGTACATAGGTAATAAGTAGAATGCCATCAGGTCTTAACTTCCATGATTCTATTATTGGTATAAAAGCCCGTCATTGACGGGTTGCAATTATTTTATTCGAAATATTCAGACTGGAAGATGTAATGTTTTGTTTCAAGAAAATGTGTTATTTTAAAACACGACATGTACAAATGTTGCCCTATTTTCTTTATCTTCTGGAACCTTTCATTTCGAGGGTACAGCCTCGTGAGCATGCCAAAGCCTGAAGCCTCGGCCTAGCGTCAGGTGTGCTTATATCTTCTTTATTTATTCGACATCACACGTATGTAAATGAACACTCGTTTTACTCTGCGCACGTTACACATCATGTGCAGTGAATTTCACCTCCCTGCGCCTTGTATTTATTTATTTATTTATTTATTTATTTATTTTTAAACACTTATGTACACCGCCGTTGAGGCCCAGTTGCAAGTCACCATATACATTGAACCAAAAGAAGAGACGTAATTACTCTTTAATGGAAAATGTTTTTCGAGTTTTTTTTTTATCCTGAAAAAAAAAACAGATCGTAGTGAACACACAGTCGTGTTAAAAGATTGGCCTTTGAAACCCTTTTTAAATCGTCCTTTTGAAGGAGGATAGACATCACACAAACACACATTGTGTTTTACAAGGTAGATATGTTTAAATGCAATTATAGTGGATCAGTAGTTTTACACATTTGTATGAAAGAAAGCAGGCTTTGATGAAAGTTTTGGATCGATTTTTTTTGAGGGGGGGGGGCATTTTTTTGTACATCCACAGTTACCTTTCCTTTCCTTGTTGAATTATTTTCTTTCCCTATTCATTGTAATGTATCTGGGACACGTTATCATAACTGACTGAATTAAAAGTTGGTTTATTACTGCAGTTATCAAAGTTTACACAAGAGATAAGCAACATATTAGGGTGGAAGGTTTCCAACTCTACATACTACTAATAATGAGAGGCCCTAACAAGAAACTCCAATGCAGGAGAAGGCCATCCGGCCTTCTTGCCAACCTATGGTTGGTTGTTCCTTACCTTCTTGAATTTTTTTCTTGCGCAATGGTTGCCAACCTATGGGTGTTTGTCTATGATCTACCCTTTGTAAATGCTGAGCATCACACACATTACATTTCTAAAGTATTTGGTATAACTCAGCCAAGATTCGAACCGCTGACCTCCCAGACTCAGAGCAGACACTAACCATTACACCACCGAGTCGCCACGGTATCAGGCAGACTTGGGAGGCTCAGATAAACAACGTTAACGACAGTTGTAAAGATGAAGGGCATGTCGGAGGGTCGATGCAGCGAGGTGCCGAAGACTGGATAGGGAGGAGGGGTTCGGGGTTGAGAGTGCTCTTGGATAGACTTGGTGGATGGAATTGTGATTTCACAGATATAGTGGTATTGAGGCAATTCAAAATTACATCAACAGACTTATCTGTTTGAAAACTCGATGATGCAAGACTTAACAGATCTGTGTTTGTTTATCGTGACAATTAATCGTGCTGCCTGTTCAAGGCCGCATGTCCAATCGAATTCCCGCTGTCACAAGCAAGTGTGAATAAAATAAAGTGCTGAAGGCGTAGCAGCTGAATGGGGTGCAGAGAATAACAGACTGCTGCTGAGGAACGAGCATGAACAGAAGGTCAAAGGGGTCGTGACAGAAACATCACGAGAGCTGACAAGGGCACAGGCAATCTTAATGACTTACCCTCCTGCCAACGATACTTTGTCACTGTGCTTTGAGCACACCTATGCACTGTGGATGCCGACATTGACAAGCATGACATGAATACACCTGTCCCTACCCATGCCCCTCCACCTTCCTATTCACGCTTCCCATCGTTTTTCCTTTTGCAGGATACAATGCTGCGCAACATTGGGCACTTACGACCTCCAACAGGCTGTGTGCAAGTGAAGCTAAGATGTATTGTTACCTTGTAAGTGGAAAATGTTTTTTGTTTTTTAATTTTTAGTTCGACCACTTTTTATTAGTCCACTACCAGTTTCACCGGAGGGGACCATATCCGTCTGTCTGTCCATCTATCCGTCTGTCCATCCCACCTATGGTTTTTCAGACTAGTTTCCCATCCCCTTTCACATCATCAATTGAAACTTGGTCCATGACTTTATTATGATAAGTTACAGAAGAAGTTCGAGTTTCACGGCGTTTAGTCAATTTTTCGCTTGGAAAAGTACATTAGAAATATTCCTCTGACAATCAGTGAGATTATCAGAGCTTTATTTTATTCTGACAATTATTGTGCTTGGATAATGTTTTTCTCCGTTCTTTGAATCGTGGTTTGTTTCAAACTATATTTAAAATGTTGCTGTCTCCCTGAATTAATAATTAAATAATGGAGGTTAAATAGGTTTCGGTCAAATCAGATTTGGTGTGTGTTTTGTTGCGTGTTTTGGTGTCTCTTACTCTTAATTTCTTTCTTTCCTTTTTATTAGTCCCCTTCCAGTATCACCGGAGGGGGACTGTAGGTTTGCTGTCTGTTTGTCTATCCGTCTGTCCGTCCCACCTGTGGTGTTTCAGACTAGTTTCCCATACCCTTTAACATAATTATCAACTAAAACTTGGTACAGGACTTTATTATGATAAGAACAAGTTCGAGTTTCAGGGAGTTTCGTCAATTTTTCAGTTATACCCTTTTTGGACTAAGAAAATATCACATCGGTAGGGGACATGTTTGGCAAAGCAATTCTCGCTCTTGTTTTTCTTTTTACCTCCATCACCGAAGGTGAAGGAGGTTATGTTTTTTACACCCCTTTCTGTCTTTGCCTGTTTGTTTGTTTTGTGTGTAGGATATCTCAAAAAGTTGTGGACGGAACCGGATGAAATGTTGTGGACAGGTTGGGTGTGTGAGAAGGATGAGCTGATTCGATTTTGGTGAAGATCCGCATCCGGATCCGGCTACTAGAATTTTTTTTTAAGTGATTCTTCACCATTGAGAGATAGGGCTAAACCGATATATTGCAGGATATCTCAAAAAGTTGTGGACGGATTCGGACGAAACTTGGTGGACACGTTGGGTGTGTGGCAAGGACTAGTTGATTCGATTTTGGTGCAGATCCGAATCTGGATCTTGATACGAGAATTATTTAATTTTTAATGAGATTCTTGACCATTGAGAGAAAGGGCCAAAAACGATATAGTACTGTATAGCATTATATTTCAAAAATGTATTGGACCCGATATGTTCTACTGGATCAGGCATTAAGTGGCGGAGGTATGCGCTCTACCGAGTGCCCTTGTAGTTTTCTATGTGTTTACAGAGAGCTGAATTCTTACAAATTGTTTTTGTAAGGTTCACCTGGCTGCACCTGGATGGGTTTGAGGGTAGAGGAGTTGCAGCCTAAACCCAAATTCTATCCAGGTTCCTCCTGATGACTTCACCTTTGCCTATTTGGGTTCCTCCTGATGGCTCCAATGTTGTATTGGTCTCTTATTTGATTAGGACCTCGACCCAAATGGTTAGACTTTATATGATCCTTGTTTTGTATGCAGAATTCACAGCTCATGGGGAGATAAATGACGGATAGAAGGGGGGGGGGTTCATAGACAGGATCAGAGGGGAATTGGGTGGGGGTTGGGGAGGAAGACATACATAAATGAATGAGTGTCAGAAAGGAGGGAGGAAGGGGTCATCAAGAATAACAGAGAGCAGGGGTAGGTGTGGGAGAAAGGATTGGGTGATGATTGACAGCACTCTTGAAAGATGAGAAGGAAGAGTATGAGAGACACAGGAAGTCATTTCCACAGACGAGGGAATACTGATGAAGAAAAAGGGGTGAGCATTCGACTTGTATAATTGTTGAGGACAACCGACTGTGTGGTTACAGAAGAAAAGTGTTTGAAGAAGAATGTTGCTAATTTCCTGTGAATATTTTAAGTGTGTTTACCCAATTGCATGATGTTGCAGCAGTGTTATTGCAACATGTTGCTTATTGTTTGAATGCTGTATATTGTTTGTGATGGAAGAGATGCAATTTGCTATTTTGACATTTTCTTTTTAAAACGAAGAATGCCAGCATGTCGTCCATTTATTATTTTCATCAAGTTTGCAAGAACCTGAATATCCAATGTTGTCGGGCAATCATTTTTTTTTTTAGGCTGTTTCTCGCAATCATTGCGACATTTTCATTTTGAAACTCTTTGCACAATGCATTTAGTGTTGGTACTTGGTACCGGATGGCCACAAAATCATGCAGGATGGAAAAGAATATTTATGGAGGAGGGAAATAAAGAAAAGATGTCCGTTAAACATGATGGCTGTGCATCCATGGTGCTCTCACAGATGAGAAGCCAAGTGATTGGAAGACTCCATCGAAGAGCAAACGGCCTTTTTATCTCTAAACAACAAAGGTTACCTTAACTTTAGTTTGAATGCTTTACCTTCTGTGATTGGCAGTACAGAATCCTGAAGTGTTGTTTTCAGTAAGCTAAAAAGAAAACAACAGCTGATTTGCAGTGATAGACATAATTATAGAAATCATTGAAGTTATTTTACAAGGAAGGAGGCCATTTGGCCCATCGAGTTTGCACAATGGTTGCCAAACCCATGGTTGTTTGTCCATGTTCTATCCTTTTAAATGCGGATTGCCAAGCAAGGATGCGGCACATACCATTTTACAAGTCTTTGGTATGACTCGGTCAGGGTTCGAACTACCAACATCCCCGACTCAGACTGAACGCGCCGACCATTTACACCACCGAGTCTGGTTTCTTTCCTGGATGTTTAGCTTGTCAAAAACATTGTTACTGGAAATGTACATGTCAATTTTTGATAAGTTGGCTCATATTTTTGGTGGGCACCTTAAATTAGCTATCATCCACCTGAAGTTGGAACCTCTTGGCCTGAGAGCCAAAAATTGTGACAATAACAGCCTTTTATAAAGTTCTCTTATAGTTTATGTGATAAAGTATTGGATGGGGTGTGGGAAGTGAGTAGGAGAGAGGGGAAGTAAGGCATTCATATTAACATTCCTGTAAGGAAGCAGAAATAAAGATTGGCATCCACTGCTTTAAAGGCCTTGCCGTCAATCATATACCCATACTTAATTTACGTCCTGTGTACGATTCAAGTACGTGATCTGTATTAAGCGGAGGATGCTCAAGCCCAGCGGTTTTTTTTTCCCCCAGTAGGATTAAGATAGACAAACAGTGTGAATTTGCAAAATTATAATTAGAGAAGCTTACATGCTTTTAGAAACGATATTGGTGACGGGTTTTATCGATCAACATATTTAAGTAGTGGTTGTGGTCCATCTCTCCAATGGCTTATTCCATTTGCTGTCGTAACTGTTGGCATTTTTGCTGTCTGTTTCTGTTGGCCTCGGATCTTTTTCTTCAACCTCAACAAGAACCCTTTTAACCATCTATCGGCCATCTCTTTCCATCAACCATCTTTCTCCACCTGTGGCCTACATTCACCTTTATCAAAAACTACCAATCGCTCGCACTTCGCCAGCTGACCTTGACTCGACTCTTTGCTGAAGACATGATTACCTTTATCAAGAATCGACATCACGATGGAAGTGTAAAGTGCTTCCCTCTTTATGGCACTATCTTTCGCTTTCCGAGGCACTGTCCAATCAGCCCGATCTGCTGGTTTAGGCTTTGGACAGTTGAAAATGCACTTTTCCTGTTGTGATTTCTTTGGGAGTTACACACAGTTTCTCAGGTCCATGCAGTGGTCAGCTTCCAGTACCAGGTGTTGTTTGGCTTGAACGATCTCAATGATCGCACTCCCCAATATTGTCTCCTCTAGTGCCAGCCTCTCCCTGTGTTGGATTACTTATATTATCCTCCAAAGAGCAATTTGCACTTTGTTTGGTCGCCCGTCTTGGATTCTGTGGTCTGAATTTTTGACGCATGTGGTGTGTCCAAAGTACGACAGTTTCTGTTTTAGCATCAGTGCTTCAAATGTACATGGTGGTCTAATTTCTTGAACCAGTGATTGTTTGTTCTTCTTGCGGTCCATGGAATTTTTAACATTTATTTCCAACACCACATTTCGAAACTGTCAATCTTCTTCCTTTATTTCTTTTCACTGTCCACGAATCACATCCATACATTGCAACTGAAAATTCCAGAGCATTCACCATCCTCCTCTTGGTTTGTTTTGTCAATCCCAACATGGCTGTTCACCCCAATGCAAACTGTCTATTAATTTCCCCTCGACATTCTGCACTCACTTCAATCTTAGAACCCAGGAAGATAAAACATTGTGCTATTTCCACAAAATTGTCTCCCAATTTGAACACTGATAATCTCAGTTGACAAGATTTTAGTCTTTTTTTTTCGGTTTAAATAAAGACCAGCGTTTTCACTTTCCTTCTTCACGGGTCTGTAGCAGTTTCATCAATTCCTCTTTTCTTTCTGCCAACAGAGTGATATCATCAGCATACCGTCGGACTTAGATTGTTGATGATGTTCCTCCAATACTGAATCCAGCCTCGATGTCATTCAAGTTTGAATTCCTCATGATGTACTCACCATACAGATTGAACAAGTAAGGGGGAGTGAATGCACCTGTCGGACCTCTTTTTAAATTTCAAGCCATTCTGTCTTTCCATACTCTGTTCTTACTGGAGCTTCTTGTTTAGTGTAGAGGTTTTTTTTTATCAGACATATCAAGGTGCTCTGATATCCCCATTTCTCTTAGCATAATTCACATCATTTCATGATCAACATAGTCAAAGGATTTGCTATCTATGTATATATTAAGCCGAAAATCTGTCTCAGGGGATTGAAGCCTCCGTCAAAGTCGGTGAAGCCTCGGTCGACACAAGTGAATATGTCTATTAATTCCGTATTGTTTGAGCATGAGTTGGACCATGTATATGTGTATCAATTACGTATTCTGTTCTTGCATATGGCAGCTTGGCTGCTGGGTAGGTATCATTTCTTGGAAGCGTGGCTGTGGCGCTGATGCTGTGCCCCTCTACCAGTACACTGGTAATCATTTTGTCGAGCTTGGAAGGATGACAGGCTGAGTCAACCCTATAACTTGTATGCTTCAGATGCGATTCAGATGACTTTTGTGTGTTGGACACGGAAGTAGTTTTTCACTTCCGGTTCTGTGGAACGAGGGAGCCGAGCCCTGTGTGTTGCAGGACGGCTGTAATAAACTTATCGGATCGTTTGGAATCCTTATCATCGATCAACCCAAGCATCAATACATGACATACCCCAGCTGGTGTTAATTCAACAAACAACGGGTCTCGAACTCAGAACCCTAGGATCCGAAGCCAGCCACCCTAGTTGCTAAGCCAACACCAGGCTTAATTATGTATTATTAGACTGTGACTATGTCAATTAATTACGTCTTTTAATTGGTAAATACTATTTTAATGTACATTTTTGACATTTCGACCATCTTAGACCCTTTTTTAGACACTTTAATATCCATTTACACCTCTCCCTTTCGATCTTTATACCTTGAGACCCTTTAGACTTCCGATGCCCCTAAGACTACTCAAGACCCCTTAACCTTTTGAACCCTGAGCTCCTTGGAATTTTCTTGTGCATGTACTTCCTGTACTCCATTCTTTTTTTTTTTCTTTTTTTGTCCCTTTTCTCAATATCTCCAACCTGAATCTTCATCGAATATAAATGCTTCTTTCTTCTTTCTTTAGAAGCATTTAAAAACATTTTAAAATGCTTCACTTTCCTTATTTCTCCATCAGGAGTACCCAACTTGTTCTTCGATTTCACCACAATATCTTCCTCTTCTTCTTCACGTAGTCTGTTTTCCAAAACTTCCTGTCAGCTCAGCACTTGTCCACCAACCTTCCTCCTGTACTTACAGCACTACCTTTCTCTGTGTTTTCAACAAAAATTATTACCACCCTTTGCATGATCTTTATCTCCCTTTGTTGAGTTTGGGAATTTGGAATTGGCATTCCTCCACTTCATATCCCCTCTTTCTGCACCCCCCCCCCAATCTCGCCCAACCTCATATCTCCTCCTTTCTACACACCTCTTTACCTGACCATCTCACCTCAATGCTTCCCCCCCCTCACCCCATCCCTCAAGACTTCCCCCCTGTCTTTCAACCTCCCAATGCCTCCTCCCATGTCCCTAACTGTGTGGACCTCAAACATCCAAGGTCTCCACTCCAACCTGACAGATATCTCAATCCAGACCACTGCTGATAAACTGGACATCTGTTTTCCAGAATCCTTCCTTCCACTCCCACAGGAAATCCTTGACTCTGTGGTGTCTCTCCCCGGTTATTGTCTCCTCCGATTTGGTAAGTCTGAACTCCCCAGCCCTAAGGCAGAGTTGTACTTTACATCCTTTAGACCCTATAGACCTGTTAGACCCCATTAGATCCCTTCGACCCTCAAGACCCTCTCGGGCCATTAGACCCCTTTATACTTTTTGGACCCACACCATATAAACATCTGTGGAGTCTTCTTGCAATATATAGACTATACTTTTTTCAGTAAGTAATGCTCACTCCACCCACCCTGAGGGTGGAGACTCTGCTGGTGATCCATAAACCAGAGATACACCTTCCTCTTTTCCTTTGCTTTGACCATGATCCACCTCAGATTTGCAATTTGATCTCTCGTAGCTCTTACAATGAGGAATTCGGTAAATTAAAATTTTACCTCTTGCCTTTGAGTTTGTGGTAATTAAAACCACAATTGCATTTGAAAAACTGGCAGTTTCACTCTCTGAGGACGTCATTGATCCAATTTCTAACCACAATGATCTTTGCTTTCAAGAGCATAACCTTTTGAATAGAAAATTAAATAATCTGTCATTTTCTAAAATGCATTTTTGTCCAACGACAATGCCTTCACAGAGTATTCACACCCCTTGACTTTTTTCACATTTTGTTGTGTTACAGGTTGAATTAAAAATGGATCAAATTTTAAAAAAAAATTGTCGTCGACAGACACAAAATACCCCACAATGACAAAGTGAAAAAATGTTTTTAGAAATTTTGACAAATTAATTAAAAATGAAAAGCTGAAATGTTTTGCATCAATAAGTATTCGACCCCCTGAGTCAATACTTTGTCGAAGCGCTTTTAGCAGCGATTACAGCTTCGAGTCTTCATGGGTATGTTTTGCACAATCCGTATGGTAATGTTTTTGCTTTTCACATCTGGATTTGGGACTTTTCTCCCATTCTTCCTTGCAGATTTGCTCAAGCTCTGTCAAGTTGTATGGGGGAATGTCGAACAGCAATCTTCAAGTCTTTCCACAGATTCTCAATGGGATTCAAGTCCATTTATTGTTCCCACTGTCCTTGCAAGTCTCCCAGTCCATGCTGCCGAAAAACATCCCCATAGCATGATGCTGCCACCACCATGCTTCATCGTCGGGATGGTGTTCGATGGGTGATGAGCTGTGCTCGGTTTCCACCAGACGTAGAACTTTGCATTGAGGCAAAAGATTTCAATTTTCTTATCATCAGATCACAGAATATTCTGCCTCATTCTCTCTGTCTTTCACGTGCCTTTTTGAATACTCCAGGGATGCTGTCATGTGCCTTTTTCTTAGGATTGGCGTCTGTGTGGCCACTCTCCCATGAAGCCTGCATTTGTAAAGTGCTGCAGAGACTGTTGTCCTTCCAGCAGGTTCTCCCATCTCAGCAAAGGAACTCTGTAGTTCTGTCAGAGTGGTCATTGGGTTTTTGGTCTCCTCCCTGACCAAGGTCCTTCTTGCCCAGTTGCTCAGTTTCATCAGATGGCTAGCTCTCGGTAGAGTCTGGGAAGTTCCATATTCTTTCCATTTCCTGATGGTGGAGCTCACTGGGCTCTTGGGAACTTTCCACACTCTCGAAATAGTTTTATACCTTTCCCCAGATCTATGCCTCCTCAAAATTCAATCTTGGAGTTCTACGGGCAATTCCTTGGACTTCATGATAGAGTTTCTGCTTTGACATGCATTGTCAACTGTGGTACCTTATATAGAATGGTGTGTTTCTTTCTAAATCATGTCCATTCAATTGAATTGGCCACATTTGGACTCCATTCAAGTTGTAGAGGTATCTCAAGGATAATCAAAGTAAATTGGATGCACCTGAGCTCAATTTGGAGTGTTATAGCATGGGATGCCTGGTGTTTGCTTAATGGTTAAGGTGGTGAGCTTGGGATCTGAGGATCCTGAGTTCAAATCCCCCTTGACTGTTGAATTAATACCAGGTGGGGTTGACTCTGCCTGTCATCCTTCCGAGGTTGGCAAAATGAGTGCCAGCTTTCTGGTATCCTGTGTCGGAGCGGTGACCCGTCCAGGATTGTACTCAATAGCCAAGGAGACTGTGCAGTGTTGGTGCTGCCGAAGCAGAGTATGGTCCCAATGGATGGATGGATAGCAAGGGGGTTGAATACTTATTGACTCAAAACAATTTCAGCTTCTCATTTTGAATTTGTAAAAATGTCTCAAAAAAAAAAAATCACTTTGTCATTGTGGCGTATTTTGTGTTGATCGGTGACAAAAAAAAGAATTCTCGATTTAATCCATTTTAAATTCAGGTTGTAAAACAACAAAATGTGACAAAAGTTGAGGGGTGTGAATACTTTCTGAAGGTGCTGTGTATGTATGTTTAACTGTGGTCAGGGGATGAGCTTTGCCTTGTCTTTTCGCAGTTCAGGGAGCATGAGGGTAATATATTAGACTTGTTCTTTAGCAAAATGAAATTAGTTTTTCTTAGCGTTGATTATATTGAGCACAAGGTAATTAATGCATTTGATAGAACAATATTTGCACAGTATTTTGCATTATGCTTGGACAAATGTGTATGGATGAACACCATAGGCCAGTAATATTCCCTCCACAAATTACAGGAAACTGCCATACGGCCTGATATCACCATCGACTCGGCAGTAACTAAGAATGTCATCATGATTGAATTGATAGTCCCGACAGAGGAGAACCTGTCCAATGCATATGCCAGAAAGAAAGGCAAATAAGAAGACCTGATAGCTGATTGTGAACATTGCAGATGGTCTGTAAATTACTTTCCAGTAGAAATAGGCAGTCAAGGATTCTACATTACATCTTTCAGCAAATGCCTCGTCTTCTTAGGCATTCCAAAAGGAAAGAGGAAGATTGTTATGGACACAGCATCCAAAATGGCCCTCAGAGCGAGCTCTGTCATCTGGCTATGCAGAAGCTCAAAGGCCTTCAGACAAATGTAATTACTGCTCACACCAGAAACATGCTTTGAGGGAAGTGGGACGGTTGAGCGCTCATAGAACCGGTTTATCCCACGAGAGTCTGGTCTGAAGTCCAGAAACCTCAGTATCGTTTCGAGTATCGTAGTATAATTTCAGATTATTGTTCCAACAAAAGAGATAGTCTGTGAACAAGGTGAAGATTTTTCCAAAAGTCATCTTTATAGTAGTATTATTTTAGGAGTGCTCATCCTAAAAGGGGTGATTGGAAGGCTCCACAGATGACTGTGCTTGTTCAGCAATTAATCCCCCCCCCCTCCTTGTTCTCTTTAACTTCAGTACTTATTACAACTGTAATTATTTGTAGGTTATGGATGTAAAATGATGAGTTACTATCCACATATTACTTCTGCAAAATATCATGGATCACTTATTCTCTACTACCCTCCAGATGGTCCATAATCAAATATGGAGAATGAGTCTTTAAAAGGATAAATCAGTCTGGAAAAAATAAGGACAATTAAATTTTGTCAAACAAATGTTGAGAGAGGTAACCACCATGGGAAATAAGGTGAGCGACATTTTGGCCATGAGCCCTTCTTCAAAGCAAGAGAGGTTATCGTACCTCTTTCCACATTTGGTTGAGAAAATGCATCGTCCTCACTCAAGTATGTGCTTTTTGATCACTAAATATGAAGATTTTTTGCTGTTGTTTGGCCTGGTTGGTTCTTATTCTCGTTCTTTTCTTTGTAGCACATGGCTGTGATTGCCATAATTTACTGGGGGTGCAACTGCTGCTGCTGATGCAGTACCCACTGTAGGTTAGAGCAGGAATTTAGAATTTGATGAGGGTGTTGGCAAATAAATCACCGATATGTAATTCAGAATTTTTTGTATGTACTTGATAGTTTGACCCTCTGTTTCTTCTGCAGCCAGCCCCCCTTTTCCTTTCCTCTTGTAATATCTCCTCACAAATCTCTATACCACACAATACCCCCCCCATCCCCCCCGGAACCTTCCGCACTTCTCTGCACTGGTCAACTCACTCCAGATACCCTCCATTTTCTCTGTTGTTATTCTTTCTCCCCTTCCTTTTCTAAAATTATTTTTCTCATATGATGATAATGCGAGCCTCTGCAGAAGCCTTTGACATTTATTCATTTATTTTCAATATCGCCTGAACAGCTCTGGACTTCCTTTGGAGATCCTTTGTGTGCCCATCTGTACGATCTGAAGAATCGCATGTTGCATTATTCTTATTGCCTGCACAAGGAGATCTCTCTTTTGTAATAACAAACTGAGGCTTCTCCAAACATTTCAAATACATTCTGTCATTTTGGCTTCCCATTGGGAGGGAGGGGGGATGGGGGGAAGAGGGAGATTTTTTTATTTTCCTGAAAACGCTCCACTGACTATGGAGAGAAAAGCGATGCCACTAAATGATGTTGCCAGCACCTGTACTATCCCAGGAAGTTATTTTCCCCAAGGTCAACAGTTGTGTTTGTCTCGTAGTTAAAAATGGAGTCATGTGTTGTGTGGTGTCTGTTTGCATGTATAGTTTCTTCGACAATGTTGTGATACCATCAGCATCGATATCTTTGGAATGGGTACGTTATAAAGTTTCGAGTATCATAGTATTAATTTCAACTCCACATTTGCTACACAGAGCAGAGTACACATAGTGGGGTAACAGGCAAAGTCATTTCAGGAGACATGCTTTGACTTCTTCATTATTCATAAAATTAATGTTGAGGGGTCCAAAGACTTCAAAATCGCAAGGTGACAAGCAGTAGTGGTGTTAAGGCCATGCAAACCCATGCAACTGCATGCAGCACTGAAAAAAAACAAGGGCCCCCACGCGGCCGATCGTGGTTCACAATCTTTCGAGACTGGTGGTCCCACTATGCCGGACAAGACACATCAACTTGTGAGTGGTTATAAACACCATAAAAGGAATGCTCCATCACAAGGGTAAAAAAAGCACACATGCAATTCGAAAAATAATATATTTAACTGGACAAAACAATGACAAAATTCGGGTGTGAGGTCAGTGGAGATGGCAAGTTAAGAATAATAATAACTATCTTTAACATATGCAAATGCAACAACAATCACAATAAAATGTGAAAACATACTTAATGCCTAATGTCAATACTTATCGATATTGTTCAGCAAATCCATGCTACAATTCATTGTATAATCAAAAAACACCCCCTCATTTGTAAATCGACTAACCCATGGGCACCACGATGGAACGTTGCATTTTTGAAATTTAGAGATGCCATCATACTCATCGAAAAATCATTTAAAATTTACTCTTCCCTACTATGCAACTACTGTGTTTTGCATGAGGCATCCAAATAACTTACGTTGCCACTTGTGACGAATCTTAAATGTAAGGGAAATGATTCAGAAACTTCCCAATCCATTTCCATTACAGTGGCAAGGTACTTTGACTTTTTAGAGAATAAGAGGCCATTTGGGACCCAGTACACACCTCTTGCACTATTCTTATTGCTTTAAAAAAATCATTTTTCATACAGAGACGAGGCTCGTTGAAGAGCAAGGAAAGAGAGGGGAAAAGGCAACATGCCGACAGTAGTGCAGTGGGGTAACTGGCAAAGAAATGAACGAACAATGAAAGAGGAGGAAAGCGGAAGGATCTTGCACAAGGTGAGTTGCGTAAGGGGTGTTTACTGGGATTCGAAAATATTGTAGGTAATAATAGAGGATGGTATTATATGGTGGTGAGCCACCAAAGTGAAGCCCTGGTGGAAAGAGAGGGATTCAACAAACTCAAAGACTTCAACAAACATAAGAAAAGAAAAACAAGAGTGGAGATGTGCAGTAAGTCTGGATTATTGGAGATTAATCATGAGGGGGTTGCTGGAAAAATGAAGTAGCCTGGAGAAGCTGGGGAAGATCAGATGGCTGATAGAACTGAGGGAGGAAGATTGGAGGACAGCTAGTAAAAACAACAGAGGTCCTGTCTGTGATGTGAGAGCAACAGGCCTTGTTATTTTGCCTCTTTATGGGATAAGCCAATAATTTTGTGAACTTTAGATTCCAGAGAATTGAGGAGAGACATGCAGTGCTGGTGTGAACAGACCATGAGGAGAGCAGTCCTGTATTGAGTTATGGACAAAGGCCTTTTGTTGACTGAGTGGTACAGATTATTTTTCAAGGAATGACTTGGACGACAGAGTATGCCGGTTTTGCAGATGCTTTTCGAGGCCATGTTTACTCTGGCCAGCCTAGGAGAAGTCATGGCTGATCAAGAGAGATACCTGGAATTAATTTCAAGTGAGAATGAATGGATGTATACAAGGAAGTTCAACGCAGGATGAGCCTTTCAAGCCCATGCATTTCTGCCAATATCTGTGTACCTCTCTATCCCCAAGGCTTCTAGATACCTATCGAATTCCATTGTAAACCTAACTACCATTTATGCTGCCACAATCCTTGCAGGGAGACTATTCCATGCAGTAACTGCTCTCTGAGTGAAATATCCCTGTCTTATGGGTCAGGTCAGGTATGGGAGCATGCACGAGAGCAGCGCGTTGCTGCATCCACTTTCCGCCGATACTCCAGGGACCTCCATTGACCATCCCTAGGCAGATGCCTGGCCCATCCCCATCTCCTTGAGATGCCAATCAACCTGCTGCAACCACGAGGCACATGGTCGGCCCATTAGCCTCCTCCACTCACGAGACTTCCTCGCTGAGAGAATCTGGTGAGCAGGATCAGCGTCAGGAAAACGAGCCACATGTCCATACATCTGCAGCTGACACTCACGGACTATGCAGGTAACAAGTCTCATTTGAGTCTCTCTCAGCAACTGCTCCTTGGACACAAAGTCCGACCAGCAATAGCTAAGGATTCTCCGAAGAGACCTGCGATCAAAGGAATTAAGTCTCCATCTCAGATCGTTGGTCAGAATCCAAGTCTCACATCCATAGAGCAAGACTGGAAGCAGCAAGGATCTGAAGACTCGGACTTTCATCCTCCCGCACAGGTACCGGCAGCTCCACACCCCATGATACAGTGAATCCATGACTCCCCAGGCCTGAACCAGACATCTATTGACCTCAGAGACATGAATATCACTGCCAAGGAAAGTGAATCTCTCCACGACCTCAACATCCTCACCAAAACAGGCACAGACAGGACAGCAGCATCCAAGATGTCAGCGAAAGCCTGGATCTTAGTTTTGACCCAGGAAACCCATAATCCCAGTGGCTCCGACTCCTCATTCAGCACCTCGAGGGCCCCCAAAAGGATATCTCAAGTCTCCGCAAAGATGACTGCATCATCTGCGAAATCAAGGTCAGAGATCTTGACATTCCCAAACGATGCACCGCAGCTTGATCTCTTCAACATCCTCCCTAGAATCCAGTCCATGCAAGTGCTGAAAAGTGTGGGGGCCAGTACACACCCTTGATGAACTCCAGTAACAACTGGAAATAAGTCAGAGATGGAACCACCACATCTCACAGCACTCTCAGTACCAGAGTAGAGTTCAGACATCAGATCGATCAGTTTTGGTGGCACCCCACGAAGACCAAGAATCCTCCAGAAGGCATCCCGATTCACTGAATCGAACGCTTTACAGAGATCAACATAAGCTGCAAGCAGCCCCTGCCGAAACTCTCGTCTGCATTCGGTGAGGACACGAAGAGCAAGGATACGGTCAATCGTTGAACTCTTTGGTGTTAAGCCTGACTGCTCTGGACGCTGGTGCTCAAGCAGATGGTGACGAACCCTATCAAGAATTATCCAAGCAAAGACTTTGCCCGGCACTGATAGCAACGTCACCCCTCGGTAGTTGTTGCAGTCTTGGCGATCACCCTTCCCTTTCCAGAGAGGGACAACAAGGCCCCTCTTCCAGTCAGTTGGGATGATGCCTGTGTTCCAGGCAGAGCACAGAACTGCATGCAACGACACGAGTGCAGCATTTCCACCAGCCTTGAGAAGTTCAGTGTGGATGCCACAGATCCCTGGAGCTTAACCCCATTTCAACAGGTTCACCGCAGCCTGTGTTCCCACAAGCGAAGGTGGACCACAGTTGATTGGAGGGTCAGCAACAGTTATTGTAACACCCCTGACGTCCAACTCGACAGCTGGTGGATCAGCCTGGTACAACCGCTCAACATAACCGGCCCAGCGGGCCTTCACTTCAGACTCCTCTGTCAAGAGCCTACCACTCTCTGCTCTATCTGCAGTACACCGAGGGATGGGCTTGGATAAACGCAATGTGCGAATTCCCATGTAAGCAGGAGGAGAATCACTTGACCACAGGTGATGCTCTACCCCCTCACAGATTCCTCGCACAAAGGCCTCCTTATCCACCCTCAGCGCATGTACAGTTTTACGCCTCAGCTCCCTGAACAGCTCAGCTCTGCCATTCAGCCTGGCCCTGTGACTCTGGTCAATGGTATCCAGTGTCCCTTGAGAAATAAAATTCTTCTTTGCCCTGCGGTAAGTTCCAAGACATCCACCGGCAACATCAAGGATGGTGGTCTTGAAGCACTCCACAACTCTTCAGGATTCCCGAAAGCACCCAGACCCCCCCCAAATCTCCACTCAGCTTTGTTTGCAAACTCCTCAGCTGCCCTCTCTTCCTTGAGCTTGCCAACATCCAGCCTAGGCTGGGATGGTACCATTCTCCTGGATTTAAGGTGCAATTTAAGAGTTGCTACAACAAGCCGGTGGTCAGTGTTGAGGAACTGATCACTCCGGTAGACCCTGCAGTTGTGGATCATCCTCCAGCGACCATGGTCAAACAAGGACATAGTCAATAGCCTTTGCCAGATCACCAGCGTTGGAATACCAAGTCCAGCGATGAGCTTGTGGGCACTGAAACCATGAACCAGCCACCCTCAGTCCATGACTTCTTGCAAAGTCAAGGAACTTAGTGCTGTTCAGGTTCACAGTCCCTGACCCATGGAGACCAACACATGTCTCACAACAAGACAATATCATTGCACAAAATGTCAGCAGTGAAGTGTTAGTTCTATGTGATCTTCAATAAAATGTCCACATCTCCTTTGAAATCCTCTTGTATTTGGAGTGAAAAAGTCAATTTTCTAACATGAAGAATTACTGATGGATTATATTATCCACCTGTCACTGTAGATCCTTATATAACATGTGTTTTGCGTTGGTTGCTGTTATGTATGAGTCGTCCTGTCGCATTCTTTCCTTTAACTTTCTTTATTTTCCACGATAAACTGAGGACAAGGAGATGGGTTTCTTCCAAGGGCAGCTATTATTTCTCAATGCAGAACCGTACAGCGCAATAGAGCCTCTGTACCACCATTTGCCAAATGAGCACCGAAGAGGATGCCACACTTACAAAGAGGAAGAAGAATCACAATGTCCACTCTTCCTCCTCCTCTCCCCACCCAAAACCAAAAACAGAAGTGACTCAAAGAAAATCCATACATTAAAATAACCGCTAAGCAGCAGCATTTGCTTATCAGTTATCAATAATAACTAACTACTGTATATACTATACACTTGTATGAAAGCAAAATTCACAGTTAAGCAACAAACAGTGATGGTTTATCATTGAGGCGAAAGCCTCGGGCCCCATACTTGAGGGGACCCATGCAGCTCATAAAACAAAATCACCCTCATCTTCACTGTTCAGCACCGAATAAGAAGCCCCACAAATATATATGATAAATAATTCAATATAGATGTTGATTGGATTGATTTTTTTTAAAGCATTTCTTGTAATAAACTTACACATTGCTAAGAGGGAAATAGTAAAACATGAATTGAAGGATGTCTTTGCTAATGTGGAAATAGCTTTTCAAATGTATCTATGCCTCATGGTCTCCAACTGAACTGGTAAACACAGTTTTTAAAAGCTGAAGCATATAAAGGATGAAGTTAGAGCAAACATGAAGCAAAAGCGGCTGAAGATGCTCTTGCTGATGTGTCGTACCATAGAGAGTGACATTTTGCGAGAACTGGGTTTCGATGATGTAATTTGAGATTTCGCAATCCAGCAAGCTTGAAAAGCAGACTTCTTTGGAATCTTATCAAATATGACAGAGTATACAAATTAGAAAATTCCCTGTTTTATTTTACCCAAAAGTAAAGTTTGTTTGATGCCGTTTTGTTTTAGCATACAGCAAAATATAATGTGTTAAGTTTCTTTGATGTTCGTTTCTCAATTAGCTCCAGTATCGTATGTGTAAATCATGTAAATGTGTGTGTGTGTATATATGTATATGTATATGTATATGTATATATATATATATATATATATATATATATATATATATATATATATATATATATATATATATATATATTTATATATATTGTTACGGATTCGCGCCCGCCGGCGTGCTGACGGCCACGTAACTCGAATCGCGGCACGTCGCCCACCGGACGGACAATCCAGTCGTGACCCTCTCGGACTAACGCCGGGAACCAGTCACGGGTGGACCTTTCGGTCTCACCGCGATCGAGCCAATCGGCCCCCGCGTGGGATAGGGTTGCTCGCCAAATTCGACCTACCTAAGTACCCACACGGAGGGTAGACCGGGCGATCGCACCTCGCCGCAGGTCGACTTCGGACACGGGCCACTTAAGCGACCCGTTCCGTACTATCGGGATAACCGAGCGGTGTTATCGTCGGCCTCGACGGTTCAATTAATTATCGGGCGTATTCAGCCCACTACCAACCCTTTACGTGAAGCAAGATGAGGATTCAATGAGAGAAATGACGAGGCGAAGCGGGAAAACAGTTCAACATAAAGCACATTTATTCGCGATGAACGGAAAGCACACATATACAATTCCACCAAAAGCACATAGAAAAGGAAAAGAAACACAATGCAATTTTACACAAAAAGCAAATGTAAAAGCGAAGACACAATGCAGAGCTAATACCGACTACCGAGCACACGGCAACACTTATACAATTCTACTTCACAGACGGCGCCGACAACACATACCCAAAACCAAGAAAAAGAACACCCTCAAGGATGAGGCGGGCCTGAGGCCGAGACCGGGTCGGGCCTACCCGTCTGGTGATGAGACGCGGAGCGGCGATGGTGCCTCAACTCCGCGGGCCTCGCGGACAGTGTCTGGTAGGGGGTGGGAAAAGGGGCCCCCTTGGTCGCACTATCTCAGCGCGGGGGGGAAACAGGAGGGGGTTGCTGATGCTCGGGGAAAGGAGGATTTTTATTCTGTCTCGAGTCCCGCGACAAGTGTCTCCACCTCGACCAGGTCGCGCCGTCGGCCTCCCTGGTGTGCAGCTCCCGGCACGACGCGAGCACCCCCTCGTCTGCCTTCGCCGCCTCTCCACAGCTCCGTCCTCTTCGCTCCGACTCCAACGCACACGACGACGACGACCAACGACCAACCCTTTTCTGACGAACGCAGCCGCTTATATAAGCCCCGTGGCTTCGCCTTTGACCCCCTGCCTTCGACCTTTCACCTCGCTCCCCATTGGCCCGAGAAAAAGTGGGCGTGAATGCATTTTGATCCATGAATTTGCATATAGCGACCGCCCTCCAACGCCCTGGAGGCGGGGCCAAATCGCCCCTCGCTCACCGATTGGACGGAACAAAAGTGGGCGTGTGTCGTTTTTGATCCGTTTTTGGAGCGGAAAATCCGTGGTTTTGTACACGCTGTTCGGCGCGCGCCCTGCACGAGTCCAATACCGGTACCCACAGCGGGGCAAGAACGGTGGCGATGCGACGGTTGCGAGGTGTGACGGGAAAGGTCGTGGCTGTTGTGGTGAAGCGGCGTTGTGGTGGGTGGTTGATGTTGTGACGACTGTTGAGACACGGTTGGCGGTGGTAACAATGGCGGTTGGTCCAAAATAAAGATACGAAAAGAAAAACGGCTATCCTGAAGAGTCGCAGCACGCATAAATGACATGTATTCCCACTAGACCACGGGTTTGGGCCTAACTACACATATACTTACCGAGATATCTCACCTAAGGGACCTGAATGGTGGTTTGCGAATTTGGTCAACCACAACACGACCCCCTCCCCTTTTTACAGACTCGTCCCGAGTCGTCAAATTTTCGTGTGCCATCATGTGTAGTTTTCCCCTAGTACATTTTACCTACGGATCCCTGAGTGCGACATTCATGGTATTCGTGTCCCCAAAATAAATAACCTGAGGGCTGCGTAACTACCTAAACAAACTCACTCACACGGACGACTTAAATAAAATTGCCGGCGCTAGGACATACATGCCGGGGGCGCACTCATATGTACAGTACATCTTAACCTTAACTTACAAATTTTACACTAAACCATGGCCCAGGATCAATGAACTCTGCAAAAGAAAAGCAGTTAGCAGGGAGCCAGGCTGCTCGCATGCAGTCTCTGGCTCAAAACAATGCAGGTGACAGGGAACGTGGCTGGCTGCTCACACGTAGTCCAAGGCCTTCCCTTTTGAACTGAACGCAGTGAACCACAACGGTGCATGGGCTGCACAACGCAGTCTCCGTGCCAGCTCAAGTGGCACACGCAATGAACACAACGAATGGATAGATGAATGGTTTGAATTGAACTCAGTGAACCACAACGGTGCATGGGCTGCACAAATGCAGTCTCCGTGCCAGCTCAAGTGGCACACGCAATGAACACAACAAATGGATGGGTGAATGGATGGACGCAAACACGGTGCACGGGCCGCCACTGCAGGCCCGTGTTGTAGCTGCCAACAGGGCAGTTCTCGCAGCTTGCAAACTGTTGCCTTGCGGATCCTGGCACACATGGAAATGAACACGGGGGGGGGGGGGCAGAGCAAAAATTGAACGGGGCTGGTGAACATGGGCAGTGGACATGGCATGGCAAAGGCAGCAGGCAAACACAGCCCGCAGAAGAAGGCCGCTGCAGGCAAACACAGCCGGCAGATGAACTGGCCGGCACAGGCCTTGAAGAAAAAACAGCCAGCCGGCAGATGAAGTGGGCCGGCACAGACCTTGCAGCAAAACAACAGCTGCCGATGAAGTTGGCCGGCACAGGCCTTGAAGAAAAACAGCCAGCCGGCTGAAGTGGCCGGCACAGGCCTTGAAGCAAAACACGGCCAGCCGATGAAGTGGCCAGCCTTTGCCGTTCCGTGGAGGTTGGTGGAGGGAGTGCGGTGGTGCTGGCCACTTGGAAGGCGGGCTCGGACCTACCTACCTGTCTCCCTCCCAACCTATCGCCTTTGCCTGTCACTGTACATACCCACTCCCTTAATTTGTCAAACCCCAATTTCGCCCCAACTTATTTTTTTTTTATTTTTTTTATTTTTACTTCCCCACTATAAATCGTCCCCTAACCCCCTTTATCGTCCTTGTTCGGCTAACCTATCCTGTCACCTAGCCTACTCCCAACCCCTACGTTCCCTTCCCGGAGGGGAGTAAGGGAGAGCTAACGTCCTGTGTCAAGGCCCAACTCAAGCCTCAGAATGGCCTCCCCAGAGTTCGGCGATCTTAACACCAAGTGGGTCCAGCGGCCCACAACGACAGCGAGGGGATGGATGGTGCGGAGGGGTACACTTCCTATTCTGCCCTATCCATTTAACTGTTAAACTACCCCAGGGCTTTCAACAAGCGCCTCGCGCTTAAGCTATTGGTTCTATAAACCCAGATTCCCGTCGCCTGTGTTGGTGTCCTCACAATTTCGGGCCTCGCCCCCCAATTTTCTCTCCATGCCCTCACACGGTCTCCTGGCTGGGACACGTGGCTCCCTTTGGCAGGCACGACCCTCTGCCGAATCTCCCGCTATGGCTCCCCCGGGCACTACACTGCCTCCGAGCCGACCAGCTCCCTAACACCAGGGAGTGCCCCCCATGGCACCTCCCCTGAAACGCACACGTGGCAGGCTGGCTTCCCGGGCCCCTTTCCGAGGGTCACCCATGCCCACAACACTGCCCACGCGGCTAATGGCACCCCGGGCCCCCGCACCAAGCAGGCGCACCCGTGCCCACTACTCTATCCCGGCCCCCCATGGGCCCATGGCCTACCGCGGCCGATTAGCCTGGTGCCCGGGGTACCCACTCAGCGATACTCACCTTTCGCAGCCACGCTCCCAAGCCCGTCAACAGGGCTCCTGCACCCCTCCAAATGGGTCTCGAGCCTACTTTCCCACCAACAGCAAAACGACCTCCATTTTTCAATTTAACTAACCCCCTAACTCACTCTACACTGACCCCGGGGTCCCTTGGGCGGGAGTCACTCCTCCCCCCAATCACTCATCGCACCATGCATTCCCCATTCGCTCCACACACACAGACCCGCTGGCCTCACTCACTCATCATGTACTCACCTCACAACTTTTCAACACACACACCGCTGAACTCTGCCATCCTTCTATCTGCATCCCCTAACTAACTCGTGCTCCCCCGTCGTCCCTTAAACTAGTAGCACGTTCCTTTTAACACTACGTAGCTAAACTACGTCCCCCCTACACATCCATAAGTCTGTCCATGTCCTCAAATCATCAAAAATCGTTTCCCATTTTCCCATCCTAAATCTGGCTACAATCCCTCTAACTAATCCATTCCACGGACTCCATGAGGACTTACCCCTGCCCCATGAAGTCGGTCTAACTAAGCTAACCCTTCCCCCTAACTAGTTTCCATCCTGTGCCCCTGGTAAGGGGGTCTTCCACCCCTTGCCCAGGAATCCTGTGCACCCGAAAGTGAGGCTTGCTTTTCTTTTTTTTTCTTTTTTTCCATGCGCAGCACCAGCGCGGCAACCCAGAGCTCGCGCACTTTGCACCTGCCCGTGACGTCATGCAGCTGCACGTGTTCCTCGTCCCTCCTTGGACGTTACCATCCGGCAGAGATACCCCTCCTGCCGGATTCCAACCCCACGTGCAGCCATGACGTCACCGTGCGCATAAAAAAAACACAAGCCCCACGTCTCGAGGGGTTCCCCACGCGAACACATGTGCTTTGCCCGTTGGAGCTTAACACACACGATCGCGTGGAGAACCCGTCCGGTCCAAATCCATTATCCTGCCTAAACTTTGTCCGTCCGCGGGATCGGCAAATCCACCGCGTGCGTTTCCGGACCGGGACTTCACTCTCGCAAGCGAGCAAGTGGCGGTCTCGTGCGTTGCACAGCACGGGCCTCGTGCTCACTGCTGGGTGAACCCGGCACGGTCCCCGAAACAGCTACAGCCGCTACTCGGCTTTCTTTCCTCCCATGTCGCCGTCGTCGCCATTCGACCCACGCACACCTGCGTGTTACGACGCTCACACTCCATTCCGTTACATTCACACCGGGAGACGCGGCTGCGTGCTCCCGCATGCCAACCGACATCTCCCTCACATACCGCTCTCTCACACACACGGGTCTCCCTTGCACTCGGCCGTTCACTCACGCATGCTCCCTCCCTCGCACACGGTGCCTCACCCGCGGTGCCTCATCCACACTCCGTGTCTCTTCCACACACGGTGCCTCATCCACACACGGCGTGCTGGGAAGCACGTACTCCGGCACCATCGCCACCACACCACTCACACACGAGGTCGCTTCCACACACGGGGACGCACTCACACCTTGCATCACACACACAGGGACAACCACACTGGGGATTTGTGTCCCCACAAGGGTCTCCGGGGCCTCTATACCCCCCAAGCTCTCCGTGCACCTGTCCACAGCACTCGTCCCCTCAACCTCGCAAAGCACGACCGAACTCACCTGGTCGTGACTCACCTCAAGGGGGCAGACTCCCTCCCCTCGTTCCTGGAGGAGGCCATCCAGGTGCTCGCAATGGGTCTCTACCCAGTCCGCCAGCTCACCCCCATTATCCTCCACTACCTCCGTGTGTGTGTGTGTGCGTCACTAACCTTGTCCAATTCACCCTCTATCTCCCGTGTCTCTATACATTTATAAGTTTCTGTTGTCGTCACCTCGTGTCTCGTCTCACACGTTTTGGTCTCCCCATTTAATTTTTCCCTTTCGGTCATCGGCACGACCCTCGCCCAACACGTCCCCCGAATTATTTTTTTACCCGCCTCCACCGCGGGCCTGTCAGCCGTTGCACCCCCTTCCAGCTCGTTTGCTCCCACACGTGGAGTCGCCATTCCCAGCTCCCTGGTCACGACCTTCATGCCCGCCTGCAGGCATCGGCCCATGTTCTGCGTCTCACCCCGGAGCTCTTTCATTTCTTCCTTCATGTTTGCTTCCATTCCGCTTATTTGCTTGTTCATGCCTTTCATTTCGTTTTTCATTTCATTTGTCATTGCCGCCAGCATGGCGCATAGCTGGGCCATGTCGGGTGCGCTTGGGTGAGCCGTTTCGGCAAGGGTCGGGGGGGGGGGTTTGGTGGAGAGGGGGAGGGGAGGTGTCATACACCGCGGCCGCTGCCGCACCCATTTCGGGCTCTGGGTTCAGTTGGGCGAGTTCGTTTTCCTGTACAACCAACATTTCCTGCACGGGTATTCCATCCTGAGCCATGGATTCTACACATTCTACATCCATTTCTAATACCCCCGGCTCCCGCTCGCCTTGAGACGCCATCTTGCTTCTCTTAAAGGGTTAATTTGAATCGCTCGGAATTTGGAGGGAATCGGGGGTCGCTTCTCTCACCCCTGGACCGATTCCCGTGAATTTAATTGGAGACAGGAGAGCCCGTTTTCCTGTTCTCCGATACCAGTGCCGCGAGGAGGGCGATGGATTTGTATCGCACGACCTGACACCAGTGTTACGGATTCGCGCCCGCCGGCGTGCTGACGGCCACGTAACTCGAATCGCGGCACGTCGCCCACCGGACGGACAATCCAATCGTGACCCTCTCGGACTAACGCCGGGAACCAGTCACGGGTGGACCTTTCGGTCTCACCGCGATCGAGCCAATCGGCCCCCGCGTGGGATAGGGTTGCTCGCCAAATTCGACCTACCTAAGTACCCACACGGAGGGTAGACCGGGCGATCGCACCTCGCCGCAGGTCGACTTCGGACACGGGCCACTTAAGCGACCCGTTCCGTACTATCGGGATAACCGAGCGGTGTTATCGTCGGCCTCGACGGTTCAATTAATTATCGGGCGTATTCAGCCCACTACCAACCCTTTACGTGAAGCAAGATGAGGATTCAATGAGAGAAATGACGAAGCGAAGCGGGAAAGCAGTTCAACATAAAGCACATTTATTCGCGATGAACGGAAAGCACACATATACAATTCCACCAAAAGCACATAGAAAAGGAAAAGAAACACAATGCAATTTTACACAAAAAGCAAATGTAAAAGCGAAGACACAATGCAGAGCTAATACCGACTACCGAGCACACGGCAACACTTATACAATTCTACTTCACAGACGGCGCTGACAACACATACCCAAAACCAAGAAAAAGAACACCCTCAAGGATGAGGCGGGCCTGAGGCCGAGACCGGGTCGGGCCTACCCGTCTGGTGATGAGACGCGGAGCGGCGATGGTGCCTCAACTCCGCGGGCCTCGCGGACAGTGTCTGGTAGGGGTGGGAAAAGGGGCCCCCTTGGTCGCACTATCTCAGCGCGGGGGGGAAACAGGAGGGGGTTGCTGATGCTCGGGGAAAGGAGGATTTTTACTCTGTCTCGAGTCCCGCAACGAGCGTCTCCACCTCGACCAGGTCGCGCCGTCGGCCTCCCTGGTGTGCAGCTCCCGGCACGACGCGAGCACCCCCTCGTCTGCCTTCGCCGCCTCTCCACAGCTCCGTCCTCTTCGCTCCGACTCCAACGCACACGACGACCAACGACCAACCCTTTTCTGACGAACGCAGCCGCTGATATAAGCCCCGTGGCTTCGCCTTTGACCCCCTGCCTTCGACCTTTCACCTCGCTCCCCATTGGCCCGAGAAAAAGTGGGCGTGAATGCATTTTGATCCATAAATTTGCATATAGCGACCGCCCTCCAACGCCCTGGAGGCGGGGCCAAATCGCCCCTTGCTCACCGATTGGACGGAACAAAAGTGGGCGTGTGTCGTTTTTGATCCGTTTTTGGAGCGGAAAATCCGTGGTTTTGTACACGCTGTTCGGCGCGCGCCCTGCACGAGTCCAATACCGGTACCCACAAGCGGCGCAAGAACGGTGGCGATGCGACGGTTGCGAGGTGTGACGGGAAAGGTCGTGGCTGTTGTGGTGAAGCGGCGTTGTGGTGGGTGGTTGATGTTGTGACGACTGTTGAGACGCGGTTGGCGGTGGTAACAATGGCGGTTGGTCCAAAATAAAGATAGTAAAAGAAAAACGGCTATCCTGAAGAGTCGCAGCACGCATAAATGACATGTATTCCCACTAGACCACGGGTTTGGGCCTAACTACACATATACTTACCGAGATATCTCACCTAAGGGACCTGAATGGTGGTTTGCGAATTTGGTCAACCACAACAATATATACATACATATATGATTTCTTCTTCGTAAAATTGAGAGAAAAACGATCCCAAAATATAAGTTGCCTTTTAGTTTTATGTTGGTTTCTCAGTTAGCTTAATACTGTATATGTACATTATTTGCTGCACATGTACATATATTGTTAATAATAATAATCATAGAAAAGGGTCCCCAGAATAAAATTAGCCTCGGGCCCCAAATACAATTAATCCGCCCCACAAACAAATGCCACTGGATGTGATCTACAAGTGGATCATGTCAGCTGATGCTGCCATTTTGTTTGAATGCAGGTGATCCATCGTGAAGTTTACCTTTTATGGAAATGCACCATTAATCCTACTATGTTTTGTGCAATAATGTGGAAGTTAGAGTCGATTTTTTTATTTTTTGCAACAGTCGCCCTTTGTGCCAATAATGATGAATGAGATGTACCATACTCTTATACAGAGCATTGGTGCTGCAGAAGCAGTTTCTTGGTAAAGGTTATGCTAAGTCTTTTGCTATTGCCTTCCCAGCAGTCATTCAAGGCAGGAATTTCAAATTTAGTCAGGTGGCTAGGGATAGCTCATCGACTCTTCGTGAAGGACACCATAGGATATCTAACGTCCACCAGGCACCAACCGATGCTGGCAGACAGGACGCCAAATTTAACATCCGTCCGAAGGACGGAACACATTTATGTCCCACCAGGATGACAGTTTTTAGCTGGGTTGAGATTAAAGCCCAGGCCTGACAGCTCAGATGTGAGTGTGCTTACCTTTACAGGCTCTCCTGCCAGCCAATATGGCCATCTAAACCATACCAATTAATGTTAAATGAATGACTATAGATGTAATTTCTGTAGTATTGAATATGGATGCTGCATTATCGTTACAAGAAAGTGTTTGGATCTTCCAACAATGTTAGGATCTGCCTTTCAATCAAATTTGTTTACAACCACTGTACTGTTGAAAAACATTAGACTTTGTCAAATTAACAATGTATTTTGTATCCCTTAGGAGACTGACACTATAGTTCAGCAGAAGTAGCATAATCGCCTTTGAATATTGTCTCATCTGGTTTTGAATCTTGAGACAATGATGCTACAACTAAAATTGTTGCTTTGGTGCTTCCCAGCAGGATATTGCACCAGAGTATATTTTGTCCTTTGAAGGGGATGTTTGGCAGCTGTCCCATCTTTTAACACTTCCTTGTGAACATTAAAAATCTAATGCAGCTTTACTTAAGGTTATACTTTTAAATATAAGTTGTCCAGGCACATGGAAAAGCTGAATAACAGAGGGTGAGAGGCCAACACATTGCAAATTAAGTGGAGACAATTGTTAACAATAGTGAGCATGAAGGTGGAGGTGGACAGATGGTTGAGGTCTGTGAGGATAGACTAGACAATGGATGGATTTGAAAGATAAGAGAAGATGGCAGTGTGCTATTTTGTTGAAGTTCTGGAGGGATGAGCAAGGCTGGATTGATTCAAGGAGGCAAATTCCACAGGTGAAATAAGTGGAAGTGAGCAGAAAGCTTAGATTTGGAGATGGTATCCTGAATTATTTGGGTTAACAGATGAGCACATGCAGCCAGCTGGGGCTGAAGAGGGACAAAAGACTAATAAATATACTAAGTGTGCAGGAGAGATGAGGCATGAAGCAGTAAACGACCACTACATCTTCTGCTTACAGTTTATTTGGGGAGTGCACATGGGTTTCTCAGGTCTGAACTTTTTCAAAAGCTAATTATAATCCACAGGATTTGGCTCGTCTAAATGTTGTCCTTTGTTCCCTGTATTGTTAATTTTATCACAAATCTATTCCCATGTCTTCTTGTAGAATGTAGATGCTTCGTCTTGTATCGATTTGAAGTTTGTGTCTCGGCCTTGGCTAGGCTGCATACCCAAGAGTCTTAAGTTCTCTGGCAGAGCCTACAAGAAGGTGTCCATTAATTGGAATTGGATGCCATTAAAGAGGTAGTTATAATAGTTGTATAAAATAGCTTTCCCTTTCCAATTGTATCTACTCGTAGAACTAGAACAGCACTCGGTAGAGCGCACACCTCTGCCAGGCTGAACAGTTTACATTTCGTATGTTACTGATGGGCCGAATCTGCATCTGTACCTTAACCAAAATCAAATTGGCTTGCTCTTGTCACCTACCAACTCATCCACCAAGTTTTGTTCGAATCGGTCCACAATGTTTTGAGATATCATGCTATATCTCATATTTGGTCCTTTCTCAAATGGCAAAGAATCACTTTTTTGAAAATCCTAGCATCCAGATCTTCACCAAAATCCAATCACTTGGTCCTTGTTGCACATCCAAACCTGTCCACCAAGTTTCATCTGAATCCGTGCACAACTTTTTTTTTAAATATCGTGCTATACAGTATATTGTATTTGACCATATCTATCTCTCAATGGTGAAGAATCAATTAAAAATCGTAGTATTTGGATCCGCATGCAGATCTTCACCAAAATCTAATCAATTGGTCCTTGTCACACCCCCAACATTTCCACCAATTTCTTTTCCGTATCTGTCCATAACATTTTGAGATATCCTGTTCAGTGTTCACAGACAGACAGGGGTGAAAAGATAACCTCCATCCACCTTCGGTGGCAGAGGTAATGAACATGTACTGTAATAACGGTGGCAACGAAAGGGTTAACATAAATTATTGTGAGATTTATCTCATCCTGTATATCTTTTCTCCTTTTTTCTCCTCTCCTCATTTTATCCTCAATTATCCTTGATCCTCATTATCCATTTTTCAACTTAAAATTGAAAAAGGGGGAAAAATTATTCAATAAATATCCCAAAAAGTTCCGCTTAACTTATTTTCGTCTCATTCTTCCCTTCTCCTTAGTCCATTGATTCTTTATAATCCTCCATTTTACTACTCGATACTCATTTGAAATGACAATTCTAAATGTTTCATTTCCTTTTGCTGTTCTTCCCAAACACCTCTCTCGAATGCAGTTTCTTTGTCCTCTATCCCCTTTTGTTTCCTTCCAGGATCGATTGTAAAACGATTCACCATATCTTGTCAAATGTATACAGCTCTACTTTTCTTCATGCTTTTATCGACACTTTTCTTCACCCTGTTCACAATTTCTGCCTTTATTTTGTTGCATTTAGAATCCAGGTGAAAACATCGTTTGCAGCGGGTGCAGACTCACGGCTGTTTGGGGAACCCAAATGGAATTTTTTTCTTCTTCTGAAAACCATTGAAAATCGAATTTGAAGGGAAAATCTTTTGAAATTATTTTGCTGATCACAAAGTGCTGAACCCCCCCCCCCGCCCCCCTAAAGTGTCCTTTATCAATTTTCGCCAGTGACATCATACCTTGAACCCACCTTGATCCAAATGGCGACGTACATGAAGAAACGGTGTATTTCGAGCTCAGATTCTGATATTGATTCCACCATCATTGGCAACTGTGAAGGTTCTCATCATGTTGAGACTGATCGGTGGGATTTTGAAGAAACTAATGGAGACAAAATTAGTGATGGAAACGCTTTTGGGGGGATTATGGAGCTGTATTCTTTCGAGCCTTATGCGAGTGATTCAGACGATGGTGACAATGGAGGTGTTGGTGAAGATGAAAACCCCGGTCGCATGTTCACTCCAGATTGGTAGGTTCTGTTTTTCCTTTCAATGGACGATTTATAAGGGATTTTGCATTAATTGACAAATCAGTTGTACGACACCAGCAGAAACACGGCATGACACAGCACGGACACCGTCCAGGCACACTCAGACACCATGGACAAAATGGGTGACAAAAGCTTTGGCCCACCGTTGCAGGCTGACCAGGTGTCTTGTATGTTACGGGATCATCCCGTTTCATACTTTCCCGGGACGCCATTTGTGTCTGTGGTTGTGCTGTGTCATGTTCGTGTCGTGCCGTGTGGATGTCTTGCCTCAGTGGAGGAGGGAGTGGTGCTGGGGGGAGGGGTTGTGGTGTGGTGGTGGGTATTGTGTGGGGACTGTGGAGGTGGTTGTGTGGAGGGGGGGGGAGAGTGTGGTGGTGGGTATTATGGAGTGATGGTGGGGGTATTGTGGGAGTGATGGTTGATGGATTGTGGGGGGGCATGCGAAAGGGGGAGTGGTCGCCCATGTACAGTGCATGTGCTGGCAGCTGGGTAGTGATGGTCTTACAGTTTTGAGAAACAGCTGTCTCTTCCCCTTAATTTTGGGGATGTCATCTTCTCTTAATCATGGTGGATAACCACAGGATCTAGCCATCTCTGTTGTTTCGCAACATGCTCTGGAAAATGTTCCGATCACAAAAGTGAACATTTTTTTAGGCCCGATCCACACTCGCATATATCGGACAAACCTCGTCCAATTTCTGGCAAACTTAGGGTCTTTCAGTCATTGGTATAGCATGAAACCATCTCAGTTTGTATTACTTACAACCACTAAGGATGCATCTACTCGGTTGTGGAAAATCGAAAATTATTCGCCATTTGAGTTAAATCGTAATGTGATATAACCCATAGACAGTACAAATCTGGCCATCGACTTCCAGGTGTGATGTCATGGCTAAGTGAGAAGAAGAAGAAGAAGAAGAAGAAGAAGCAGAAGAAGAAGACTTTTAATCTCCAATTTACTTACTTTATAAACCGCAAATTGGAAAAAAAGACACATCATATCTATTTCGTAGGGTATCAAGGGAGAGATTAGTGGCAAGATAGTCTGAGCATCTGGGTTCCCCTTTTTTAAACACTTCATTTCTGCTCCACCAAACATCTCCCATCCTGCATCATACCATCTTTTTGTTTTAGTTCACTCTGTAAGGCAAAAAAAGTGTCTATCCTTAGGCAAGTCAGAAAACATAAACATAATCTCAAGATTGAATTGTCCAACCAGTCTCCTTCCTCAAAATCTAGGTGGCACCTTGTCCTGTCCATCTCTGGTGTATCCTTCCCCTCCGACAAACGGCCTCACCATATAATTTGCTTGACCAAGGCAGGAATGTTTCAACCCGGTGTTTGTCTCTAAATCTTGTAAACCCAGTCCATCCTACTTCGGATCATAATCAAACGGAAGACCAAGAAGGAACCCGAAGAAGTAAAGGGCAAAGATGGAGGAACCTGGATAGGATTCGGGTTTCATCTGCTGCTCTACAAACATCAAAAACCCATCCAAGCACAGCCAAGTGAGCCTTGCACAAAAATTTCTGCAAGAATACACTTCTCCTTAGACAGATAGATAACAAAAGAGAGAAATAGAAAGATGAAAGAGAAGAAAAAGCAAGAATTAGAAATAAAGAACAATGTTGTCGGGAAGAACCCAAATCGATAGATTTCAGCAGTTACTCCCCAGGCTCAAATACAGCAACATGTACAAGCTACCAGAGGTCCGTCAACAGGGAAGCACAGTCTACACAGCATCAGGATATGGTGCAAACATAATGAAACGGAAGACCACTACACACCGGATTCTATCTTTTGCACCTGACAAGGTAGAGGAAAGTTCTGACCATCCTCCACTCTTCGTTGGTGACGGATCTAGATATATGTATTGGTTCCCGTTTCATCAAATCCTGCTCGACTGTTCTTGCTTCCTGCTTGCCTGCTCTCTTCAACCTGTCTTTCACTTTGGCTGCCTCCCATCTAACTCGAAGACCGCCAACATAATTCCCATTCGCAAGAAGGATTTGAAAAGCAGATCCTCTCAACTGCAAGCCAGTAGGTTTGCTTCCAATGATAAGCGAAGTCATATAATCCATCCGCAGACTTTCTTTTTGCCCATTCTTTACTCTTTTTTTTTTTTTTTTTAAACAGTACATCGTTCTCTGTCCATCGGTTTTGTTTGTCGCAGTCACTCAACTTTGAATATGCTGCTGTTTCTCTTTCTCACAACAGTGGGAGGTCCTAAGTCTCAAATATCTGGTCAGGACTGTCTTTCTAGATATTTGTGAATATTCAATATAGTCTCACATTTTCTGTCTCTGTTTGCTTGGCTTAACGACTGCAGTTTGCAAAGCGAGCTTCACAAATGGCTTCATACCTGACTTCCTCCTCTCATGTGGTAACACATTGCTATCAATGGTACCCTCTCCTCTGTAAATGGAAGATGGAGTGTCCCAAGCAGTTTTGGATACAGTTTTGTTCCTCGATGTAAACGACCTCTCCAGTGCTCTCAAAAAACCTTCTCTTCTCTTCACAAATGAATCCACATTATATCATACAGTACACCCATACCACTGACAGTCAGACAGCAGCTGCCTCACTCTGCTGATCAGGAATTGATTAAATGCTGGTCTGACAAATGGAGCATGTCTTTCAACCTTGACAAATCTCAGTTTCACCCTCTCCATAAGGATTGTCAAATGAATTCACCTCAATATTTCCAAGGTCATCCACTGCAAGAGACTCAGTTTCTGAAATTTACAGCCCTCAATGTCAGCCATCATCTCTTCTGGACTGATCATAAAGCAAAGCTGGCAAGCAAAGCGAGCTGCAGATGGGGCATCCTCTGCCATGCCAAGTCATACCTTGAAAGCTCAGAACTACTCACAGCCAACAAGGTATTTGTCCACAACTTATTGGTGTATTGCTCTGCCCTATGGGCTGGTACCCTTGCATCATATCTATTTCTCCTGGATACTGTGGAAGCGAAAGTTCTCAGCATTAGGCATCTCCCACGACGATAAGACAAAAGCACAAGGTGTGTTGCTCTCACATCACGATCATGTTGGGAGCCTCTCTCTTATTAGTCCCCGACTGTTTTCACTGGAGGGGACTTTCGACTTGCTCTCCATCTGTCCGTCCGTTTGTCCATCCCACCTGTGGTTTTTCAGTCTTTTTCCCCATACCCTTTAACAATTTAAACTGAATCTTGGTACATGGCTTTATTATGATAAGTTACAAAACAAGTTCGAGTTTCAGGGCGTTTCATCAATTTTTCACATAGTTATGCCCCTTTTTAACTTAGAAAGTATCACATATTATACATGGGTCAGTGTTCAGCTGCCCTGACTCCACCTCACTACTTTACTTACACCCAATGGCTGTACAGCGAGCCTGACTCCACGCCAATAAAATTATGTGCCACCATTGCATGAAGCAGCACAGATTGGCAGGCCTTAGGCCTGGATGTTTGTCCATGGCCCAGTGCAATTGGAATAATCCCAGGTATATAACCATGATGTATTATATATGCACATAAGCTGTACGCATGTTTTTGCTTCATGTTTGTGCATCGGGTTATTTTTAATTGAAATAGGCAAAGCCGAGAAATTAATGAAACGTGCTGGGTTAGGAAAGTTCTTCTTCTTCATTTTGCGTCCAGTATCGGCTCGAATGTGTGTTAAAGCAAACTAATTTTTAGATCCTCGTGGAGGATCTCCAAGTCTTACTCGCGTTGTTGTTCTTCATCTTCTTCTTGTGGACTTTTTTGTTTCACAGCCTACAGTTTTCATCGAAACTTCCAGAAACTTGGCGTATGTATGTAAAAATACCCCGCGCAGACGGTACCCATCTCCGGTTTTGAAAATTCCTCCTAGAAAAAAAAGTTATGACGTCAAAAATGCTAATGGAAATCACCTGAAAAAATTACCTCCGAAACTAGGCAAGCTTTTTGAATTCTGTTTGCAGGAATCGAACAGGGCATTAGCAGAGATTAATTACCGCACATATGATACATCACTATGACGTCACATCAATTTTTATGACGTCATTCCTATTTTTTGACATTTTTTGTTTCACAACCCAGAGTTTTCATCGGATCTTCGTGAAACTTGCCATGTATATGCAGAAAGCCCACGCGCAGGCAGTAACTATCTCCGATTTTGGAAATTCTTCCTAGAAAAAAAAGTTGATGTCATAATATCGCCGCTAATGGAAATCGCCTATACCATTATCTCCAAAACTAGGCAAGCTGTTTGAATTTTGTTTGCGGGAATCAAGCCGGGCATTAGCACAGATAACACTGAACAACAAATTTCAAAAATTTTTTTTTACTGGAGATGTGTATAGTGATTAAGACTAATTTGGGTACGCTGATTTCAAAAATCATAACCGTTTTGCTGTATCACGTCAGGATTTTCAGGAACAGAAATATTCCCATTGCCTAGAAGTCAGGATTTCAATGAAATTTACATATGTCTTTAACATGTCTATTTCGTACAATTGTTGTTAACTTGTGTTATATTTCTTTCTTTCAGATAAAGATGAGTAGGCGTTCCTGTACCAATCATCCTGACAACTTCTGTTATGTCTGTGGTCGGTATACCAAAAAAGATCAACAGCGAAGTATATCTACAGCAGTGAAAATGAAGGCCGCCTACTTTCACTACTTCGGGTGTAAGGTGGGGGACCAAGAACAGAGCTGGGCACCACACATCTGCTGCACAAGCTGTCACACAACCTTGACTCAGTGGTTGGTGGGCAAGCGCGCGAGCATGCCATTTGCGGTGCCCATGATATGGCGTGAGCCGCAGAATCATCATGATGATTGTTATTTCTGCTGCACAAGCATCGCTGGCTTCAACAAGAACAATAAAGGTCACATCAAGTACGCTGACTGCGTCTCTGCTCGTAAACCTGTGCCTCATGATGACGAGAACCCCGTTCCAACACCTCCAGCTGATCAGAACATAGCTGTAAGAAGTGGTGAAGAGGATGGTGATGATGAACCTTTTGAACCCGACACTCAAGAATCACACCTTCTGAACCAGGGAGACTTAAATGATCTTGTAAGAGATCTCTCGCTGTCAAAGGCGAAGGCAGAGCTGCTTGGATCAAGGCTGCAGCAGTGGAATCTACTTGAACCTAACACCAAGATATCCTTGTTCAGAGCACGTCACAGAGACATGGCTGAGTTCTTTGAGATGGAAGACACGATGACATTCTGCAGTGATATCAACGGTCTGTTGAAAGAACTTGGGTGTGATCACGATCCTGCAGACTGGCGCCTCTTCATCGACTCGGGGAAGAACAGCTTGAAGGCTGTTTTGCTCCACAATGGCAACGAGAAACCATCAGTCCCACTGGCTCATGCGTTCGGCATGACAGAGACCTATGCGACTATGCGGCAGCTGCTTGATTCCATCAAGTACAATGACTTCAACTGGCACATCTGCGGAGACTTGAAAGTGGTGGCGCTGTTGTTAGGGCTGCAGTCAGGCTACACGAAATACATGTGCTTCCTTTGTCTCTGGGATAGTAGAGACGACAAGAATCACTGGACGAAGAAAGATTGGGAAGAGCGAAAAGAGCATGTACCTGGTCGACACAACGTGAAGCATGTCGCCCTTGTCGACCCAGCCAAGGTTTTCCTTCCACCACTCCACATAAAGCTCGGCTTGGTGAAAAGTTTTGTACGGGCAATGGATCTGAATGGGCGTGGGTTTTTATACCTCAAGGAAAAGTTTGGCAACACCTTGTCGGAGGCCAAGATCAAGGCTGGTGTCTTTGTTGGACCGCAAATCCGACAGATTATGAAGGACGAAACTTTTCCGACAACTCTAAACCCCAAAGAGCTGGCAGCGTGGAGGAGCTTCAAAGCTGTGACGGACAACTTCTTGGGGAACGAGCGCGCGGACAACTATGAAGAAATAGTGCAGCAGCTGCTGGAGTCCTTCAGGAAACTTGGCTCCAGGATGTCCCTGAAAATCCATTTCCTACACCAGCACCTGAACTTCTTCCCTGACAACTTGGGAGCAGTCTCGGACGAGCACGGCGAGCGATTCCACCAAGACATTTCACTCATGGAGACGCGTTACCAATGGCGGCACAACCCGAACATGATGGGCGATTTCTGCTGGTTCCTGCATCGTGAAACTGACACAGAGCAGCACAAACGCAAAGCCAAATGCCTAAAGCATTTTTAATTACATTCTAGTGGAGTTTTTCTGTAATTTCTATAATTTTGAAGCATTCATGATGAAATAAATGAATAAATGAATTTTTGTAAATTTCATTGAAATCCTGACTTCTAGGCAATGGGAATATTTCTGTTACTGAAAATCCTGACGTGATACAGCAAAACGGTTATGATTTTTGAAATCAGCGTACCCAAATTAGTCTAAATCACTTTACACATCTCCAGTAAAAAAATTTTGTTGTTCAGTGTAATTTATCGCAAACCTTATACATCACAATGACGTCATATTCGTTTTTATGACGTCATCATTAAGAGGACGAGGATCTTAGCTCATTTGAGCTTGTTACTTCTTTTACCTCTGGTCTTGCTCCCTCTGTTCTATCATCAATCTGACCCTCTCCAGCTCCTCCAGGAAATAAAACGTTCTTCCACGAAACTCGTCTTAGTTAAACTCCCAAAATCCCTATTACTGCACACCGACCATTCTTTTTTTTTTCTTCTTTATTTCCTTTTTCCTGGTTGTGAAACCACCTTCTTGAGGCAGTTCAATCCCACTCTTCCCTACAGTGCTGCAAGTTGATGATGCATTGTCATCTCATTTAACCCCCCCCCTCCCATCTCTGTCTGTGATCTTTTCTACCCCCATTCTCCCCAGTTAACCATACCTAATCTAACCCAACTATTTTACTTGCAGGTTATTGTGTTTCCTTCCCTCGTATCTATCCTCTTTTTCTGTTCGTTCCTTCCCTCGCTTGCATTTTCCTCCTGTTCGTTACCCTACTGCCCCAGTGTTAGTACGTCGCCTTTTTCTCTGTGTCATCTCCTTTCTCCATGAGCCTCCAGTTTGTATAGAAAAGAGTATCAAGTTATTTCCAGTGGAAAGAGATCGAGGCTGTACTTTGGCCGCTTGCTGAGAAATACCAAAATACTCTCGGTGTCTTTGAATCCACTGCTTCCAAGCGAGTACAATATGCAATGCTGCAACACCATTCCGCAAATAATACTGCAGCTTTGTATTGTACACCATTCGTGAAAGACAGTGGCTGAAGAATGACTTGGCTCCACAAAGTAAGCTAAGCCAATCCCCAACCTTAAAGACGAGCTTCATGAGATTAACAGACAGGATATTGGCATGCTACTTGCAAAAAGTACTTGTTTTGTTGATAAGAATGGCCCGATGAATCGTGTTTCACTTTGCTCGGAATGGCACATCATTGCTACATGCCTGAACAGATCTGCGCATGGGTTCAAGAAAGCTCAAATTCTATTCGGTGAGAATTATAAATTTATTCGATGTAGCTCGTTTTGCCTTCACTGGTGTTTCTTGATTGACAGCACAGTATTAGCATAGCACAGAACCTCAAGCGATTCAGTCAGCACCAAGTTATCCCGAATAATCTCACGATTAATGGGGATTCCATCGTCCACTGCATCCACAACGAGCATGATTTTATACCAACATTTACTTCATTAATACTGAATTATCTCCTGTTTAGCATCATATATATTTATATTTATATATATATATATATATATATATATATATATATATATATATATATATATATATATATATATATATATCCAAATGATACCTATTTAATCTGTGTACATGGCTGCATGGTGTACTCATAAGAGCTGCAGATACAGGCACACTTGTCATGATGTACACTCTCGAATTGGACAATGGGATTGCTGATGTCAACTGTGTTATTTATGATCGATTTCGCTGTGAAATAGAACAAGAAAAATGAGAAAATTTAAACCAACATCCAAATTTTCTTGCTCCTTTTAAGATGGAAACATTTCCACCAAACTGTTCCACCCCCCCCCCTCCTCCCCCTCCCCCGCCTCTACCAGCCTCCATACCTTCTTCCCCACTCATCGAAAAAGTAAAGTAGCTCGTGGTGAAACGATGCTTGTTTGGTAAAGTGGAAATGGTCCTAAAAGAGGGGAAAATTCATGAAGAGTGCAACTAATTGTACTGCTGCCATCCATCTCAGCATGGATTTTGTTAACCCTCTCACTGCTGCCACAAAGTACATTCTCTTTCCAGCTGCAAAGGGCAAGGGAATGGCATTTTGTACTACCCCTACTACCAACTACTACTACTGCTACTTATTTAACGGCCACAATTATTTAACCTTCTTGTGGAGTCAGCTGGTTTATTTTGTGCCAAGTCTTTCACGAACTGGCTGGCCATGCCTGACGTTCGAATGAAAGTGGCAGGAATTTGTAATTTGTTCAGAGTGCAGGCGATAACTCGCCCCCTCTTCATGAAAGATACCATGACATCTTCAGCGTTCACCAATATTATCATTGCTGACAGACGGATCCTCCGGCTTAACGTCCTGATGGATGGCGCACACATTGGTGCTTCGCTCTGCCTGCAAAAAACATGAGGGTTAGAGTTTGTATCTGTGTCGAGATTCAAACCCAGGTTAAACAGCTTGAGGGCACCTGTGCGCACCCCTACAATGTAAGCTATACTGCCAACCTTACCGTTTTATACAAGAATAACACGTCTATAAAATGCAAATTTTGGTCAGATTTCATACATGCCGTTCTCATTGTAACTCATTGCTGCTTGTGAGTGAACACAATAATTAACTAGAAAGGGAGCACTTGGTAGAACGTGCACCTCTGCCACATAGTGCCTGATCCACGAGAACATATCGGGCCCAATACATTTTTGAAATATCTTGCTATCCAGTACTATATCGTTTTTGGCCCTATCTCTCAATGGTGAAGAATCCCTTTAAAAATGAAATAATTCTCGTATCCAGATCTGGATTCGGATCTTCACTGAAATCGAATCAATTCGTCCTTGCCGCACACCCAACCTGCCCACCAAATTTCATCCGAATCCGTCCACAACTTTTTGAGATATACTGCACACAGACAGACAAACAGACAGACAGAAAAAGGTGAAAATATAACCTCCTTCGCCTTCGCTGGTGGAGGTAATGAATGAAGAAATGTACAGCACACCTCATCATATCTAGATACATAAGAGTGAGGTGTGTGTGTGTGTGTGTGTGTGTGTGTGTGTGTGTGTGTGTGTGTGTGTGTGTGTGTGTGTGTGTGTGTGTGTGTGTGTGTGTGGCCTTTTCTTTGATTTCTATACAACTCCACCCAACTGGACCAATATCCACCAAATTTTGCATACATGCTGAGGGTACCCAGGGTCAGGTGATGGGCACAACCATCCTACCCCAGGAAGGAAATTATATGCAAGTATGGATGTGAAGGTCTGAAAATAATTTTTGAAAATGGTTGGGCCAATCTCCACCAAATCTTGTGTATGTGCTGGGGGTACACTTGTCAGGTCATGGTCACACAACCACTCCACTCCCCAGGAGTGGAATTTTCTGCATGTACGTATGTATGTGTATGTCTGAAAATCAGAAAAAAACACAGCTGGTCCAATCTCCACCAGATTTTGCAAATGTGCTGGAGTTAATCTATGGGCACACAAAAAATCCCCCCCCCCCACCACCACCACCACAAGAAAATACTCTGTACATATTTGTGTGTATGTCTGAAAAATCATATAAAAACGAGAAAGTATCTCAAAATGCAAAGCCCGTCCATGTCCTCTTTGTACTTGAACTAAACTTGACAAAAGTGACATCAAAAAAAATTGTACATTTTATTATTTTGTGTTCTTCATATTCTCATAATAAAGGTTTACTGAAGGTTTGATGATAAACCCAAAATGGTCAAAATGTTATGAGCTGGAGTCGTCATTGTCATTACATACCATAATCATTATTACTAGTAACAGGCGTGCACAACCATCCTTAACCATGTTGTGGAACGTCGGCCGAGGCCTTCACTTTTTTTTCCTTTTTCACCTTTATTCGCTTCAGCGATTGACACAAAACTTTCAACATAGGAACGCCTACCCATAGATAAATTTTAAAACGAAGTTACACGATGATTGGATGGAAAATGTGGCCAGCATTCTAAAAAGTCTGTTTTCTGTAGGCATGAGTTGCAGGGTGTTTCATGTATTTGGAATAAACAACCTTGACCTTTCTTTGGTCGGCCTCAGCCGAATTTTCATTATCATAATTATGTGCCATTGTCATTACCATTATTGTCGTTATCATTATTTTCATTGCCATTATTTTTATGCACCATTATCATTGTCTATTATCATTATCAGTTTCATTATCATGATTACTCTGCATTTATCAAAGAAGCCCTGAACACTTTTGTTCGTTTTCCCTGCCGAGAGATAAACAGTTTACAGGGAGTGGCCTCCATGTAAAAGCACTTCCCCCCCCCCCAAGCAACCACATTCTTGGAACTCATCTCCAAAGGGGGGGGGGACTGCTGCTAGGTGCAGCTGTTCTGTGTTGGGCTGTGAGAGCTATTTATAATTTCCATAACTTTGCCCTTTCACAATTTGACCCAATTATTAATTATTTTCTCCATATTCTCATAATAAAGGTTTGTTGAAAATTTGATGACAAGAACTCAAATAGTAAAAAAAAAAGGCCTGGACGAATACAAAGAAACGCGAGCACGAGCGTGCACACACACACACACACACACACACACACACACACACACACACACACACACACACACACACACACACACACACACACACACACACACACACACACACACTCCCTCACTATTGAAAAACACGTCTCCCACCAGGGTGGGTAAAATGGCTGGGCCAATCTCTACTAGATTTTGCATACATGTTGGTGGAACCCAGGATCAGGTCGTGTGCACACTCCCCACCCCACAAAGCAATTTTTGGGTAATCGATAGAGTCGAAAAAATTTTTTTTTTGATCTACCCTTATTATCAGTATTTCCATCAATATGTTTCTGTCTGTCTGTCTGTCTGTCTGTCTGTCTGTCTGTTGGGTAGTCGATCTAATCGAAAAGAAAAAAATTTTGACTTTTTTTTGAGATTTGTTCTACCCTTATCAGTATTTAAAATGGCGATTTCAGTTAATGCAATGGCGATTTTGATGAAACTTGGTTGGTAGGTTCATACCATGACCTAGTTGTGTGCAAATGAGAACCGTTGCTATGGACACCACCGTTGCCAAGCAACGGGACTTTGAAATTTTTGAAAAAATCACAAAAAATTTGTTTTTTGAAAATCAAAAAATCGGGCCACGAGCGACTGTGGGCAGTACATTCAGCCATGTTGTCAAAAATTTCCAGCCGGATCCTATGAAAACTGTCGGAGAAGATAGACTTTGAATGAACCCTGGTCGAAAACAATAAAAAAACGAAGTTCATTATATCTCAGGGACTATGAGTCAGATATACATGAAACTGGTATGGTAGGTTCATGGTATGTCTTAGTTATGTGTGAGAAAGAATTGTTGCTATGGACCCCTCCGTTGCCGAGCAACGGCCGAAAAACCTCTAAATGTGGGGGTATTTTAACGAAAAAACAAACTGCAGCATTAACCCTTGAAGAACATTAACCCTTGAATCATGAATTTTCTTGTGCTTAATCCTCAGGTCATTCCCCATCGAACGTGCCCATCACGTCAGGTTCTATTGGGTAGTCGACTACCCATGTCCGCCTACCGGCTTGTTAACCTCCGCCATCGAAGATCGGAGGTTACTGTTTTTACCCCTTTCTGTTTGTTTGTTTGTTTGTTTGTGAACAGTATTACGGAAAAACTCCTTGACGGATTTCGACTAAACTCGGTGGGGGGGGTTAGGTATGGTCCAAGTATCATGCCATGAGATTTTGGACTTGTTCCCCCCCCCCTAAAAAAAAATTGTTAGAGAAATTTTTTTTTTGCATTTCTACATGTTTTAAGTGATTTCCAACCCCCCCCCAAAAAAATTGTTAGAGAAAATTTTGTTTTTGCATTTCTACATGTTTGAAGTGATTTCCAACCCTCCCCCCAAAAAAAAATTGTTGGAGAAAAAAAAAAACATTTTTGCAACTTTTTTTTCAACAAAATTTCGATTTCTTTTTTTTGCATTTCTATATGTTTTAAGTGATTTCCAACCCCCCCCCCCCCAAAAAAAAATGTTGGAGAAAAGAACTATAACTCTGTCAGCACTGTTGACATCATATTTAATGAATAAGATATAAGGTTCACTTGAGTGACCCAGCAGTATTGTCGGCGGAGGTTTTGCACTCTCCTGAGTGCTCCCCCTCTAGTTTGTATGTGTGTTTGTACGTCTGAAAATAAAGAAACTGACCCCAAAGAAGGTAATGAGCTCAGTTGGTCCATAATTGCTGTGGTGCACTCCCAGGTTAATTTTTGCAGCAGCTTTAAACATCAATCTTCTTGATGGTTTACTAAAGTCTACATAACCTGATCTTGACTGGGTGACCCAGCTTGTTAAAGTAAAGGTGTTTCTGTTTGAGAGGGAGAAATGAACAGGGAAATTGGAGTTGTTGCAGTCATAGGAGAAAACATGATGAACACAAATATGAAAAAAATGATTATCTTCATGCACATAGTCATCAGCAATCCTTTGTTTGAAAAGGAGAGGAAATAAAATGAGGATTTACTATCATTTAACATGGCCACGGTATTGAGGGAGAAGATTAAATTTTTCCTTTTTTTTTCGAATTGGCAAAATAAGTATTTGTTATAAGGTGGGAGAGCCTGAGGAAAAGGAACAGCGTTAGGATGTAAATGTGAAAACTGATGATTGTGCTTACACCGATTTTGGTGAGTATGAAAAACACTTTCAAAGAAGGGTAAATTGGTTCAAAAGGAAGTTGGATTGATATTCAGAGTGAGAGGGAATGGAAAATACAATAATGGAGGAAGGTGTGTGTGTGTGTGTGTGTGTGTGTGTGTGTGTGTGTGTGTGTGTGTGTGTGTATGTGTGTGTGTGTGTGTGTGTATGTGTGCGCGTGTGTACGTGCGTGCGTGCGTCTACAGAAAGGCTATTTGTTTATCTGCTTACTGTCTGTCTTGTGAATTATTTCTCATTGCATTGTTTTGTCTGTCTGAATGATCATCTTTATGCACCTTTCCTTTTTGTCTCATCTTCTTATTTTTGAGAGTCTTCCCAATAAAATAGGAGCAATGTGTGTGTACAAATTCCCATAACAATACAGTAATAGGGAATAGATATTTTATTAATACAGTATAGATCTTTTTTAGCCTTTTAGACATCATGCAACTCAGATAAGCAAGAAGACTCATCCAAACAGCAAGAGAAGGATTCCTCATGTATACTTGTTTCGACAATCTTCTCGTTCAACTTCGAGTATGTCAACCGATCCGAGTTCCCACTCCCCCCTCTCACACCCCTCCTTTCTCCCCATTCCATCCCCTATCTCCCCCGACCCCTCTCACCTCACGCTTCATCAACCGCTGCAGACGGTGCTGAGTTAATGTTGTGTATTCACTGTAGTCTGGACCTCATTGCCTGCTTTAAAGGATGTGACACAATCTTGATGGGCCACATTGCCTTTTTTTCTGTTGGCCATTCCCCGAATTTCTCTGTAAACCTTTCCAATGTGTTTATAGTAATGTCTTATTTCACAATCGGCTTCTTTCTCCCCTTGGCATGTGTGAAGCTTGTTGTTTAATTATTTTCTTGGGTTGCTTGGCTTTGACCCCCTTAGTTCTTGGGCAGAACGTTGGCATTTTTGGATGCCTATTTCTATGAAGCCTCGCAATTTATTGTCATGATGTTCTGACTGGTCATTGGGGGATGGAGGGGGGGGGGAACAAATAAATAAAAGGACAGTTGGGTGAAGATTGGTTTTTCTCGATTTGAAATGGTGAGATTTTAAGAGGTGTCTGAAAAAAAATAACCTTTTATTGCAGCAGCTCCTTCTCAAAAGCCCATTAGACCGATTTGAAAGATGACAGGGCCATCAATTGGCCGAGCAGTTGATGGCGGATTCATGTAGTTACAACCGCAGGTTTCTGTGACAAGTGAAGAGCGTTTGCTGAAAATGTACACGTGAGTTACCATATTGTCTTTGTTTTGTATTTGTGGTTTGTTTCTGCATGACTGCATCTGTCAATTCCTTTATCCTTTGAAGTATGATTTTTGTCGTGGATGCAATTTGTGATGAGTGGCATTTTCTTTCAACATATCCAATGGAACCCTCTCAACTTGTCTGCGATTGGACCTTGATGTTTTGGGAATTGTTAATTGCCATTAGGCCAGCTGTCCCATCTGCTATAATTCGCTAGTGGGTACGTTAAAGATTACACTGTACATTTCAAAAGGAGTAGGCTATTTTGTGTTTGTGTCCCAGCTAAATTATACCTTTCAGCTCTGATCTGCAGTGGGGATGGGTAGGGTTTATGAGGTGTGGGTGTGGGTGAGGGAGAAGGGGGTGGGGAGTACTCCATCAGCACCTCCAGAAATCATACAAACTCGCATCAGCTGCTGTCTTATGCATTAATGAAGTTGGCATGCAAGGAGTGCTGTAACTCACGATTTTGAGGATAAAAAAAAAGATGATGATGATATACAGTAGAGGCTCTTGATAGTTTTAATACATGAGAAGCACCCGCTCCCTATGGGAGCGGCCAGGGAGGTTATGTTATTATCCTTATTCAAACACGTAATTCAAAATAGCTCACTGCAATGGAAAATGTGGGGACAGGAGTAGTGTACTGCAAAGGGTGAGGACTTGTAATACCCTTTCCCAGCTAGAGCGGTACTACATGATACACATTCACATCGAGAATTTGCATCCCCTTCCCCCAAGACCACCAGCAAAGATAAAAACACCCCAATGCACTAATTGGGGTCATGCTGATCCTATGTAGCTAGTCTGGATGCAATCGGCCCAGAACTGTCGGAGTAGCACGACAAACATACACACACACACACACACACACACACACACACACACACACACACACACACACACACACACACACACACACACACACACACACACACACACACACACACACACACCAGTCTGTGAATTATAGTAACCATAAATTCCAAAGATAATTCTGATCAGTGTATGAGGTATGTTCAAAAAGTATCTAACCTTAATTTTTTGTGTGTAAACAAAGGAAGCTAGGGAGGCGTGGTTTGGTACACGTATGTAGGCGATCCTAATCCGTATGCGTGAATATTTTCCCGCCTGCAGAAGCTGTCAATCGCCGACAGACCGCCGATGAGTGAGGAAGTGTAAGTGAGCGCCGTCGGATTTTCGATTTTGACAAAATGACGGATCACTGTTGTCTCATCGCCAGTGATCACTGTGTTGAAGAAGTTGGGATCGCTGTTCACAGTCTCCAGCATGTCCTGTGCGATCTCCAAACGGAGTTGCTTCTGCTCGATCGTTAGCAGCTTTGGCACGAACTTCGCTGAGATGCTCCTGAAGCCCAAATCCTCAGTCACAATGCAATGAACGGATCCAATGCTGACGCCCGCCTCGTCTGCAAGTTCTCTGATCGTGATTCGACGATCCTGCATCAGCAGGGTCCTCACTTGGTAAATGACGATCTCATTTCGGGATGTTGAGGGCCTACTAGAGCGTGCTTCACTTTCCACTGATGTGCGACCATCTTTGAAGCGGTTGTACCACTATTTTATCTGTGTGGTGCCCATTGCTTCGTTCCCGAAGGCCTGTTGAATCTTGTGGATCGTTTCCACTTGGGAATCGCCAAGCTGTACACAAAATTTGATGCTGTAGCGTTGTTCAAGTTTTTCCCTCATTTTGTCAAAAACGAAAATCCGACAGCGCTCACTTACACTTCCTCACTCATCGGCGGTCTGTCGGCGACTGACAGCTTCTGTAGGCGGGAAAATATTCACATACGGATAGGGATCGCCTACATACGTGCACCAAACCACGCCTCCCTAACTTCATTTGTTTACGCACGAAAAATTAAGGTTGGATACTTTTTGAACACACCTCGTATAATCGAATGAGGGATCATTTATTTTCCAATTTTAATTTTTTTTAGCTGGAATTATCACTTCTACATATATATTCAGGGTGGCCATAAAGTCTGGAAACATAGGGAATGGTTGTATGATAACTTCCCCAACTGGATTGGACGATGTGGCCCTGTGGAGTGGGCTGCACCCTCCCAGATCTGAACCCAATTGATTACTTCTGGGGTATGCTGAAGGCACAGGTTTATTCAGTGAAAATCAGACACTAATCATCTGAGGCAACACATCATGGATGCATGTGCAGAGATTGATGGAAATGCGACAATAATGCACCGCGTTCATTGCAATTTTGCACAGCACATTGAACATGTCATGTAATGTCATTGAACATATCATGTATTGTAATGTAAAGTCAATAAAACCATTTATAGTGTATATTCGCCAATGTTTCCAGACTGTATGGTCACAATTGTATAAAAAGAGCTCGGTCTCGGCGTGCTTCCGTCCCTCCCTCTGTCCATCCGTTCGGCTGTGTGACTGTATGTCTATTTTTTACGTACGATTGGAATGTACCTTTCGACCCTTTAGACTACTGAGACCTTTGCAGACCCTCTAAGACCCTGAGGACTTTTACGAGCCTGACAACCCCCAAGACCCAAACAACCCCCAAGATCCTGAGGACCCAAAAAGACCCCAAAGGCCCCGAGGACCCAAAAGTCGCAGAAGACCTAAAAGTTGCAGAAGACCCAAAAGTCACGGAAGACCCAAAAGACCCTTTAGACCCCTTCGACCTTAACAACATTTTGACCCCTTACACTCTTCAGACAGATTAGACAGCTTAGATCTTTAACCACTTCGACCTTCTTATATCACAAATGAAATTTAAAATAAATACAATATCAGCAATATTACACATACAGTACATTAAAAAACAAGCAGTCATAGACTGATACTTACGAAATCATGGACTTGACCTCTGACCTTGTCTAATAAAAGCTGTCTCGAGAGAAGGTAGCGACACAAAACAGAAGTTTCTACGATGATTCTGTACCAAACCATCAAAAATTGAATGCTTGACCTCACTGTGTCCTTGACCTTTGACCGATTTTGACCAAAATCTAATCAGCGCTAGCCATCACCCTCCTGAATCACGTGGTGTAATTTGACATTGGTAGCTTCTTCCGTTCTTGAGTTATCATTTTTTGGATGTTTGACCTCACTGTGACCTTGACCTTCGACCGATTTTGACCAAAATCTAATCAGCACTTGCCATCACCCTCCTGAACCACGTGGTGTAATTTTACATTGGTAACTTCTTCCGTTCTCGAGTTATCATGCCTACAAACAAACAAACAAACAAACAAGCAGTCATAGACTGGTACTTACAAAATCGTCAACTTGACCTCTGACCTTGTCTAATAAAAGCTGTCTCTGGAGAAGGTAGCGACGCAAACCAGAAGTTTCTACGATGATTCTGTACCAAACCATCAAAAATCGTAACGTCGACCGAAGCAAAAATCTCCATTTCTCCACGCAATTATATTATACCTTAACGTAACTCAACGCGCGTCTGCTCGAGCGCACTGCATCACGTGACGACCCGTGACGCATCGAGTGAAATATTTTTATACAATCTTAAAACGTCTCCAAAACATCCGATTTTTATCAGAATTTCGACAACCGAGTTTTAAGCGTCCTAAGCAATCGCAAAAACCGAAGACAAAATTAAAATCGAAGTTAAAATGAACTCGTAACGTCGAGCGAAGCAAAATACTCCATTTCTCCACATGAATTTACGGAATGATGTTTGACCTCACTGTGGCCTTGACCTTTGACCGATTTTGACCAAAATCTAATCAGCACTAGCCATCACCCTCCTGAATCACGTGGTGTAATTTGACATTGGTAGCTTCTTCCATTCTCGAGTTATTGTGCCTACAAACAAACAAACAAGCAGTCATAGACTGGTACTTATGAAATCGTCAACTTGACCTCTGACCTTGTCTAATAAAAGCTTTCTCTGGAGAAGGTCGCGACACAAACCAGAAGTTTCTACGATGATTCTGTACCAAACCATCAAAAATCGAATGTTATGGATGTTTGACCTCACTGTGACCTTGACCTTTGACTGATTTTGACCAAAATCTAACCGGCGTGAGCCACCACCCTCCTGAATCACGTGGTGTAATTTGACATTGGAAGCTTCTTCCGTTCTGGAGTTATCATTTTTTTTTGGATGTTTGACCTCACTGTGACCTTGACCTTTGACCGATTTTGACCAAAATCTAATCAGCGCTAGCCACCACCCTCCTGAATCACGTGGTGTAATTTGACATTGGAAGCTTCTTCCGTTCTCGAGTTATCATTTTTTGGATGTTTGACCTCACTGTGACCTTGACCTTTGACTGATTTTGACCAAAATCTAATCAGCACTAGCCATTAGCCTCCTGAATCACGTGGTGTAATTTGACATTGGTAGCTTCTTCCGTTCTCGAATTATCTGCACCAAACCATCAAAAATCGAATATTTGACCTCACCGTAACCTTGACCTTTGACCGATTTTGACCAAAATCTAATCAGCACTAGCCATCACCCTCCTGAATCACGTGGTGTAATTTGACATTGGTAGCTTCTTCCGTTCTCGAGTTATCGTGCCTACAAACAAACAAACAGAAACGGAAGGCATCAATATACTTATGAAATCTTTAGATTTCGTAAGTGAAAAAACTAGAGGCCTGCCAGACAGACAGACAGCTCGCTGTCTGTGTATAGCCGAATGCCACCTTCTCTCATGCTGCTGATTTTCTGTTTGCCTTGATATCCTCTTATGATCCATTTGTTGTTTAACAAATGTCTGCTGAGATTCTCTGTTTTGTGCTCCAAATGCATTTAAATTCGTCACAGACAAACGCCTTTCTTCTTGCCTTATTCTCTCAATTTATTCTTCATCATGCTTCTTTATGCTCCTCTGTCTCAAAAAGTTGCCATTTTTTGCATTAAAAATGCAGCTTCCCATTAATGTTTTTATGAATTCTGTGGATACATGGTCTGAAGAAAGAAAAAAGATCGATTTTTTTTCAGGGAATAGTCTTTTTAAAAATGTAATTTTTGTTCACCAATCATTGATGAAATGTACTTAAAATTGAGATTTTTTGTCACAATTGCCAATGACGGGGCAAACGACGCTTAAAATCACACTGGCATGGCGTAAAGTCTATGTCAATGACACGATAAAAAGTAGTATGATCGCACCAAAGCAATTTGCCTAACATTCGCATTTCTGAGGGTGTGAGCGTGGATTTTCATCGTTGGTATTTATAATGTTCTTTGACACCAGAACACCGTTGTTCGTTTAACATAGGCCTTAATTAAACTCCACACCGGCACAGCACATCAACCCGCCACATTTTCCTTCTCCTCTTCATTCCTTCCCACATTAATCAAAACACCATATCCCTCTTCTACATTAAAAAAAATCATATATATATATATATATATATATATATATATATATATATATATATATATATATATATATATATATATATGCATTAAGACTCAAACAACCACAAAACACAAAGTTGATCAAGATAGTTTTCAAAAACATTCAAAGCATTAACACATCGGTTCTTTATGGCAGTTGTCTCCCGAATTCACAATTAAATCCAAAAATCTGTATTGCAATTCTGTTGGTATCCAGGAAGGCATCCTGCTGGTCATGGTCTGAAGCATTTAGAGCACAAGACAGAAGCTAAGCAGAGATTTATTAGTCAACAAATGGATGATGAGCGCACATCAAGGCAGACACAAAATCGTCCCCAGCATGAGAGAAGGTGTCATTCAGCTCTGCACAGACAACTTGCTGTTGGAGAGGCCTCTAATTACTAAATATCTGTGGCAGATAAAGTACACATCCATCCAATTATTCTACTTCGTTGTATCTTGGCTAACATCTGAGTTGGCGATGGAGTTAATGTTCAAGTGAGCACCATAGTGGATAGTCATTTTATTCTTTTGCCTGACTTTACAATGTCAGTTAATGCTTCTTCACTCCCAGCACAGTAGCCAGTGCACTCACTAAGCACATTATCATTTATCAAAGATATAAATCTCTAAATTATAGGGTCCGATCTGATGTACCATCCTCTGTTGGAGAGCGTTGGTGCTGCCGAAGCAGTTTCTTGGCAAGGATTATACTGGATGGTTTGATATTGCCTTCGCAGCAGTAGTTATGGCAGGAATCTGTAAGTTGTTCAGGGTGCCGGCGATAGCTCGCCAACTCTTCATGAAGGACACCGTGGGATCTTTAATGTCCACAAGCTAATGCCAGCAGATGGGCACCCAGCTTAACATCCATCCGAGGGGCGGCACACACCTTGATGAAACACCGGGATAACAGTTTTTAGCTGGGTCGGGATTCAAATCCAGGCTAGACAGCTTAGAGGTGAGCGTGCAAACCTCTTGGCCATCCTATTAGCCCTATTATTGGCTACAGTACGGTATATGCACTATAATGCAGTCCAGCGCTGTATATCAGGAGAAATACAGCACTGTACTGAACTGCTGTTTTTTCTGCTCTCCGGGCTGGTTCATCACTTAGATTGCACAATGGCTGTGTTCAACAAGCAAATCATTCACAAAATCTTGCTTATTGATTGCAGGAAAGCACAGACATCAAGTGTTTAAGGATTTGAATTTCATACGCAATATTGTATTCTTTATTACCATTCCATGTGTTATGACCTCTTTGACCTCACTGTTTTTGAAAGAAAAATAACTGGATCCGAAAGAAAGGTGAAGTAGAAACAACGATGGTGACATGGCGGGTGGAGGTGATGCACATCACCCTAAGCACAGTTTATTTGCTTTTCCCAATACTGTATTCTCTTTCTCCATTTTGTCCTACCTGGTGAGACCGCTCGAAGATTATCACTTGGGTTTTCATTGCTGTTGATAAAGTTTGCACTTTTGAGATGTCATTATACGACCACCTTTCTAAAAACTAAAAAAAAAACACTTCTGGCCACACAATGGCACTATGGTCATATGGAAATAGCTCAAAACTTCCTGTTTGTTGACTCAGCTTCATGTCATCTATTCGAGTATAACACATACAGCTCCTTTCTAAGATAATGTAAATAGGATATGCTGAAAGTGCAAAAAGCTATTTCATTAATGTAACTCATTGGATAGGAGGAGCTTTGGTATAGATTGTTACATAGTGGAAATGCCTTGTGGGGATATCCATCGCCATTCTCCATAATGACCAGGTAGCCAGTGCTATTAGGTTAGAACTGGCATTTGGTCGGCAGTGTTGGTGTTGGCACACATTTGGCCCAATGCCGTCGGCTTTGGCAGCTTTGGTGTGATTGGTGGCTTTTTTTTTTTTGCTCATATGTCTGTCATCACGATGAGTTACCAGAAGCTTTGAGCAGAGCACAATATTCAGTCGAGTAGCATAAGTGATTAGACGCGGGTTGAAATTATCTTTCACTACGTCCGACCAAAAACAACTGGGTTGATTTTGAAGCAGGTGGTATTTGAATTGATGAGAATTGTCTGCAATCCAGGCCATATTCGAATTATTGAGTTATAATTAGCAGATAGTTGAACTTTGGAGAATTTACAGGAATAAAGAGCTTTATTTAGCATTTGAAATGAACCTCTTGTGAGATTATTTACTTTTACCGGAGCTTTGTCGACTTCTCAGGTGTATCCTTAAGGGT